>NC_140582.1:836070211-837270211 GCF_964204655.1 Triturus cristatus | reverse complement strand
TTGATGCTTGCAATTGATAATGATGAATTATGTTTCCGAGTTGGATCTTTTTTAAAAATGGCTGTACGTTTTCGTAATTCTATGAATTCGGACTAATTTCTTTTATGTTTAATTGTAAATAATGTATTTTTAACTGTACTTTTATGGATATACTGTTTTTATCCGAATAAAGTTCATATTGATTGATTGATTGATCTTCTAATTTAATATACAAGTTTCAGGTGTCTGCTATTTGACAGTACAGTCCTCCGAGTCCAGCTCCTCCGCTCCATCATACTGAATCTCCTGCTCAATTCCATTTCCCTCATGAATGATGATTGGATGATGGTAACAACAAATTCAAACTTTCCTAGTCCTTCCAAAAGAAGTGGAGCGTGAATCAGATGACTACTATAGCTATCCTCCTTTCAGAGCCGAGAGAGACTGGCCATTTACTGAAAATAAGATGGAACAGGTAATGATTGATGCCATGCATTGGACGCAGAGTCGCAGACTGAATGATTTAGATTTTGTTGTGTTTGTTGTGCATGAATTTATGTAATTGTGTACTGCCACTAATCAACTTTCTACAGAACACACTAAACTTAACTCAAGGTGAATTCAATTTTCCCCTTCTTGCAAATAAGAAATTTGTACTTCTCCTGCAGCTTGGTGATACATTGCTTTTAATTCAATACAGGAAGGGCACTCACTCAATTTGCGCAATGAGTATGATTGACATAACAGACCCGTCCATCATGATGATGGCGAAATAGACGGCCCTTTAACTTAAGATGAGAAGGAACATGTAATGATGACAATTAATGGCATGCATTGGACACCTGACTCTGAGCGATTGGTCTTTGTGTTTCCGTTGTTTGTTTGTTGTGCACAAAGTGATGTCAAAGTGTACTAGTAATCTATCTTTCTGTACACAATAAAGAATGGCTCAAGTCAGTAATATTTATATTTCTACTCTTGTTGTGTCATAAAAACTTTACTTATACTGCAGGCCGATCTTCACAGTCAGTCAGTAAAAGTATCGGAGATGATGATGAAGTCAGGAGGACGTTTCATGAGTGGCATAAAACGGAAAAGCATAAAGGTAAACACGTCAACAACAACCACAGCAGACACAAATGTCTGTGTAGAAGTGGAATAGAGTGTAGCGGTGGGATGACTGCAGTGCATTGATTTTACTAACAAACTGTAAAATGCAATGTTTGGAATGGATAATGTGCTTTGCGTTTGTCCAACTCTTTGAGAGAAAAAAAAGGACTCTAAAGTGTTAACGTGGGATGTGCTACTGCTAAGCACTGTGGGCCTGCTCTCTCCTATTACTGTTGAAGGTCAATGCTGTAAACAGACTAGAGTAGTAGAGATGATGCATACATACCACCTTGGAAAGTGTTCTTGTTGCACTACACCATCACTTGTGCATTTGTTTTAACTTTCTTTCTCAATATCCCCTTTGGTTTGTCATCTACAATTACAGGCCGGGCCTTGCCCTAAACTTTGTAAAACATTACAATGCATATTAATTACCTTACCAATAAATCACCTTTTTTTTTCCAGCCGGGCAGTGGCGAGTGGCGAGGCGACACACCCAAGATTGATGGACGAGAAGAGCAAGAGGAATGCCGAGATGCAAATCCAGTCCACATTTTTGACCAGGATAACACAGTAACAGTATCCACTTTTATCTTCTTTTAAATAATTTGATTAATATTTTGTATACAATCTTTACAACAGTGTGTTCTTGGAGTTGTTATTATCATCATTAGGTTTGCTCTGTGTTTACGATTCTTCCCTGCCAATATTTAAAATTTCTATTTGCTATCTGTAAAAGTATTAAGGCCGGAACAGAACAAGAACTAGAAGTGTATGTAATCCGGGTCTCTCATCATCATGCATGCATTGCCTTTTTCTCCCTTAACATATGGATATGGTAGTCTTCAATGATTGTCGTTTGTTTGTCTATGTATGCATACTGTTTTTCTATGTCAAACCTTTCCCAAAAACCCCCTTCCCATCCATTCAACAAACCCTAACCCTAACCCTCTTCCCCCGGGCTGTGTGACTTATTGTCGAGGTGTAACTAAATTAAATGTAAACCAATACTTAATCACACACTTGCTGGGGCGGATGTGGTGAAAGCAACACTACTTCAATTTCAAGGCAGAGCGATGATCTTCCTCTGCTTGCCCACCCATGAGTAGGATATTTCAGAGGTTATTTTATTTAACAAAGGGACACATACCTCAGCATGAATTGCCGGCATTGATTGGATTTGTTTGTTCTCATTCCTCATATACAGCACTAACTGTTAGGCTGTAGGCCTAGTCAAGTGACTCGACACAACTATAGTTTGTAACTCTGTCTAGTAGGCTATCCCAACCACCATTCTGTTTTTTTGTCAAATATTTGAGCATATTAATGTTGCTCGGTAAGTTCTGTACTGTACTTCATCCTACTACTCCTCTAACAGTCTCTCAAAGGCGATTGACTGTCTCCTTTTCTTTTTTTGCAAATGCTGCCACCCTGCCAGTGTCTACTACTACTACTATGCTACCACCACCACCACCACCCCAATCATGGCATGTATGAAAAAGGAAACCATCTTCACCATGCAGCCAGTGCTGTGCCACAGTTGGACATAAACATCAAGCACCGGTAAGAGAGAAGTTTGGGGGAGGCAGATTTAATAATGGATATGTTGTCAATGATTTCATTTTCACACACCAGTACAAAAAATTCATAGACTAGAGGACAGACTGAAAGTACTAGAAGGACAAGTCAATGAGTGAGGTGTGTCGCATCTATCTGTTTGTGTCTTATACAGTCAGCCAATTATTTAAATCAAACACAGGCTATGGGCGGCCATGCACCAGCAAGGAAACAGTGTGATGTAAAACAGTTACCCCACCTACAAAACATTAACAACATTGCATGTAACATAGAAAAATATATTTAATTTACCCTAACAAAAATAAACTAAACCCACAAAAGCTGACCCACCCCCCTCCCTAACCCCAACCAATGTCCATAGGAGAAAAATGTCTGTAACGCCCAAACAAGTTCCCACCCACCCAAACAAGAATTAAAAAAGGGGCAGATCAGGATGACAGGGACTAAGTGGTGGGGCGGGACTCGAGGAGGACACGCATCTGGCCCTCTGAACGGGCGACGTGGCGTCTAAGGCCGCGGCAGTTGCAGCCACAGTGGGGGGGCACCGGAGTTGGCACGGTGGCGGCAGGCAGCCGCCAGACGGTGGCGCCGTACCGCTGGAGGGCGGTGGCTGGGGCCTGGGCCACTGGAGGAGGCTTCAACAATTGCAGCCGCAGTCTCCTACTCCTCCTCGGCTAAGACCACCAGCCGCCGGTATTCTCGCTGGAATGCCTCCAGCTTCCGGCGCCGTGCCTTGGCGGCCAACTCCTTCCGATTTTGTTTCGGAGTAGCTGTGTATCAAAAAGAAAAAAACAAGACAATTGTAAAATATACTCTTAGAAAAAGAGTAGGACAAGGTAATTATTTATACACATAGTGGCATGGTAGAGTAGCACTATAAAATAAAGCACAGTAGTAAATAACATTTTAAATGTCGCCTGTCCTTCTTCCTTCCACCCGTCTTTCACTTTTTTAGTTGAACAGTGCACCAGGTGCTCTTCTCCATAAAACTTTCAAAGCGGAGTTGAAATCAGATAGATGAGGCCATTGGTTACTCAATACTCCCGCTCCTATGCCAATTAAGGGTAATTCTAGTCTTCTAGTTCACTCTTCAAACGTCCCCAACAACTCATACTTACTTACAACATCGGATAGCGGGCGGACTTTGTCCGCCCGCCATCCTCATGCTAAAAAGGGTGGGGGTCCCGTGGGGACAATTAATTAGGATGATGCGCCCGGCACAGTGGCAGGCGCATCCTGTTTTTTTTACATTCTGGTTGGCGTTGCCGAAAGCAATGCTAAAATGTTGTGCTGCTTTTCCAAACACAAGATGACGGGCCCCGCACGGTGCCTGTCACGTTTTGCTTTGAAAGGCCGGGGGTACTATAGCATAAGTAGGTACCCTCCATGGGGGCACCCAAGCATACTCTGCAATGTCTGCATGCCTTTCCGTGGCGGATGGCAATGCCGCCACGCAAAGGCATTCCAAAATGCAGATTATATAGCTGGCGGTGTGTTCAGAGAGACACCACCGGCATATTGAACCCTTTTCCGACTGGTCGATATGTGGGGGGTCTGAATATTTTCTACAGGGATGGCGGGAGGTTTGCCCCTGCGGTGTCAGCAGTGAATTCCAGACAGCCCGGCGGGGGCAATACGCCCACCATCCTAATGGGGCCCTAAGTCACAACTGTACAGTATACATATACATACAGTACACCCTTGCAGTGAGTGTACTGTCAAGTTCAACAATAGTTAAGGATTATGAATCTAACTTACCACCGCCTGCCACTGGTGCTGCCACTCCCCCTACCGCTCCATCGTCGGTATCAATAGCAACTGCTGCATCCTCGCATTCCGCGTCGCCTTGTTCGCTGGCCCCGGCAATGGTGGTCGGTAGTGCGCCTAGAAAACATTACACATTTATTAGGCGTCATATACACCTCCCCCCTATTGATCAGTAGGGTTGAAAAATGAGTTAATACTAACATACATCACTAGTACAAATCAGGTAGTAGTAGAGTAGACACTAATAGTTATATATGATCATTGTAGCCTTTGCTTAATTAGCCCTAGCCATGCTACCATTTTACCATTGTGTCTTTTATTTTTGCACATGTGACGTTACCTTGCAGCTTCTTAAGACACCTTTGAGCCCACATGACCTGCCTCACACTGCTACTGTCTAGTCTACGTACTGCGTACAAGCGGTCAACAAAAACATTAACAAGCCACTTTTTTAGGAAGTACTGGTGTACTACTGTTACTGTTAGTCCATATTGCTTATCCATAAATGCTACACTTTTTGGCACGGCTGAGAAATGCTTGCAAGTTGCAATATACTAACGCACACCATTTCATTTTTCGCATTACAGACGCAAGATTCCCTTCTACGAACCAGAGCTTCTGAATGATGCAACAACTACCAGTACTAGGTTCTTCTAAGGTGAGGGGTCCCTTCACTCACATCTTCATTTATAAATTTATATAAACTAAATTCCTAGGGGATGGTGGTGCTGCCTTCCACCACTGTTCAGTTATCATGATTTAATTCCCAACTGTATAAGTGTAACAATGTATATTGTTTTAATGTTATTGATTTTCCGGTTGGTGCTGCATTTATAAGAAAACAGTGTACAGACCATCTCAAATTGAAATAAACATTTTGAACTTACATAGACTTGGTGGTATTTGGTGTGGACTAACTTACACGAGTGAGCAAATTAAAGTAAGGGTGTGCATGTGCATTGCTTCCACGACTGAGAGGTTGGGTGTGTTATGTTCTGGGTTGTCTACTTTTTGGGTATCTTGGGGGGAGGGTTCCGAGACCTAATAGTTATGACAAGACAGTACTATAGTCAAGCAGTGGAATTGTGGTGGGTGCGGAATTTCTGATTGAGGTGTGCAAGGAAGGTCCAACCTACCATCACCAACATCTTATTTTCTGGTGCAAATGTCTGTGTATGTGCAAGATCCCTACACCAGTAGTATGTCCTATAGGGTATCATATCAAAAAAGTCATAAATCTGGTAGGGCTGTTGTTGCTGTGAATTTTCAAAGCCTCAAGATCAATAAGAGTAAAAGTAGTACAAGACGACGACCCAACGGATTGGACTCAATGGCTCGAGCTACTGGTGAATATGAGTTTTGAATCGGAGAAACGCTGCCTACCTGCTGGTTTTCACTGTCGCAGACTGCTCCCTCATTGCTGGTGGCTTTACCGCGCCCTGGGCTTTTGTTTGCTGTGTGTCTCCTTGCCGCTGCCATCACTACCCTCGCGGCCAGAGACTTCAGTCCCCACACTGCCTAGCGCCACACACGTGCACGAGCGCGCATAAAGCTCCGGCGCTCCTCCTGCAGAGCGGGAACCTTGAATCAGAGAAATGCTGCCTACCTGCTGGTTTTCACTGTCGCAGACTGCTCCCTCATTGCTGGTGGCTTTACCGCGCCCTGGGCTTTTGTTTGCTGTGTGTCTCCTTGCCGCCGCCATCACTACCCTCGCAGCCAGACACTTCAGTCCCCACACTGCCTAGCGCCACACACGCGCACGAGCGCGCATAAAGCTCCGGCGCTCCTCCTGCAGAGCGGGAACCTTGAATCGGAGAAACGCTGCCTACCTGCTGGTTTTCACTGTCGCAGACTGCTCCCTCATTGCTGGTGGCTTTACCGCGCCCTGGGCTTTTGTTTGCTGTGTGTCTCCTTGCCGCCGCCATCACTACCCTCGCGGCCAGAGACTTCAGTCCCCACACTGCCTAGCGCCACACACGCGCACGAGCGCGCATAAAGCTCCGGCGCTCCTCCTGCAGAGCGGGAACCTTGAATCGGAGAAACGCTGCCTACCTGCTGGTTTTCACTGTCGCAGACTGCTCCCTCATTGCTGGTGGCTTTACCGCGCCCTGGGCTTTTGTTTGCTGTGTGTCTCCTTGCCGCCGCCATCACTACCCTCGCGGCCAGAGACTTCAGTCCCCACACTGCCTAGCGCCACACACGCGCACGAGCGCGCATAAAGCTCCGGCGCTCCTCCTGCAGCGCGGGAACCTTGAATCGGAGAAACGCTGCCTACCTGCTGGTTTTCACTGTCGCAGACTGCTCCCTCATTGCTGGTGGCTTTACCGCGCCCTGGGCTTTTGTTTGCTGTGTGTCTCCTTGCCGCCGCCATCACTACCCTCGCGGCCAGAGACTTCAGTCCCCACACTGCCTAGCGCCACACACGCGCACGAGCGCGCATAAAGCTCCGGCGCTCCTCCTGCAGAGCGGGAACCTTGAATCGGAGAAACGCTGCCTACCTGCTGGTTTTCACTGTCGCAGACTGCTCCCTCATTGCTGGTGGCTTTACCGCGCCCTGGGCTTTTGTTTGCTGTGTGTCTCCTTGCCGCCGCCATCACTACCCTCGCGGCCAGAGACTTCAGTCCCCACACTGCCTAGCGCCACACACGCACACGAGCGCGCATAAAGCTCCGGCGCTCCTCCCGCGTCGTGGGACGCGCGCGGGCGGCGCCGGGCTAAGCCCGGGCAAAGGGCGGGCCGTCTGTGGCCGTCGGGGGCCAAAGGAGGCCGGGCTGGGCCATATCCCTTACCTTTTACTTCCAAATCTGATTAAGGTGATGCCCCCGCCAGGACCACGTGAAACTCCATTAAGGGAGGGGGGCAGCAACACAGGGACACTGGACAACTACTTCAAATCTGCCAAAGGAGACGCAGGTAAAGAAAATTCTCTGGAGAGACGCAGGGCGGAGTGGCGGCGCTCCATTGAATCCATGAAGAGCAGACCCTTGACAGAGATCATCCCGTATCCTATTTCCCAAGAGGAAGGTACGCCCCCCAATAGCTTAAATCCCCTGACTCTTGAGGACTTCCCCCTCTTATTTCGGAAAATTTCTAGTTCCCCTGGGTTGGTCCCTGGAAAGTTCATAGACACAACTCCTCCCACGACATGTGTTACCCCCGTTAATTTGGTTACCCAAACTCCCCCTTTGCATGCAACTAAGAAAAGTAAGCCAAAACAAAGTGTTGTGGTGGAGCTGCATAGGCCTCCACCAAGCAAACGTAGTAGGAAGTCAATGGGGGGGAGGGGGAAAGCCAAACTATTCCATCTAGATTTTGGCAAAAAACATACAAACGCACTACAATCTGGGAGGGACAATGAGACTGTGCCTATTGCTCTTCCCTCCAAGGCCCCCAGCTCCAATATAGCTGTTACTAACAACGACCCAGTGGCCAATACATCTAATATAAATCCCCCTCTCACAACTATAGGGAGTATAGAATTCTTACTTTGTTCCCTTCTGCAGCCCATTAGCGATAGCCTGAAAAAAGTGGAGATTAGGCTCACTCTATTAGAGACATCTCTTACTACCTTGAACACCTTAGTTAGTAAGCAATCTAAAAATATGGGACCTCATCTCTTCGCAGGAAACCCTCCTAAAATAGGAGTCCCACAGGGTGCCAACAAAGTCCCCCCTCAGAGCGTGCCTACTGCCCCCCCCCTGCAGCCATTAATGGCTATTTCAGTCCAGGCACCGCGCAGTAATTCAACCCATAGGCCTTTACAACCAATAGACTCTGCCTCTCAAAGTTTCCAGACAGGGATTAATGGCGGCCACCAAGAAGCCGGCAGCGCCCCTCTTTTCTCCCCGGGCCGGCAAGCCCCAAGACCACGGAGACCAGATCTGCCGCCAGAAGCTAATAGCCTAACGGTGGTCCTAGCAGGTGCCCCCCATCTAAGATCAGGGGAAAATGAAGACTACCAATCCCTAAAGAAAAAGGTCATTAAATGGCTAAATTTGAACCGACCCCTACCATCTCATTTTAATAATGAGATTATTATGGTTAGAAGGGTCCCTTGGTTAGGGAAGACCAGAAAAACAATAATAGGGGATTGCATCTTGGTAACTTTTAAAGATCCGGGCACTGTTCTGCATATCTGTGAAGGAATAAATAGATCACTGGATTCCACTATTCAGACCCTTCCAGTATCCTTCTTTTTCCCCCCTATCCGCATGCACCATGCTTTATCGCATGATGAGTGGATAGGGGTGGAACATAGACGCAGACATAAGGACTATGTACAACGCCCAAATCTCCAATTGCAGGACACACCCTATTTTCATTTCAACCGTTTCAATTGTTTGAATGGTTTGGATGGGGTTGATTGACTTTCCGCTCACACGCCAATGACCCAAGATTGCGGCTCCTGTAGTCTTTCCAAGCCATCCACCCCGATTGTTGGTAAAACCCTTGGTCCACTGAACGATCCAGTGTTCCTGGATGATGGCACCAGCAGACTTTTTGATCTATCTGCCCACAATGTTGACAATGCCTCTGGAATATTGAATGAGCCAACTCCTGTGGAGAACGGCTCCAGTGGACTTTTCGAACCATCGGTCCCTACTGTTGGTAATGCGTCAGAATTCCCGATTGCAGTAGTGTCTGGAACCATCTCCTCTAACCCCTCTGGCACGGCAACTAATACCCCTGAACATCTGAGGCTAATTTGCTGGAATGTTGCTGGACTGGCTAGTAAACTGGGTGACCCGGACTGGGCAAATTATATCGAGACTGGAGACGTATGTATGTTCCAGGAAACCTGGGCCAGAGAGGACTATGGTCAGCAAGGCTACATGTCATTCTTCATTCCAGCGAGGTGGGAAGGCAAAGGTCGTCCGTCAGGAGGGCTTACGACCTGGGTCGCATCTCATCTGGGCTGTGTGGCAACGCGGTTGTCGGCTAACTCTGAAGATATCCTTGCGGTTTCATTATCATGGCCCAACCAAGCTAAACTTGTGTTTATTAACATTTATTCTAGGCCAATGGGAATTGCAAAGGAATCACTGACCATAGATGAACTCTCCAATTTTATATCTGACCTACCGAGTGATTCATTCTATGTAGTGGGAGGGGATTTTAATTCTCATTTTGAGCCACTCCCTGGCCTTCTGGACGGGTTATCATCGGAAGAAGAGGCCAGATGGGCAGTGCCTTTAGTGGAAGCTCCACCTCCGAAGGCTTGGACCCCACTAGCACTACAAATTACAGCCCTCACCCTAAAGTTCGGAATCAGAGCTTGTAATGGGCGAATGAAATCCGACATACCCAGTAAAACCACCTACAACAGACCGGGAAGAGAGTCCCGTCTGGACTATGTCTTGGCCCAAATAGTGAAGTGGCCGACAATCCAGGATTTTAGGGTGACGGAAAGGACCGATAGTGACCATAATGCACTTGAGCTTGACCTTGTTCACCCTGGCCCCCAAGCTCTCGTGACTAACGCGGAAGGGAACAATCCTGCGCTCCTCCTTGATAACAGCAGGAGAAGAATCAGGTGGGAGCACCTGGCTACAAGCAAGAATAAACTCCCCATGCTCTATGAGGGGATAACCCCCATCTTGGAAACTGTGGGGAGCTTGGACACCGAGGCAAACAACAAAGACTCCCAGGGCAAATTGTACAAGGCTCATGAGGACCTCATAAAAGCTGCGGCACCTCATTTCACCTGCAGTTCACGAAAACTAAAAGGGGGGCGGCAAGGCAAAACATCATGGTATAACCTAGCATGCAGAAGGGCAAAAACAGAACTCCTTAGACTAATCAAGGAGGGTTTAGGGGGGGATAGCCTTAAACAAAGCAGGCGAGTTTACAAGAAACTCATTGCCCACGCTAAGGCAGAATGGGAGGAAAATCAGTGGGAAGAACTCACCAAGGCCCTAGCGACCCAAAACCAACGTCTGTTTTGGAGGATAGTGAACGGGGGGTCGGGGAATTTACAATCGGCACTAGAGCCCAACATTGCCCCAGGGGTGTGGCAGGCTCACTTCCAGACCCTATACAGTTCTGAGCCGGGAGAATCTCCTGCTGTTGTTGAGGTGGGCTGGCCGGACTGTGAAGGGGAGCCAATAACGCTGGGCGAGGTCACCGCTGCCATCTCAGGACTGGCTTCTGGAAAGGCGCCGGGACTGGATGGATTACCAGGGGATATGTTTAAACAGGAGCCCACTGTTTGGGCCCCTTACCTTACCGCCCTTTTCAATGGAGTTCTTGGTGGCATGGAAATCCCTAGTACTTGGCTGGGGGCAGAGGTGGTCCCCATCTTTAAAAAGGGCTCGCCTCTCCTCCCAGCCAACTACAGACCAATCAGTTTAATAGACGTGGCACAGAAACTGTTTGGTAGGGTGTTGCTGAATAGGCTCCAGGACTGGATGGAGGAGGTGGGCGCCCTTAGTCCCTACCAGGCGGGATTTAGGAAGGGGGTATCCACAGTGGACCAGGTTTTCAGATTGAACCTAATCTATTGGAGGACAGCAAAATTCGAGGGCGGTAGTCTGTACACAATTTTTGTGGACTTACGGGCCGCCTTCGATCTGGTGCCCAGGGGGAAACTTTGGAGCGTCCTGGCAGAGATGGGTGTTCCCCCGGACATCCTATTGATCTTACAGAGGCTGCACCACAATAATTACGCCCGAGTGAGGTGCGGGAGGTCGGGGGAACTGACCGATAGATTCCCCGTTGGCCGGGGGGTAAGACAGGGTTGTGTGTTGGCACCAACCCTGTTTTGCCTCTTCGTCAACGGGGTAATCGCCCATCTGAATGCCACTGACTATACTGACGCCCCCAAATTAAATGGCAGCAGGGTGCCCGCAATTATGTTCGCGGACGACACCCTGCTGCTATCCAAAACCCCTATGGGTATACAGAGGATTCTTGATTCCTTCGTGGCCTTCTGTACTGATAGGGGGCTGGAAATTAATGTGGCAAAAACCAAATTCATGGTTTTGAATCCGAGCCAAAAATTGCGGCCAAATCCGCAATTGGGAGCTGTACGGCTCGAGAGAGTAGCCACCTTTGAATACCTTGGTGTGACTCTCAACGAAACCATGACTTGGGGATCTCATCAGAGTAGGGCTAACCTCAAACTCATACAAACCACTGGGGGTATCGCCCGGATGATGACTGGTTCATCATACCGTCCATTGGGGGCACTAATCCAGATATATAAGGCCCAGGCTAGGGGAGCGATAATGTATGGGGCGGAACTATGGGGTTACACGCCTTGCCGGAGTCTTTCACTAACGGAAAATAAGTTTATAAGACAGATAGCCGCACTCACGCCCAGCACCCCGCTCCTCCCCCTGAGGCTTGATTTGGGTTTACGACCGTTAGCTGATGAAATAAGCCTGAGATCCATAGCCTTCTGGCGTAGGCTGTGGAGTAGCAATGATCTTGCCGAATATCGGGCGGAACTGGCCGAACTTCTGAATCACCCAAAAGTGCTTAATATCCATTGGGTCAAAAACATCCTAGCCACTTGCATGGAAATAGGGCTCCCTGATTTATGGACTGAGCCAGCGAAAGCCGCACAAAATATCTCCAAAAAGTCCCTGGCTAATGTATATCACGAACACAAATTGGCCAGGGCCCAAGCCACCCAGGCAGAAGGGTCCTTATCCTCCGTGTTTCTGCAAAGCAAGGATCTCTATAGGTTTGAGAAGGTATTGGATCCTATTTTCCCTGTACTGGCCCGGAAGCTGTTTCTCCAATGGAGATACGGCACACTGCCCTTCCGGTCTTTTACAAGCACCTGGTCATCGGCTCCCACCACAAAGCAGTGTCCGGTTTGTGATGCTACGGAGGAAACTGACTTGCATGTGGCTTTCTTCTGTCCAGCCTACAAGGTAGCACAAAAATACTGGCTCCTCCCGCTGATAAGGAATATGGGCTGCAGGGAATATGCACCAATGTATAGGATTTTAAAATCTGATGTCTCTGGCCCAACTGTCCTCGCACTAACAACATTTCTTACCAATGTTTGGCATACGCGCAACCGTATTCTAAAGGCGTTGGGTCCCTCTTAAAAAAATTTTTTTTTCTGTGATTGTATATGTGTATTGTGTATTTTTTATGGCCAAATGGCCGAAACAAAGACTGGAATTGGAATTGTTTATTGCTGCTACTTTGATAACTGTTGTTTAATAACTTTTTATCTCAAATGCTGAATTATATATGTATTTTATGTATATGTATATATTTTATCTGTGCTTTTATGGTCACCGACCGAAATAAAGCTATCAAAGTAAAGAATATGAGTTTTATATTACAACCTTTCACAAAGAGTGGCACTGGCCAACTGGGCAAGACTAGCTACTACAGTACAGACAGACTGATAGTATGTAGTAGTAGTAGTACTGAGAGTCATCATAGCGGAGGCAGGGATAAGATTTTTGAAACCGTACAGATCGAAGGATAATTGGTGGTAAAAAAATAGCATTTGGAAACAAACAATAGTTCGTGAAAAATATGGGGCAGTAAAAGTTATGGAATAAGAAATTTTATTAAAAACAAGAAGACTTACTGGGGCCAGCAGAGGAGCCCTCAGCGGTGTCCTCCTGGTGGTGTTCTGACTGTCCCGCCGACTGCCCAGTCCCTGTCGGTCTGCCCCTGGGTGCTGATGAACAGGAAAGATATAAGAAAGAGACAAACATTGATGGATGGTGTCAAACAAATACAATATTTTTCAACAACGGTCAAAAAACACTTATGTAAACAACAATTGCAATAACTAAATTGACCGATCTCATCTGGTCAACAAGTAATATCGGGGGATTCGCAGTTCGACTACTTAAGTTACTATTTATCAACAGTAATCCAGTCTTCCATTCTGATTCCAGAATACTAAGTTACAACTAAGCCTAAGTACAACGTACCACCCAACCTAGCCCACCTATTCCAGGCATGCCAATTGTACATTAAGTATGCATTTCCACTGTATTCCTCAACAATGCATATGGTCAAATCATGGAGGACACATGAACATGATTACATTTTTTGTATACACCAAATTTTGGTTTGATTGATTGATGCTGATCTGCTAGTGCTAAGTAACTGCTAAGCCTACCACCACTCATTGAACAAACTAGAAAAGGTTCTAATAAAGACTGCCGTACTAGCAGCACGTCACGTAACTGAGTGAGGGGGCATCACGCATACCACTAACAAATTAGAAGCTCATACAAAGTACCTAAACCTAAGTATCAATCCGCCGCAATCTATTAGTGACAGGACAAAGTAAGGAGTGGACTAGAGTCACTGTAGCATTACGTAACTTAATTTCTCTAAAATAAACTAGTAAAGAATCACGCTAAGCAAAGAAGCAATGTCCTTAAAATGCTCATCTTTCCGAAGTTTTTGTATATATTTCGGGCTGTTCTGCTACTGTTTTCTAATTCTTTACTACTAATTTTGAATTTCATTGCAATTTCGACTGTGTGATAGTTACTTAAGGAAAAGCTTAAGTGAACACTGTAAGTCTGAGATGGTTATGAGCTATAGGCCTGATTTGTGCACCGGGAAACGTCCTGTCCTATGCCACAGTCCTGTTATGCTTATTATGAAACCATTATGACAAATGCAGTTTGCCTGGCTGATTGTGAAAAGCATTTACTTAAAGCCAGTAAGCTTTTAACAGATGGGCATTACATTTCGCGACAGGGTTTAGACAGTTATTTGATACATGTAACGTTACAGAGTGTAGTAGGCATGCATTTTGGCATTAACCAACCACTCTGGAACACTTTGAGTTTTCACTGTGATTATTCTTGGATGGAGTTCAGTGGGGGGGGAGGTGTCTTTGTTTTGCTAGCTATATTTTTCTACATATTCGTAATTTTATGTTTAGTGGCTGCCAGTTAAGGTGCACCTAAATGGGTGTTTTCTTAAGTGTAAAGCCAATGAAGGCTTAATTTGTTCTTTCGCCAGATTTCATAGGTTTGATCTGTTTATAAAACATTTTTACAAAGCCAGCAGGACTGATCCAATTATTGTGAAAAGAATGTGTTCAAGACAATAGGTTTTATGGGTGTAGGAAGAAATATTGTTACATGGAATTACACAAACACAGCGATAAGATCCACCTGAACAAACTGCATGGATAGAAGAAATGCACTACAATAATCCTTGCTAGGCAGTTTTGGGTAAGGTAACTGACATTTTGCATACATCTGTACTTTTAGGACTATGCTGCGGACCGTAGGCGTGAGTTACTTAGGGAGAAAAGTCAATAATAAAGGTTATAGGCCTGACTGCTACTAAAGTTAGGATAACAGGCAGTAAGTCGAGCACACAGGCCATAAAAAGTTATCCGATGACATGTAATCTCTCAGATTACCAGTGTTTTGGTGCTGTCACCCACTCTGACAAACCCTGGGACTAGACTATCACTGATTCTTCTTAGGTCCCATTGAGAGGAGCAGTACATCATTTTGCCAACTGTAATTTTGAACATTTGTAATTTTATAAATGTATGCCTGATGATTGCCTGCTTATACACAGCAGCAGGGTTTCATTGTGCGTTAGCATTTGCTGCATTTTTTTTTTTATAATTATAACTTGATCCATTTGACCTAGAAACAACAAATGTTAAAATCTGCTATGATGCAGATGAATTATGTAACAATCCATAATTATGACAAAAACAGCACTGCATTGCATTATTCCAGCTGTCTTGGTTTTCAGCGGTGGATTGCTCTTGTACATGCTAAAGCTTTTATTAAATATTTTGTTACATGGGAATTTCGGATTACCATAGTCAGTCAGAGTTTGTTGCAGAATAGAGGTGTGATGGGGTAATCTGTACCAAAAATAGCATTTACCTAGAATAACTGTATAAACCCAGAAATAGATACCCTAAAGAACAGCTTAAGATTTGAACAGGACATTCACACCACCTGAAGAGTGACAATAGGGAGCTATATCTCTAGGGCCTGCAGAGATTGCCAAAGATGTAGAACAGCTAGCCCAACGTGCTACCCCCCTGAAGTTTTCAAAAGCCTAGGTGGAAATTAGGCAAACTACTCATTCACGTGTTCTACAAGGACAGCAGGGAAGCGTGTCTGCCAAGGAACATTTATCTGGACAGCAAACCCGGTTGTAGGTCACGAAAAAAAGGTGTATTGGCAGAAGATTGTATAGACCCATTTGCACTGCTTAATATGTATGCCAAAATATTGGCACAGTGCAGACCAATTGACTAGTGATGAAAAACGGATCACAAAGGATGAATCAGGTTTTATGCCACACAGACCTACCCGCCACAATCTCAGAACTTTTCACAGTGTTAGCTGAACATAGTAACATAGTAATAATTTGAGACTTGAAATGAGCACAGCTACCAAGAAGGGTTTGCAGACGCAGATAGGGTGCCCCAGAAAAATGACTTAAAATAGCCAGGTCTTCAGACTTTTGCGAAAGGTGACCACTTACTTGCAGTTTCTAAGGGCATTGGGCAGAGAATTTTCTAATTTTTGGCTTAGGTAGGCAAAGGAGCGGCCATTTATATGGGTTAAAAGAAACCTTGGTACAGTAAACAATGCTTGATAGAGGATCTCAAGCACCGAGTAGGCTGGTAAGGAACTACCAGTTCCTGGATGTAAGGTAGCGCCAAGCAAGTTCAGCCTTAAACATATAACAGTGCTTCACACTCAATGTGTTTGGAAACCTTTAGCCAATGCAGTTCCTGAAACAAATGAGAAACTGAAGCAGATTTAGGTAAACAAAAGAACCTCCTAGCAGCATTTTGAACAATCTGCAAGCGATGGGCAGGTCTTGTCTGCGACCAGGAACAGCATTGCCATAATCCAATCTGGATACAACTTGATTTACATCGGTCCGCCAAAGGGCGGTTATCGATGCTAAATAACAAGGGGCTCAGAATAGAACCCTGTGGAACTCACAAGTCTGCGCTAGTGGTTTGGATCTTAAGTTAGCCGAGAAGAACTGAAACATACCGTCTTTTAGGAAAGGAACCAGCAACCCCAAGGCTCCAGTCTGTCTGCCAAGACAGAGTGGAACACTGTCGACTGTTACACTAAAGTAGAGCAGAATGAGCACGGCAGTACCTCCCATACCCAGATGTTATCTTAGATGTCCCATTGTGCCAAGAAGGGTGGACTCCATACTGTGTCCGACCCTAAAGCCAGACTGAGGAGTGGAGAAGAAAGTGGGCATCAACAAATGAAGGAAGCTGTGTGATGATATGTTTTCCCAAATCTTTGGAACAGACTGGTAATGGGGTGATAGGTTGAAAATGCGACAAGCAAGAAGGATCCAAATTGGCATTTTTTCAGAAGAGGAAGGACAAAAGCATGCGTACACTACTGAGGCACAAACCCTTTCATCAAAGATGAATTAAGGAGCTTCAAAATCATAGTTAAGATGGTAGTATCCAGTAATTTGAACTTGTCTGGTGGAAAAGAATCCATTGAAAATCCTGATTTAATAGACTGCAAGGCAGCCAGGAAGGATGCCAAATCCAAAGGAGACCATTCACTTAATTTGGGGGCTCACTCTGCCTTGGTTGCCAAGTGATTAACCTCCACTAAAGATGCATTGGTTAAATCCATATTAAGGTTGGAATCTATATCCACAGAATTATAAGTGAATATTTTCTACTTTGAGTGAAAAAAAGAGCTAACTCATCACAATGGCACTGTGCAAGAAGGGGCGTAGGCGACATGTTACTGGCATTCGATAATTCTTTCACCACTTTAAATATCTTCTGACAATTCTGGGTAGGATTTATTTTTCCTGTATAGTACGGGTCCTTTGCTCTCCATGCCACTGGTGTCAAGCTATCCTGGCTGATGAGGGGGGTGAAACCCCGAAACCGGTCCTTGGATGCTTGTTTCCACTCTGGGAAGGACCTGGCTTAGCAGTTTGGGCTGGACTGTTCCCATTGGGTGCAAGGTCAAGACTGATTTGCATATGGCTGGGTTCAAACTGGAATGGCATGGTCCATCAATTGCTCTTTTTGCATTGGTACGTAGCACAAGAAGACTTAGAGACCATAACTTTTTGATGATTCCCGTAGTCAGACTTGACCTCTGCAGTATATAACTTCATTCAGCGTCTTTCAAAAGCTTTGCAGTGTTTCCTTTCTGATCTGAGTGCATCAGATAAATTAGGAGCAGGTGGGTCATTTCTGCCCATATATTTAGTGGTCATAGGTAGAGTGATATCAATAGCCTCATCAAGCCAGTGATAAATCATAGCTTGATCCAAACCGAGCTGTTGTAAAAGACTATGCTTAATACTAAGTAACTGCTCACTTAGTGCTAAGAGGTTAAGTTTGAACTAATTTCAGACTTTTGATTTCAGGAGAGGCTGTGGGAGAATGGGAAGAAATCCTAATCTTGAACGAAACAGCAAATGGGTTAGACCAACAGAGCTGAAGTGGAGGGTCTATCAAGTCCTTTATGTTAGAAAAAATAAGGTCCAGAAGATGCCCCACACCGTGAGGAGGCACTAAATTTCAGGGTGCCAAGTTAACCTCTTCAATGCCTATGACGAGCTGGTCTCGTCATGGGCCGCGGTTGCGCTGTGCCCATGATGAGACCAGCTCGTCATAAACCCCGCCCGCTAATACAACGGCCGGCACAGGGCGGGGAAAGGGGCGGGCACTGAAGGGGTTAAGAACACCCAAGTCCTCAATAAAGGACATATATCGAATGCTATTAAAGTCCTCAAGATGGAGATTAATGTCTCAGAGTAAAGTAAAATTAGCAGTACGCAAAATATGAGGGACTAATAAGATAGGGAGGTACACCGCTTTACCGGGTTACCCAGGGGGACGATAGATCAAGGCCCCAAAAAACGTAAATTTGGGAGTAAGGGAAAGAGGGAACTTCAAAGCTTCAGTCAGGGATCAGAAGTTGATCAATTTTGCATATGTAGATTTTTTTTATTTACTTAAATGGATGGCAATTCCTCCACCCATTCTACCTTGTCTATCATAACTAAAGAATATTTAGCAGGAAGTACGGCAATATTGTTTGCAGTGAACCTGCATGTAACCAGGTCTCAGTGAGGAATAGCGTATCTGGGTTTTAACCGCAGGGGAAATTAAATGTTGATGTTTAGGGAGAGAACAACAGTTCAGACTAAGAAAATAAAAGGTTTGAGTAAGATGGCACCCATCAGAATTCTTCTCACTGTGAGGGCCATCATATCCCTCAGTCAGTAAATGCTTAGTAGTCAGGGGTTGTACCGCATGAGCAACCCCAGATTTAGCGTGTTGAAAAGGCAAAGTTGCACGTAAATGATGCTGCCCCCGGGTAAATGACCAGACAATTCGTATTATCAGTTGTTCGCAACAAAACGTTGCAGTATAAGACCTCACCTCTGGCTGAGACGGGCAGATGACCTAGTACTGCATTGTATTTGCAGAACCTCAATCTAGCTCGAGGGCTTTGGAAATGATTAAGACGTTTGTTAACTTGACAAATATTAATTAGCCCAAATATGGGCTCACTGGGTGGAATCCACGATACAAAGCACACTGATGCCCTCAATATTTGGCTATGAAAAACACTATTTGGAAGAAATTAGGGAGTGGCTGTGTCGACAAGCAGTAGCGAACACCAGAACATTGCTAAATGTTCCATAATTGTGGTAATTGACTCAAATGTGTATGTGCATGGAGGCGGCATTGGCTCAATTTGCACTGCCTGGATAAGAAGTTAGGGGCAAATTTACAAGCCCCTTGCGCCACTTTTGCGTCACTTTTATCATGGGAAAAGTGACGCAAAAGTGGGGCAAGGGACTTGTAAATCTGCCCTAGTGTCTATGCTGTTCGATTGATATATTCAGGAAATGCCAATACCGTTAATCAGTGAGGTATATCTGCTCCATGTACACGGAAATTAAAAATGAATAGGACATGTTTTTAAAATAGGTTCTGAACTGCAAGATCATGTGAGGCTATCTTAGGAATGCGCACTTAATTTACTATTCGACATTGATAAAACCTAAGAGTCAATGAAAACCCTGAATTTCCATAATTATCTGGAAAATTGTCTTGATGCTTCTCATGAAGTCATGAGGAAATCGAATTGTCCCTTAAGATCTCAAGCACGCAAATGGATATAACCTTTCAACAGGAGGAAATGCATTGGTTACACAACTAATTTAACAAGCAGTTGCAATGCAATAGGTCTCGCATTTATGAGAGTTTAAGCTATTGGTATTGGAAATGACAATGTGTTTTAGTTATGTTTCAAAAACCAAAATCAGGCCTAAAGCGTTATCATTGGTACATGCCAACCATTTATATAAATAACCCACCACTAATAATAACCAGAATCTGCAAATAGATGGGGTTGTTCAAATGCTCCCCATAAGCATTCTGTTCAAACTGATAAAGCGGAAAAATGTCCTTCCTATAGGGTCTTGTAATAAAAAGCAAGGTCCGGGGCAGAGATAAAGGTTCAAATCTCCAAAAGCACTATTGCGACTTTAGCAATTATACACATACCACTAATTTTTAAGGAGAAGTAAACAAAACAAATATAGCTAAAGAAGGCTGGTGTGGACTGAAAATAACACGCACAAATTAAAAACACCGCACCAAAAAAAAAAAAAAATCGGTAATGCAATCCTGCCTCGCTCATTACTAAGGCTGAAATAAATAGCCGGCGTGCACAAAAGTCTCCAATGAAGGAAAAATGTCCTTCCTATAGGGTCTTATAACAAGCATTTGCAATGCCATCGGTCTCGCCTTTGGGACCTTATATGCATTTAGCTATGCAGCACATTAGCCTGGGTGCTGAAACATCTACTGTTCTTTAACATGGCACAATCCGGGAAATTGGGCCACTTTTTTAAGGAGTGCCTAATTGTGATCCCAATACGACCCTGTTGTTAGCCCACTCAGAAAACTGTGGTGAGTGAATGCACCTTATTCAGAAATGTCTGCGTATCCTGCAGGACACAAATTTCAACCCCAAAAAGACAGCTCAATGGGGAATGCATATGGGGAATGCACATGAGACATACTGACTACAGATTCTAGGCACAAGAATAGACCTAGCACTTACTACAGAGATCTGTGTATTAATTGTTTCTCACACTTATCTTTTCTAGTATGATAGCTCTGACCCTGCAATGCACTGCTAAAAGTTTTTTAAACATTTTTTGACAAGCGATTAAAACGTGTTTGAATGTAAACAATGGTTATCTAAGAAATCAACTATGTTTCTCAACTAAGTGTGTAGTTAGATCAATTATTTAATTTGCAGTTACTTATAGGAAAAAATACAACAAAATATTTACACAGTACTGTTTAGTGAGGCTTCTGGCTGGTGTTTGTTGTATGATTTAACATAGCAAATGTTGTCAGGGCCCGGCTCGTGCACTGGCTCTAAGATCCGAACCTCGGCTGTCTCTGTTAATTTGTTGCAGCGTCCACTTCTACTCTAAATGAAGCTAAAATAAATATGGCATTTCTGAATCAGTCATGCAGAGAATCTCAAGATTTTTGAACCACGTAGTGTTTTAGGAAGAATGATTTACGCGATTTCTAGATCATGTCAATTTTTGTCCATTATCAATGACATTATAAGATGCCTTTCTGACCAACTATGAAAACCTAAACAACGGGGCAAAATAAACCATTTGTTAGAGATGCAACTCTCCTCCTACACTGCCCTGTGACTGCCGCCCCTTCAGAACTGACATTAACTTATTGGCTGATTCAAGTCCATATCATAAAATAAAGTAATACGATTGGCTTAAGAGCCTCAGCCTCCTGATCCTTATGCCTTGCCTGCGACCTAGACTTTATTTTCCCTAAAGTTAGCTCTTAATGGCCTGTCCTGATGAACTTCCCGTACCCCCCCCCACTAAAACTATCCAAGATGCCGACGTGTGCAACTTCACACCCAAAACGGCCCCTAATCGCTTGCCCAGTTTCACATGGTTCTCCCTTAACTCAATGCGCTGCCAACATATGGGATGTGACATGCTCGTAAAAACTCTACAGAACAGTGTCCTTTCCTTTAAAACCCTTGTACCCGGGTCCCAACCCACAGCGCTCATCGATTTTTGAAGCTCCCCCACTGGGTTTGGGGTCATGGTACAGCGCCTGCACGGCCTGGTAGACCAACTTCAGGTTTTGTTTGGCCTCTATGGCAGCGGTTTGAGCGTACACCGTGTAAGACGGCTCTTCACACGCGGCTCCTTCTTAGGCACACGCCTACTCACATACCCCGCTTTGCCGTCCATTGAAGGCTCGCGCTGTTGCTATCCCCAGGCGTGAGGATCTCTTCGCTAATGATATTAGCAACCTAGTAAAAACCCTATTCTGCATCACACTGAACCCACTGACGGGGTTTCTAGGTTTCTGGACACTGCTAGGGGGGTCTCTCCATCATGCAGTGCCACGTAGAGTCATTCTGCGTCCGTGTTTCACTTTAAATTACAGGGGGCAGAACAATCCCACAACTAGATGACTGAGTAACTCCAGCTGGGCAGCATACTCAAACAAACTTATAGTCAAGCTACCTAGGCCCACCCCACACCAACAACCTCAGGGGAGTAACCGTTGTCATTAGTGAATACTTCAAAGAGTGAGCCTGTGCTGCTAGCTGCACCTGCAACTCCTTGTACTTTTTCCTAGTCACTGTTAATTACTCTTTGATCATTTCTACAGGCTGTCGCTGTCTGCTGGAAACAGGCAGAAATTAAGGCTCCAAAATTCTGCAGTAACTGCCCAGAACCTATTTAGAATTAAACATGTAATACTTTTTATGAATTCCTTTAAATACAATCAAAAACACATCTCCAGCTTTCAGAAAGCCCATCTCCTATCCCCAAAAATACTGAGAAACTGGAATACAATTTACCTCTTCTCTAGAACTTGCGGAGTATCTACACCTCAGATGAGACTTTAGTGCAACATTCCCACTGCCCTCACAATGGTCAACAAACCAAAACCCAACTCCCCAGTCACATCTTTGCAGCTTCTTGACCTCTACCTCTTTGGTAACTCTTGGTCAAATCTGCCTCGCCGCTCCCCGGAGTACCACGCAACCGTACGGTTTTAAAGCATCCCCTCATTCTTCAGTGACTCATGTCCACGCAAACTCCGAAACCTCCCACCAATACATAACCAGGACTCACACTTCGCCACACAAACCCAGCGGCCGCCCAAAAACTGTAGTAATGTATGATACAAAACAACCTCTGACATGGTTGAGTCACAGCTGACCCTTCACTTACGGCCAGTGCTTTAAAATGGGCCAGTACTGTCCGGGGACGGAGTACTGGCACTTTTTTTATTTTGAGAGAGAGTGTACCTGCCCTTCTCAAGAGAAACGCAATACTTTTAATTGGAGAGAACCAGCACTTCTCAGAAATGAGCAGGTACTCTGATATAGAGTACCTGCACTTCTATTTTTCCATTTGAAGTACTGCGGCAAGCTCAACCTAGCCCCTCCTTACAGCCCTTAACATAGTCCCCACTTACAGGACTCTCACTCAGCACACCAAAAATAATGGACAGAAACTTCCACTTCTAACCCCCAGCTCCTTTTACCTTTTGCTGACGGAGCCCCTGCTTGCGGCGCTGGACCCAGGCTCGGTTCCCCTGCGTGCGGTGGCGGAGTTGGTGGCAGCGGCGGGGTCCATGTTCTGGGAGGCCATGATTAGATCAGAACTCACTAGAGCAGAGCAGAGCAAATTCGGGTGAGCTGATCTCTGTTGTTTTTCTGTCTCCGAGATGCCTACCCCTCCTTAGCCATCTCCTCCCCTCCGATACCGACCTCTCTCTCCTAGTCCCATGCAGCAGGCACGTCACTTCCCCTCCTTGCCCTACCAACAGGAGTACGGGTAGGAGTGCGGGTGAGATGCCGCTAGGAAGCCGACAAGTGAGAGGAAGTTAAACTGGTAGCCATCTTTGGGCACCTTATAAGACAATAATAAGGTGAGGAAAAAAGGTTAATCTTTTGTTTAAACTATGTTTTTCCATCAATGCCCAGCGATGTTCTTTCAGACTACTGGAGCATTCCTCGCGCACTTTTCTAACCGGAAATAAAGTTGAGGTTTCCCTGATTCAAAGAGGTTGGGTGGCAACTGGTTAATCGTTTGTTTAAATTATGGTTTTCTATCAATGCCCAGAGATGTTCTATCAGACTACTGGAGTGTTCCTTGCGCACTTTTCAACCAGATATAAATGAAGTGATTTCCTGCAATGCATGCAGGTGATGAGCACGAGGTGGGGCGGGGGTAGGGAGTGGAGGGGCCGGCTAGAAGGCATTGGACTGCGGGGGGAGGGGGAGAAAAGTAGTCTGTGCAGTGAAGGGGCCAGTAGGCATGGAAGGACACAAATTATGACATGCTCGTCATAAGGCGGGACTAACAAGGCTAGAACCAATGGGAAGGCAGCATTTAGGACATAAGCCTATCAAAAAGATGGGCGGAGAGTGGGCGGAGCATCCATGAGGCTTCCCTGCTATAGTGTATACTGCATGCCTCACAAAGCGAGCAGCGCATGCGCTGCAACGCTAGGTGAGACCTAAAAAAAGAGATCCCTGATAAACAACAAACCCCCCAAAAATGCATTCATACCAGTAAAGGGCCAATAGCCATTGGCGTGCCCAACAGGGAAAAAGGAGTGACATAAAACACGCTTACCCAACAGCAAGTAGGACATTTTGAAAGACACACTCAAAAACAAATAGGAAAACGGAAGCGGGGACTCCCCCACTAAAGCATATACTGCATATCTCAACGAGACAGCGCATGCACTGCCTAGGCGAGACCTAATAAAAAGCAAGGACCAGACAGGGATAAAGGTTCACATCTCCTCCTTTCTTTTAATCGGTTTGACCAATATATTTATTTTGTACTTACACCAGAATTCTGCTTTTTAAAGTGGACAAAAAGCAGAATGCTGACGCTAGTACAAAGTACAAAATAAATATTCGTGTTTCGATAACGAAGAAAGCCTTTGGGGTCAAATGTGTGCATGTTTATATTACAGCACTTTGTCTCTGTCCGTGAAATACAGCATGAGAAATAACGTTTGCACATAATGACAGAGGGCAATGGTCGAAGATTTATGGGTTGAGCTAGAACAGCTGAAGCGATTCCTTTGCTCAGCTCATGACCTAGAGAGGGAAATAGGGACACTGGTGAGGGTAAAAATGTCTGCGGGGTCAACATTTATAAAAACATGCTGATATGAACGAAAAGTAAAATGCAAATACATGGCCATCCTAAATACAAAATGACAAATGCCGAATGCCGAGACACAACCCCAAAAAAAATGATGAAGAAAAAAAGTTCTCATAAGCACAGTGCATGCCGATCATAAACAAAATAAAACGATGCCAAAACAAAGACACATGGTAATCAGAAAAGAAGTACAACATGGAAAACCAGGAATAGCACTACCTGAGCGGGTGTCGGGGCACTGCATCCACAGGAGCGTGCTAACCTCGGAGCTGGCCAGGGAGCCGTCCTGGCTGGGTGACCTGCAGGAAGGGCATGATCCTGCTTTCATGCTGCGAGGAGGCCTGTGAGCATCACTCTCACCTGAGGCAAGGCCTCGCTGCAGCTCGGCACAGTAGTATCCAAGCAGGGCTGTTCCCAGTATGACAAGCCTCAAGGGTGGGCAGGGGCAGAGAGGCTCACCTGGAGCCGAGCGCCCACAGCTGCATCTTCATTAGAGCCTGGTGTGCAGCGCTGCCGACTGCAGAGCTCAGCAATGAGCAGCCTCACGGCTCCTCAGTGGTGCACGAGCATTTTATTTTGGACGACAGGGTAGTTCTGCAGCACGATGCAAAAATAAACAGGCGGCTGCATGCATTATAATGGCGGCATGTTAGCGTGTCCCGGGGATGCACGTTTTTACATGAAGTAAAGAAAAACTCAAAGCGCAAAGCAAAAAAAAACACGCTGCTGCCTTTGTGAGAGCCGTGTGAGGGGCAGGGCTGCCGGACTCTTCGCTTAGTGCTTTGATCAGATGAGAGCAGACGAAAGCTGCTGGTGAGCCCGTCGAGAATGTAAAGAGGGAATGCGTTTTCGCTTCAAACGTTCAGAAGAGGAGGAGGAGAGTCTCCAGTTACAGACGCAGGGAGTGATCTTCAAAATAAATAAACAAACGCAGCGTGACAAACAGATGGCACACTGCAATCAATTAAAACAAGTGCGAGCGGAGCAGACGGAAACTGTACTTAGGCGCCGCTGCTTCAGGACTACACGGAAGTAACTATACAATCAACAGCCAACAGAAAGCACGAAAACAACAGCAATGCCTCAAGTAAACCAATCACAAGCGGAAAAACAAATTAGAGGAAGTTTCAGCCAACATACAGATTACTTTATGTCTCACTGAGACTGTGCATACAGCGCATGCGCTGCCAAGGCAAGACCTAAAAATGGTGCTGCCACATGACTGTTTGGCATCCCAAGTGTAAACAACCAAAATAAGCCGCCCACAATGCATCCTCATTCTGGGGCAGCATTTTAAAAATTAGGCATTCACATGGGATAACATAAAAAAAGCTATCATCTACTGCACACCTGTAATCCAAATCAACGCCGAATGGCAATAAGTGAACCAGACATTTCTCTGAGCAGCATGCCAACTTTAATTTGAAATAGAATCTATTTCAGAGCTCTCTTTACACCCATTGCAATCACATTTACACAGAACATGTATTAAAACTAATGATAGGCAATGATCAAAACTGCTGATCTACAAGCCCACTACTTACAGGGTACCACCATATGAGACATGGATTTTGAGGGCAAATCTCATAAACCAGATATAAACAGATTCCATTGTGCCCATTTGCAGAAAGGCGGGTATTATCGAAGTCAGGAAACAACCCTTTGTTGGAAATGTTCATCCATGTGCACTGAAGAGAAACCACAAAAAACTGGAAACAAACGTGAATAAATTGATAACATACATTTGCATGTAAGCTTTCCCTCTCGCCTTATACATCTTGTAGACTGGTGGTGGTACTCTAAGACTCAGAGACCCCATTGATCACATTCTACTATTTTGCCATGAAGATTGCATGCCCAAGTAAGTTATTCTGCGCATGTTTGTTGAGATGAAAAGGCTTTCCTTTTCTTGCTCATGCTCAACCAGTGTACTACACAGCAAATGATTTTAGGAAGAACCTTAGAAAAATCCATCCCAAACAAACGGTTTTGCTATTGTAATATAAGAGGCTACTACCCACAAAATCCATTTTAACAAAAAATGGTGACTAATAAAAAAAAAATTGGAGACCGTGATTGGTCAACATCTAAAAATTGTGAAGCATGATGCTTATTGGTTGCAATTCAGATGATGAAATAAATTGTATTTTTCCGCAAAAAATTGGGCAAAAGGGCCACCCGAAATTGAAAATCATGATTATTTTTGAGAAAATCTACAAGGACTACAAGCTGTACTCCATCACATACATAAGCCAAACAGCCACACGTTGACAACAAAACGTGCGCACACCAAGTGTGACTGGCATCATTTGACAAAAGTTAAGGAAACCTCATTCCAACAAAAAAAAACTATACATAAAAAACACCAATCTATGAAAGACCTTTAATAGGCCATCAGGACGAGCAGGCAGCAGATATCCACGACCACGTTAGCTGAGACATCCACCAGGATTCCAGACCAGTTCGTCGGTGGTGGGATGTTAAGAACCGAAGGGTGTCCTATTGAAAAGGTAAGAGTAAAACCTAATTGATGCCTTACCTAGTTCCTTTATCAAGTCCTTCAGCGCGTGCCATCCTACGTCAAATTGGATGTTTGAAATGAAAATCTTGTTTCTCCGGTGAGGCTGGCCGTATGGTTCAAATCGGTTGAATTTCTTGACACTTCTCTCTTTTCTTCTATCATTTTGGTTTGAGCAGTCATTTTCACAGCAAAAAAAATTAAAATAAATAATGAATGTTCAGCTGAAGAAAAAAATAGCCAATGTGACCAAGTAATACAGGACAGTCAATCAATGTTACGGAGATCAAAATTACCATACATTACAATGTACGTAACCTACAGGATAACTAACAAACCGCTTAAAAATAAAAATCGGCAAACACATAGGCATGTAGCATGTCACTCTCCAACTGGATGAAAGAGGAATCAGAAATTACTACAACAGCACGGACCATTGGCACAAAATGCTGGACAAAGATGGACAAAGATGATCACAAGAGCATTTTGCCCGCCGCCAGTGTACATAAATGGCAACATTTAACAAGTGGGAGATTTAAAAAATATATATATTCGAATACTCCCCCCTCCTTTAGAAACATTAAAACAGGGGCAATTTAATGACTTTAAACATAGCAGCCAGCACTACATAGCAGAGTAAGCCATTTCTGAACCCCCCTACTCCTGTATGCAAAGGGGGGGCACAATGCATGTGTCAGTGGAATTAACACCTAGTCAGTGAGCACATCCTTCAAGGGCCGTTGGTGGTGGGGATAGCTTGTTAACGAAGCGAATCAGCTGTGGCAGAAGATGCACATCAGTATTACCCACTCTAAGCGACCTGAAGATGTACAAGTTTCCGCAATCTGACCCCAACAAGGACCACTCTCTATCAACGGAGGTCACAAAATCCCTGCACATTCAAAACCCATGTACACCAACCCCAGAAAAAAGGGGAGATTTTTCCTACAGCCTCCTGCCGAATCCTTTCCCCAAAGGCTCTGACCAAGAAGACCCGTTTCCATGCAATCCCCTATGCTTCCCTGGCCTCCCCGCTACTGGATCCCACCTCTGCTGGCCTGCAGCAGACACTCCGGTTCTTGACTTCTGGCCGACGCCCAGGCACAAAAATTTCGGTTATGACTTCTTCATCATTACTTCTGCAGCGGGAAACAACCTTTGGAACGCAGTCATTACATCGCACTACATTCAGAAGGTAAAATGGAGGAATAAACGTACGAGGCACAAAGAAGAAGCTCTGCGAACTCTGGGAAGGCGAGTGTTAGGCCACCGAGTAAGGGGAGTGGAAAGACAGTAGAGAGAGACACAAGATGATCATTTGTACTAAATAAGCATTTGCAATGCAATAGGACTCGCATTTACGATAGACCTATTGCATTACAAACGAGAGTGCGGGCGGGCGACAAGGTACGAAGGGGGGGCGGGCAAGAAGGCATTGGACTTCGGGGGGGGGCACGGGAAGAAATTTGTCTGTGCAGTAAAGGGGCCAGTAGAAATGGAAGGACACAAATGATGATATTGCCGTCATATGGAGAGATTAACAAGCCTACAACCAATTGGAAGGCAGCATTTAAGACACACGCCAATGAAAATGATGGGCGGAGAGTGGGCGGAGCTTCCACAAAGCTTCCATGCTATACTGAATACTGTATGCCTCGCAAAGCGAGCAACACATGCGCTGCAACGCTAGGCTCGCCCTAAAAATTACTTTAGAAGTTTTTCACTGCCAGGACATGTAAAACCTAAACCCACATGTTCTACTTTTTCAATACAATGCACCCTGCTCTATGACCCTCTATGTCACTTAAGGTGTGCTGACTTATATTATACTATATATTAAAAAGGAAGGTTTAGGCCTGGCAAAATATTTACTTTATGTGAATAAATCAAGCACAAAAAGTGCTTGAAAAACTGTGTGCACAACAAGAGGATGTTTTTTACAGTTTAGAACAGTTTTAAAAATAAAAGTTCTCAATCGGAATATTGTATACTCAAACAAACTTCCCAGACAACAACTGTTTGACACAATATTTTCATTGTTATATGATGTTCAGAAAAATGCAATAAAAAAAATAGCAGTGATTACAATAGTATTACATCATACATGATACATGATTTTGTACATAATCCATGCTCATCAATTGAAATACAGTGTTCTGAAGTCACAGGTCAATTGTGTGCTGCCCTATGCATTTCGGAACCCATCGTCCCTTCTTCAGGGGCCACTGAAATGTAAACAAAACAATAGCCTCAGGTTTCCACCGTTTAATAAAACATGAAAAGTTCTTCACTACTAAATAATAGGACACCCCCAGCCGGGAGGATAAAGTAACATCATGAAGTGAAGGCAATTCCTGTCGAGATATAATCATTAGATATGCCAATGGTTCTCGATAGAAAACACAGTTGGAAAAACAAGGTATCACAAGTTACTGCCACCAGTGGTATTGACGGACAGAAAAAAGCCACCTGGAACTGAAAAAAGTGGCACACGGTTCGAAAAGAGAGAAAGGATGCTGATACCCGAAGGGTGAACGTAGAGAAAAAGGTTGCCAGTGAAACGTGTACTCAGGTGAACCTCTAAAATCACAACTTACTACTGCACACAACCGGAATCTTGCTAAGAGATGCACTGCATGAATGTGAGTGAGCCTACAAATTACCAGGAAAATATCCGAGGTCAAAAAACTAGACAGTGTTTGTTATATGAAGAAGCAATGGTATGCGTAAACCCAGAGCCCAAAAGTGTGCACGTCAATGTTACCTGGATAAGTCCAAACTCGGGGACAAAGCCTGCAGAATCATAAAACACATAAGTATAACACATGAGTGTACGCAAATGTCATAAGCAGACAAAAATGCCTCAATAATCAAACGAAAGTCTCAGAGGAAGGCTTACCGAAGGAAGACTGTATAACACACCCTTCTTGTCTAAACAAGTTCGCCGACGTTATACAAGACGCTGGATGCCGACTCCCATATGAAGTGAAAAGTTGCCGCGAGTCCCGGGGTCCGATCACATGATCTGAACTCCGCCCACGCTGAGAGATTCGCGATAAATGAGAATGAATGTGGCGGCCATCTCAACGTGATAAAGGAATCTAGACATAACAGTGAACACTAACGGATCCACCGAATATCCACAACGCTACAATGGAAAATTCTTACACAATCCCTGCTTGCAGCTCTTACAAGAGGATTCAAACAAAAATAAAAGGAGATGCTGTGAAATTCTTGGTGAATGTGAATATGGTGGCCATCTTAAAGTGGTGAAGGAATCTGAACAGTAAACACTGACGAAAAACCCACCATCATCAGCGCTACAAGGGAAGGTTCTTGCGGAATCCCTGCTTGCTGCGATTGCAAGAGGATTTAAACGGAAATCAAAGAAGAGAAAGACAAATAAATAGAATAAACAGCACTATCAGCACTGTACTAAGACAACTGGATGAGTTGATGCAATGACTGCATCCTTCATCTTAAATGCAATTCTATACAAGTGATGCTATCCTAGTGACAACTCAAAATCTATTTCAATGGCATGGGTGGCTTTTGTGTGTTAGCTACTTGAAACAGAGATGTTACACATGATGACAGTTTATACATGCTAATTTACATACGTGAAATACTGACACAATGTAAAAAATAGAAACGTGATCACAGTGAAATATATAAAAATTGAAAACTACACACAATGCAAAGAACATGATACATGATTTACTTTGCCAGGTTGAAATGCCAGTTTTCAACTGCAATGTAGGCTACAATGGAAGGCCTGAGACCTGTTTTGAAAAGGCTACTCTAGTGGGTGGCAAAAAGAGTGCTGCAGGCTCACTAGTAGCATTTAATTTTTATCCACTGGGTACATTTAGTACCTTTCATTAGGGACTTACGAATAAATTAAATGTACCAATCAGGTAGATCCCAATTGTACCATGTTTTTTGGGGGAGAGAGCACACACACTTTACCACTGGTTAGCTTGGAAAAGGTGCACAGAGTCCTAATACCAACACAAAATGGGTTCAGCCACAGAAGGCAAAAATCTGGGAGAGACCCTGATAAAAAGGCCATGCCCAACAGTTACCTACAAAACAAGTGAAAGGACATGGAAGACAATAGCATAAGGAACAATATCTGTCTCTCAGGCATACTCGAAGGTCTTGGATCTAACAACATGAACCAATCAACTGGCCTTTCAGCCCTTCACTGAATTCCAAAGGGCACTCAGGATTTGCCTCAGAGAACCTGAAAAAGTCAACACACTAAGACCTGTGATAAGGTTATTCTAGCACCAATACTAACCCCGCAAAGTCATGGCCACCACTCAAATCCAAAATGGCCACCTTCTCAACAGTCTTAATGACAGCTAATTTTTCACTGAAAATTAAGACAAAAAGAAGTGTTCCTGGGCCTATATTCACTGCTCCGTAAATGGGACATCAGGTACCTGGATTAATGCTTTTGACTATTGATGGAAATGACAGAGAATTCTTCTAACTTGATTAAACTAATAAGAACATATACTGCACATGATCTTCGACAAAAGGCTGAGAAGTGATGAATTTTTTTAACCTGATGATCTGGAAAAAGTTCCTGGAGACAATGGTAACCTCCTCCATGGCCATCTCACTGCCTTAGGTGGAAGGTAGGCAGAGTAGCCAGCTGCTATGGGTGAAGACGGTGATGCCAGCCCTATTCTGGACCCCAAGAGACTGAAAGTGACAGATCAGCAACTGTTACAAAGAAATATGTGGACAAGGATAGACATAATAGAGGACAAGTCAAGGTTGCTGCTGAAAACATTTTGTTCTGTGAATAGGAACACTCTGGTTCCTCCCCATGAGTACCAACACAATGCTCTCAGGACCACAATAAGGACCTCTCAAGCACCTGACCCTCATCCACTGGTATCATTAGCTTTGTCGACCATTTACCACACAGAGTGTGAACTGTCTATTGGCTGCCTTACTCTTTGTGCGCAGGTGCAGGTGATCTGTTTTGGTGTTAGGGTGCAGTGTGGTGAGACTATGAGGGAATAGGTTTGCACATTAAGGGTGGTCCCACCGACAAATTAGGATGTGACCGAACACTGTTAGGTCGCATTCCTATATTTTACAATGGGAGCACGTAATCCGGCTGGAATGCATGCTCCCATTGTAAAATAGGAGGAGCAGCTCATCCCTGCACCCCTTGGCAGGCACCACAAGGTGCCTACCATGGGGTACAGGGATCAACAGGGGGGCACCTCGGCCTTCAACCGGAGGCTGTGCACCCAAGGGGAGAGTTCACATAGTCGCGCTACACGGAACTCCACAAAGTGGGAAAAAACTCAACCATGTGTTCATATGACACACCAGTTGGTGTGACGTTTACGTTATACTTCAACGTGAAGTGTGTTCTCGCGTGGAGATCTTGCGTGAACAGCACCACAGGGTCCGCATGGGCACTGCCATCTTCTTTTTCGCTCTGTTTGGTGCTGGGGCCTACTTTTTCATCCAGTCTTAATCTGTTTAATCCTTCCCTTATAAAACTTATTTTCATCCTCATTTTTATTTATTATCTTACTTTTTGTGTGTGTGTATTTTATGTGTTTTCAGTTTTTTGTGTTTTGCATGAGATTTGTACTTTTTTATTATTTCACTTTTCTTTCATATTTTTTCCCTTCCTTCCTTATGTATCCTGGCCAGGTCGCCCAAAAACACCACCAGCCGCCTTCTGTGCTGTGAAGGTGTGCAGCCCCATGCCCTGTTTTCAGAGGTGGAGGTGGAGGTGGCAGCACTGGTATTTTATGTCCAGGGCCACCTTCCCTCCACCCTAGCAGCAGGCGGCAAGCCTGGTAGTGGGTCTGGACTCCCGGAGCATCATCAGCATCAGAGCTGGTCTGTGCGCCGCTGCTCTGGGGGCCGGAGCACCCAGCAACAGCTGATGCACTGGTAGTCCGACATACTTGACCGAGACCAGGACCTGCTGAACCTGCTAGGTGTGGAGGTTGCGGGGATCAGTGAGTAATTATTATTACTTGTGTCCTATGCTAATATTTTTTTCCCAAATAATAAGCATGTATGCTGACACACAGGTAAGTTAAGTTTACAAATAATATGTGATTGTTATTCTAGACATGTGCTCGGCGCTACATAATCGTACTTCTTTACGCTGTATCTTTTCACTAAGATAGTGGTAGTTAGTCTTAGTGAGTTAGCGTGTTCTCTCACTTCTTTGGGCCTTTATTTTTTTGTAGCTCATACAGTGTCAAGGAATTTCCCAGTGATGTGTATGCATGCATCCATCTATGCATTGAAAAATGCAGACTTAGTGCATTGGCCCGTCAATGGGGGTTGAGAGATTGTGAATGAGATAAATAAATAATAAAAAATCCATATTTGTAAAGCGCAAACTACTCACCCTTACGGGTCTCGAGGACGTTGTGGAAATTAAGTGAGCTATTGCCCAGATTCACATGGGGCTGAGTTGCCGCCAGAGCCAGGGATCGAACCATGAGCTCTATGCTCCGAAGTCAGCTACCCTGGCCACTGCACCACACCTCTCCACTGAGAAACCAGCCTCATTTGTTGCAATTTATGAAAAATTCCAAAATGTAGTTTAGTAAATTCGGAATAGCTCTGTCCGCGATCCTACTAGTCAATCTGATTTAGAAAAGCTCAAAGTTATTGTGATTGCCTTTTCATGCCAGAAAATATTTTTGGCGAGAATTTATATTTTCCACCAATCTCTTTTTATTTTATTTTTCTTTATGTCTTATATCAGCATCCACGGGACAAGAAGAGGGCTGATGAGGTGAGTGAGTGAGCTAGATGAGCCTCCCAAAGTGTCGCAGCTGATGGCTCTGCTGGCCCCAGTAAGTCCTCCTGTTGCTAAGATTAATATTTATTTCACTAACTTTTACAGCTCCACATTTTGAATTATTTCTGCCTGTCTCCTAATTTTTTACCAAATCCTCTCTGATCTTTTCGTTTCCTAAATTCTTGTTATCCCTGCATTATCCTATTTACTTATTTTCTATATTTCAAGTTTCTGTACTTTACTTCAAACTGTCTCTGTAGTCTGTCTGTAGCTTCCTTTCTTCTGCTTAATCAGTAAGCTTTCCCTCTCGCCTTATACATCTTGTAGACTGGTGGTGGTACTCTAAGACTCAGAGAACCTATTGTTCACATACTACTATTTTGCCATGAAGATTGCATGCCCAAGTAAATTATTCTGCGCATGTTTGCTGAGATGAAAAGGCTTTCCTTTTCTTGCTCATGCTCAACCAGTTAAACGAGAGAGTGGCCATGGTCATATTGGACCCCCCAATGTTGTGTATATATTATTATAGTATATCAGTAGTTGATGATGACCGTACACAATGTCTGGAAGTATGAGAAGGACGGTCCCATTGCATTTGCCAACCAAGACCATATGTCCACCCTTTTATTTCTTTTCAAAAATTCTGATTCATCAATATTTCTGCCAGTCCATTATAAAAAGTTATTGTTTGTCTTGACTATCTGGCTTTTCAAATTGCCACAAACAAAATGCCCAACTCAATATTTTTGATAGAAGATACTGTAACCGTCTTGTAGTGAAGTATTGTGGTTGCATTCTGCTTCAAAATAATTAATAGAGGGAGGCGCATCTGGCATCTAAAACATGTGTAACGTTTTTTCTAGCCGCACCGACCACCAGTGCGGGGCCAGCATTGATGGCGCCGGCCAAACGGACGGGCGGTGAGCCAGTGGCAGTGGCGGGTGGAGGTAAGTCATATTATTTGCTTATTGACAATTAATAATATACTCACTGCACAGGAGTACTGTTGACTTGTGAACACTCCGCTTTGTCAGATACAGTGGGAGTTGAGTATTTAGTGGACTCTTCTATCTGCAACTCAACAGAGAGTCTCTTAATGAAGATTAACAATGATGGGTTGATGGAAAAGGGAAAGAAGGATGGAAGGAGAAAGGCGAGGTGAAATGTAATATGAGTGAAAGAGAAGGATGAGTGGGAGAAAGGATACATATGGGTGGGTGATAGGATGCATGGGTGTGTGAAGGATGAATAAAAGCATATATGTGTAAAAGGATGCCTGCCTGGGTGGGTAAAAGGGTATGGGTGAAAGGATGTCTGCCTGGGTGAGTGAAAGGAATCCTCGGTTCGGTGAATTACAGCATGAAAGGATGCATGTGTGGGTAAATGTTAGTTAGTGAAAGGTTCATTGAGACTGAGAGCCATGCTTGGATGGATGGATATATGGATGGATGGTTTTCAATGGTGAAGACTGGATGAGAGAATGTAAAACCAAGGGTGAAGATTAGGAATACTAGAAGAACAATGCAAAGACGAGTGGATAAATGCTTGGAATGAAGAAGAAATAAGGGACTAGGGAGCTCTTCTGGAGGGGCATTCGTCTCACCTACTTTACTTGCTTGGAATGGTGTTATCAAAGCTTTGATTCAAAGGGTTGAGGTGGTATTTCGGACTACCCCCTTGACTCGCAGTAGTTTTCAAGTGAGACATTTATCATGCATCAAACCCACCCATCATCAATCATCACCTCCCTCCCTCCCTCCCTCCCTACCCATGGCATTTCGCCAGTGACACCAATGGTGACCTAACAGCTGCATGATTTAATTCCACGGCACTGCATTGTTGGCTGTGCAATATGCGTCTGCTTCAGTTAATGTGCCATTTACAAACTTCACGCAAACAAATGATGGACGGAATGCTGAATAAATCATACATTCACCCCAAGTCAAGAGATCTGGGTTAAATCCATCATTCTTTTGCTCACCATGCCACTCCAGTTTAGACCCACCCATATGCAAATCAGTCTTGACCCTGTGCCTCATGGGAACAGTCAGACCGAACTGCCAAGCAGGTCCTCCCTGGACCAGAAACAAGCATCCTGGGACCGGTTTCTGGGTATTACCCTTCATCAGCCAGGTTAGCTTGAATCCAGTGGCACAGCGAGCAAGGGACCCACGTCTGGGAATACCCATCCCACTTAGGGTGAAAGGTGCTACGCAAGTTCACGGCAATCACTTAATCTCCCGTGCCTTAAAAAAAATGAATGTGTCCTCATGTAATGCAACTGGTGCTATGTAAAGCGCTCTGATACCCGATTCGGGTCAAGTTCGCGTTATATAAAACTCTGTAAAATAGAAAATTGTGCTTCCTTTCCTTCCCAGTGCCCACTTAGTCACTTCCTAGTACATACCTCCTTTATTCTTTCCTAAGATCTGCCCCAGGATTCTGACAATTTGAAAAAAAACATTCTTTGCATGCACCACATTTTTCTGGCAAAGTGATATATTTTATTATGACTTCATAACGGATTACGTCTGTTCAAATTATTTCCTTTCAACATTTGCCAACCACAGTGACTCACTATTAGCCAAAGCTTAGGCACATGATGATGATCAGTAAAATGTCTACCTACTCGGCCTAATACCTCTAACTTACCTGGCAGTAGAGTAAGATAATAATTCCTTTCCTTACTGTCAAGCAAATGTATACTGTTGGAAAAAAGTAATTTCAAAATGTGGTGACAGAGGGTGAGGGCAGGGAGTAAGAGTATGTGCCTTGACTTTTGCAGATGGTATAGTCTGTGATGAATGTGCCAAATACAATATCTTGTTGCTTATTCTATTCCTTGTACAGTAGTACATCTCTTTTTCCACCGTCTCTTATGGCAGACAGGAGGATGTCTGCATGATTGATTTTATAGTATGTCACATGATGTATATCATTCATAATATTCATCTGCCTTATAGTCAGGGTAAAATTGAAAGGCATTTTAGTAGAGCATGGCCCTAGGAATAAGATAAGTGTCTATTACAGCTGGCCCACCTGCAGACAGTAGCAAAGTAACACAAGTATGACAAGGGCGCCAGCTGAGCTAGCATGTCTCCATTAATTGAGCACAACAAGAGAGTGAAGAATACTTGTGTTCTCCATAGCGCATAATGTCTGAAACTCTAATCACATCAAAATCGAATGGCCAGAGGATACCAGCAAATGTACTACTACCTTGCCACTACAAAATGTAATGTCTTTTGCAAAGAGCATTGTTTAAAATTTGTCTTTTTTCTTTCTTGATATAGCTACTTCTGCTTTTCCAAAAACACAGGAGAGAGCAGCCCGGCTATGGCAGAGGAAACTTGGGGCCATCAGGGCAGAGTATCAGCGGTTGGTGGCACTGGAGGAGATGGAGGAGGAGGAGGGAGCAGCACCTGCAGACGCCCAGGGCCCTAGCCAGACCCCAGTGCATCCAGTCCACCGGTGTCGCAGTTCGATGGCAGCCGCCCGCTGCACTTCCATCACTGCTGCCCCCGTCAGACCGCGTATTTCAGTGTTGTGTCCTGCAGCGGCTGGCACGCATGGAAGACAGCAGGAACGAACGGAGGGACTCCGCAAGAAGCTCCTAGTCCTAGCCCACTGTTTTGTTGGTTGGGGCTTGTTGCAGGAAGAGGGTGGGAATGTGGGAGTTGGGACATTTGGATTTTTTTATGGACAATTTCAATTTGGGACTTACTTGGACACAACTTTCTTTTAGGCCATTGGTTGGGGACAGGGAGATTTGTTTGGGGAGAGGGGTGGGCCAGTTGTGTGTTTAGTTTTATATTGTTAGAGAAATACATATTTTATAATTTTACATTATGATTTAAATCTTTTTTTGGAGGGTTGTACTTCGCACTGCTGCCTTTGCCGCAGCCTATTTTAAAAATCTGCTACTAGTGTATAACAAATTAGTTATGCAGTACGCTTGTCCTACTACTCTCCTATTCTCTGCAGTCTGCAACTATATTCACAACCTAAGGATTGAAGAGGGAGATTTTCAAATGCCTATATTGCAGTACACTGTACAACAATGTTCCATATTTCTTTTACCTAAATAAATGTAGCGAGGGCTGCATGTTTTCCCAGGGTGCCATGGTGGTGTAGTAGTAACAGTGAAGGCATCAGAAGCGAGGTCCCTCTCCCTCCTAGGTGAACTCAAACTGTAGGATAAGGACTATTTATCACAAGAAACTAAATTGAAATAAAAACTGAGTTGATGGGTTATATATTATTTTATCATAGCTTTACAAACAATTGAGACAGTCACCAGACTAGACTACTAGTACACAAGACAACAAAGAAGAATATCTACTAGGGAAAATATATAATAAGCAAAGCTAAATTGAATTATTCAGAAAAATGGTAAGCTAGTAAAAGTTACGAAATGAAGTGGACTCGAACTGTGAAGTGGACAAGGTAAGCTTTGACGCAACAAAGTGCCTGAATGCTGGCAAATGATGTTCTTCTGAAAATATCAAACACTGTTTTTATGCGTAGGTGGGTAAATGGGGCCAGTGTGGGCTACACTTAGAATACTTAGAGCAGAAGATTTGCACTGAGTTCGTGTTGCTTTCACCACATCTGCCCCACCAAGTGTGTGATCAATTAATGGTGTAAATTATTAACTCACACCACAATAAATCACCCATCTGGGGGAAGAGGGTTAGGGGTTTGAAGGTTGGATGGGAATGGGGATTTGTAGAAAGGTGTGACAAAGACAAACACTACACAAGGACAACATTCATCTCGGCAATGAGCAGCCAACCATCATAAATCTGTTATGGGAGGAAAAGAAAACAAGGGAATGAGTACGGGTAACTTTAATGCAATTACCCCAAACAGTCCTTCTGCCCCCAGAGAGACCCAAGTTACATTATTTCTAACGTTCTGTTACCTAGCTTTAAAAGATAGCAAATATATTACAAATTATGTAGGAGTTAAGCAAATAACACATACAGTTCTGAAACAGTTTTTAAAAGGAAAATTATACTGTATTGCCAAATCGGAAGTTGCATCTGCGTTCTTCTTGGACTGTCTGTCTATCTTGAATGCCTGGCTGATGCTGTCTGATGAGGTAAGCGTGAGTGCTTTTGGGCTTTCCAGTTTGGCACATGGTAAGAGAAGGCCTACGGATTGTGAAACAAAAATGATATTGTAGAATCGAGGAGAAGGACAGAAGGTAAACATCCTAAGGAGTGCACCGAGAAGTCTCTTAGGCAGCGCAAGAGAAAAGAGAAGAATAATCCTTTTTGCACTCATTCATTTTATGATTGATGTGCAAACAATTAGGTGAGGGCAATTTTACAACAGTGGCCACATGTAACTATCGCTATCGGGCTGATCAAACTGGCAACTGTCATGATCATCAATTCATCACCATAAATGATGATAATAATATTCAGCCTAACAGCACTTGCATAATGTGATGATCATTAATGACCACATCTGTCTCCTGTTGCCTACAACAACAGGCCCCCCACCCAACCACTACTTAGCTTCAAATTCAAGCCAGACAGCTCTGAACACACACGCTCAGCAAAATTGCATTTTCCAAATCAAGTAAAATCAATGCACAGCTGTCATCACCACACCACTCCACTGAGTTGGATAGGCCACTTTAAAGTCATCACCAAATCAGTTGGTTTCAGTGAAGTTGAAAAGTTCCTTCTTCTTGTGGCAGTTCTCAAAGTAGCAATGCTCATGCCTTTAGTCCTTCCATCCTCCTCCTGACTCAGAGTAATGTGTCCAACTCTGTACCAACTGAGTCCCGACTCAAATGCATTAGATCGACCTGTAGTACAATGCTGTTGATGCACAACAAGAGAAACATTGAGTCATTTTTTGTGTAGACCAGATTTTGTTTGTGTTACCTAAAGGGACTGGTCGGGTTTTTTTAGGAGTGTGAAGCAGAAAACAAAGCAGTGTGGAGTGGACTAGGCGAACAAATCTCACTAAGTCTCAAAGGGGAAGGAAAAAAACACTTCAGGAAAAAATATGATCAGCCGTTGTTGTTACTAAGGCCACCAACATTGTAAATCATCACAAACACATTCAAGAATATTAGTTACACCATACCTACATATAATCCCTAGACAATGAATGTTGTTGTGCAACTATAGCAAACATGCAGTTGATTTATTGATGCCAGTTTTTATGAAAATAGTTTTTTTAAACTACTAAAAATATATTAAAAATAAATCTAAAAAATGTAAATTTAAAAAATTCCTAAAAAATGTAATTTACAACATTTTTAAAATTAAAATTAAAATAATCTACAAATAAATTACATAAAAAGAACTTAAATAAAAAAATTCAAAAATTATAAATAAGTGAAATTATTCTCAAACATATATCATTATATTTTTTTTGAACTGCTATCTCATGTCTCGACCATCCATTCAAGCCTATGGCAAAGGACCACACAACAACAACAACGAGCAAGGAGGCATGGCCACAAACAAAGAACAAATGCAAGGCTATAGCAAAAGCACACTAACTGTCTATGCTAAATGGCCGCCAGCCACATGGTCACAACTAGAAGCAAAGGGCCTGTAAAATAAAGAACACATGTAGGCCTATGGGTAAAGCACACTGGCTCGCTATACAAAATGGTCGCCAGTCACATGGTCACAACAACAACAACCAGCAAGAAGGCATGGCGGCAACGTAGAAGACATGCAGGCCTATGGCTAAAGTACACTGGCTAGCTACACAAAATGGCCACCAGCTACATGGTCACAACAACAAGCAGGAGGCCTGGAAACAAAAGAACACATGCAGGTCTGTGACCATTAACTATACAAAATGGCACCTGGGCACATGGCATGGGGTACAAAGACAAATGGTGGCCTATGGCAAACACACTCACACACTTGCCAGACAAACTAGGCATGGTAAATCAACTGAAAAGAACAGAACAGCGGACTTATAGAACTGTACCTCATGCTTGTTTCGTTTGGTATGAAAGTCCTGCGCACTAACACACTAGCACCTGCCGTTGTAAGGTGCCTCTGGGTCCCAGATCCTTAATAGATAAAGCGTGTGAGGGTGCGCCAGGTAATGAAGTCCAGTCAGTTTTTGTAGTTTTAAAACCTTTATTTGTATTTTCATTTTTTTTCCATGAACAAATATCTTTAATCACATATACTACTCAGCCAACACATTTCCTTGCAAACAGTAGGAACTTCATCAGGGCTTAATATTCGTTGGAATCTTATTTCACTGCAAGAACAATATTCTTAACCCAGCTTAGTGTGCTGGATGGTTCGGGAATCCCCCGGGCATCATCATGCCCATGGCAAAATACCTTGATACGTATCCTCCTCTAGCAGCGTCCCAATCAGGGTCCTGATCTTTATAAAAGAAGAAAAATTACATGCAAAAAAATAACTAGGCCCCTAAAGAAACTGCAGATTTGTTTACAAATCAATTAAAAGTAAAAAATAAATCCAAGTGCATTCCCCCAATCACCAAACAACACCCTTATACACCAGTTTTTCAACTTACTTGTGAAATCTCAAAAACAAAGTCCTTAATTCCAATGATATCTATGCAGCAGACAATGAGAGGGATCCTTCCAGCTCCAAATCCCAATGAAAACTGACCAGGAGAGGGACAAAACACTGGGAGGAGCCTGCTGGACAGGAACCGGAAGTTGAAGACTTTGGGGCACTTCCTTCCTGTTGGAAAAATGTTTTTTTTAAAAGGACTCCTCGCAGAAAAGATAACAATGGCAACCATTAATTTGAGGAGGTTTCTGACTCTAAATCGTAATTTCGAGAAGATTTTGATTCTTCTAGTGGAGAGAATCTTCCCCAGATTTCAACCATGGTAGATCCTGCGCGTTTGGGATCTCATAGATCACAAAAGTTATTGGCATGCCCGAAAAACGTGTTGGCAACTGCAAAATCTTGCGGGATCTTGTGGCCGGATAGCAAATCTTTTGGTGCTCCAGAACGGCTAGGAAATCTCATTGGCGATCACGAGCACCAGGCGAATCACTCCTGCACGTGTGAAGGAACATCTCGAGTACGCTAAGCCGCTAACAAAAAACAAAACCTCCACTCCGTTGCAGAGTGTGGAGTTTATCGGTAACTACGTACAACGCAGAGTTGCCGAACTCTGCAAACTCCTAGAGTGGTGCAGAGTTTTAGGCCCAGGCCTAGTCATCTGTGGAATATACAAGCACATTTGCAGGTACAGCAGCCAATCACATTACATGTCCTATGAGTATTTCATGAGGCGATAATCTTGCTCTCCTGTTCGGGGTGCTTCTGAGACTCATCAGTACTAATGGCAAAGCATTTGGCCATTTCAATGAAGCAGATGCACAGACTTTGGCCTAGCATGATTTGAGCATCCCATTTAGATGTTCAACTATACCCAAATTTCTGGACGATAGCTATAATGCAGTCTCTTTTCCATTGGACCTCATTGTTAAAGGGGGTCCCTCAGTTTGACTCTAGAGAAACCAGAACTCCAAACCTCGGTATGAATTTGTGTAACAGCAGTTTGGCTCCATTGTCCTTTCTCCATGTTGAGTAGGCTTCCACATACAGGAAGAAATGCACACTATAATCAGGATAAATCTCAGACCATTACAAACAGGCATTTCGATAAAATCCAACTGCATCCTATCAAAGGGTCTTCCTGATCCCAGTACGTGGCTCAGTGTTACAGGGGTTCTTCTCCCTACATTCATCTATTGACATTTCACTCACCTATGGCATAGTTCCTCAGCTAAATCTCTAAATAAGAGATTAAACCAGTTCTGCCTAAATAAACTCGCCATAGCATCCCTTCCGATGTGTTCAGGGTCATGAAAATGTTGTAACATGGGAATTAACAAGCTATCTGGCAACAGTGGTCTTCTGTCAGCTGATACCCAAGTGCCATTGGTATTTTAACACATCCTGCTCTGATCCATTCTTGCTGCTCTGCCTCTGAAGCTTCTTCCTGCAACCTTTTGATTTTTTACCATCAATCTGCTACTGACTACAGCATTGAATAGGTTGAGTCCTTATCAGATTCATTTCTATATTCTCCATCAAATGTGCATTCCACAATTGCACAATACCAAGCAACTTCATTGGCATATCTGTTTCCAACAGTGACACTGACATTTCTGCTTCTGTGAGCTGCACATTTAGCTAATGCAAATTCTTGAGGCAATTGTAATGCTTCCAGCAATCTCATCGCATATTCCCCGTTCTGGATCAGAGATACGAATGAAGTCATGACTCCCCTTTGACCAGTACTGTCCAAAGTCTGTACCAACTGAGTCCCGACTCAAATGCATTAGATCGACCTGTAGTACAATGCTGTTGATGCACAACAAGAGAAACATTGAGTCATTTTTTGTGTAGACCAGATTTTGTTTGTGTTACCTAAAGGGACTGGTCGGGTTTTTGAGGAGTGTGAAGCAGAAAACAAAGCAGTGTGGAGTGGACTAGGCGAACAAATCTCACTAAGTCTCAAAGGGGAAGGAAAAAAACACTTCAGGAAAAAATATGATCAGCCGTTGTTGTTACTAAGGCCACCAACATTGTAAATCATCACAAACACATTCAAGAATAATAGTTACACCATACCTACATATAATCCCTAGACAATGAATGCTGTTGTGCAACTATAGCAGACATGCAGTTGATTTATTGATGCCAGTTTTTATGAAAATAGTTTTTTTTAAACTACTAAAAATATATTAAAAATAAATCTAAAAAATGTAAATTTAAAAAATTCCTAAAAAATGTAATTTACAACATTTTTAAAATTAAAATTAAAATAATCTAAAAATAAATTACATAAAAAGAACTTAAATAAAAAAATTCAAAAATTATAAATAAGTGAAATTATTCTCAAACATATATCATTATATTTTTTTTGAACTGCTATCTCATGTCTCGACCATCCATTCAAGCCTATGGCACAGGACCACACAACAACAACAATCAGCAAGGAGGCATGGCCACAAACAAAGAACAAATGCAAGGCTATAGCAAAAGCACACTGACTGTCTATGCTAAATGGCCGACAGCCACATGGTCACAACTAGAAGCAAAGGGCCTGTAAAATAAAGAACACATGTAGGCCTATGGGTAAAGCGCACTGGCTCGCTATACAAAATGGTCGCCAGTCACATGGTCACAACAACAACAACCAGCAAGAAGGCATGGCGGCAACGTAGAAGACATGCAGGCATATGGCTAAAGTACACTGGCTAGCTACACAAAATGGCCACCAGCTACATGGTCACAACAACAAGCAGGAGGCCTGGAAACAAAAGAACACATGCAGATCTGTGACCATTAACTATACAAAATGGCACCTAGGCACATGGCATGGGGTACAAAGACAAATGGTGGCCTATGGCAAACACACTCACACACTTGCCAGACAAACTAGGCATGGTAAATCAACTGAAAAGAACAGAACAGCGGACTTATAGAACTGTACCTCATGCTTGTTTCGTTTGGTATGAAAGTCCTGCGCACTAACACACTAGCACCTGCCGTTGTAAGGTGCCTCTGGGTCCCAGATCCTTAATAGATAAAGCGTGTGAGGGTGCGCCAGGTAATGAAGTCCAGTCAGTTTTTGTAGTTTTAAAACCTTTATTTGTATTTTCATTTTTTTTCCATGAACAAATATCTTTAATCACATATACTACTCAGCCAACACATTTCCTTGCAAACAGTGGGAACTTCATCAGGGCTTAATATTCGTTGGAATCTTATTTCACTGCAAGAACAATATACTTAACCCAGCTTAGTGTGCTGGATGGTTCGGGAATCCCCCGGGCATCATCATGCCCATGGCAAAATACCTTGATACGTATCCTCCTCTAGCAGCGTCCCAATCAGGGTCCTGATCTTTATAAAAGAAGAAAAATTACATGCAAAAAAATAACTAGGCCCCTAAAGAAACTGCAGATTTGTTTACAAATCAATTAAAAGTAAAAAATAAATCCAAGTGCATTCCCCCAATCACCAAACAACACCCTTATACACCAGTTTTTCAACTTACTTGTGAAATCTCAAAAACAAAGTCCTTAATTCCAATGATATCTATGCAGCAGACAATGAGAGGGATCCTTCCAGCTCCAAATCCCAATGAAAACTGACCAGGAGAGGGACAAAACACTGGGAGGGGCCTGCTGGACAGGAACCGGAAGTTGAAGACTTTGGGGCACTTCCCTCCTGTTGGAAAAATATTTTTTTTAAAAGGACTCCTCGCAGAAAAGATAACAATGGCAACCATTAATTTGAGGAGGTTTCTGACTCTAAATCGTAATTTCGAGAAGATTTTGATTCTTCTAGTGGAGAGAATCTTCCCCAGATTTCAACCATGGTAGATCCTGCGCGTTTGGGATCTCATAGATCACAAAAGTTATTGGCATGCCCGAAAAACGTGTTGGCAACTGCAAAATCTTGCGGGATCTTGTGGCCGGATAGCAAATCTTTTGGTGCTCCAGAACGGCTAGGAAATCTCATTGGCGATCACGAGCACCAGGCGAATCACTCCTGCACGTGTGAAGGGACATCTCGAGTACGCTAAGCCGCTAACAAAAAACAAAACCTCCACTCCGTTGCAGAGTGTGGAGTTTATCGGTAACTACGCACAACGCAGAGTTGCCGAACTCTGCAAACTCCTAGAGTGGTGCAGAGTTTTAGGCCCAGGCCTAGTCATCTGTGGAATATACAAGCACATTTGCAGGTACAGCAGGCAATCACATTACATGTCCTATGAGTATTTCATGAGGCGATAATCTTGCTCTCCTGTTCGGGGTGCTTCTGAGACTCATCAGTACTAATGGCAAAGCATTTGGCCATTTCAATGAAGCAGATGCACAGACTTTGGCCTAGCATGATTTGAGCATCCCATTTAGATGTTCAACTATACCCAAATTTCTGGACGATAGCTATAATGCAGTCTCTTTTCCATTGGACCTCATTGTTAAAGGGGGTCCCTCAGTTTGACTCTAGAGAAACCAGAACTCCAAACCTCGGTATGAATTTGTGTAACAGCAGTTTGGCTCCATTGTCCTTTCTCCATGTTGAGTAGGCTTCCACATACAGGAAGAAATGCACACTATAATCAGGATAAATCTCAGACCATTACAAACAGGCGTTTCGATAAAATCCAACTGCATCCTATCAAAGGGTCTTCCTGATCCCAGTACGTGGCTCAGTGTTACAGGGGTTCTTCTCCCTACATTCATCTATTGACATTTCACTCACCTATGGCATAGTTCCTCAGCTAAATCTCTAAATAAGAGATTAAACCAGTTCTGCCTAAATAAACTCGCCATAGCATCCCTTCCGATGTGTTCAGGGTCATGAAAATGTTGTAACATGGGAATTAACAAGCTATCTGGCAACAGTGGTCTTCTGTCAGCTGATACCCAAGTGCCATTGGTATTTTAACACATCCTGCTCTGATCCATTCTTGCTGCTCTGCCTCTGAAGCTTCTTCCTGCAACCTTTTGATTTTTTACCATCAATCTGCTACTGACTACAGCATTGAATAGGTTGAGTCCTTATCAGATTCATTTCTATATTCTCCATCAAATGTGCATTCCACAATTGCACAATACCAAGCAACTTCATTGGCATATCTGTTTCCAACAGTGACACTGGCATTTCTGCTTCTGTGAGCTGCAGATTTAGCTAATGCAAATTCCTGAGGCAATTGTAATGCTTCCAGCAATCTCATCGCATATTCCCCATTCTGGATCAGAGATACAAATGAAGTCATGACTCCCCTTTGACCAGTACTGTCCAAAGTCTGTACCAACTGAGTCCCGACTCAAATGCATTAGATCGACCTGTAGTACAATGCTGTTGATGCACAACAAGAGAAACATTGAGTCATTTTTTGTGTAGACCAGATTTTGTTTGTGTTACCTAAAGGGACTGGTCGGGTTTTTGAGGAGTGTGAAGCAGAAAACAAAGCAGTGTGGAGTGGACTAGGCGAACAAATCTCACTAAGTCTCAAAGGGGAAGGAAAAAAACACTTCAGGAAAAAATATGATCAGCCGTTGTTGTTACTAAGGCCACCAACATTGTAAATCATCACAAACACATTCAACAATAATAGTTACACCATACCTACATATAATCCCTAGACAATGAATGCTGTTGTGCAACTATAGCAGACATGCAGTTGATTTATTGATGCCAGTTTTTATGAAAATAGTTTTTTTTAAACTACTAAAAATATATTAAAAATAAATCTAAAAAATGTAAATTTAAAAAATTCCTAAAAAATGTAATTTACAACATTTTTAAAATTAAAATTAAAATAATCTAAAAATAAATTACATAAAAAGAACTTAAATAAAAAAATTCAAAAATTATAAATAAGTGAAATTATTCTCAAACATATATCATTATATTTTTTTTGAACAGCTATCTCATGTCTCGACCATCCATTCAAGCCTATGGCAAAGGACCACACAACAACAACAATCAGCAAGGAGGCATGGCCACAAACCACGAACAAATGCAAGGCTATAGCAAAAGCACACTGACTGTCTATGCTAAATGGCCGCCAGCCACATGGTCACAACTAGAAGCAAAGGGCCTGTAAAATAAAGAACACATGTAGGCCTATGGGTAAAGCGCACTGGCTCGCTATACAAAATGGTCGCCAGTCACATGGTCACAACAACAACAACCAGCAAGAAGGCATGGCGGCAACGTAGAAGACATGCAGGCATATGGCTAAAGTACACTGGCTAGCTACACAAAATGGCCACCAGCTACATGGTCACAACAACAAGCAGGAGGCCTGGAAACAAAAGAACACATGCAGGTCTGTGACCATTAACTATACAAAATGGCACCTGGGCACATGGCATGGGGTACAAAGACAAATGGTGGCCTATGGCAAATACACTCACACACTTGCCAGACAAACTAGGCATGGTAAATCAACTGAAAAGAACAGAACAGCGGACTTATAGAACTGTACCTCATGCTTGTTTCGTTTGGTATGAAAGTCCTGCGCACTAACACACTAGCATCTGCCGTTGTAAGGTGCCTCTGGGTCCCAGATCCTTAATAGATAAAGCGTGTGAGGGTGCGCCAGGTAATGAAGTCCAGTCAGTTTTTGTAGTTTTAAAACCTTTATTTGTATTTTCATTTTTTTTCCATGAACAAATATCTTTAATCACATATACTACTCAGCCAACACATTTCCTTGCAAACAGTAGGAACTTCATCAGGGCTTAATATTCGTTGGAATCTTATTTCACTGCAAGAACAATATTCTTAACCCAGCTTAGTGTGCTGGATGGTTCGGGAATCCCCCGGGCATCATCATGCCCATGGCAAAATACCTTGATACGTATCCTCCTCTAGCAGCGTCCCAATCAGGGTCCTGATCTTTATAAAAGAAGAAAAATTACATGCAAAAAAATAACTAGGCCCCTAAAGAAACTGCAGATTTGTTTACAAATCAATTAAAAGTAAAAAATAAATCCAAGTGCATTCCCCCAATCACCAAACAACACCCTTATACACCAGTTTTTCAACTTACTTGTGAAATCTCAAAAACAAAGTCCTTAATTCCAATGATATCTATGCAGCAGACAATGAGAGGGATCCTTCCAGCTCCAAATCCCAATGAAAACTGACCAGGAGAGGGACAAAACACTGGGAAGAGCCTGCTGGACAGGAACCGGAAGTTGAAGACTTTGGGGCACTTCCTTCCTGTTGGAAAAATGTTTTTTTAAAAAGGACTCCTCGCAGAAAAGATAACAATGGCAACCATTAGTTTGAGGAGGTTTCTGACTCTAAATCGTAATTTCGAGAAGATTTTGATTCTTCTACTGTAGAGAATCTTCCCCAGATTTCAACCATGGTAGATCCTGCGCATTTGGGATCTCATGGATCACAAAAGTTATTGGCATGCCCGAAAAACGTGTTGGCAACTGCAAAATCTTGCGGGATCTTGTGGCCGGATAGCAAATCTTTTGGTGCTCCAGAACAGCTAGGAAATCTCATTGGCGATCACGAGCACCAGGCAAATCACTCCTGCACGTGTGAAGGGACATCTCGAGTACGCTAAGCCGCTAACAAAAAACAAAACCTCCACTCCGTTGCGGAGTGTGGAGTTTATCGGTAACTACGCACAACGAAGAGTTGCCGAACTCTGCAAACTCCGAGAGTGGTGCAGAGTTTTAGGCCCAGGCCTAGTCATCTGTGGAATATACAAGCACATTTGCAGGTACAGCAGGCAATCACATTACATGTCCTATGAGTATTTCATGAGGCGATAATCTTGCTCTCCTGTTCGGGGTGCTTCTGAGACTCATCAGTACTAATGGCAAAGCATTTGGCCATTTCAATGAAGCAGATGCACAGACTTTGGCCTAGCATGATTTGAGCATCCCATTTAGATGTTCAACTATACCCAAATTTCTGGACGATAGCTATAATGCAGTCTCTTTTCCATTGGACCTCATTGTTAAAGGGGGTCCCTCAGTTTGCCTCTAGAGAAACCAGAACTCCAAACCTCGGTATGAATTTGTGTAACAGCAGTTTGGCTCCATTGCCCTTTCTCCATGTTGAGTAGGCTCCCACATACAGGAAGAAATGCACACTATAATCAGGATAAATCTCAGACCATTACAAACAGGCATTTCGATAAAATCCAACTGCATCCTATCAAAGGGTCTTCCTGATCCCAGTACGTGGCTCAGTGTTACAGGGGTTCTTCTCCCTACATTTATCTATTGACATTTCACTCACCTATGGCATAGTTCCTCAGCTAAATCTCTAAATAAGAGATTAAACCAGTTCTGCCTAAATAAACTCGCCATAGCATCCCTTCCGATGTGTTCAGGGTCATGAAAATGTTGTAACATGGGAATTAACAAGCTATCTGGCAACAGTGGTCTTCTGTCAGCTGATACGCAAGTGCCATTGGTATTTTAACACATCCTGCTCTGATCCATTCTTGCTGCTCTGCCTCTGAAGCTTCTTCCTGCAACCTTTTGATTTTTTACCATCAATCTGCTACTGACTACAGCATTGAATAGGTTGAGTCCTTATCAGATTCATTTCTATATTCTCCATCAAATGTGCATTCCACAATTGCACAATACCAAGCAACTTCATTGGCATATCTGTTTCCAACAGTGACACTGACATTTCTGCTTCTGTGAGCTGCACATTTAGCTAATGCAAATTCTTGAGGCAATTGTAATGCTTCCAGCAATCTCATCGCATATTCCCCGTTCTGGATCAGAGATACGAATGAAGTCATGACTCCCCTTTGACCAGTACTGTCCAAAGTCATTGGCCACACAAAGTCATACTGACTATCTGTAAATATAGTCACTCACAATTGTGCTGAAAGATAACAGGCTCATGTAAGGGCAATCAATACTGCACCTTGTGCAGAAGGTACGCCTCAAAGCCAGGAGGATTATACCACTTCTTGAATTGTACAGACAGTGTGCACTGCTCTCAAAGTCCCCTCATAATCTCTTAAACAAACAAAAAAGCTGACTATAAAAATAACATACTCAGGCTCATCAAGGGTTCATCCTTAGTGTTAGGTCTTGGGTTGGTGCACAGATCCATAACATCAAGAAAGTCATGCTCAACCTCTTCCTCATCAATTTAATTTTTCATCAATAGTAACAATGTAGCTGGTTTGAGAGTTTGACATTGCTTTAATACTACATTTTCAGCTACAAGAATCAGTTGTTTGTATTTTGTAAGTCTTCTGTTTGTCAAATATTGGCCATTAGTGTGAGTGAGCAATATTTCTAGAGTGTGGTAGCAGTCTGCAGCAACAGGGTCAAGGGTAGTTCAAAATATGCCACAGGTCTTCTAAACTCTCCAAGCAATTGAGTAAGTACTGAAAGAGAGTGCAGCCCTCCCTCTCATTGCAAAACAATGTGAAAATGTACTGTAATCAGGCATTCACAGTGCCAGGACACAACAGAGACTTTCCCCCAACTCTAGGAATGCATTCAAGCAGTCACTGTCCCATGGAAGTGGATCGGGCAAATCCTTGTGTATCAGACTCAGTAAAGGCTTGGCCACTAAGGAAAGTTAGGTATCAACTTGCTACAGGTCTACAGTAGCCCACCATTCACAAAAACATTATGACCTCTCTCTGTATTTTAGGTGGATTAATTTTTAAAATTGCTGTGATTCTCTCTTGTGACACCTTTCTAATTCCCTTTTCAATGAGGTGTCCTAAATATAGGCCCTCTTTTTGACAGGTTTGTAGCTTGTTCGGAGAAACCCTGGGGCAGATTTACAAGGACTGGCGCATCCCTGCATATCAGCAGGGATGCGCCAGTAAAGATGTGATACGCAGGAATAACCTTGCGCCACCACAGATGCGTTGCATTTACAATGCGAAGCACCGTTGCGCAAGGATAGGCAGATGCGTGTCGCACCTCCTGGCGTAAGGGCGGCTCATTGCTGGAGTCATGTTGCAAGCATGACGCAACTTCAGCAATGCTCAGGGGTGCCCATGCCTAACATGCTGTGTCTCTCCTTATGCCTGCTTCAAGCAGGCGCAGGGTTTTGATTTCACTGCGTCACTTTTATGGAGCTTTCTTGCGACGGAACGCCCACCCTGCATACATTATACCTGAAGCAGGTATAATGTTGCGCATCACTTTACAATGTGACGCATCTCACTAGATGCGTCACGCTGTAAATCTGTCGCATGGTGGCGCATTGTTTACGCTGCTGCTGCATCACAAAAGTGACGGAATGGCGGAGTAAAAGTATCGCAAGGAGCTTGTAAATCTGCCCCCTTGTGTCCATTTTCGTCCAAATGATTCAATAGATCAATTGTGTTCTATTTACAAGCTTCTTGTATACTTGACGCCACAGTAGGTCATCAATGTATTCTGCAAGAACTGAGTTACAAGGCATTTGTAAAGTCTCAAGATTCTTTTCCAAGGTCAGATTAAAGATCGAAGGGCTCCCTGTATATCCCTGTGAAATGTGGGTGCCATGCAAAACTTCAACTCTGAATACAAAGAAGAACAAGAATTGACTGTCCTCATGCAATAGGATAGAGAAAAAGTCCTGGCAGAGACTCATAACAGTAAATCCTGTATGATTCTATACTTGCTGTGAGGCTTCTGTTAAATCTATACTCAGTGAATTTCAAGGACTTCCAACAATTTCTCTCAATATTCCTTGTTTTAACATCGGCTCAATCACCGGAGGGATTCCAGCCACTGTTTCGAGTGTAAGATTATATGGTGGTGGTCTCGGTGACAATGCATTCTGCTTTATGGTAATTTGGACAGGCTCTACACCTTTGATGAGTCTGATGTCCTTTCCTGAAAAATCCCATACATAATTAGTAATCTTCTTCGAATTAACCTATTTTTACAAGAACTTTCTTTGAAACAGGGTAAGGTAATTGTTTACTATTAACACCTATAATTTAGATCTTCTTTCAAGAAAGGAGTAGGCCTAGCATTTCTGGTGTTTTAATAGTGGAACAGGTATCACCCGTGTCTATAAGAGATTACACTTAATGGCCATTTGCCTCTCCTTCAACAAATGGTCCATTCTGATATACCTCCAAGACTGTGCCAAGTACGCAATCTTCCTCCACCCTCAGGCACCATCATTGTGAATCAAAGCACTCATTCTCAAACATGGAGAACTGTGGAAAGGTTAAAGAGTTGCTCTTTGAGTTTGATTCATATTAAATATGGAGTTTCCTATGTTTTGAGGGGCTATTGGAACTTGTGGGACCTCCATCATAGGAAGCAGAACGGTATGCAGTTCCTAGTGAACACTATAGGTTGACGTGTGGTTAGTGTGTAGTGGGTAACACACTAAGAGTAGGAGAAAATTTCCTCGTTTCGGAAAAGAGACCCTCACACCCCCCCCCATCAGTGGGGTGTCTTGCTTCATCATCATGTCTGCTCCTTATCTGGTCGGCGCTGCAATACCTGATTGGCGCCCTTAAAGGGGCTTTTGGCGGAGATCTTTATTTCCTTTTGCCGTAAGGTGCCGTGCATGTGAAGGCCCTAGTTAGTGTAGATGTAGTGAGTGTAGAAGTGAGGTTAAAACAGAAGGAAGTGGTCCACCCAAAACTACTTTAATGATCATGGCCACTCTCCTGATTAAAAACATGAAAGTTGCGCACCCTTGTAATAAGGTCACGGGGCTGTGCGCATTTGGGGTCAACATGTTTCATGCCAATGCTTCAATCAGAAGGCAATTCTTCAGGACCAAATCAAGATCTATCCACACTTTTTGGTAGTGGTACACAATTAACTAGTAAAGTGACTGCCCATACAGCACCCTAAAAAGTGGCACCTGAAGATCTATGACATCAACCTGTAGAAAAATATAAGCGTAGAAGTATGTCAGGACATTGTATGAACCTACTATACTTATTTAGTGTTCAAATTAAAATTGTGATAAAAGGCATGCATCTCACACAGTGGTAGTGACCATGCACAAAGCGATATGGAGTAGCAAGGAGAATTTAAAACTATGATAACAAAGTAGCATTATGTGTGAAATATGTAAAATATGATTGCTCCTAGCGTAAAGAGAACTCACCCAGTCTGGGTCAGAGAGATGTTACATTGGTGGCCGGCGAGCTCAAACGCTGAATAGTACAGTGTACTTGAATAGGCGAGAGATACAAAGAAAATTGTCAAGTTCAGGAAAATAACTGCCAGTATTGAGTGCTCAGGCACAAGAGGTTGATTACACCAATAATGAGGGTGGATGCTCTTGTAGCGCAGTGTCCTATTTCCCCCATGCTAACCGGTGTGATCCCACAGCAAATCACACCCAGATGTCACCTGGTAGGTAAACCTGAGGTGTCAACCGAGAGGTCCACCCGCCTTGTGTGTGGGAACAGCCTCAGCGTGTACAATCACATCTTATCTACATAACAATAAAAAATGATGAACACACAGGATACACCTCTGGACTACTGGTAAGTCACCCACTGTCCCCAACATAGCCACACCCATCTCCCCATGACGAGTCATGGCTAAGTATTGGTGAGTTAAGTAGGTTTCTTAGCATACACTAGAACCGGTGCGCCACTCGTGAATCAGAATTAGTTCCCACGTAGTGCCCCGGTATGGTTTGTAATCTCACCCACATTATGTCACAAGCTCTAGTTAAGCCGGCACAGGTACTTACTTGGACATCTGCGCATAAAGTCGGCAGACCTACCCCAGCTCAGCCGTCCCGCTGGTACACTGGAAGCCGACAGTGCTTCCCTGTATATTCACCGAGCGGCTGATGCAAGGGGCGGGTACTTCCGGCTGCATGTAAGCCGCGCTTGGTCATGCCCACTGTTTACATCCGGCGCCATCATGCGATTGGTTCCATCATAGGGAAATGTGATTGATTTCGGTTCTGCCTTCATTGAATTGGGACCTGAACTGGAACATTTTGAATTTGCATTTGATTTGATCTGCTCATCACCACGTATTCAATTAGGATTCTCTCTGCTCTCTCTACTCTCCCTCTTCCAATGCCTCGAGTTTGTTACAATAATGACAAGGAGTTTATTTCTTTAACGTTGCAATATCTACCCCTGAATTTGGATCAATTGTTGCGTGTTGACCTCCACCTTGTTAAACACTAACTCTACCTTGTGCCATTTGAACTCCTGTCTGAAAACCAACACCTTACATTTCATACATACAAGTGATTCTGAAATCCATTATGAGCCAATTTCATTTGTGTCAACATAAATTTCCCATTAAGCCTTTTCTGCTTCATCTCTTGTTTATCACTAGAGTATTTTGCATACGTTAGGATCTCATCTAAAGGCTGCCAACAGATCACATTTTGTTGTATGTGCATGCGTATATCTGGTCACAACCCAAGAATGAACTGTGACACAGAACGTACCTTATCTCCCTTTTCAGGATTTTCTTATGCACTGTGCTGTTTAAACACCTGCAACAAATGCTCATAATTAGCTTGCACTAACTCTTTAACTTCTTGAGTGGTTCTACTGATCTTTAACCAATCAACTTCTCTCACTGGAACTTTTCCCTTAAAAAAGGGAATCACCTCATCATACTTTGTCTTTACTATAGGTGAGGGAATAAAGATACGTGCATCTCTTGTTGGCTCTGTATGTGGCTATTGAACAGCTATCTTACATCTAGCCCCTAAATCACTTGGTACCACAGTATCAAAGAAGGTGCTAAAATATGTCCATCTAACGTTTACAATCTTGCCAGCTTGTGTATATTACTGGGTAGGATTCTCTCTCAATTTTGGAAGTTGTTGGTGAATGTCACAAGATCACCTGTGCTCCATGAATATATCCTCCACCTGGTATCTCCCACTGAGGTACACTTACAGCCTCATCTTCCTCTGGTGGGTATTGCTGGTATCTTCTTATAAACTTTTGTAGTATCCGGTTCTTTCTTTTTCTTCCCTTGTTTCTTTGCCCATTTGGACATAAATCTGTCAAAATGTCTCTATTTCCAAATGCACTTCACCAATTCAGCAATGTGCAAACTCATGCCTCAAGATCGCATGGTGACAACTGCTCCATCATCTAACTGTGCCCCGAAACTTTTCTCTAAAGTTATACTCTTAGTTAGGTCTTCCCAACATTTACCTGCCAATTCTGTCAATTTATCATGTGTGGGAACTGCACTCCTTGTGATTTCTTTACTCAGATATATTAGCTCATTCTCCTGATATTGATTCAAATTTGGAAAATCGAAACATCCCCCAATAACCTCTTCCAAATCCACCTTTAATTTGGTACATCTAGATTTTTCACCCTTTCTTGACTAGCAGGTGGTCTCTCTGTATCTCCTGTCCCTTTATTATCAGGAGTTTCCTCAAAGTGTGGAGGAACAATTCCATTATCAAATGATCCCATCTCTCCCTGTGCAATTGGGGTTGTAAAAACAACCCTCCTCCCTTCTCTAAATGTTTGAACATTCTGGGGTGGGGTCCACGCAACAATCTGTGAGTTATGTGACATTGGGATAAACCGAGTTGTGGCTACTCCTTCTACAGCTCCTGGGACAACAGGATTCAGTATAATATTGATTGGTGCAGTTTTAACAGGAATTGTTAATGTCTGATCTGATGCAACTTGTGACACTGATGTAGGAGCAATCACAATTAAAGCTGTCATACCTGGAGCAATGACCGCACTGGCTGCTTCAGCAGGTGGAGCTGTAATCGAGAGTGTTGGAGATTGTCCCCCAATATTAATTATATTCAGGTCAACTAGGGCAGTAGCCACTGTGCCACTAGTGATCATTATACTTTCCGAACCTGATGTTGGACTCACATATAGCAGTGAATGTGAGGACAATAAAGCATCTAAAATATCATCCCTTGAATCACTATCAGTGTCAGTTTTCCTTGCAGGCTCCTCCTCTTCATTTCCCTGCTTTCAATTCTTTATAGACTTTTCTGTTGTGATTGCTGGGTACATTCTAACTCCTTCAACTACAAATTTCCTTCATCTCTGTTGTTCTTCATCCCATTTAGCATCAGTGTAATTATGCGTTGCTCTCTTTGCTCTAATCTGACAAATTTCCTTCACTTTGCTATTAGCTGCTCGCTCCGAAGCATTTAATGCTTCATTTTGAATAGGTTTTGAAGGCGGCTTCATTTCATATAGTTTTTCACTTACATTTTCAATCATCATTAAATCAAAAGTACTGTGTTGTGGAAATCTTAATGCTCCTTCTTTAACAGTGAACTTGTGCCATTGACGAACCCACAAATGTATGAATCCCTACATTTGTCACCATAAAATCACCTGATATATCTTCTGGTGGAGCATCCTTGTATTCACAAACAGAGACTTGCACATCACCTCTCATTAAATCTCTAAGGTCTTCAAAGCATTTCATGATTGCAGAAATTCATCAATAAATGAGCAAATATCAATTCAGTAAAGGTCAATATTTTTGGTTAATTGATAGTTGATTACAAATCAATTTTCCCTTTTCAATCCCGACACAATCCCTCTTCATGAGCCTATCATAGTGTAGCACCTGATGATTCACCAACCAATCCCAGTGTGACACTTTGCTCCAATTGACCTATCCCAGCGCAGTACTTTCTGACATAATTCTCACTCCTTGCAGAAGTTCACCCTCCTTTACAAGGACAAGGAGTTCAGGACCATTGTCTCCTGTGACACAAACGGTTCTCTCGCTACCACTTGACAGCGCTGGGATCTCTGTATTTCTGTCTTTGGGTGTAATCATCGAATAATCCCTGCCACTGGTAGTATGGACCTTTGTTTGTTGACAAAGAGAAATTAAAAGGAACAATTTTATGCATCAAACTCCATGAACAGTGAAGTTCATTTAGGGCCCCACAATAATAAAATTAGAGAATTGATATGAGTTAAAGGGCTTTCTCAACAATTCTAATACAATTAAATTTGGCTTATTCTAATCTTTTCTCATAATTATTATAAATTCAAATAATCTATTAGTCAATATTCACAAAAAAAGGTAAATGACTATATTTGTAAAGATTACAAATAATATAGAGATAATACAACAGGAGTGTTTCATAAAGGGATTTGCCTATTCTACATAAGGATTGAGAATGGCAATTTAAGCTGAGGTCAAGGTGTCAGTTCAGAAACCAAATAAAGAGCTCTGGTGAGAGAATGAAATGCATAAGCATGAAGATTTCATAATTAAGTAAAGGAAGATTTCCAGATGGAACGTATTCTCAGCTATAAATCAGCAGATAACCCTTGAAATGGCGAAGGGATAAAAGGGAACCTCTCCTGTAGAGAGACAACCCTACGGATCTCAAAAGATTGAGTTCTAAATGCTCTTGTATGATAGAAGCCAGAGTGCAGAAGGTTCGAATGCCAATATAAATTTATAAACACACACATTGAAACATCTGTTACATAATCCGTTTTTGGTGTCCAATAGGATTTCATGAAGCTCTAGGAGCAGGTTACTTCCATAAGTTCTCACGTCTTCACAACAGACTACAGAAATAGGTCCTTGAAAACATATTTCATCGACATTTTGTGATTCAGACAGTCCTTCTCATGAGTCATGTTTCCTGCCATCTCCTTTGCTCCTGGTGAGAACCTCACTATCGTTTGTTTAATACCTAAAAAATGCATATTCAGTAACTACAGACTGCTTTTGGAAAGTTACATCATCTGCAGTGGGAGAGAAAAACATCTTGTTCAAACAATAGTTTAACATGGAAACACTAGCCTTTCAATGCTAATGTATACATAACTGCTAATGTGGAAGCAGTGGTTAGGCTAACTAAAATTAGTACATTGGTATTTCATTTATATCCTTGCAACACCTAAATATGACAGCCCATTACAAAATTTGCATTTATTGAATGTGTATTATTTTGCACAAGGTTTTGCAATTTTCAGTTAAATGTGTTGTTGTTTGTGAAATGAAAACATAATTTCAGCAAGTGTAATCAGCATATTTTTATTTGCTCCCAATCTAAGGTTAGCATAGATAAACGTACTAAGGTAACCCAGTGTTAGTCAGTAGGAGAGAAAGACCTTCGCATAGTAAAAAATGACTCTAGGAGTTGTTCACTGCCAGGAAATGCAAAACTTAAGTGCACATTTTCTGCATTTTAACATACAATGCTCCCTGCCCTATGAGCATTTAGGGCCCACATTATGGGTGACTTATAAGTATTAAAAAGGAAGGTTTCGGGCTGGCAAAGGGTTTGTTTTGCCAGGCCTAAATGACAATTTAAAACTTCACTACAGGCTGCAGTGGCAGGCCAAATACATGATTTTTAAGTGCTCCCTATGAAGGTGGTACAGTGAGGGCTGCAAGCCCACTACTAGCCACTAGTAGCAGGGCCTGGGTTCATGTAGTGCCATTTACTAGGGAGTTACAAGTAAATTAATTGTGCAAATTAGTTGTTATTCAATTTGAAGAAGAGCACACAAGCACGTTATCATTGTCTAGCAGTGGTAAAATGCACAGCGCCCTAAAGCCAAAATAAACAAATTCAGCAAACGGGAGGAGTGAAGGCAAAATGTTTGCAGGACTACCTCATCAAGGATGTCAGGTCTATCAGGCCTTATGCTTAGATTTGAAGTTTAAGGTTGTGAAAGGTGTAGGAAACTGGAATTTTGTTGCAGTTGTCTCCCCACTTTTTGCCCCAATTTTGACTACTTGATGCTGGTTTTCAATTCTGACAGTGTACTGAGGCCTGCTAACCAGACCTTAGTGCTAGTGCTCTTTCCCCTAAAATAAGTTAAACTCTAATTGTAACCCAAATGGCAAGAACTTTAGCACACCTATAAGTCCCTACTAAATGGTACCTCTAGTACCTAGGGCATGGGTACTAAAGAGGTTCTCTAAGGTCTGCAGTATGTCTTAAGCCACACTAAGGGACCAACACGCAAATTACACGCAGAATAGTATTGCAGGCTGCGTGAAATGGTGCAAACCATTCTGAAAACATGACATGGCACACTCACACTCTGCCATGTCAAAGTGCACTGCATGAACTATATGTAAGTTACCCCTACAGCAGGCCTTAGGGCCCTTAGGCAGGGTACATTATAGTATATGTGAGGACATATCTACATGAGCAGATATGCCCCTGTGATGTCAAGTACTATTACTAGATATTCCAAGTGATCAGGGAAGCCATCTTAAGAAATGCAGTGGGTACTGATGCCAGTGCAATATTTATGACATGCACCCAGACGGCACCTTATTGGTGCCCCCTGAAACCTACTAGCCCTCTTATGCGCTTGCTGACTGGTATCCACCAGCCTGCCACCACAGATGAGCTTCTGACCCTCTTCAGGTGAGAGAGCATGCTCTCTGAGGCCAGAAACGACGCCCTCTCTGAAGTAAAGTGTTCATACCTCCTCCAGCAGAATGGTTAGTGATTTAGAATATCAAGACCAAGGGCGTCAAAGCCCCTGCTGCCTTTGATATACGAACCTGGTATCCCCCAGACCAGGGAGATGAAACCCCCTGCACTGAGGCCCATTTGGCACCAGGACAGGCAGGACATTAGCTATGCATTAGGCCTGTTGAACCACCAGGTGTGTTACAACCCTATGGTGGGCTACCTGATGTGCTCCACGAAAGAAGGTTTCAATCATCTAGTTTTGGGTGGGATTATGAACTCTGGGACAGGGTTATGCCCACACCCCACAGGAAGTGGACATATAGAGGGTGTAGTGACCCCCAGGATAAGTAGACCATTGGCTACTACACCTCACTCCCATTAATGCCACTAAATTGAGTATAAACCTTCTGACACTAGGAACTCAGATTCACCTGATTAAAGAAGAAGCAGAACAAAGAAGAGCCGAAGAATGCAAGAACTATGGACTCGCAGATGACTTGCCACAAAACCCTGGCAGCCTGTCGCATCCTGTCTCAACAATTTCAAAGAGCTGACTTGTTCTGCAGCTGTGCATCCTCCAAAATCCTTGGAGGGCTGCCAGCACTTCACCAACTAGCCAGCATGTCTCTTGAAGTGGCTGAGCCACTTCCCTGTAGCCTCCAGGCACCTACTGCATCGACCCGATACACCATCATGCTGACCTCCAAGTTCACCGAGACAGCAGCATCCCAAGAGGAGGTTCCCAGGCCACTTAAGGTCCATCTCCCTACAAAGTTTGGAGATGGCAGGACACCCAGGAGCCTCCCTGCACCAATACCTGTGGTACCCAATTTGTTGCAGTACCCAAGGCTGGTTTAGTGTCCACCCCAGACACCAACAATACCGACGTGGGATGTCAGCACCAGAGAGGCCAGCACCAAGATTGGCCCTGCTCTCCTGCTTTGTCCCCATCTCCAGGTCGACCTAAAAAGTGGGAGCCTCCAATGCAAGTGACACGCTGGACAAAACAGCTCTGCACCCAAACCCCGCAACCTGACTACTAGCGTACCAACGATGCACCTTTGCATCAGAGACCCACAAATGCTGAGCCCCCTTTGGGTTCTGCTGGACTGGTCCCCCAGTGCGCCCTTGCAACCTTTGTCTGTTAAAGGTTTTCCCATTGACTTCAGCCGTAGCTTTTGAGGCTACCGTTTTGACCAGCACCTCTGCACAAGGACACACTATGGCAGGTAACCCAAAACTGCTGGTGGTTCTAAGGACCTTGGCACCTACTTACCTTAAGTCCAAAAGAACAGCTGTGTGTTACTCGATTGTAAATACCCCTATGCAGTGTATGTTCCCATAGGATAACATTACCGCATTCGAGGCTCATGCCTCAAATCTGAGACCTGTATTTTCTGTGTTTCTTAAAATCAATAACTTGAAAAGTATTTCCCTAATCATGTAGATCTTGGTCTCTAAATTAATAAAAAAGTCTATGTTATTTTTCTAAATTGATGTCAGATTTCCTTATTGAGTGTGTGTCTTATTTATTGACTGTATGTGTGTAACAGATGCCTAACACTCCCTCTGATAAGCCTAAGGCTGCTCGACCACACTAACACAAATAGAGCACATTGGAACTGTTAAAGCAAGCCCCTGTACATTATTAAGGGATACCTGGACTCTCTGTACGGTGCACCTTATTTTGGTACTCTATATAAAGAAACAGCTTTCTTTATTGGTGGTGCAGCGGTGGGATACAAGACTATGCATTTGCTATACCACTCTGTTAATAAGTGATTCCACTAAAGAATCCACAATTGACTTTATTAAAAATATTTTTTCGGTTTTTTCTACATTTTTAATCTGAGATTTTAGGGCCTTGTGATAAGTACTTCAGTCCAAAAACTGCAATAGAAATTTAAAAAGTATACCATGTAGAGAGCCATCTTCTTCAGGGCATTCCCTCAGAGTCTTGATTCCTTTTTTCCTCCATCCAGCTGTACATTTTATCTCGGTATAAACTTGCATCTGTGAATAGAAATATTGGGTCTGTGTCATAAGCTAAAATAACAAATATTTGAAGATGTCCTTTCCAAGGACTTTTCAGGGAATAGTAAGTTCTGATCAATATTTACATCTCACCAAGTGCCAGGGAGAAAAAAATGAAGTTTAACCATCTAATCCAGGTTCTGTGTAACATACAAAGTAACTACAAAAGACCAGCCTGCCTAGTAACTGGTGACTACAACACAAACCTCTTTCAAGAATTTCCAAAAGAGTATGATGCACCGTGGCCAGACACTCTGGAACAAATAAAACCCACTGGCAATAAATCTAGCAAACTAGGCGAATACATGGTGCTACAACTTAGTGCTCTGGGATACACAATCTTAAACGGTCGCTTCCCCAAGGATAATCCTCCAAACTGGACAAGATCAAACGGTCATACTCATTCCTTTTTAGACTATACCATCTGTAACAAGGAAATTCTCCCTCTCATCGAGAATTATACCATAGCTGCTCGAGGAGACAGTGACCATCGTCCCCAAGTGACCACCCTGTCATTCCACTTAGTACATCACGCCACGACAAGTTTGACTTCAGAAGGAAACTACACTGATAACCTCCAAAGGCTGAAGTGGTCTGACCCGATTATACCAGCAATAATGAGTCAATGTAAAGTCCAGCGAGATTCAACGAGTATTGCTGCACTCCCGCCTATTTCCTCATGGGAATTCTTCTCCCGGGAACTGCTTAAAAAATTCCCACGTACTACACGGAAAACCAAAAAAGGAAATCAGGCAATAATAACAGCCGAAATCAGGAAATTAAAAATAGTACGTAACAGTGCTCTAAGACAACTACGCAGGTTCCCTGGGGAAGATTATAATCATAATCTTAACAAATATAAGCAAGCTCAAAAAGCACTTCGACGTGCAGTATTTACTGAGAAAAAGAACCGCTCTGAGCAGTTCTGGCTAAAATTGTTACACGCAAATAAAAATCATAACCCAAAATTCTTCTGGTCACTTGTTAATACTAAAATACACAAACAAGGAGGACAAAGCAGTGCTAATATCTCTGAAGCTGAATGGGTTTCCTATCTCACAACTCACTTTGAGGAACCAGAAAAAGATGTCCCACCGGCCAGACCACCAGCCACGGCTCCTCAACCCAATTCACGCCAACTACCTGGCACAACGGATGCAAGGATATTAGGAAACCATGTCGAATTAAATACAAGGACCCCATCGACAACCAATACGGAATCTCTGCTTCAGTTTATAGATCTGTCACAAAGTGCTCCAACAACTCTGGGAATTATTAGAGAAAAAACTGTTCGAATCATAACCGAGGGTCGTTCAGACGGAGCTCCAGGGCCAAACGGACTCCCCCAGTCTCTGTTTAAACAGGATACAGAATTTTGGGGAAACCAATTGGCACCGCTCTTCTCCTATTGCCAGACCAAATCGGTAATACCGGAATCGTGGCAAGGTGCCATTATTCAGCCAATTTACAAAGGCGGCAAGAGATCAGACCCAAAAAACTATAGGATGATCACTCTGTTGGACGTGGAATCAAAATATTACGCTAAGCTGCTCCTTCAAGATCTGGCATCCTGGGCTGCAAAAAAACATCTTATACCTTTTAACCAGACAGGATTTGTGCAAAAATCAGGCACTATAACGAACTTGCTTGCAATTTCTGTCCTGCTGGACAAAGTGGTGGCCTCAGGAACGTTAATGCATGGCTGTTTCATTGACTTTAAGGCTGCATTCGACCGCGTACCCCGAAGCCGATTATGGCTTAAACTGCGGACATGGGGGATTCCACCAGTGTTATTACAAGCCATAATCATGTTACACACCAACACATGGGTTCGTATAAAACTTGGGGATGGAACCTATATCTCAAGGAAAATACAAACCTCCCGCGGAGTGAAACAAGGGTGTGTGTTGGCGCCCCTTCTTTTCAATCTTTTCATCTCTGACTTGTCAGAATCACTTGACGAAGTTAATTCTCACCCCCCAAAACTTGCCGGGACAAGAGTTAGTAATCTACTATACGCAGACGATCTGGTCCTGCTAAGTCACACCAGGGTTGGCTTGCAGAGACTACTCGATCGGTTGTCTCTATATACCAACGAAAATGATCTCGAATTGAACTTAACAAAGACAAAGGCAATCACCTTTGGGCAAAGGAAATATCAAGGTGGAGGTTGGCGATATAACGGTAATAACGTCAACAGATCCCCTTCTTACAAGTATCTGGGGGTTCACTTGGACAGAAGGTGAATATTCTCCAAACACAGAGAAGAGGTAGAAGCCAAAGCCCTGACAATCCAGGTGGCTTTTAAGACTCTAGCAAGGGAACTATCTGGTCCCAGTCTGACCCCACTTATAACTGTCATGAAGGCAAAAATTATCAATTTCCTCACCTATGGCCAGGAGATCATGCAAGGGAAAGACAACAGCCACGTAAATAAAATAACAACAAGAATATTTAAACAGGCGCTGGGTCTACCAAAATCTTCATCTCCCGCCCAAATACGTCTCGAGTTTGGTCTTCAAGACCACCAAGCAGTTGGGCGTGGAGCATACATCAGGTTGTGCAATAAATTGCGTACCTCCAGAGAAGGAACCCTGGAGGCTCTTTTGTGGGTGGAAATCTCAGCCGGCTATCCGGTCAGTTCATTACGGCGCTACCTGCAAGATTCTTTAAAACTCTTCGATATTGAAGAAATTTGGTCCTCTAATCCATCTCAGCAGGCTCTTAAAATTTACATCAAAAGAAACGTCCGCCTTTGGTCTTTTCATTCGGATAGAGCCCAACTGGTGCATCGTAAGCACGCCTGGTCAATCATATCAGGATTCAAGCCAGGGATTATGGCACACAACCTGTCATGTACCTACTCAGCGCTGTGGAAAAAAAGATTTTTGGCCCTCAGAATGGGTGAATGGCCATTCCTGTACCATTTGCCAGGATGGCGCCGCACAAATTCCAACGTAACATGCAGGGGGTGCAGGAGCAGCCCAGAAACAATCGAGCATGTGTCATGTCTATGTCCTGCAGTCCACGACGATCGAAAGTTCTTGTTAAAGAGCGAATGGAACAAACTTGGAATTCGTACGTGCCGGCAAGCCATCCTTGCATCAATGAACCCGGACAATCCACAGCTCAACATCCGGTTCACCAAGTTCATCACAGGAACAGCAAGAAAATTTACACACAGCGAGAGCCAGTATGCCATTAACGGTCAACTATCAAAGGACAGATTAAACCCTTTACTGCTTCTCCGGATTTGTACATCTGTCAGCATCACCCAATTGCAGCAGAACATGGCCTGTTGCGTACGGACCATCTTGTTTTCCTGTATAATCTTGGAACCCTCAAATATTGTATGCAGGGACCCTACAATATAAATGGACTCGCACCACTAGGGTCTTTACCACAAAATCTGACTTAATTACAGTGTTATTGATTATCGCCTTTTAAAAATCAATGTCCGTTTGTGGCCATAATAGACGAAAAAATCTGAACGGAGGATTATGGCCCTTAACTGTTTTTTAATCACTTTCTTTTTTTTAAAAAAGGGGGTTGTACCGTTTAGATGAGTTAATACTTTTTATCATTATAAAAAACAGGTCTCTAGGAGTTTTTAAATTATTTTATGACGTATATTTACTTATTGTGATGGTATAAATGTAAATATTTTAATATCTATTCTTGACACACGTTCTTATTATGGTAGCATATTCATAATTGTAATGATTTTTATTAATCAAACAATAAAGTAAGTTCTGGCAAAAGGAAACATTAAAGGAGGTTCTCTTGTTACCACATTCCAAAAATAGAGATCCTTTTTGGCAGATTCAATCACTTCACTCTCACACATATATCAAACAACAGCATCACCAAAACATAAACAGGATTACTCCATCCTCCCTATATATATTTGTTCTGAGCTCTTGTGCACTCGAGTTAAAAAAATAAAAACATTCGGTGCTGCACTTTTACTTTTATGTACAGCATGATGTAACCCTGTAATCTTACAGGAAGGTGTTAAGTGTGGATACATGAAGAGATCAAGAGATCAGTTGGGGCATATGGGAAGAAGGAAGCGGTTGAGCAGTGCACATTTGCTTAGAAATTGGACCTTCACATAACAGTCCATACGTAGCACCGTCATGAGTATGTTAAAATCTGCTTATAGTGAGATGCTATCCCTTTACTCCCTGCTGGTGAATTAGATGGTACCATCACCGCCCCTTCAATCAATTTGTATCTTTCACTATTGTACTTGTTATTCAGCAATCAGGCATGAATTTTCCCTGCTCTGATGGTTGATTAGTGAACATGTCTCAGAAATGTCAATACAGATTCATTCTCATCAATGAAATCCCAGAGGCAAACTCACTGCATAGATTTCTGATTCTTGGATATAGGGCACGAGCAACCCTCTGGCCGTGCAGCACTGCTTCAAGTATATGAGCTGCGGATATATCAGTGAGCTGGGAGTAACTAGCCTGGTTAATGAGCAGAACCTAAGAGTGAGCTGAGGTGGCTGCAGACAGGCACTTTATGGTGCCATGACAAGAGGCCAAAAGACAGTACCAGGGTACAATAAAAGACTTGGAGCCAGATGTAGGACCATCTCATTTTGTGAGTCTCTATTCGCTTTTTTTTGTGACTGGCAAGGGACTCGCAAAATGCGATGTACTAATGTGTCTAATGGTCTGCAATCACAGGGATGTTGGCCTGCTGGGGTCAGCAGACCACCATATCTCTGATTGCTTTTTAAATAAAGCGATTTCTTTTTAAATGCAGCCCGTTTTCCTAGAGACCCCCATTTCTAACAGCTACCAACTCGTAAAATAGGGTTAGTACATGTGAAAAGACTCTTTAGTGTTCACAAACAGCCCAATTCTCTAGTTGCAACCTCTAAAACGGGTCGTACATCTGGCTCGAATGGGTTTGTAGTGAGGCTAAGTGGTGAGCTCCATCAGCGAAAATTTAACTTTCCTGGGGTTCTGAAAATTCGCGCACAAGAGCTGAACTGGGGGGTGGGATATGGGGTATTACTGCTGACTCTCCTATGCAGTACTTCTTTTCTATTCTTTAGCCAGAGGGCACCTCTCTAAGAGACTGAAGATACAATGATGCTGTTAACATGGCAGAAGTAGACTTGAGAGCAATGAAGCACCAGTGGTGGATAATATAAAAAAACCTCAATGGGATCGGCACAGTTAGCCAAGCAAACGAGAAACCTACACCCACTGAGAGGTGCATTGTAAATAGTATGGCCTGGGACTACCGAACTTCCCCCTCCCCCACCCTGTGCATAAACCACCTTTACTAATGATGGACATGAGAGGGGAGTTTCTTTGGAGGCGGGGGTCGTACAACCCCCGGCCGTATTTATTAAAATATGAAAACAAAATAAAATTGAATTAAACAATATTTACACAATTTACACAGAAACGTAGCATGACATTTGATTACAATTCATATGCACAGATATCAGATGGCTAACCTTAACATATTTCTAATACATAGTTTTTCCTATCCGAATCTAACATCTGGATCATAATCATACATTAATTACTTTCTGCGTATCCTATTTGGGCCTGCGGCAAGGTCGCTAACCGATGTCGTATCCTTATCAATTAGCCACGCCCTCCCGGAGGAGTGCCCATGCGCAGAGGGCCCGCTCACCGAGAGGGTACTTCCCCCCCCCCGGTTACCCCCATACGTTCCCTGAACACCATTAAAAATGGGGGCTCTTGCACTCTGCGTCATTTAGTGACGTCATCATACCAGTGCGGGGTGGCCAACCAGCCTAAAGAAAGCGTGACCCCCCCTTTCCCCGCACCCATCCAGCCAACCGGATGTACCTCCCCTGGAGTTATAGGAGAGACCCCTTGTCCCTCCCCCTGGCCTACCCCATCCGAGAATGGCGCCACCCCCTAAGGACCTTAAAGTTACTGCTCACCAATCATGACCTTACCGCCACAGGCCAGCATAGTTGCCCGGCTATCTGGCCCCCCCCTCCTGTTACCCTGAAAGGTCATGCCCTGCCCTTACACTCCCTAGCCAAGCTATGAAATTTTCTAACATTATTTCATTACCTAACCTAATCAAGTGGACCCCATCTTTTAAGAAGCACGGTTCTCCCCTGACACACCCATGTGCAATGTTGTGTAACTGAGGGGATCTGAACAGTTTCCCGATTTTATTGTTGACCCTCCTTACCGAGTGACTCAACGCTTTCACAGAATTCCCCCCCCTCCATTTGAATCTGGGTATCATCTGCGACCAAACTATGGTGCAGCCCTGGCACTCCTTAGCTAACCAGCCGATTTCGGAGATTATGTCCTCCATCATGACCCTTCTGCCCAGTGTTACCAGGTCATTCCCACCTAAATGCAAAATAACTATTGTGGGCGGAGGACTGTGTCTATTCAAAAGACCCGTCGCAAAACCCCTAAACTGACTGAGGCAGAGGCCCCCTTTACCATGAAAAGATACTTTGAAACCATCCTGCTCAGCTCTTTGTCTGTAATTACCTGAAAGGAAAACAGATTTCCTACGCCGTATATAAGAATGACCAATGACCCACACATTCTGTGTTCCTTTGTCCCGTGGTTGTAACCGCCGTTGAGAAGAATCTTGCTGTTGTGGCGATGGCAGTTTCCCCCCTGCGTGACAGGTTCGAGAAACTGAAAGCAAACAAACAAATCAAGACAGGCATCAGTCCACAATTGTATTGTACCCTCTCAACATGTGCAACCGCACATAACGCTTATAACTATTAGAAGCCCATCGTCCAATCTTTTTTACACTACTGCTATGCAACCCCCTAGCCGTTGCCTCGGTGGCAGCCCCTATTCTGAATGAATGAGTCCCAAAGTCCTTTGGATTCAGATCGGCCTTGCCGATCGCCATGGGCAATACCCTTTTAAACTGGAACATGATAAGTGGGGTACCGTCCGCATGTAGTAACAATGTCCCACCTACCGCACTACTCCTCTGTCTGAGGTAAGCTTCTAGATGCATCACTGGGCAACATGGATTGCTTTGTGCCCTGTGAAGTACCACCCTTTCACCCCGAGCTTCCTGATCGGTTTTAGATTTTTTAATGGTTAGTAGCAAAGCGTCACCCTGTATCTTCACATGCTCCAGGAGGAGCCCACCTTGTACATCCAACTTGTTGCGTGCCACCAGTTGCGTGCCACCCTGAATGCCCCATAGAAAGCTAATGCAAAGGCAGCTCTGAATAGTAATGCCTCCCCTATTGAAACTGCATATGGCACCCAAGGCCGTTAGAAGAGCAGTCAGCCGCTTCAAACCAATCGGCTGCCTGGTGTCAGGGGCAGCCCCCTGGATACGTCGCCACCCCTTCAATGCCTTTCTTACAATGAAACTATTCGTGGGGTCTTTTGTGTCCCTGATCTGTGCAAAGAAAGAAACCGCTGCTATATGTCACTTGGCTGTCGCCGCGGAGCGCCCCTCCCTATTCAAATTGTCTAAATACAAGAGGAATGCACTAGACTTAATGCCAGCTATCCGCCCAGTCCTGCCCCAAAAAAGTGCAGTAAGACCAAAACGCCCCTTCGTAAGCTTTCCTGGTCCTGGGTGCTAGGCTAGCAGCCACGAGGTTCTGTAGCTGGGGGCACCAATCTGCCAGAGTACTTCCGGGAAGTGTGTTGGTGCTGCCTCTGCAGATGGTAGATGTTCCCTGAAAACCTGCATCTTGAAGTGAGAGAGTGCGTCAGCAGCATTATTCAGCACCCCCGGGACATGTTTAGCCTTAAACTGTATGTTCAGCTTCATACATAACAGCACTATCTCTTTCAACAGGCGGAGAATCATTTTGCACCGTGCCGCCTGTTGGTTGGTGCATTCGACCACTGTCATGTTATCTGACCAAAAAATCACCAATTGATTTCGCAGATGATGGGGCCAAACCGTCATTTCCACCCAAATGGGAAACAGTTCCAAGAAACCTATGTTGGCTGTTAGACCACTCTCGACCCACCAAGCCGGCCACTGTTGCGCCACCCACTGGTTTCCGAGTATGGCACCAAATCCCACACTGCCCGCAGCGTCAGTCCATAAACCTAACTCCGCTGAAGTAGTGGGGGGACCGGGCCACACTACCCTGCCGTTGAAACCCTCCAGAAATGCGAACCAAATCCGCATGTCCTGGCGAACCTCAGATGACAGTCTTGTGTGAGGATGTTTTTCGTGCAGGCCTGTCATGACATGCGATGGAACGTGAGAATGGTCGTGCCATAGGTATTACCCGTAGCGCAAAGTTCAACTGGCCCACTGCCTGTTGCAGCTGGTGTAAGGTTACTTTATCTTTTGACAGACATTTTTGCAGTACTGCTCTAAATTTCATTATTTTTTCTTTAGTTAACCTAAAACATCCTTCTACCGAGTCCAATTCAATGCCTAAAAATTAAATTGTGGTTGCTGGACCCACAGTCTTTTCCTTGTGCCCGAGGGACCCCAAATGTACGCATGAGCACGCAAAATTCCTCCAATGCCCCTGCGCATTCCCGGGAGCCCGCCGACCCCAGAAAGAGTCATCAAGATAATGCATGACAAATTGGTGTCCAGTCGCCTGCCTGAAAACCCATTCCAGAAATGAACTAAATTTTTCAAAGTAAGCACAGGAAACAGAACAACCCATGGGCATGCAGCTATCCATGTAGAATTTTCCTTGAAATGAAACACCTAACAGGTGGTGATCTAAAGGGTGAACCGGCAGCAGCCGGAATGCGGATTCAACATCTGATTTGGCTAGCAAGGCCCCTGGTCCCAAAACCCTTAACATATCCACCGCCTGGTCAAAGGAAGCATATTTTACGCTGCAGAGTTCCTCGTTGATGGCGTCGTTTAACCCCTTCGATGCTGCGCAGATTCCGCCGCTGTGCTGACGGAATCTTGCGCGGGCGTGGTCATGACGGAATGGTTCCGTCATGAGCACAGCTCAACCGTGGGTCATGACGGAACCATTCCGTCATGAGCACCGAAGGGGTTAATGAATTGCCTCTAGGGGCTGATAAATTATGAATCAACCTGAACTCCCCCTCCTCTTTCTTTGGGACCACCCCCAAGGGGGAGCAGACAGAGTTTGGCACAGGGATGAAGTCAAATGGACCCGCTATTCTACCCAGGCGCAATTCCTTATTAATTTTCTGTGCTGCCACCCCTGGGTTTGACCTTACCGACAGCTGATTTTTACACTCTGGTGTCCCTGTGTTATCCCCAACTGGGATCCTAAAACCATACAAAAACCCTTCCTGTAACATCCTATCTGTGGCATGATCTGGGTACCTATTTAACCAAGGAGTCATAGCAAATACGTCAATGTGTGAATGCGTTATAATTTTTTCTTTTTCCTCATTCTTGTTTCGTCCTCCCTCTATTTCCTGAAAAGGCATTCCCTTTTTTGAGGCATTTAGACTCTGGGTGAGAGGGGTGATTACATATGGAGCATGCGTGCCTGAATTTACAAGTGCTTTGGGCTCTGGTGCATGTCTTTCTATTAAAATCCCAGCATATCCCTTTTCGGCCCCCCCCATTCCCTGTACCCGGGGCCGTGCCCCCGGTTTGTGCTGGCCGAAAGGACTGAGATGGCTGAGAAGTGTGACCCTTGCCCCTATTTTGCCCTGCATTGCCCGGCTGCCCTGGGCCAAACTGGTCAAACCATGAGATAGAATCCACCCGGTCCCATGTCAGTGAAGGGTCAAATTCTTTCGCCTTCCTGAAATTCATGTCGTATTCTTTCCAACCTACGCCACCATATTTATCATGTGTCATCGTTACCCTGCTCTGGTAACACGCAATTTCTGCTTGCAGATTAGGCGAACGCTCAGCTATTATGGCCATAAACACTGAGAAAGCCCTTATCCAATTGATCAGTGTCTCCTCCACCCTGAATCTTGACATTTATACCAGCCACTCACTGTGAAGCATCCACATTTTTTGCCTCTTAGCATACTCCAATTCCCTGTTATCCACAAGTAAAGAAAACATATTGACATACTCACCAGACCATATCAGTTCCCTCACTTTGCGTGTTACATGCCGTGCTAAATGTTCCCTCCTGGAGGGTAGCACCCTCGCGCCCAACAATAGCAATGCCACCTCCTTACCTATTGCCCCAATTCCCGCTGGCTCCGCCATCTTGTCTTTTCCACTGTCGCTCTCCTGCAGCGCTGGTTGGGGTTGACTGGCCTTATTCAGGCCTGGGCTCGGCACCCTGCTCGGGGCAGCCATAATCCTCGCCACCATTCTTTGTGCCTCTGCCAGTGGGTCCTCTCCTGCTTCTTTGGCACCCACGGAAAGTGGTAACATTCCCCCCTTTCCTAACCAAGGATAGACTGCCGCTATCTGTGAAGCTAATTCCGGCGGGACCTGCCCAACCTCTGCTGGCCTTAAAACCGGGACCGGGGCTCCAGGATTCTGGACCGGAACATTTGGGCATGATGTGGGCACCACCGGGATCACAATAGGTACCACCGGGATAGCTGCTGGAAGCACCGGAATTGGTGCAGGCACAGGCACAGGGGTCACTGGGACATTTTGCGCTACATCAGGAATAACTATAGGGCTCTCTGGTATAACTGGAAGACCTGAGGGACCCTCACCATAAGGGGTCTCCCCTAAAGGTTGCCCTGCTTTTGGGTCCTGGCTCTTCCCCTTCTTGTTTCAAACCAGCTTGGGGAGTGCTTCTAGTTACCCCCTGGGCTTTGGGGGCACTATTGTCCGCTTGAGCCTGCCTGATGGCCCACTCTGGTCATCCACCTTCTGTCTGAGCTCCGCCAGGCTGTGCCCCATCTGCTCTACCTTTCCCCATCTCTTATCCATTGTCGCCATCCTGCGCATCATAGCTTCCAACATATGCTCCAAATTGTCAGATAACCCACGCACTGATCGGTAACTACCCTGCATGCACAACGCCATTCGTCACTGAACTGGGACCTTACCTGTATGTTGGGGGTTCACAAGCTGGCCGTAAGCACCACGCAACCGGGACTGCACCACACCAGCTAGCCTGGGTGGTAGGCAAGCGAACTCTAGTCCAGCGGCCCACAGAAGCAGTGAAGTGCAGGCCTGCCTGTGTCCCCTTACTGTGACACCCTCTGTCTCGCCTCCTTCTTGTCTAGCGTGATGCGCACCCCCTGAGTATTCCTACGATGAAAATCAAGTTAGCATATGTATTGTACAATTAACAAACCACAGTCTTTGTTAATAAAATGGAGCTCCCCTGATGGCCACTTACTGAAAGGTAATATGATCGCCTGCAGCTTACACGTTTGTGTCCTGTTGCCCCTGCGACACCCAAGGCTGACGACAGTGCCTCTGAGCTACTGCTCCTGCTCCGTGCACAATGCTCTCACTCTGATATGCCCTCTATTATTTTTATGGCATGCTATTGGTTTACCTGGCCCCCAGGACCCCTGAATTTAAAGTTTTAATAAGGAGCTGGCTGGCCACACAGGGACTTGAACCCTGGACACTCAATTAAAAAAAAGAGATCTGCCTGAACAGAATCAATGAGGAATTGAACCTGTAACCTTGAGAGTACGAGTCTCAGACCTTAACCATTAGGCCACAGTGACTCTACAATTTTAAACTCTTCTGCTGCACCGAGTGAGCTACGCGGACCCCGAGGAACCCCACACGTACCTTATAAGCACGTGCGCGCGCCTCACACAAACCCCCAGGGCTCCCCCTGGCCTCTCGAACCGGTAAATGCCGCTCCGCGCTGCTCCCGCTCACTCCGATGATTCTCCCGCACCGCAGTCTTCGTAATCAGCCCACGTTCTGCCGCAATCCTCCGTCACCAAGTAGGAGAGCCGCCCGCTTCGTCCTCGACTCCGGACCCCGTGTCGTGCTAGATCGAAGGAACAGGAACCGCCGGCAAAAACGCGAAGACCTGCAAAAACAAAACAAACAAAGGTTGGCAGCCTCCTAGAGGCTGAGTGCGGCAGGCCTGGGAGCGAGGGACAAAGAGTCCGACTCCCGCGCTCCCCGGCCTTTTATCACCACTACTGGGCAAGCCGGTTCTAACCGGCCCGCCCCCTGTCCCCCCTTGACCCGGAAGCACCTTAATCGCTTTTGTGTCAAGGGGGAGCCCCCGCCAGCCAATCCCCGCCACGGCGCGTCCACCGCATCATAATGACGCGGTGGAGCGCGCCGAGCCCGGGAGAGCAGGCAAGGGGGGGGAGGGGCCCCGCCTTTCTCTTCTATGGTTGCCAGCACACCCACGGTTACTGCAAACTGTTTATTTTTAAACTGCGCACAACGGTCTGTTCGCCTCCACATGTTGCTAGTTTACTGTGCTGTCAAATAAAATACGAGTATAACAGCCAATATTTTGAACACAACTGATTTAGCTGGATACAGTTGACGACCAAAAAAAACCGTAGCAGAGCCCCTGGGGAAATGTGGATGCCGTATGCGTCTATTCCGTTTGTGTACGCAGTTTGAAAGCTCCATTTCCATTAGAGACAGTTAAAATGCTGGCAGCAGTATTTTTAAGTATTTCTTTTTCAGGTAGCACATTCCTGATTTACAGCGCCTTGCTGACAGCCACTTAGAGAGAATGATGCAAAGCTGCTCCTTGTGAGCAGGCTGCATGGAGCTTCCCTCGCTTAGGTGTAATGTCTCATATAAGTAGAGTATCTCAGGAAAAGGCGGGTAATGAAGCGGTCTCTCTATGCCGAACTTCAATTTTCTGGCAAGAAGTGGCATTTTACTAATAAAAAATAAACGCGTTATTTTTTATTGTTGCACACGACAGTTTTCTTCAAAATGTCAGAGGAAATCCCAAAAGAACTCATTGTATCTCAAGTGTAACGACCTCTTGATACCACACTTGGTATTATGCCCAAGAACCTATTGTAATGGTAGGTTTGAATATAAGTAACAAACCCTGTCCATTATCCTTCGTATATCACAGGTGAGTGGCAGTGCTGTTGTAACTCCTAATGCACAAGTGTAATTATGTCTCATTACTGACATAAATAAAAAGGTGTGTCTCAAAACTTAAAAATCATCATCTTTTCGGTTTTTGTCAGTAGTTGCCCATTGATGGACAGGGCCGGCTTTAGGGCAGGGCGACTTGTGCAGCCGCACTGGGATCTGACCTGGGGAGGGGTCGCTGTGTTTAGCAATAACTTACGATTTAAAAACACCTTCAGCAGAGTTCCTTGTGCAATCCAGTTTTCCGGCAGCATTAAAAATGTCAAGATAACTCGTGTGATTAATGTGCTTGTTAAAGAGACTAGAGATCAAAGTTTTATGTAAGGGCAGTTTTGACTTGTCATAAAATAGTGCTGCAAAGAATGTGTACGTATTGTGCATATCACAAATCAGTATTTTATGTGAATAGCAGAGTGGATTACTGCTTTTGCCACAGAGATCCTTTTGTTATTGCAGTTCATAAGATACAACCCTAATATAGAAGAGTGACCGTCATGAACTGTCATCAAAGAGCTGCATGCAAACTGCATAAAATAGGTTAGGAAATTATGTATTTTTCCCCAGTCTTTCATTATCTATTCCTAATGTTGCTGAAATGTGTTTGTTTGGGTAGATATACATTCTTATGAGTAAAGTCAGCCTTTACCAGTGCTATAAAACAAATGATATGTATGTGAGCGAGAGGAAGGGCAGTTTTGCCTAGTGGTCGTGGGGCAATACAAGGAGGGGTCATAGGAAGGTGGCACCAAAAATGTTCTGGTGGATCCGAAATGTTATGTTATCGGATTTGTAGAGCGCATGGCTGCCCCAGCGACGGGGCGTCCCAGCGCTAGATCCGCAGGTATTAACCAAAGAGCGGGGGTGACAGAAGAATAATCAAGGTAAAAGCAAGGTCTTAACTGCCCTCCTAAAAACCTCATGATCCTGCAGGTTCCTGATAGTGCTAGGGAGAGCATTCCAGAGAGATGCAGCCAAAACTCGGAACGAGCAGCCACCCGCCCGGGATCTTCTGACACGGGGAGTTCATAGCAGATGTTGGTTCGAGGAGCGGAGGGCACATTCCGGTACAGAGGGGATGAGAAGATTGGCTAGCATGAAAGGGGCTTGGACATAGAAAATTTTGTGAGCGATGCACAAAGATCTGAATTGAATTCTCTTTTCTATCGGGAGCCAGTGTCGTTTACGTATGTATTTGGACGTTGGCAAAGATTTCGGGAGGGCAAAGAGGGTATGGACAGAGGGTTTTGCACCCTCTGTAATCGATTAATGCCTGCATTATTGGCACCTAGGTATAGAGAATTACAGTAATCCAGTCTAGAAAGGATAGTAGACTGGATGATGGTCTGGCGTGTTTGAGTGTCAAAGAACCCAAGTAGCAGTTTCAGACCGCATAAGAGTCCAAAACAGCTGCCAGCTACTGATTTTGTCTGTGCCTGGAAACCAAACTGCACTCAGGACTTACCTTGGTTGAGTCAATATTTTAATATTTTAACAATTAATCTGGTTGTTCACTTGTCTTATTCGTGTTTCCTTATGTTTAGCACTGTATATCTGTGGGATTCCATCAGCCTCTGCTTTTCCTCAATCCTTTAACTTTCTGTGAACCACTTTCCTCCTCTAAAAATGCTTTGCTCCTATGTACTAGATAAATAAGTGATGATGCCATACGAACATCAACAACATTCTGTTCCACATGTAAAATAAAGATAAGGAGCTTGAACTGGCTGCCAGGTTTTATATTTTTATGAATGTTTTCTACAGGTATATTTTTACACATGCAAAAAAACAATAGGGGAATGGATCACTTGTAACCACTCTACCAGGGTTTGTTAGTTAGTGGTTCCTTCTTAAAAACCCTCATGCACGTACATCACTGGAAATGGAAAGGGGCGGTATATCTTGGTTCTCCGCCTATACGTAGCATGACAACATAGTCATAGGGTTTGTTGGGTATGCTGACCTCCACTCGGAGGTTAACCACTGGTATTCGCAGTAGTGTCCAGATTTCCAGTTATGTACGTGTGTGAGTGTTTTTAAGAAGGAACAACTAACTAACACACCCTGGTAGAGTGGTTACAAGTGATCCATTTCCCTATTGATTTTTTGCATGACTTTTGGATGAATGGATCATCACTTCTCTTCTCTTCTCTCTCCCCTTTACATGATTGAAACAAGAAAAATGTTTTTACACATATCACGTTCAGCGTATTAAAGATATTGGTCATGAGTATTGGTAGGTTGGTACTCAAGTTTATGCTGATTAAACTCTTATTTCTAAGTGACGTTTTTACAAAACTCTCTCTAACAGTATGGTACTTTTAAACAATGTTTCAACAATCCAAACTCTGCACAATCATTTTTTGATAACTATCTCTGTGTCGGGAGCAATTTCAGATTCGCCTCTCCCAGTGTCAGCAATTTGAAATCCTGACTTTTTTCTTCCGGGACGAGGCGAGAAGCATCCATTTGAATTTACAGAGAAATACCCATATTAAGAGAAAGGCAACTCAACAGGAAAAAATCCAATCATTGAAGCAGTACATGCTTACACATTTAAATGAAGTACGTGAGATATATCATTTAGGTGTTCTTGGAGAAGGTAAAACGATTTAGCAGAAAAATATTACCACAAGTCCACCTACATAGGTCCGAAAAAATTGACCTCAGCACCCCAAACGCAAGAGTCCTGGTGCTGTAACACTCCCGACACTATGCACCGCAGTCTTGTCCCGGTGCACCATTACACACGATTAGGAGATATTGCCTTTCATAATCACCTTAGGAATCAGCGATTTTGTATTTTTTCCCGCAGGTTTTAACTGAATACTTTTTTACACAGCACTCATGTTATTGAGAAGTGAGGACGCAGTGTTCCACACAAAACTGCACTCCAAATTTGGCTGGTAACACCTGTTAAAGTTCGAATCGGGCTTAACACAATATTCTTACACAATACTCTGCTCAAGTCAGGAAGTAACTTTGTTCAGTCGTTCGTTTCTCTAGCTACTCCTTTACTGAATGTTTTCTATTTCTGTGTACATTAACAGCCCACAGTACAAGCCTGTAGTGTAGCACATTATTCCTAATTTTCTCTTGATTATTAAGACTACTGTTATCTATTGTCATAGGGTTCCTACTGATTAGTAAGACTGTGTGTTTGGGCAACACAAGCTTCAAAACTATGCGGGCTTATGTCTGTGCATACCATCAGAATATGTTGACCTAAATCCTGGCTAGCTCACAGTGTGCCATCTATACCTCTAAACCTTGCAAGGTACTGAATGGTGTCTGCAACCTCAGAATATGACAACTCTGACTCCCCAAGGAAATCATGGAAGCAGATCTAACCCATTTGTGAGTAACCCAGGCATGCCCAAAGCGAAATACAAGAAATACTCATATTGGCATTTCAAACATGTATTGAAGCAATACGATTCTTTTGTAAAATATAAGCGTTGCAATCATTTATAGAAGGAAACAAAACAGAGTATTCAGCATTACGAGGATGGTAAAGAAAATCACTCCAAGGACAGTCTGCAAGGTACTGAAAAACACAGAGCCAATAGTTTAAAAAAAGTGTACAATTCCTGCAGTATTAGAGGCATTAAACATGCAGTGCATAGGTTCTCCAAAATGTTGTGGAAAGCGAGTGCATCGTTCTGAAATCCCAGGGCCATCAAAGACTTCCTACAACTCTGCTGCTGCTGGACATCTGTGAGTTCTCCCTTGTCTGAGGTGGTAATTCAGTCCTTGGCCTCACGATTGGGTTCTGCTGCTGTTTTTGCTTCAAAATTGAAGCAGTGCCGACTTTGAGCAGATCAGAACCAATGCAGTGCTCTTCGATGCTGACACAGTGCTGATCGGCGGCCATCCCTGCATGGCTTGACCACCTTGAGGGACCTGACTGTGAGGCTCAATATCGATGCATCCACCCGACCACGTGGCTCAGAACCAACGTATCGAGACTTTGACATTGAGGCTTCTCTCCATCCAAGGTGTTTTCTCAGTGAGACCTGTGTGAGTCCTGTAGCAAGCCTACTCTCCATCGCGGCTGGTTTGAACTTTGGATTGTTGCAGGTATTCTGCGGAGCCACCGCAGGAAACGTAACACAGGAGTAAAACACTTTAAAACGGTACGCTGGATCCACCTCGACTACAAAAAACAACCAAAGACCTGGCATTGGGGACTCCATGCTGCAACAATTGTTGACTAACCGCCATGCATCAATGACCGGAATCGCAATCGGTTGAGCCATTAAGCCAAAGAAAGGGATTCAAACTATAGCACTAAAATGGGTCGAAAACATTTTAAAATTCAAACTTGAAAAACCTACAGCAAAAGCTGATCCCTACAAACTGAGGAGGCAAAGCCTTCCAACCACGGAAGTCTCTGGAAAACGGAGTGAGGGTATTGTGGACAAACACATGCACTACTCATGGGTCCCGTAAATAAGTACTAGACCAAACATTGGGCCATGTTGCAGGGATTCTGCGTAGTCACAGAACTATGCTTGGATCATAGAACCTTGGTAGGCAGGGACTGAGTCATCCTACCATAGTACCATAGTACCATAGTACCAATGAGCCCTGGACTGACTTGCTATAGTGTCTCACTCGCCCTCCTTCTTAGTCACAGGGGAACAAGTGATTGGACATCCCGGAACACAGCACTCACTACTCTCTCAGGAGTCATGGTTGCAGGACACACCCTTTCGCTCGCACACTCCTACTAGTGCACAATAAGATCTGACAGAGACACAAGAAAAGTTTAACATTTTTATTTTAACTATCGTGCTCTACTATGCAGTATTTGTGTCACAATAAGTAAGAAGATGCCTAACACAAATACAATCAGTATAGTAAGTAGTCCATAAATCATAAAAGGAGCTGTCTTTATATAAGACAGGGTAGCCTAACCCCCTCTCCTTATATAGAAGCAAGGTAATTATATATCAGAAGATCTCTGGGTGTTTGCTGCAGACCCCGTACCTTAGCATGCACAGATGAAAGTTCTACATCTCAGGTGCTGTCACGATCTCTTCCCTGGAAAGATCCCGCTCCAAGTGTCTTGTTAACTACTCTTTCATACCTATATGGCAGAAGTACATGTTCCCAAACAACACGTGCATTTGTGTGTTTTGTCTTGGTGCTGAGGCCTAACTAGTACAAAATAACAAGGGGCATTGTTGTTTAACCTTGTCCATGATGTGCAGACTAAATCCCAGAAAAGAACAGAACACAAACACAATGGCAGGTTCTGTGTGAAAGTACAGTGTGGCACAAAGCAAAATATGTTTATATAGTAACGTGCTCAAAGCAGAGGACAGTCTGCAACATGCTCATGCTAACATAGGGAAAATGATAATGAGCCTGCACAGGACATATGACATCCTCCCCTTGGTCAGAATGGCAGCACCAAAATGATGACAGAAATCAGGTGACAAGCAGAACCAAAGTGTTTACAACAGTTTGTAGTTATTGTATCATTCACAGATTTCATTGAAATGGGAAGAGAGAGGTGAAATAGAGGCTGAAATAAAAGAATATTTGGTAAAAAATGTTTCCAATTACAGCGTATCGCCGGAATCCAAGATGTAGGATACCAAGTGAAAAAACAAGGATTCCAATAAGAAATCTGAACCTTCCAAATTAGAGATGTTAGCCATCCAGTTGAGTAAGTCAAAGGAACATTTGTGCTCCTCGTATCAATTTGTTGGCAAGACCATGTCAGGGCAACCTGTGGCGATTTTGATGACACTCAGATCCAGAAGATGATGTGCATTAGCATATGGGTCACTACTGGCTACTGGCCACAATGCAGTGTTGTACACAAGTCGGATGCCCAAGGAGCAGTCCTTGTTTTGGGACACTAGGGGACCCATCAACAGTTAAAAATCCAGGACATTGCGAGGTGGTATAGCCAGGCAGACTGTCGTACTTTAGAATTTGGGACCGCGTAGGAGGCAGGGCCCTACCCCTGTCTATCCCGGCATTAGTGAACCGCGAATGGTTAATGCGGTATGTACAAGTGCTTTTTGTAACGTTTTAGCTATGAATGCACTGTGTATACGCTATTATACATCACTACGTGGGTTCCATTTGAGAAGCGGTGGCCATCTTATGGTTGCCCTCACATAGGCTACATAGCATGAGGCAAATACGGGCCTTTTAGAGCACATGTGCCTTTCCTTTGACTTTTCTGTGACCTGGGCAGCTTGGCTCTGCTGCCCCAGGTCAGTCCGGTCTCACGAGTTCCCCGTCCCCTGGCCACCTGTGATTAGCATCAGGGCTTGAAACACCATAAAGCCTTTTCATCCTACACAAGCCTCCAGCTAATCTCTTTCGCACCTGACTGTTCCTGCTTTATGGCTTGTTTTCCAAACAGGAGATGCTCATGTTTATTGGGGCCTATCGATATCTGATGTGGGATCTGAGCCTTGCTGGGTAAATAATTACGGTCTGGCTTAACTGGAATGTGGGATGGTCATCATGACTCTGCCTTTTTCATTTGTAATGTATACATGTAATGGCCATATCGTAAACCAAGGAATGTGTGCCTGAAGCAGGATATTTTGTATTTAAGAAGAAGCCCGTTTCTGTGATTTTCAGCAGTCTCCTGAGAACATACACGCTGTTGTACTTCTAGGATACCTGTAATTGGTCTGCAGCCAATAAACTGATCTTTGACATCACCCAGAAGACTCTGTGTTTCTGTAGGTCTGAAACAGGAAGAACCCGACGTCATAGGGTGTGTTCCCCTGCACCGCTGGGCTTAAAATACCCAGTACTTCAGTTGGCGCCCAACTCGGCGCGATTTCAGCGGTACCGGTCCAAGCCAGAGGTTCGTGAGGAGCTTCGTGTGGAAATTCTGGAGGAAGGCCGCCACTTCATCGACCCCTGCATGTCGACGTGGTCCGAAAGTCTTTTCTGCGAGGTTCTCCGCGTCCCGACGGCTACGAAGGACTGCTGCCCTGATTAATCGCCCTGTTTTGGACCCTTGACGATTTTTTGGTAGAGCGAAACAATAGAGAGAGTCTTCTGGTGACGCCATTCATCATCGATATTCAGTTAAGTATAAGTGGACCGTCTCCCAGTTTGAATTTGGTATCCTTCGGGATTATTTAGATTTGGAGTTTGCAAACCCCAAAGCCAGAGGACTCGTGTATTCACGAGACTATCGTATTCGATAATCCTTTGACGTTTGAAACTAGACTAGTGAGCGAAGATGCCTGGTTCTAGTGTATTTTGTAGATTGTTTTGTTTGGGTTGTGGAAGGGATTTCCAGTTAGAGGATTCATGTCCGGTTCCTCCAATTGGAACTCCTACTTATGAGCTTTATGTAAAACATGGCGTGGGCCCCATTGCATATAATGAAGTATGGATCCGAGACACCAGAAAGGACGGTGTTTTGAAATGGCCCCAAAATGGTAGTTTCGATACAGATATCTTAGATAATTTGGAAGTAAAATTGTTTAAAAAGAAAGCCCGGCCGGCGATGTTTGATTCTTTCCGCCTATGGCGAAAGGAAGCCAAACAGAAGGAAATTAAGCTAGCGAAAAGGAATAAGAGAGAGAGAGGTATGTCAGTGATGCAAGCAGCTGTGCAATTTAAAGATAATGAGGAGGAACAAATGAAGGAACAGTTACATAGACAGCGCAAACTAGGGATTGATAAATGTTACCCTGTTTTGTCACCCCTTGTGCAAGATGAGACAAAAGAGAATGAGAAAGATTCCCTAATGTCCCATTTGTTAAGTTCGCCACCCCCATATGCGCAAAATGCCACCGCACCTCCACAGCTTGTAAATGCGCAACGTCCAGTAAATATGCCGCAAGCCTTCCCACAGGCGCCAGCTCCTCCTCAGCCGGCTCCTATCCCTGCAGTGCAGCCCTCTCAAGGGCCGCCAGCTTTGCTACCTGTTGCCCCTGCGCTTCCTGCGACTTTGCCTAGCACGCCAGCGGCCTCCTCTGGCGCTCCTTCTTGCACTACCCCGGTACCTGTATCTGAATCCGTTTTTCTTCCCTCTGTCTATCCCCCTGTTTTCGCCTCAACTTCTCCTTCAGCACGACAACGACTAGCTAATGTAGTTACTAGTTTAATGTCGCCTCTCTTTGGGTCATCTAGTGCGACTCCTGATTTACAGCGTAAGCAATTGCGCAGTCAGCTGCCTGATCCTGAAGAGAAAAAGACATTATATCATATGGCGCGTAGGTGGATTATTTTGTCATCACTCTATGATGTGGAATCAGTTGTTGACGTTTTTCATCAATGGGATGGGATGCCCCGAAACAGAGGTATGTGTTCGAGAAAATGTGTGAAATCCTCTGTGAGGAATTGGATGATCATGGTAGAGATCCAAGCCCGCAGGAGTTGTGTCGAGTGAGATTCGATTTTGGAAAAGGTACGATTGTAGGCCCCGAAGTCAATAGAGCAGTTGCGATCTTATTAGCCTTGAGGAATGATGATTGTCAACAGTCGTTGTTTGAACCAGATTTCCCTGTGGGGAGAAAGGGAAAAGCGCGACAATACCCCATGAGAGAAGTCCCTCCGGTATGGAAGGAAGCTGTTGCGGCTGATGCCGCTCATGGTATTGCTGCTATGCCAGCACATTTTCAGCGTGTTTGGGTGCATGTCCCTTGGAAACGATCTGAAGTAATAGCGCTCAAACAGACATTGCCTGATCCCCGTAAAAACCCTGCAGGATATTATAAGGAGTTATCACAAACTGCAGGATCATGTATCATGAATCTAGCTGACATTGATATGTTGTTTGGAAATGTTGTTCCACAGCCTTTGTGGGGGTCAATTCGCAATGTAGATCACGATGCAGAACTAGGTGCTACATGGGCTAATATTATTGCCGCAGACACTAGACAAATTGGTGGTGCAAAACCTGAGCCTTTGGTAGCAGAACTACCTGGTCGAATTATTACCTACATGAAAACTATAATGCCTGCGATGCGCGTAAATTGGGATAAACTATCCGCATGTAAGCAGAAGAAAGATGAGACAGTGTCCGATTTCTTTACCAGGTTTGAATAAACGTTTATCGACCACAGTGGTCAAGACATGAGCACTGAAGGTGGCCAACGGTTATTTGTTGATAAATTTGTGCAGAATCTACTTCCCGACTTGTGTAAAAAATTAAAAGACTCAAAGTTCTTGGGCTGTTTCCTCTTCAGCGCAAATACTGGCTACTGCACAGTATTATGAGAATAGAGACAAAGATGAGAAGGATAGAACAGATAAGAAAACGAAAGAACTAAAAACAAAGGTCCTCTTGCAGCAGGCCTACCCACCACGTGGAGGACAGAGTAATTATAGGCAAACACAAGGTATCTATCAGCAGCCCCAACAGTTTCAGAATAATCAGCAAATGAATGGGTATTATCAACCACGTATCCCTATAGGTCCCAATCAATGTTCATATTGCAAAGAGGAAGGTCATTTCAAGTATAGTTGTCCTAAATTAATGCAGCGTAACAGTAATGCGTATGGCGCAAGAGGTAGAGGTGGTCAGCAAGCTCCTAGAGGTAGAGGGCGTGGAAATGCTCCCCAGAACGCGCGTCCTCTTCCACCTCAAAATACCATAAATAGCTTTGATCAGCAAGCCAATGCGACTGGTAATACAGCTCAGTACTACAATAATGATTATTATGCAGAAGACGACAATGTAGAAGATGATGATTACTAGGACAGCCGTAGACAGAGAGAGGGAGTTGTTTCAGTGCCAGTGGATCAGAGTGGACCCTATGTTAAAGTAACTACAGCAAATGTAACGGAGCCCTTTCTGCTGGATACTGGTGCTGCAAAGAGTTCAATCATGCATTCAAAACTCCCTGGCGCGCCTTTGTCTGGCGAAATGAATGTCTCAGTAGGTTTTTCTGGCGCCCCAGTTAGGAACCCGATTTCTAGTCCTATGTCACTTTCTGCTGGACCTTGTGAGCTAAAAGCACCCCTCATTCTAACGACAGGTTGTGGTGAAAATTTGCTAGGCTTAGATTTGCTAAAAAGATTGCATGCAACGCTATATTGTTCTCCCTCAGGAGTACAACTTACATTAGGTAAGAAAGTGATTTCCCCGATGTATTTGTCTAAAAATGCAATGCCACCTGAATTGTCATCCCTTCCGGATGTCCTTTGGGCTACTGGTCCCAATGATGTGGGTCTTTTGGAAATACCGCCATATGTGGTCACTTTAAAAGCCAATGTCAGATTGCCACGTATTCCCCAGTACAAGATCTCCAATGAAGGTCAGAAAGCATTGTTAGCAATTGTCAGTGATTTGATTAAAAAGGGTGTAATTGAAGAGACAAGGGGCAACGTTTGCAATAGTCCTGTTTTACCTGTCTTAAAACGAACGGACCCTTCACAGCCACCTGTTTACAGATTTGTGATTGATCTTAGAGAGGTTAATAAGATTGTTGTACTACAGTTTCCAGTTGTCCCTGATATAACTGCCTTGTTAACCATGATTCCAGCCTCGGCTGCATGGTTCTCAGTGATCGATCTGAAGAATGCTTTCTTTAGCATCCCAATTGCAGAGGAGAGCAGAGACATTTTTGGCTTTAGTTTAGGAGGTCGCAGCTTCCGCTTTAAACGCGCTCCCCAGGGCTACTGTGAGAGTCCATCAATATACAGTCAGGCTTTAAAAGCGCAGCTTGATGCACTGATTTTACCCAGTGGCGCTATCCTTATTCAGTATGTTGACGATTTACTAATCGCCGCGGATACTGAAAAGATTTGCAAAAACGCTACCTTGTCATTGTTGCGTCATTTGTCTGCCTTTCATCACAAAGTGTCTCTCTCAAAGCTGCAATATTGTCGACAAGAAGTGACCTACTTAGGTCATCTCTTATCGAAGGAGGGAAGGAAACTGACCCCAGAAAGAATTCAAGCCATTGCACAGTTGAGTGTGCCAAGAACACAGAGAGAAGTGCGTGCTTTCTTGGGCATTACTTCATACTGTAGGCATTGGATTCCTAATTTGTCCTTGTTGGCAAAACCTTTGTTAGCATTAACATGCAAAGACACACCGAATCCTATTCCATGGTCTGAAGAGTGTCAGAAAAGTTTTTTGGAATTGCGTAATGCATTGTGTTCAGCTCCTGTGTTGGGTACCCCTGACTACAGCAAGCCTTTTACATTGTATGTTCATGAGAAAGATGGTTGCGCATTATCAGTGTTAACACAGCCTTTTGGCGACAGACCGCGTCCATGCGCATATTTTTCGTCAACCTTGGACCCGGTAGCGAGGGCATTGCCAAGCTGTCTGAGAGCCACAGCCGCTGCAGCTATGTCTATTCGACAGTCTGCTGGCCTAGTAATGGATCATACATTGATTGTTATGGTTCCACATGCTGTGGACACATTGTTAAACAGGACCAAGACACAACACTTAACTAGTGCGCGATTATCTGGTTATGAGCTGACACTGTTAGCAAACCATATACACATAAAGAGATGCAACACATTGAATCCAGCTACAGTATTACCAATCCCAGCAGACCTAGACGAGATTGAGCAACATGATTGTCTGTTCAGAACAGAAGAAGAGACGAAAGGGAGAGTAGATCTTAAAGATACTCCCCTGACTGAGTGCGATGGTACTTTATGGGTGGATGGTTCGTGTTTCAAGCTTCCGAATGGTATACGACTGCTGCATATGCTATCACGACTTTGCACACGATTGTTGAAACTGCACGTGTGCCACAAAATTCGGCTCAAGCAGCAGAATTGATTGCCCTTACGAGAGCATGCGTGTTGTCTGAAGGAATGAAAGTGAACATATATACGGATAGCCAGTACGCCTTTGGCGTGGCTCATAGTTTTGGGCGATTGTGGAAGGAACGTGGGTTCCTGACTTCGCATGGAGCTAAGATTCAGAATGGCAAGCTGGTGAATGATCTCCTTGAGTCGCTGACCCTACCATCTGTTCTGCTTGGGTTTTCGGATCAGATAGAATCCACTCATCAGGGCCTCACTAACCCAGCCAGAACGTTACCCCCTCCCTAGAGCCTATTTACAATCCTACAACCACATATATCTATCACCTAAGGACAGGGGATTCCTACTATGTATACCAAGATCTCACAATCGGCGGCCTCGCGATCCCCTACGAATCCAGACCTCTCTGCCCAAACGACAGTATCACAAGTGGCGGCCTCGCGGTCCCATACGAACCCAGACCTCTCTGCCCAGACGACAGTATCACAAGTGGCGGCCTCGCGGTCCCATACGAACCCAGACCTCTCTGCCCATACAACAGTATCACCAGTGGCGGCCTCACGGTCCCATACGAACCCAGACCTCTCTGCCCAGACGACAGTATCACAAGTGGCGGCCTCGCGGTCCCATACGAACCCAGACCTCTCTGCCCATACGACAGTATCACCAGTGGCGGCCTCGCGGTCCCATACGAACCCAGACCTCTCTGCCCAGACGACAGTATCAGCACAAGTGGCGGCCTCGCGGTCCCATACGAACCCAGACCTCTCTGCCCAGACGACAGTATCAGCACAATCGGCGGCCTCGCGATCCCCTACGAATCCACACCTCTCTGCCCATACGACAGTATCACAAGTGGCGGCCTCGCGGTCCCATACGAACCCAGACCTCTCTGCCCATACGACAGTATCACCAGTGGCGGCCTCGCGGTCCCATACGAACCCAGACCTCTCTGCCCAGACGACAGTATCACAAGTGGCGGCCTCGCGGTCCCATACGAACCCAGACCTCTCTGCCCATACGACAGTATCACCAGTGGCGGCCTCGCGGTCCCATACGAACCCAGACCTCTCTGCCCAGACGACAGTATCAGCACAAGTGGCGGCCTCGCGGTCCCATACGAACCCAGACCTCTCTGCCCAGACGACAGTATCAGCACAATCGGCGGCCTCGCGATCCCCTACGAATCCACACCTCTCTGCCCATACGACAGTATCACAAGTGGCGGCCTCGCGGTCCCATACGAACCCAGACCTCTCTGCCCAGACGACAGTATCACAAGTGGCGGCCTCGCGGTCCCATACGAACCCAGACCTCTCTGCCCAGACGACAGTATCACAAGTGGCGGCCTCGCGGTCCCATACGAACCCAGACCTCTCTGCCCAGACGACAGTATCAGCACAAGTGGCGGCCTCGCGGTCCCATATGAACCCAGACCTCTCTGCCCAGACGACAGTATCAGCACAATCGGCGGCCTCGTGATCCCCTATGAATCCAGACCTCTCTGCCCATACGACAGTATCACAAGTGGCGGCCTCGCGGTCCCCTACGAACCCAGACCTCTCTACCCAGATGGCAGTCTCATACGACAGTTCATCCTATGGTTACCATAACATACAAAAAGGGCTCACTATTCATCAGATCACACATGGATTGTCAGTTTGAGTACAGCCTGTTCTCAGGTTCGAGGGGCTCCTCTTTCCCTTATTCAGTTACCACTTACCTGATCAGGGTTAACATCTGTTCATGTAGCCGCAGCTGACTAGAAGAATAGGCTACCCTCTTATACAAGAACACGCAGTACATGTTGGTTCACTACAAACTGAATATTTTATTACTCATTACATACATAATCACGTAACATTACGATATAACACATAACCTGCAAAGAAAAGTGAAAGATTAAGTTGTACACTCTAATAAGAAAGGGTCGACATCACCTTGGTAGTATGTAGCCTGCACTCAGTGGTCATCTAGGTTCCCTTCTCGTCTGTATCTCGGCTCGCCGGGAGTCACCCTTCTTCGAGTCACTGGAACCTCTTCCTTATCGGCTACTCTCTCCTCTCTGGCTATTCTGCTAGGAAAGCATCTGTCTCTCGGTTCTTCTCCGCCTTCAAGATGGCGTCTGTCTTCCCTGGAATAAGTAGTAGCTTTACTGCTAACGGCCAGATGCCGCCTACGGACTGAACATGTAACTGCCTAAGACTTTCACTAATATAGAGGTGCATTTCCTCATGGAAAATTCCGGCCCGTAACCTGCCGCCCACCAAATTCTTGTACCTCCCCGTACCAAGGACACGTTCCCAGCCGGCCGGCCTGATGTAGTGTCTTCGGCATGAAGAAAAATACAATCCTTCGATAAGGGCCGGCCTGAACCGGTTCTCTCCAAGCGAATAACACCTCATAACTAAAACATAGCTTTTGGCCTAGAAGCATCCCAAGCTGCCGAAGCAGAAAGAAAGATGGAGTCTCTCCCGTTTGAGGCCTAACCGGCCTGAATTCAGCACAGCTCCATGAAATACCCTCACTATAGGACAGGTTATCCCTAATACTAACGAATCTATCCCCTAGGCTATATATGCAAGCCCTGATCTATGGGAAAGGGCACAGAATCATATCAAAGTGCCTAGTAAATAGGCTCCATTCACTACTCTAACCCTTAGGCTTGAATGATAAGAGACTGAAGTCACATCCAATCACTTGTTAACACAAGAAGGCCAGGAAAATCGAGCAGAACATTTCACCCTTGACTTCAGTCTATTATACATTCATTAAATGGAACTAACATCTGTGGAAGAATAATATGAAACAAAACTAACTGATCTATGTCGAGTACCAGGTGTGCAGAATTGAAGCAGTGAAGGAACACACTGAATAAAGCAACAGATGGAAATCAAAATGGCGATAGTAATCAGAATACCTCCTAATATTTGACGTAAGAAATGCAAATCAGGTAACCAATTAAAGAGCCAGTCAAACCAGCCCTGATCAATGTGTTTTCTTACTTCTTCTGTCAAGTCATGTAGCTTGTTAATGTGAGCTCGAATGGATTGTGTATGATCAGACAAGTTAAAACAACAAAGACCCTCAAAATCAGAACAATCGTGTCCATGTTTAAGCAAAAGATAATCAATGGCCGCTCGATATTGCAAGATAGCCCTTCGTTCACCCTGGGCGTCTAATAGCATGTCCGACAGGACTGTGGAAGTATTATTAATGGATTTCACCATCCAGCAGGCCATTTTCTCAATAGATTTGGCATTATAAACTGCCAAAGCGGGAACACCAATAATTGAAACAGCCAGGCTAAGATATTCGGACTTAGAATATAAATGCAAAGATGAGTCACAATCCTCCTGTAATCTCACTGTATCTCGAATCACACGAGAATTGGCATTCGGATGTGACGAGAACATTAGTAAACTGAGTCTCGTAATGGCACCAGAAATATTTGCGGGGACATATGGCCAGGAAGTATTACCACATGAGAAAAGCCATACGGCAGGTAGTAACATCGTGCGATAATGACTAGGGGTAACTACCAAACTCTTGCAAGTCATATTGTTCTGGACCGAAGCACATGTTTTCGGTGTCCTTTGAAAGCACAAAGTTCGCTCATGAAGGGTGAAGGAAGTAACACCTTTCAATTTCAGACGCAGACATTCAGAAATTGCACTAGGATTACACGTAAGGAAAAAACACATATCTCCTTGTGTGATATTATAGGTAACTATTTGGGACTGGACGGGGGGTATCTGGTCTGGTAGTTCAGTACATAAGGGGCAATACGCATGGGTGGCAAAATCGCCCAGAAGAACATTGGGGCGGGCCTTTGAAATGTTAAAAATATTAGTCAAAGTTTCCAGCGAGGCAGGGACAGCAACCAGACAGGTCGCTAAGATGTCGTGTACAGATCTCATCGGCGTCAAACAAAAGTGAGGGGCATCGGTCACCCTTTTCGCCAGTAAGGTCCAAAAGTTCGATGACGAATCCCACGCAGCGAGGGAACGCGACACTTGGGTGCGTAGCTCATCCCGGATTGACGGGATTCCTCCTCTCTCGTCGAACCAACCCGAAAATAGTCCGACGACGACACATCCTGCAGCAGCAGTCCAAAGAATGATCTGAAAGAGAATCAAATACAGGCATTAATCATTCTCGTAAGTAACATTTGTCAGCCGGGACCGCTTCCCAGCTATCTTTCCCTGGTCTCATAACTAAAATGGTGTTGTCATGACCGGTGGCGATGACCTCTGCTTGTTCAGGGGGATTCTTAGGCGACTGCACCCAAACCCTGGCCCCAGGGTTATCTGTGGAGCCAAAACCTTTCTGGCCTCGTACAGTTAGCAAAGTTGGGGCAGTGCCTTTTACCATCCCACCACTGAAGACAGGCATTATGAGTAATTGAGCCACTCGGTCAGTTTGATGGATCAGCAAGTCAGCCTCACTGCTATTCAGCAGGAGCACCTTAATCTCTCCCTGATAATCACTGTCAATGACCCCTCCAAGTACCTGAATGACTTTTACAGCCAGCCCCGATCTAGGGGCGATTAATCCAAAATTCCCGGGTGGTATATGAACACCAACACCGGTCGCGATGATGACCCGATCTTTACCTTTTATAACGGTGTCATCCATGGCATGCAAGTCTAAACCTGCCGACCCTGGGGTCGCTCTACATGGAGCCATAGCTCCGGGAGTAATTTCCCAGTACATCACAGTCTCTCTGATTTCATTTGGCTGAGCATTAACATTCGGAGGGAACAAACGCATAAGTGGAGATTCAGCATTTAGAAAAGGACGATTATTCAAAATTAATAGCGCTTGGGGCAAAAAGTCTCGCCAATTCTTATATTTGTCATCTGTCAATTTACGCAGCTGCTCCTTCAGCAGACCATTCAATCTCTCCACAAGACCCGAGGCCTGCGGATAGTATGGGATATGAAATACCCAGTCAATATTGTTTTCCACACAGAATTCCTGTACCAATCTTCCACGAAAATGGGATGCATTATCAGATTGAATTTGGAATGGCACACCATAATACATCATAATCAATTCCAATGTTTTAATGGTATTCAATTAGGTAGCTTGCTTACAGGGAAGGGCTACCAACAGGCCACTGTATGTATCGACAATAGTGCAAACATATTGACAATTCCTACTCATGGGAAGTGGACCGATGTAATCAATCTGCCAAATTTGAGCGGGCAGTTTCCCGCGATGTAAATGACCTTTAACAATTTGGGGCACTTTGCGCTGCCTGATATGCTGACAAATGGGACAATGTAAAATAGCATTTTTAATTAAATCTAGGGGAATATAAATTCCTCGATCAGCAGCCCACCTGCTAGTGGCTTTCTCTCCAAAATGTCCTGCCTTCTGGTGGGCCCATTTCGCCAATCCCGCAATATCAGAATCTTGCCTGTCCACCACTGCCTCAGTAATTTTAGATTTCTCATCTGCAATGTTATGAAAAAATTTGTCAAGAGAATCTATCGGGGTGTGAGCATCCACATGGAAGATTGTAACAGTACTCTGTGGGAGCATCTCCCAAATCTCCTGCCATTATTCTTTTCCCCACAATTGTTTTGAATGCAATTCCCAATTATGGGAATGCCAAGTCGGTAACCAAACTGCCAGTCCATTGGCAGTAGACCAAGAATCGGTGAAAATATGACATGTGCCAGGTAACTCTTGTTTCAGAACTTGATAAACAGCATAAAGTTCGGCAAATTGACTGCTCTTACCCTCACCAGTTGTACTCAGCAATTTTTGTGTGATCGGATTATAGGACACCGCTTTCCAGTGCCGTTTCGTCCCTATGAACCTTGCTGAACCATCCGTAAACCAGACATGGTTTCTGTCCTCTGCGGACAAATCATCAAAAGGTCTACCCCACTTAACAGGAGACTCCTGTACTAAAGGTACGGAACATTCACTCTCAGTCTCAGTCGATGGCGCCCGCGCCACCTGCTCATGCAAAGATGCAACTCCTTTTTGTCCCACACGTGCCCTGTCTTGTATATACCATTTCCATTTAATCACACTCGCCTCTTGAGCATGTCCAATTCGGTGAGTTTTCGGCGAACTCATAACCCACTGCATGATAGGAATTTCAGGTCGCAAAACTATATCATGACCCAAAGTCAGTTGCTCGGTATCCACCAGAGCCCAATAACATGCAAGTAACTGTTTCTCAAAAGGTGTATAACGCTCACCAGCATCAGGTAACGTTTTGGTCCAGAAACCCAACGGCACTCTACTCCTGCCTTGCTTCTGCCACAAACTCCAATTCGCATAAAGGCCCTGTACAGACACATTCAAATCCACCTCACCATCACGTACGGGCCATAAATCCAAAGCATGTTGAATTGCCTCTTTTGCTAGGTTGAACGCATCTTGCTGTGGTTTATCCCATTCAAATGCATTCTTTTTACGAGTGACACGGTACAAGGGGGCCAATATTTGACTCAAATGAGGAATATGCTGACGCCAAAAACCAAATAAACCAATGAGGCTTTGGGCTTCTTTCCTATTCCTCGGAACTGCAAAATCAAGAATTTTCTGTTTAACCTGAGGGATCACTTCACGGTGTCCTGCATGCCAATTAATACCCAAAAATTTTACAGCCTGGGACGGGCCTTGTAATTTATCCGGATTGATTTCCCAACCTTTCTCACGCAGGCACTCAATGACTCTGTCCAATTGGGTCTGAACTTCCTCTTGTGTTTCGCCTTGGATCAAAACATCATCAATATAATGACACATCTGAATTTGTGGATGAACCGGTACCTCAGCCAAATGCTCTGCCACCAACCGGTGACATATCGTAGGACTATGTACATAGCCCTGAGGAAGACTTCTAAACGTCATCTGACGCCCATTCCACGTAAAACTGAACTGTTCCTGACACTCAGGGGCAATCGGAATCGAAAAGAAAGCATTAGCAATATCAATGGACGCATACCATGTACCTGGATGTTTTTGGATTCTTTCAATTAGGGTAATAACATCCGGTACTGCAACAGTCAAAGGGGGTGTGTGTCTATTCAATTCTCGATAATCAACAGTCATGCGCCAAGAATTATCACTCTTACGTACAGGCCAAACAGGATTATTCCAAGCAGAAGTAACTGGGGTGATAACACCTGCATCCACCAACTCCTGAATAGTGGTACTAATCTCTTCATGACCACCCGGAATACGATACTGCTTCTGACGAACCACTTTTGTCGCCTGGGGAACTTTTATGGGGGGCATTCTTAAACGACCAACCCGCACAGGCCTGGACGATATATAATGCCTAGTTCCAAATTGGTAACATCCATCATCTAAGTGCAAAGTCATTCCTTTCAAAATATCAATTCCAATTATGAATTCTAAGAGTGGCACCACTAATACAGAGTATTCTTTTCTAGGAATTCTACCTATTCTCATTTCAAGTAAGGTTTGAACTGCGGGAGTTTCCTTTCCGCCTAATCCGGTAATTGTAAAAGACTGACCTTTAAACTTCTTTGATTTTCCATGAATAAGAGTGGCCACCGCTCCTGTATCTACCAATGCTCGGGCCCTTTGGACATTACGATGTCTCCAATAAATATCAATATCTACATAGGGTCTATTATCTCTGTGAGCCCATCTGTGTACTGGAGCTTGACCTATTTCCTAGTCATCTTTACTACGTTCTGTGTACCAGGATAAATCAGGATAAAGACTCTCACGTTTCCTAGGTATCGATACCTCCTGTTCATATCCATCTCCATTACGAAATGGATTACTGTTCCCTGCATTGTACTGCGGGTTTCGATCGGCCAATGTGTGTCGATCCTCTCTCCTTCTCAACTCAGGGGATTGATCCCTATCATCTCTGCGTCTGCTATTAACATAATCGTCTCTCCCCCTCTCTCTTTCCCTCTCACGACGGGGGGACAAGTCACGCACATAACGTCGATCATCACAACGATCAGAGCGCCCACGGCGGTCGTCATCACCGCTACCGTCAGAAAAACCACGATCACACTCAGTCGTCCGAACACGCCGGGCACCCTCTTTCCGATCCAAGCCACGTTTGCGAAACATTTCCCACAAACGAGAAGTAGTCTCACCATCAATGTCCTCTTTCCGCACACCATCGGCCAGAAGACCAAGAAACATATCACGTCTAGTAAGTTTATTGTCACCAGGAGTACGAGTGTCAGGCCGGGATTGCCGTTCAGGTTTAAACCACTCACCCAACTCACCGAGTTGGCGTACCGATTCAAGCACCACAGATAACATGTTACCAGTCTGATTAATCAATAAAGTCATCATAACCTGCTTATAAGCAACAGGAGAAGAACGAATAATACGATTCCGCACAGAAGATGTCAAGAAACCATCAAGCAACCTGTCAGCAGTATTCAGAAAAATTGCCGTTTTCATCACCTCCTCTTTGAGACGTTGCGTAGCATCGCGCAAAGTATACCACGGTTTGTCATTCACAGGCCAATCAGATTCAGTAGGATATTTTTGATTACAACCCACAGTCGCCAATTGAAGCAAAGAAATTTGACCACCAACATTAAAGTTGCGAAAATGATCCTGTACAGTAGAATCCGAACTCAAGGAACAAAACTTCAAACAATCGCCAGCATCCAACATAATGCCAGCAGCGCCCAGTTCATAAAGGCGCACCATCCATGTGAGTAAGGACTCACCAGCTCGCTGCTGAAATCTTTGTAAAATATCACTAATTTCTTGTTGAGTAAAATCCTCCAAAGAGTCTAAAGCAAAACCATTCGGAGCACCGGGAGCCTGCTGCAACTTCCGCCGAAAAACCGGATGCACCGAGACCGCGGGACGAGCATCACAAGGAGCTCGACCAGTACACGTAGAGGAACAATCAGTGTAAGAAGGATCGACCCCACTCGAAGGACGAACGCAATCATGGAGTGCACCATCAGAGGCGCAAGAAGCAGATTTACAATCACGGCCGGAGCGAGAGGACTCGCGCTTGGCAAACTCCTCACCCGAGGAAGGAGAATCACTGGAGTTCCAGATATTACCATCCCATTCATCAGGATTCCAATCCAGTCCGGCTTTCGCCACGACCAGACGCACCTTTCGCTTCGAAACTCGACCACGCCGATTTTTGTATTTATAACGAGCAATTCGCACAGCCGCCCTCTCGGCAATAGTTTGGTACGTATCAAGTTTGTCGGCAAGCAACTTATTTTGACACCGCAACAAAGTATGAGCATTCTGAATCTCAACAAAATTCGCTTCCACATCCTTATGCACATTCTGTAATTTCAACAGCCTCTCATGCAGGATCCTGTACGCAGACAGAACAATCCAACCTCTGCGCCCCAAAACGGGAAGGTCATCACCCTTAGATATGGGCGCCTTCTGTAAACAAGCGATCACATCAGCCGGCTCCGCCAGTTCCAAAAAAGAATTCCAATTCTCACTCAAACCAGTAGAATCAGCCCACTCACGGGCTAAGGCCTCATAAGGCGTTGAATCCCAGCCGGGAATATCAACGGGCAACTTAAAAGTAGATTTCGACTTTCTAGAAAACATGTTGGAAAATAAAGAAAAAGAGAGAAAGAAAAAGAAGAAAGAGAAAAGAAAACTACACTCACAGTTATGTAAAAATAATACACAAACGAAACCACACACGCACCAGAAGCAAACACAATACAACCACAACGCACACAGGTTTCGTAAACGGTTCGTGACGCCAAATGTTCTGCATGGGTTTTCGGATCAGATAGAATCCACTCATCAGGGCCTCACTAACCCAGCCAGAACGTTACCCCCTCCCTAGAACCTATTTACAATCCTACAACCACATATATCTATCACCTAAGGACAGGGGATTCCTACTATGTATACCAAGATCTCACAATCGGCGGCCTCGCGATCCCCTACGAATCCAGACCTCTCTGCCCAAACGACAGTATCACAAGTGGCGGCCTCGCGGTCCCATACGAACCCAGACCTCTCTGCCCAGACGACAGTATCACAAGTGGCGGCCTCGCGGTCCCATACGAACCCAGACCTCTCTGCCCATACGACAGTATCACCAGTGGCGGCCTCGCGGTCCCATACGAACCCAGACCTCTCTGCCCAGACGACAGTATCACAAGTGGCGGCCTCGCGGTCCCATACGAACCCAGACCTCTCTGCCCATACGACAGTATCACCAGTGGCGGCCTCGCGGTCCCATACGAACCCAGACCTCTCTGCCCAGACGACAGTATCAGCACAATCGGCGGCCTCGCGATCCCCTACGAATCCAGACCTCTCTGCCCATACGACAGTATCACAAGTGGCGGCCTCGCGGTCCCATACGAACCCAGACCTCTCTGCCCAGACGACAGTATCACAAGTGGCGGCCTCGCGGTCCCATACGAACCCAGACCTCTCTGCCCAGACGACAGTATCACAAGTGGCGGCCTCGCGGTCCCATACGAACCCAGACCTCTCTGCCCAGACGACAGTATCAGCACAAGTGGCGGCCTCGCGGTCCCATATGAACCCAGACCTCTCTGCCCAGACGACAGTGTCAGCACAATCGGCGGCCTCGCGATCCCCTATGAATCCAGACCTCTCTGCCCATACGACAGTATCACAAGTGGCGGCCTCGCGGTCCCCTACGAACCCAGACCTCTCTACCCAGATGGCAGTCTCATACGACAGTTCATCCTATGGTTACCATAACATACAAAAAGGGCTCACTATTCATCAGATCACACACGGATTGTCAGTTTGAGTACAGCCTGTTCTCAGGTTCGAGGGGCTCCTCTTTCCCTTATTCAGTTACCACTTACCTGATCAGGGTTAACATCTGTTCATGTAGCCGCAGCTGACTAGAAGAATAGGCTACCCTCTTATACAAGAACACGCAGTACATGTTGGTTCACTACAAACTGAATATTTTATTACTCATTACATACATAATCACGTAACATTACGATATAACACATAACCTGCAAAGAAAAGTGAAAGATTAAGTTGTACACTCTAATAAGAAAGGGTCGACATCACCTTAGTAGTATGTAGCCTGCACTCAGTGGTCATCTAGGTTCCCTTCTCGTCTGTATCTCGGCTCGCCGGGAGTCACCCTTCTTCGAGTCACTGGAACCTCTTCCTTATCGGCTCCTCTCTCCTCTCTGGCTATTCTGCTAGGAAAGCATCTGTCTCTCGGTTCTTCTCCGCCTTCAAGATGGCGTCTGTCTTCCCTGGAATAAGTAGTAGCTTTACTGCTAACGGCCAGATGCCGCCTACGGACTGAACATGTAACTGCCTAAGACTTTCACTAATATAGAGGTGCATTTCCTCATGGAAAATTCCGGCCCGTAACCTGCCGCCCACCAAATTCTTGTACCTCCCCATACCAAGGACACGTTCCCAGCCGGCCGGCCTGATGTAGTGTCTTCGGCATGAAGAAAAATACAATCCTTCGATAAGGGCCGGCCTGAACCGGTTCTCTCCAAGCGAATAACACCTCATAACTAAAACATAGCTTTTGGCTAGAAGCATCCCAAGCTGCCGAAGCAGAAAGAAAGATGGAGTCTCTCCCGTTTGAGGCCTAACCGGCCTGAATTCAGCACAGCTCCATGAAATACCCTCACTATAGGACAGGTTATCCCTAATACTAACGAATCTATCCCCTAGGCTATATATGCAAGCCCTGATCTATGGGGAAGGGCACAGAATCATATCAAAGTGCCTAGTAAATAGGCTCCATTCACTACTCTAACCCTTAGGCTTGAATGATAAGAGACTGAAGTCACATCCAATCACTTGTTAACACAAGAAGGCCAGGAAAATCGAGCAGAACACCATCACAAGTTGCGATTATGAAATGCAGTGCGCACAAGAAAATCACTGATGATGTTGGTCGTGGTAACGCGTTTGTTGATGAAGTCGCGAAAGAAACAGCAAAAGATGTGAAGACTCGAATGTATGTTGCAGGCCCTGCCAGATGGGTTGGTGATGTTGGAATGTGTGAAAACACAATAGAGAGTGTGAAGTCCCTTCAAGCTGAAGCCACAGAGAAAGAGTTGAGCAAGTGGAGAGAAAGTATGGGTAAGTTGGATGAGAATGGTTGTTGGATTGATCTGTCAGAACATAGGCGATGGTTGTTACCTGATGCATATGTGCTTCCAGTGGTTACTATGGCACATGGAATGGCACATATCAGTACAAAAGGAATCTGTAAGTTGTTGGCTCCAGTATGGCAGAATGCTGGAATTCCTAAGTGTGCAGAGAATGTGGTCAAGAATTGTATGGTATGCTTGAAGTACAACCCTGGTAGGGGAACCCCAAATCCAGCTGGTCATTTTGCGCCTCCATCATATCCATTTGAAGTTTTGCAGTTGGATTTTATCCACATGGAAAGATACAACAACCTGAAATATGTATTGGTGGTTGTTTGCGCTTTCTCAAAATGGATAGAGGCCTATCCCCTAAAAGATAACACTGCTCTATCCACAGCCAAAGCCCTTGTGAAGGAATTTTTCCCTAGGTTTGGAATGCCAAGAATGGTGTGGAGTGATAATGGGAGTGAGTTTGTGGGTCAAGTGATGAAGAATGTGTGTGAGGGAGTAGGGATAAAGCAGAAATTTCACGCTGCAAATCACCCCCAATCAGCTGGATTAGTAGAGGGCTACAATGGCACTCTAAAACTCAAACTGGCCAAAATCCAAGCGAGCTCAGGTCTTAAATGGCCTGACGCTCTGCCTCTAGCACTCCTGTCCACCAGAATGACTGTGCATTCACGAGTGGGACTTAGTCCCTACGAGGTTGTTTTTGGCCGCCCGGCCAATGTATGGGGTGTGCCAAGACTGACAAAATTCAGTGAAATTGAGCATCCAGTACTGCTTGATTACTTGTATGATTTGACGGTTAAACTGCGTGTTTTACACCAACAGGTGCATGATACTCTCCCCCAGGCCTCTGAGGCTCCAGGACACCCTATCGACCCTGGCACATGGGTCTTGGTGAAAAATTTTCAGCGCAAGAGCAACAATGAGCCTCGTTGGATCGGCCCTCATCTCGTGCTCTTATCTACAAGATCAGCTGTTCGAGTAAAGGGGAAAAAGAACTGGATCCACGGCGCCCACGTGAAGAGGATCCCTTTGCCTCTGCCGTATGACCAGTGGGTCCAGGAGGGTATCGCTGACTCTGAAACAGACACTGTACCTCGTTTTGTGTCGTTCAGTGATGCACGCATAAAAGGCACAACTTCAGCACAGGAAAGTGACGATATTTTGCAAGAAGCTGTGCCACCGTCAATTCGATTGGACACTACAGAGCCTGAACTTTTGTTTCAAGATCAAACAGTACCTGGCCGTTTTCATTACAATCTAAGACCAAGGCCTATGGACAAATAAATATTATTTTTCCTTTACCTTTTTATTTTTTGATAACCAGAGCTCTCCCATCTGAAGGACTTTCTTGATTTTTGTTTTTCGAACCACTATCCGGGTTCAGCCGCAGGGTCGCGGTGCCAAGACTTTGGGGTACAGGCCGAAGACGTTAGGTCAACGGTTCTGGTTGGTCTAGGGCGTTCCCTGGACTGACAGGCGTACTCCTTAGCAGAAGAAACTCACCCGCCGCGAGCGGCACGATTAGAGGATGGAGTTTTTTAAGATGGAGAGACCCGCTGAGGAAATGAACTTTAAAGCAAGAATATGTAAAATAATGAAGAGCAAACGTTTTGTGTTTTTATGCCTGTTTATACTATGTAGTATGGTAGTGTTTACTGTAGGATTTGTATTCTTCTCCTCTCAAGAGCCCATTGCACCCACTGTACAGCCTATACCTCCTTCTACTGTCTCCTCACACTCTTTTCACCCTCTGCCTGAACATGAACAAGCCAGATGATCAGAGTTTGTAAACAACTCGTTCATTCAGCTCCTGCACCAGCACCAACTAGTCATGAATACAACCAATTGCTTGGTATGTGGTTTAATGCCACATACCATTAATAAGGGTATTCCCTATCTAGTGCTGCCGTATAGTTACAATGGATCGTCATGGGCATTCCAGACCATGTTTCTCTATGCACTAGATGCCTACTCCCCGCGACAACCGCGTTCCATCAGACCTAGCACCAATAACAAAGCTTTAATGAAAGGAGTTGCCGATATGAGCAGAGATATCGACGCATACTCATCTATTCCCAAAGAAGAGTTGAGAGCTTATGTAGGGTGGAACGCGACGGGGTATAGTATTAGTCTGGGTGAAAGACAGCGAAAAATTTCATCCCCAATCTGGGTCGTACCCCACATAGGTCGGTCCTGTTTGCAAGGTAATGGTCAGAATCCTAGAGCTCAACTGGGAAGAAGTGACTGTACTGAAACGTACACTTTTCCGTCACAGTTTTCCCCTGAGTTTTTGGCTGCCAAGGGTACATATTTTATCTGCAATGACCGAGCATATACATGGTTGCCCCCTGACTTCTCGGGCACATGTTATATTGCAAATCTGCTACCGCCAACATTTACTGCCGCCTCTGACTATCACAAGACCAGAGTTGTGAGAGGCGTGATTAGTAAGGAGGATACTGCAGGTCAGGAAGCGGGAGATTTCTTTTTGGGTTTTTGGGTTTCCTGCCGTTTTGGGGACCTATGGTCAATAGTAGGAACCTGAGACAACTGACTCGTGTGGTTGAATCCACTGTTAATGAGACGGCTGGTGCCCTTGGTAATTTGACAGCTGATCTCCAAGCGGATCGCCTCATGACTTTGCAGAACCGCATGGTTCTAGACGTCATACTTGCAGACCGCGGTGGGGTATGTAAGGTTATCCAATCTAGTTGTTGCATTTTCATACCAGACAACGCTCCAACAGTTTATCAAGCCATCTCCAAACTACATAAAATATCTGAGTCCATACACGTGGTTAAAGGAGATTGGTCACTGGTGGGGTGGTTCTGGGAACTGATATCTGCCTGGGGTTGGAAAGTTCTGATGGTCATTGGAATGATCTTAGCCATCCTTTTCCTGTTCTGTCTGTGCATACAGTGTGCTCCTGCGATATGTGGCCTCTGTGCTACATTATGCATAAGGAAACCTGTATCGAGGGACGAGCTAAGTAATAGGATGATGCTACAGCAACATCTCCATGACTTCGTGAATATTGACCTAGACTCGGATTGAAATGAGTATAGTTATTGCCTATGTAAGGGCAAAAGGAGCGTCTGTCGTACTTTAGAATTTGGGACCGCGTAGGAGGCAGGGCCCTACCCCTGTCTATCCCGGTATTAGTGAACCGCGAATGGTTAATGCTGTATGTACAAGTGCTTTTTGTAACGTTTTAGCTATGAATGCACTGTGTATACGCTATTATACATCACTACGTGGGTTCCATTTTAGAAGCGATGGCCATCTTATGGTTGCCCTCACATAGGCTACATAGCATGAGGCAAATACGGGCCTTTTAGAGCACATGTGCCTTTCCTTTGAATTTTCTGTGACCTGGGCAGCTTGGCTCTGCTGCCCCAGGTCAGTCCGGTCTCACGAGTTCCCCGTCCCCTGGCCACCTGTGATTAGCATCAGGGCTTGACACACCATAAAGCCTTTTCATCCTACACAAGCCTCCAGCTAATCTCTTTCGCACCTGACTGTTCCTGCTTTATGGCTTGTTTTCCAAACAGGATATGCTCATGTTTATTGGGGCCTATCGATATCTGATGTGGGATCTGAGCCTTGCTGGGTAAATAATTACGGGCTGGCTTAACTGGAATGTGGGATGGTCATCATGACTCTGCCTTTTTCATTTGTAATGTATACATGTAATGGCCATATCGTAAACCAAGGAATGTGTGCCTGAAGCAGGATATTTTGTATTTAAGAAGAAGCCCGTTTCTGTGATTTTCAGCAGTCTCCTGAGAACATACACGCTGTTGTACTTCTAGGATACCTGTAATTGGTCTGCAGCCAATAAACTGATCTTTGACTTCACCCAGAAGACTCTGTGTTTCTGTAGGTCTGAAACAGGAAGAACCCGAAGTCATAGGGTGTGTTCCCCTGCACCGCTGGGCTTAAAATACCCAGTACTTCAAGACATCCAGGGCTCATTGAAAGGGGCACCGGATGCAATGCAACACAGGTTGCATACCGGTGAAGTAAGCATATCGGAAGGTTAGACAAAATTCGGCATCCAGTGTGTCTAAGGGCACCATGCCGGAAAGTTGTAACATTAGCTCACGGTACAGTTGCAGCGAGGCCTGTCCAGGAAGGACCACAATGGAGCAGCCATTTTGGAATAGCAGGAACAGCACGATGATGCCGCAAATTATGACGAGCATCAGTGGGAACCCACAGAGCATGCTGGAAAAATAGAATGTATAAAAGCTGGGATTACTCCAAAAATAGTTTTAAATGATGTCATGAAACCAGAGCCCACGATTTTTAAAAAGTGTGCCACGCCTATGGTATCAGATGCATTAAATATTTGATGTATTAATTTTCCAAAATGTAGTGTGAGATTTGTGTTTATCAATGACTGTATTTCACTAGACAGTCTCGAAACCGGTAATTCGAAGGTCTTGCACGCTGAAGTGAGGGCCACTTTTTTTTTAAACAATAACACTTTGAGTCTGCTTAGTTTAGTGAAATCTGTTTTCAAAGTTGAAATGGAGCGCCATAATGAGCTATCTACAGTCCCATGTGGAAGGGGGAAACAGGACGTTACTGCATAAAGTAATTAACTGGGAAACATACACCACGTACGGGATTCCCACCCACAGACCGCAACAGTCCTGATTATTGAGGACAGGATAACTGCCATTTGAAAGCAGCGTGAGAGTGGGAATAATTAGGAACAGAAGTTCCTTTTGAATAACAAGCCAGATTGGGGGCAGAAACATTACAAGCACCATGAAATGTTACTTGTTGCCACACAAGGGAATGACCGGCAGTGGAGTTTCACCTTCATTTACAACGATATGTAAAGGGCAGGGACCATAACTCATGTATGTAGCTGCTCCCAAGGGGTTCATATCTACCTATTGGGAAGTGTTTATTCAGGCAGTGAACTGAAATATCGAGATGGGCAATGAGATAACCCTGTGGATTAACTGTACAGCAGAAAAGGGAAGTTGTTCAAGTTTCTCTAAATGCAGCATAGTGTAACTAACATCTTTCATAGCCATCATCTGTTGTTTATGTTTCAAATTAAAGGGTAAGAATAATGCGCTACAATTAAGATAATGCCAGGTGACGTGTCCATTCTTAAGTTTTTGCAGTGTCCCGCCAAATTGCATGACTGATCTAAGTTGATTTTGACCATGATACATGGTAGATACCTCAGTTTGTACATTATCAATTACAGATGACACAATATTATCCAAAGTGTAAATACGAGATGACAATGTATTAATACAATTGCAGACAACAGCAAATTACGCTAAATTATCTTGATTGATTTGGCGTAAACGCACTGCAGCTTCCAGTTGCGACAACTTCCAAAGTTAATTACATGCAGCATAATGAAATGTTTCAAACGTGGGGTTTTTGGAACCAAAAGGAAATCAGATAAGTTTATATCTTCGCATAGGAGAGAAAGATCTTGTTTCACAGCAGACAATGTGGAATGTTCTAGCCATTGTTGACATAATTTACCTATGGAATAAGTAGTAACTGTGTTGGAATGTGGTGTTTGTGGATAACGGGGATTAGGCCTATTTAATTTAAACCCAGAAGTAGTATTCATGAAGCGAGGATGACAGACATTCCTGTCCAAAGACCATCCAGCCGGAATGATCATGGAAGAATTAAATGTACCATTTTGTATCATACTATTTAGTTGGTCTTCAGTATAATTTGCCAATTACCAAAAAGGACCAATCATGAAATAGTGGGCATATTCACTTCTTTAATTTTAGCTAATCCTCCACAAGTAGTCGTTTGGAACGTGTCATTGATAAAGATAATTTGAGTAGGTATCAGACATGCATGGAATAGAGTTTCTGTTCCTTGGACTTGCCAGTATTTTGTGCCCCATACTGATTTCAAATCAGTATTGTCCTTCCCGTAATCATATCCTTTCAGGGCTAAATTGTCAATAAACAGGGATGCATATACTATTTTATTTATTTTATTTTTGTGTTTTATACGAATTTGACCCGTTAGGGTATCAGTCGCTTTACATGGATCAAAGAAGTGTACAATAGGCATGGAATCACAACGTACAAAAGATAAAGAGGGGGCGGGGGTGCAGGATACATAAGGGATACAGGACATGTATGTACAGATTTCATTTGTGATTACTCAAGATAAGGCCCCAGGATTCTTGGTGTGGTAGCTCGATACTCAGATGGGCGGCGCTAGTCGGTAGTTGGTCAGGGTCTCTGTGTTGGTAGGCGGCAACATTTAGGAGAGGAATTTACCCATGAGGAAAGTTTTGGCCTCCTTTTTGAAACGTGCCAGAGAAGGGATTCTTCTGATGGCGGGCGGGAGAGACTTCGATATTCTTGGAGTGGCCAAAGAGAAAGCCGGATTGAAAGTTTTTTTTTCCGGAAACGTGCAGGTTGGAGTAAGAGGTCTTTGGCGGACCGGGAGTTTCTGCTTCTGCCGGATACCACAAGATTCTGTGCAAGATAAGCCGGGGAATTTGAGTATAAAGCATTGTGTGTGATGCAGGCCAGTTTAAGTTGCATTCTAGCCTCCAGGGGAAGCCAGTTCAAAGCTTTCAAGTGTGAAGAGATATGGTTGAATTTTCTTGAGCTTGTAAGAAGTCTGGCGGCAGCATTGAGGCAAGCTTTTAAAGGTGCCAGGGAGATCTTGGGTAAACCCAAGAGGGTGGAACAGCCATACTCCAGTCTGGAGATTACTAGCGCTCGGACTGCACTTTTTAGGTCGGCAGTGTCGAGGAAGGATTTCAGTTTCCTAAGGTAACTCAAGTGGAATCTGGCTGATTTGGCCATCGATTTGATGTGGTCCTGCATGTTCAAATTGCTGTCCAGGGTTATTCCCAGCGATATTGCTGAGTCCAGGATGGTAGGTGGGCAATCTAAGGCTGTGATAGCCTTGATCCATATCTGCATCTCAGGATTGGTTTTTGGAGGGGAGATTAGGAGAAATTCTGTTTTCTTTGCTCTGAGTTTGAGTTGATTGGAGGTGAGCCAATGGACGGTTGATTTCAGGGCCTCATTCAGGGAGAGAATCTCCTTGAGAGATGAGGTTTTGATGTAGAGCTGAGTGTCGTCAGCATACATATGGTAGGAGATATTAGTTGAGCGAAGTACTTCGGCAAGTGGTTCAAGGTAAAGGTTGAAGAGGGTAGGGGACAGGTTTATCCTTGAGGGACTCCGATTGTGACCAGAGAGGGAGCAGATAGGTTGCCGTTGATTAGGAATCGCTGTGATCGGTTTTGGAGGAAGGATCTAAACCCTTCTAGAACAGAGCCATCTGAAACCCATCCTGAGTTTGAGGCGTTCAAGAAGTTTTTCGTGGTTGACCATGTCCAAGGCCGAGGATCTAGGAGGATTGGAAGGCAAGTTTTCCCTTGGTCAAGGGCTTGGAGGGCATCGTCAATGATGTAGAGCATGGTCGTTTCAGTACTGTTCCCAGGTCTGAATCCCGATTGGAAGTCATCGAGAGGGTGGAAGTTGTTGATGTGTTGGCTTAGCTGCTGTTGCACACACTTCTCCAACACTTTTGCTAAGAGGGGGATGTTGGAAATAGATCTGAAGTTGTCGGGGGGAGGCTGGATCCAGCGACGGCTTTTTCAAAATGGGGAGGACTTGGCTGGCTTTCAGAGAGTCAGGAATGGATCCCTGCCAGAGAGAGGCGTTGATTATTGCAGTCCAGCTAGGAATAATGGACTGGGCGATGGCCGCTAGGCAATTGGAGGGGAGCGGTCATTGTAATGGATATTCGGGTTTATAGACGATAGGATTTTAGAGATGGAGTCTTCGTCATAGAGTTTGAAGTCAGTCTAGAGTGCTTAATTTTTAGGTGAAATCTGTGGGGGCATCGCAGGATGTGGAAGCCGGTCAGGAAGGGACAGAGAGAATGTGGCGGCACTAAGTTCATTTCCTAAGGTTGTGACTTTGTCGGCGAAGTAGGAGGAGAATTCCTCCGATGATATTAAGGACTTGGGGGTTTCTTTCGAAGTTTTGGCCAGTTTATTGGATTGGTGTTTGACCAGTTCGAAGAGCTTGCGGGGTCTATTCTTGGCGTTCTCAAGTTCAGATCTGAAAAATTATTTTTTAGAGTTGAGGATGTTCCTATTGTAGGCATTTCTGGCCTGGCAGAGAAGTTTTAGATGTGCGGCAGAGAGGTGCTGTCTCCAGATTCTTTTGGATTGCCGGAGGGATCTCCTCTCATTATTGAGGGATCCAGTGAACCAGGGGTCCCTGTCTTTGATTTGAGTTCTTTTTAGCTTTAGTGGGGCTGGGTCATCCATAATGTTCGAAACAGAGTAGTGATTATTGAGTTCACTGACCATTGTGATATGCGAGGGGGGAGTCAGATTTGCAGCGAGCCTCCAGTTCATTGTGGTCCAGGTTCTTAGTGTCTCTAACCCAGCGTTTAGGCATAACTTGGTAAGAATAAGCATATATTTTTTTGAACAAGTGGGAACCAATTTAAAATAGTATGATGCTGGGTCTGAAATGTTATAACTGGAAAAATAAGTATATGTCATCTTTTAAGTATTGGAACTACCCTGAGGTGGAACTGGGCAATGTTCCCATTGAGTGTAATTATATTGGGGATGCTGTCCATTAGCACTATGCAAAAAATAATGTCCATAATGTTGATAACAGAACAAATCGGCATAGGCAGAATTTAGATATGTCCTCAGTGTCAAAGACAGTGTAATATTGTTATTCAGAAACCATACAATTTACATCATCAACACCCCAATCATCCAATTGCAACCCGGGCACTATCACATCACCCATTGAAACACGGAATACATATGGTATCTGTAGGATCTCGGTAGGACCGAATATATCGAATGGTACTTTTTCCCATACAATTCCATCAGCAACTGACACCGCTGAAATGTTAACAAGAGACTGGCCACTTTTCATTTTATGTGAGCAGGTTCTGCAGCAGAAACTTCTGGGAGGTAGTGGCCTTTAATCAAAAGGAAAAAAACTGTCATGAATCCAATCCACATGAACAAAAATACCATGGAGAACACGATCCAGATATAAATCAAAGGTGGAACCAGATAAGTGCATTTTAACCAGGAGACAAAAACACTTATCTGCACTGGTGGTGGAGTTAAAACAGAAGTAAATGAAGAACCATCTGAACAGAAATTATCTTGATCGATATAGTAACCAGAATAACTCAGCTGGAATAATGGAGGCTCAGATTGTGGATGTAGACCTGAGGATGGCACTTCTGAAGTGGCCTCAATGGGGGGGATCAGAATAGATGATTTCCTTAGTCGAATTTGAAGATGATAAAACAGGTACCAGAACAATTGAAGACTCAACATCCCCTTCTGGCAGCCGGGGTGAATCAGTAGCAATGGAGCTCACAGGCTGTAAAGGAATTTCCCGCCTGGGGACACTCGGAGGCATACTATTGAGTATTGGCCAAATGATGTAACTTGACATGTTCAATGGAGACAAAGCGATTTTCTTTGTAAAATCGCAGTTTGGGTACCCCGAAGACCAAGTACCGGAACAGAAGCATAATAGGAGGAACCAAACTCTTTCTTGATCGCCACCTTTTCATGAACCAAATTACCAACTTTCGGAAACAAGCCAGAAACAGGAATCAGAGCTGCTGCATTAGACAGCTGAGTCGAAGGAAAATTGGTCTTAGCCAGAGCGTAACGACAATTTGTGTAGATCCTGTAAGACAGCACAGTAGTTATCTAAGTCAAAGGTAGCTGCCACAATGTCTAGACCATCAAGGTCCGGAAAAAACATCTTGATGCCAAATAAAATTTCGTACGGGGTCCGCACACCCAGAGATCTTATCGGGAAGTTAATGAGAGCACTTTGAACCCCATAAAGGTGAGTCAACCAGCCACGGCCCGTACCTAATACCCTTGATGTTGAAGATTGCTTTAGTCATGGTTCATCCGTTCCACAACAAAATTGCCCTCTGGCCTATATTGAGACAGGAAATGCACCTGCACTCCCATTGACGTCATAGAATCGCAGTACGCATTAGAGGCGAAAACTGGACCCTGGTCTGAATGGGAAGTGCCACAGGCATAAGTCCCGACAAAGAAATTAAAATCTTTTACAACAGTGTAAGCATCAGCAGAGTGCTGTGGTCAGACCCAGAGGAACCTTGTGCAGGAATCTACTGCAACCAAAATATATTTGAAAGCATTGTCAGAAATAAGAGGACAGCAATGATCAAGATAAATGCAGTAAAATGGCTGATTAGAACTAAAAGGTGTGTCTGTGGTGGATGCGACACAGTAGAACTCTTGATTTGATGCCAAACATCACAACAAAGAACATATCTACGAGTCTGCTGATATAAATCGCTTTTTATAGTAACAATGGGGTAACCCAGTATCCCTCAGAACCTGGGTGGTCATATGCAAAACAAACAATTGGTTCTGTCGGGTATGTACTATTTCTTAAAACATTAGAGCAATCATAGGTTAATTCACATAAAAGACAAATTGTCATAAACAACACACATAGAGACCAAAAGAAGGGGATATTTGAAAAGTTTTATAAATTACGTCATTTATAAATCCCCACATTCAATTAGCAAGGCTGTCACGACAAAAGGTAAACTGTAATTTGTGACAAAGTGACAAGTGGTGCTCAGTGCTGTGGTGAAAGTGCGTAATATATACAAAGTGACTTTCGTGGTGTTGACGTTTCTTTGAAAAGGCCAGAACACAAAAGCTATTTGAATAGTTCTGTAGACTGAATAAGTAGGTCTTTATACAGAGTCTTTCAGCTGGTCCAGGGGATATGTCGACGTTTCAACCCAAGGGGGCATTACTGTCTTAGTCAATGCGGGTCTTCATCAGGACAGGGACAATTGGGACAGCCTAACGGGGCCCAGGGCGATTCAAAGGGCGAGTATGCACGCAGTAGCAAGGGTGTAATGCGCTGCAAGAATTCTTCCCAGTGGAGTTTCCCAGTGAAGGGAATCGACTCCTGTCTTCCAAATAGTCTGGGATGGCAAATCGGTGTGGTGAAGGATCACAGGCGATCGTCCTGTCTCCTGTGATCATGAAGATCACTGTGCGATTCTAGTTGAAACCAGGAAAAATTAATTATTCCGGTCAGCGGGCGCAGGCAAACGTCCTATCTACTCCAGCTACTCCAATTATCGCGCCCGTGTCTGGGCACGATAATTGAAAACAGATGTCGGCATGCAGGTAACTGACTCCAATAGGCCATGGGCGGAGCAACGCTACCGCCTTTGGCCTATTGCGTGCTGTCTTTCTGAAAAAGACGACCGCAAACCCCAAAACCGTGGACCAAAAGGAATCGCACGAGCGTGTGCGATTCCAGGGTCCGTTTTGGAACCCTCCACAAAAGGACTCTCGCCTGCGCGAGCAGTGCTGTGCACTGCATCGCTAGGCGCCAGACCTAAAAAAGATAAACACCTCAATGTCAAGTGTGAGCTCATATGCTCAAAATGAAACAAGTCACGTAAATAAACGATGATTCTTAGCCCACAATGCTGAATCCGCTTACTGGTGTATGGGATATCGGCGCTTCCCAAGCCTATGTGGTGGTGTCTGTAAGTTTACTGCAAACACTCCCTGCTACTAATCGGAAAAAGTCCGCAACATTGCATGCAATGGAAAACAGTGACGAAGGACTACAAACGGACAAGAGATAGAAAGAAAGAAAAAATTGCGAAACTCACTGTACGGTGTTCATGCCTGCAGTAAACCCATTGTAAACATCTGGGTTATAGCTGAAAAGATTAGTGTCTCTATCTGCGAGTTGGTGAGCTTAACGTGTTCTCTTGAAATGTTAAAAGGTGCCGCCCAAATATAAACCGAAGCGTCTCACATAATACTAATGAAATGTTCAGCTTGGATAATACATAAAACTGTATTCGCCTAAAAATAAGTGTAAATACAGTGCCCTTCACCAGTGTTTTGACCATGCTGGTTGATGTACTGCTTGTGATAAATGCTCATTGTGTCTGGTTGTATGATGAAGCTGGAGTGGAATAATGTTTTGAAATCAGCTGATTGAGATGGTATTAAAACTGCTGAAAGGAAAGAGAGAATTAGACTAAACAACTCATGTATATCCTATCATTCAATCCTTTGGGTAAGATAATTTCCAATTGGTTGATCCAGTAAATTTCACACTGTAAATCGTAGTTGCGAGATGGAATGGTTAGCTTCTTGCCAATGTACGGCTAGACTGGAAGTCTCATTTTGGGTCCGTATGGTACTTTTGTGATCAGTTTACCTTACTTTGACCTTACGTTCCATTTTGTCAACATATGCTTTGCCACATGGGCATTTGATGTAATATATCATGTTGCAGCTATTGCAATCTGATGTGTGTCTCAATGGGATGCTACTCCCTAAGATAGGGTGTGTCAGGTTATTGCCCATGATAACATTATTGTAATGTATGCAGTTGAAACACTTAGTGGTACCCTTATAAGCGTTTAGTTTAGGACTTTTATCAGGTTTAGCAAGTAGTTCATCGGGCATGAAAAAGATCTGAAAAATAATTTTGTTGACAAAGATGTATACAATGATATGTTTTTGCATTGATGCACATATTGTATCGGAGTAAACTTTGTTGAAAAACTATTTTTTACTCTATGCAATGAACACCTGGTACTAGCGGTATGGATCCAATTGGAATGTGAAGAATATATATTATGTATAAAGAAATAAATGTGTAAAATACTGAAATGAGCAATTGGGAGTTCAGATTGTGATCAATTCAGTTTGAACTTTAGTATTCAGTGAACAGTGCACTCCGCATTCAAGTCTGAACTTGTCATATTTCTCCAGATCAATGTCAGCCACCACCGAAAGGTGTTAACAAACCATTAAGCACACTACTTCACCTTTATTATTAGAAAGAATCATTTCGTAGACCACTGGAAAAATATACATTAGCTTCATCCCCAAATCCAGGGCAGAACCTGTCCCATGTTCATTGTGTACTTGTTTGAGAATGATCATCGAGGGGGTGCCATAACAAAGTGTAGACAATGAGGCAAACACGATCCCAGAGGTGTTGCAGTCAGCCAAAGGGCCACCAGAGCATACAACAAACATACTTCTGGCAAATTGGCGTTAATATAGTTAGGGTATGGCATAAAAACGGCCAACACAGGCCAAGTGGCCCAGTCAATACTTAAGGGGCCCATTTGAACAGTAGCAATAGGATTGGTAGGGTGGTAGTGTGACATTAAACCAAATCTGGTGCTCCCAGGCCGTAAGAGGAACTTCAACAACCACATAAGGATGATAAGCTGCCGGAACAATGGCAGGAGTATAAGCATGGAAAGAATTATCATTCGTACCCACAGTGGAAACAAAAACCGGGAGTAAAACACTTCAAAATGGTACACTGGATCCGCCTCGACTACAAAAACAACCGGAAAGCCCGCATTGGGGAATCCATGCTACAACAAATGTTGAGTAACCACTCTGTGGCAATGAGCCAGAATCGCAATTGGTTGAGCCATTAATCAAAAGAAAGGGATTCAAACTGTAGCACTAAAATGGGTCAAAGACCTTTTAAAATTCAAGCTTGAAAACCCTACAGAAATAGGTAATCCCTACAAACTGAGGAGGCAAAGCCCTTCCACCACGGGCGTCTCTCTGAAGCGATGTGAGGGTATTGTGGACAAGCACAAGCGCTACTTATGGGTCTTGTGAATAAGTACCAGACCAAACTTTGGACGCAATGTTGCAGGGATTCTGCAGAGTCACAGAACTATGCTTGGGATCCTAGAACCTTGTTAGGCAGGGACTGAATCATCCTACCACCTGAATCAGTGGCGTAACGAAACTTGAGGGGGCCCACCTGCAAAGTGCATGAAGGGGGCCCCCTCCAACCACACTCAGGAGCTCTGCTAACAGGGTAATAGGCTGAAGGGTCCCCCTGGAGCTCGGGCCCCCCCGCACCTCGTGGGCTGCGGGGGCCTTTGTTACACCCTTGACCTGGGTACCTATGAGCCCGGGACTGACTAGCTATAGTGTCTCACTCACCCTCCTACCCACTCACAGAGGAACAAGTGATTAAACACCACAGAACACAAAACTCTCGACCCTCTCAGGAATCGCGGGTGCAGAACACATCCTTTTGCTCGCACACTCATACTAGTCCACAATATAATCTGACATAGACAGGAGAAAGGTTTAAAATGTTTATTTTAACCATCGTGCTCTAGTATGCAGTATGCGTGCCACAAAAGTAAGAAGATACTTAACACAAATACGATCAACATAGTAAGTAGTCCATGAGTCATAAAATTAGCTGTGATAATACAAGACGGGGTAGCCTAACTCTATCCTCTTCTACAAAAGCGAAGTGATTATATAACAGAAGATCTCTAGGTGTTTACTGCAGACCCTGTACCTTAGCAAGCACAGCTGAAAGTTCACCATCTCACGTGCACAATCTCTTCCCTGGAAAGATCCTTCTCCAAGGGCCAGATGTACGACTGCCTATTTTGGATGTACTACAGTGTGTAACACACTGTTAACAATTCCCAATGGGGTCGTAAATAGAGAGGCTCATGAATATTAATGAGCATCTCATAATGTGCGACGCGATTGGGAATGGCAGGTATGGTGGCCTGCTGGGCTTAGCAGACCACCATGTTTGGGACTGCTTTTAAATAAAGCAGTTTTTTTAAAAATGCAACCCGTTTTCCTTAACCCGTCAACAGAAGTGTGCAGCACTACGGAGGTAGTGTTCGCGACGGCCGTTGGCTGACGCACGCACGCGAGGGGTTAAAGGAAAATGTGATGCATTAAAAAAAAAAATGAAACCACTGCCTGCCCTTAAAAAATATTTTCCCCTGTGTTTGCAAAGGGGAAGCGGTCCCCTGGGGACCCCTTCCCTTTTGCGACCCACCACCCTCTTGAAGAGGGTGGTAATTAGTTAGTGTTTTGCGCCCGCAATTGCAGACACAAAACAATCTTACATAGGGTTGCGCTCGCTTTCAGGAATGGAATGCCCCTTCCTAGTAGTGACTCGCAAAACCCTACTTTGTGACTCGCAAAAAATTGCGACTCGCAAAATAGGGTTTGTTCATTTCCCATGCTGTTTTTGCATGCGCAAACGGGTTCGCAAACCAGTATGCGCATGCAAAAATGGTCGTACATCTGGCCCCAAGTGTCTTGTTACCTACTTGTGCATACTTGTATGGCAGAAGTACGTGCTCCCAAACAACAGCTGCATTTGTGTGTTTTGTCTAGGTGCTGAGGCCTGACCAGAAAAAAAACCAAGGGGCATTGTTATTTGACCTTGTTTATGGTGTGCAGACTAAATCCCAGGAGAGAACAGCACTCGAAAACAATTGCAGGTTCTGTGTAAAAATACAGTGTGGCACAAAGCAAAATACGTTTATTTAGTAACATGCACAAAGCAGAGGACAGTCTGCAATGTGCTGATGCTAACATAGCGAAAACAACAATGGGCCTGGACGGGACATATGACAGGATTTGCCCCGGTCCATTGCAACCTCAATTAACCCCTTAACGCTAATTTTCTTCTAAGCACTACTTTTTAACTTAATCTTTAAAAATATATAACTCCAGTTCTACATTTTGGATTTTTGTCATTTTGGTCTTCATTTGCTCATACATATATTCTCTACTTTTATAAACCTGTATGAAGTATTTGTGACATCCCTGCATGGCTTGACCACCTTGAGGGACCTGACTGCGAGGCTCAATATCGATGCATCCACCCGACCACGTGGCTCAGAACCAACGTATCGAGACTTTGACATTGAGGCTTCTCTCCATCCAAGGTGTTTTCTCAGTGAGACCTGTGTGAGTCCTGTAGCCAGCCTACTCTCCATCGCGGCTGGCCTGAACTTTGGATTGTTGCAGGGATTCTGCGGAGCCACAGCAGGAAACGTAACACAGGAGTAAAACACTTTAAAACGGTACGCTGGATCCACCTCGACTACAAAAAACAACCAAAGACCCGGCATTGGGGACTCCATGCTGCAACAATTGTTGACTAACCGCCTCGCATCAATGACCGGAATCGCAATCAGTTGAGCCATTAAGCCAAAGAAAGGGATTCAAACTATAGCACTAAAACGGGTCGAAAACATTTTAAAATTCAAACTTGAAAAACCTACAGCAAAAGCTGATCCCTACAAACTGAGGAGGCAAAGCCTTCCAACCACGGAAGTCTCTGGAAAACGGAGTGAGGGTATTGTGGACAAACACATGCACTACTCATGGGTCCCGTAAATAAGTACTAGACCAAACATTGGGCCATGTTGCAGGGATTCTGCGTAGTCACAGAACTATGCTTGGATCATAGAACCTTGGTAGGCAGGGACTGAGTCATCCTACCACCTGAGTACCAATGAGCCCTGGACCGACTTGCTATAGTGTCTCACTCGCCCTCCTTCTTAGTCACAGAGGAACAAGTGATTGGACATCCCAGAACACAGCACTCACTACTCTCTCAGGAGTCATGGTTGCAGGACACACCCTTTTGCTCTCACACTCCTACTAGTGCACAATAAGATCTGACAGAGACACAAGAAAAGTTTAACTTTTTTATTTCAACTATCGTGCTCTAGTATGCAGTATTTGTGTCACAATAAGTAAGAAGATGCCTAACACAAATACAATCAGTATAGTAAGTAGTCCATAAATCATAAAAGGAGATGTCTTTATACAAGACAGGGTAGCCTAACCCCCTCTCCTTATATAGAAGCAAGGGGATTATATATCAGAAGATCTCTGGGTGTTTGCTGCAGACCCCGTACCTTAGCATGCACAGATGAAAGTTCTACATCTCAGGTGCTGTCACGATCTCTTCCCTGGAAAGATCCCTCTCCAAGTGTCTTGTTAACTACTCTTTCATACCTATATGGCAGAAGTACATGTTCCCAAACAACAGCTGCATTTGTGTGTGTTTGTCTAGGTGCTGAGGCCTGACCAGAAAAAAAACCAAGGGGCATTGTTATTTGACCTTGTTTATGGTGTGCAGACTAAATCCCAGGAAAGAACAGAACTCGAAAACAACTGCAGGTTCTGTGTAAAAATACAGTGTGGCACAAAGCAAAATACGTTTATTTAGTAACATGCACAAGGCAGAGGACAGTCTGCAATGTGCTGATGCTAACATAGCGAAAACAACAATGGGCCTGGACGGGACATATGACAGGATTTGCCCCGGTCCATTGCAACCTCAATCAACCCCTTAACGCTATTTTTCTTCTAAGCACTACTTTTTAACTTAATCTTTAAAAATATATAACTCCAGTTCTACATTTTGGATTTTTGTCATTTTGGTCTTGATTTTCTCATAAAAATATTCTCTACTTTTATAAACCTGTATGAAGTATTTGTGTGGTATTTGTATTGTGTTATCGTTTGTGTGTGTGTGTGTTGCACATTGCCTCTTTGATAAGCCTGATTGCTCTGTGCTAAGCCAAAAAAGGGTAAGCACAGGTTATTTCTTAGTGTGTATTTAGGTAACACTGACTAGGCGTGTGGTCAGGGTGTATACCTGTGCCAAATGGAGACCCAATTTCCAACATTGGTCATCATCGGTGAGGACAGGACCTGTATTTGTGCAATACCATATAGTAATTTAGTCTTTACTACAACTCTTAACCTAAGACCAATTCAGACCTTTTTCAATTCTCCCTGATTGACATCTTTGCTTTTTACAAACGTTTGCCCCATACTCATTTTTCTGCAATGTCTGTACCTGATCTGGCAATATAGAGTTTAAGCCTGCTAATCCGAAAACCTTCACAGTGGCCCAGCTCAAGGGTTTCTGCCAGGGGAGACGGTGAGAAGGGTGTTTACAAAGGGAAGTGCCAAGAAGGCAGAGCTTCAGAAATCTTAGGAGCATGGGCAGAAGCCCACCAGACCAACACAGAGGATGAGGAGGAGAGGTCAGAAGCTGAGGAGGAGAAGGAATTGGAGCAGGAGGTCTTGTCATGCAGCCTACTGATGTGGGGGATAACATTCTCCCAGGACTGGAAGTCTGCAGCAAACAAGGCAGCAGCGTATCCTCAAGTAAACTGGCCCCAGGGGAGCTGTAGGACAGGAGGGAGGAAAGAGAACTGAGCTAGAGCTTGCTAAATTGAAATTGGAAAAGGAGAAGGGCCTTGCAAAGCTAGAGAAGGAGCACACCCTTGCTAAAATGGAGAGAGAGTAAGTTCTATTGGAGAAAAAGCTGGCCATGGAGGAGAGAAGAGTGGCCCATGAGCTCAGCATGAAAGAGCTGGACATCAGAGCCCTGAGAGCAACAGCAACAGCCATGGTGGCAGCATATTTTCAGTGTCTACTGGTGAGTCCACAGTCCGGATACCCAAGGATTTGGTGCTCAGTTATGTGGTGGAGGATGACATAGACAAATGGTTTGCAGCCTCTGAAGTTACTCTAAGAGTGCACAAAGTCCTAGAGAAGCTCTGGAGGGGTAGTTTATGGAGGTATATGCCCATGATGGGGAGGGACACACTCCTTACACTAGAGACAGAGGACCGGACATGCTACACTGCTATGAAGACCATCCTAGTCAGGAAGTTTTGACTGACCCCTGAGAGGTCTAGGCTCAAATTCTGAGGCAGCCACAAGATCTCAACACAAATATGGGTGGATTTCTTGGAATATGCCAGCAAGGTCACTGAGGGCTGGGTGAGGGGCAGCAAGGTTGATGATTATTCAGGGCTGTACAACTTAATTTTAAAGGAGCACATGCTTGATATTTGTTTTCCAGAGCTGCGCCAACACCCAGTTGATAGAAAGCTTATTGACCCAAGGAAGCTTGCTGAAGATGTGGACATCTTTGTCAGCACCAGAGTGTCCAGAAAGGTACCTGTGGGTGACCCCAAGAAAGGTGGTTCAGGTTCCTCCTAAACAGAGTGTGGGGGAGGTCCAGAGAGACCCAGATAGGTCTCAGGGTAAGTGGGAAGGAAAGGGTTCCAATGTTCCTTCTGGAAAATGGGAGAGGAGTTCTGATAGGCAGTGGCCCAGGGCACCCCATTTCCTACCCGTCACGGCCACTGCCATTCCTCAGGACTTGTACGATGAATTTGAGAGGTCCAACTCCAGGCACCACCAAGTCTGCATGCCATACCAGCAAAGACTATGTGAGTTTCCAGGTGAGGGAAAGGAACTGCAGGGAAGGAGAACTGAAAGAGAATGTCAACAATGGGATGATTCTGGTTCTGGTTGGTTCTGGATGGTCTTATCTAAGCATATACGGCATTATCCAGTTGTTCCTGTGGATGTATGCCTGTTAATGAGTTCCTTTTGTGGGAATGGATTGGTAGTGTAGACACCCTTAAGGAAAAAGGCACAACCTGTTTAGTTCCTTTGTCATGTAGTCTCTTAGACAATCATTCTTACACACATTATTACTGGGCAGGTAATTTACAAATAGCATAAAAGGTCATTTACCATAAACCATTTAGGAGGATGCTTTGTACTCTCTTGGGTTAAATCTGCAAGCAGATGTCAACAAGGTGTTTATTAAAAGGTGTAATGGCTCTTCAAAACAATACTGTCAATGTTCTTTACTAGTATTATTGTTCCATGCTTTTTGTCACTGCACAAAGTTGTTCCTTGGGTTTCCAGCACTATTCTCTACTTGTAGGACCAGCCTCACAAGAGACGGACTATGATATACCAGTTTCTTTGCAAGTGCAGCACGCTTACCTTTGAGCCCCATCCAATAGAGTGTTCGCCCAGGAGCTGAGGTCTTGATAAAGTATCACCACTGCAGCCTTGGGTTACTGAAGGGCAGACACTGATTTCACAGCTGACTGCAGATAACGCATCAACTGTTGTGCTTCACGTGGACCGCTGCAGAGAACCAGTCTCTGCTCTGACTTCCAAAATACAAAGGGTGCGATATTGGGATGTTGTGGCTCTAAGAATGCTGGGACATGAAGTCCTAGTGTGAAAAGGAAAGGTTATGGCCCTGTAAATAAAAAAAAACATTGGAAAATGATTTATCCTGTTTGAGTCACAGATACTAAGCATAATGCAACCGTTATACAGCATCAGAAAACCTCACCAGATGGTGGGCACACATTGTGCATAATGCGCCCCCTAATGGCAGTGCACGCAGTATTGTCCTCCTGTACTTGTGGCGTGGCTCCTGCCACACAATCTGCTGCACAATCTGTGTTTCCTGAAACAGCGTCCAGTGTGCATGGTTGGAAGAACGGCCCTAGAGATGCCAGCCTGCGCCATAATACAGCCCACTGCTTTAACTGGGGAAACATCCTTTGCCACATAGTCATTACCACGATTTACCTTTACAACACAGTCACTACCCCAACTGCGATGTTACCACGCATTCCTTTACCATGTAAGTTGTGACAACGACTTGCATAGGGTACATTGTTGGACTGGCATTGGATTTTAAGCACAACAACTTCCCCACTGTTGCGTAGATTCGTTTTAACAACTTGCTTGGTAAAGTAACATCTGGTAATGCCGCAGTTGGGATAGAGACTGCATTGTAAAGACATTTGTGGTAAATGCATGCAGGGTTCCATCATACATCCCTTTGATTGTTCTGAACTAGGACACAAGCAGGGGGACTCTGTCTGTCTAAAGAAACCACCCACTGGTGGGAACCCTACAGGGGGGGCCAATGAGGCCTTAAGGAAAGTAATCACCAGGAGCAGGTCATTGGCCATACCATAATCTCCCTCAGCTTGGAGATTGACTCAGAGGGTGAGCTGGTCATCCCTGAGGGTGGAAATTGTTGCTTACACCAGGTGGGAGTGAATTGGGTCCCAATCACTGCTCTGAGAGATACTGCGGCTAGCAGGACCATGAATTTGGAAGAACTAGTCTCCTAGGAGCGGTGCACCTGCCAGGTGAGTAGGGTGAATTCTACCACCCTATGGCCCTGGTATCCCTACAGTGGGGTGGTGAGGTGATCCATAGAAGTGTCATAGTTTGTCCCCAGATGCCCATTGACTTCATTCTGTGGAATGAGTTGCCCCCAGTGTCAGGAGAACTGGGATGGGCGGATGCACAGGCACCCTGACACTTCAGTTTTCTGGGGGTACTACTCTCAAACGGAGGGTATAGAATCCCTGATGTTGGGGAAGGGGGAGGAAGGACTCACACCTGACTCCTGTTCAGTTCAAGGGTACAGAACCTAGGTTGGAGGACCAGTTGCAGGATACCACCCCAGAACTGCTGGAAGGTGAAGTGGAAAAAGAGTACAAGTCACCTGTTGCTACTGCCCCCCCCCCCACTCTGAGAAACCATAGAGGAAGGAGGCCCCTGGGTGGCCTGGCTCTTGACACTGAAAGTTGTCTGTGGCCTCTGTTGGTTGTTGTCCTTGTGGACAGAGTTTTCCTTGGGTTGGGGACAGACATCAGGCCCAAGGGGTGGAATGAGCCACATCACTTTGTTGGCCATGGTGGTACTATCTGCCTATTGGGATGCATCTGTGAGCAAAATAAGGTTAGGAGTTGCACAGATGTGGTCCACAGGTAAGGAGAAGGACTCCTCATAAGTTTTCTAATTGGACCCAGAGAACATAGACAGAGGGATCCAACTGGGTTCAGAAAGCATTAAACTGGCAAGTGCCCCTGCAGTAGTGAAAGTGGGCCATTGTCCATGTTCTATCACCCTAAGCAGGGAAGTTCATCAAGGTATTGATTTGTCTATCCTGGCTTTAGGGTGGTGGAGGGGTCATGTTGGAAAATGGCCCTCTCTGAAGGGTCACCTCTAACGTTTTGCTTTCCTCCTCCAATTTTTGCAGTATCATTTTGTTGGGCTTAGGACTCTTTACCACTGCTGAGCAATTCTACAGTGCATGTGTTTCTCCCTTAAACATGGTAACATTGGTATATACCTTAATAGCATATTTAGTTTCCCTATTAATCCCTTGTAAAGTGACATACCATATACCCAGGGCCTGTAATCTAACTGCTACTAGTGGGCCTACAGCACTGGTTGTGCCACCTACACAAGTAGTCTTTCAGACCTGTCTTAGGCCTGCCATTGATGCCAGGTCTAACAGTTTGGGATGTTTCTTGTGTTGTATTTTCACTGCATTACTGTTTGTGTGCTGCATAAATACTTTACATATTGCCTCTAGGTTAAGCCTGACTGCTTTTGTGCCAAGCTACCAGAGGGTTAATCACAAGTTAAAACATTGACTTTTTGTGGTTCAGCCTGACAAGGATTGTGGTTGTTGCCTGAGTAAGGCTTTCATCTACCTCAACCAATCACCCAATTTTGTACACTTATGTAATATGTATTTGTAAAGTAGGTAATTACTCGTGGGAGTATCCTCATGATTAGCAGGTGTTTATTCCTAGTGCTGCCTATGGTAGGTTGGTTAGTTGAAAAGCAGGACCTTCAGAATTTTGCAAAATTCAAGAAGAGAGGAGGAGGCTCTGATGTCGAGTGGGAGGCTGTTCCATGTTTTAGGAGCAATGTAAGTGAATGCCCGTCCTCGTGATCTGGGTCTCTGTATGTGTGGGATGTGTGTGAGTAGGAGTCCTGAAGAGCAAAGGTGTCTGGGTAGTTGGTGGAAGGAGATGAGACTGTTCACGTGGGTGAAGCCTAAGTTGTGTGGTGTCTTGAATGTGTGTGTGAGGATTTTGAAATGAGTGCCTTGTGTATCGGGGAGCCAGTTGAGCTCCTTGAGGTTTGCTGTGATGTGAGTTCTGTGTAGGAAGTTGAAGATGAGTATGACTGCCAAGTCATGGATGGTTTTTAGTCTTCTTGTGAGTTGCTTGGTGAGCCCAGCATAGACGGTATTCCCAGAGTCCTACTTTCTGGTGACAAGGATGTGAGTGACGTTTTCTCATAGTGTTACTTGAGAGATATTTCTTCAGCATCTTCAGGGTCTGAAACAGGATGCACTGACTGCATTGACTTGTGCAGTCATGTCTAGTTTGCTGTTCCTGATTATTCCGAAGTTCTTGACATGGATGATGAGTGTGGGTCCAAGTTAGGCCGAACACCAATTAAAGTCCCATGTTCTTGCTAAAGATCACTACTTCTGTCTTCTTGGCATTGAGCATGAGACAATTGGCTTTCAGCCAACTAGTGACTTTGGTCATGAAGGCAGTTAACTTGTCACTTGTGTTGAGGGTCTTGTTTGATTGGGAGAGTAGGAGGTGTGTGCCATCGGTATAGGAGAGGGTCTCTGTAGATGAGTTTGTGGGCTTCTGAGCAGTAAGGGGCTAGACTGACACTTGTGCTCTATCCATTAAAAAAAGGACCAGATCCAGGTACTTGGATGCCAGTCTCATGCAGGTGCCTGATGAGGATGGGCCATTGTGTGCAATTGAGCTCTTGAGCACTCTAAATTTACCTTAAGGAGACATGCTGTGAAAACTTCCAAATAAGTAAGTAAATGTTAGGTACAGTGTACCTTCACTGACCAAGCAATGGTGAGTTTTTCTTTTCTACCTACTCCTTTAAGTTCAACCAAGTGTGTCTATGCAACCACCACCACTGCGCTGTTACTTGGAGGATCCTGACTATGTACAGGCAAGTTTGTTAATCATGCTCTGTCAATAAAATGTATTGTTGATTAATTAGTCATTACAAAATAAAACAATATATAGGTGCACAATAAATTCAGCCCTACTAAAACAAGCAGACACTATAGTAAAATTATATGAATTTGCTCCTTTTATAAATTCATCATTCGGGCTTATTTATTTGACTAAATGACAATATTTACAGCTAACATTTGTCAGGAAGCAGACCAGAAAGTGGGACTGTGTGTATTAGTAATTCATTTTGTGGAACATATCTTCTTGCGAAGATAACTACATTTACAGAGCCTAATTCTGGAAGGCAACATGTTTTAGGAATGAACTAAGCTTGTTAGAGAAGTGAACTCTTGAACAGTAGAGGCAATCTTATCAAAGACCATTTGGAGCATTGACAGACTTTTCCACTTAAATTCTTTTCTGGAGGAACAATAGGAATCGTTTCGCCGCTCTCCCTTCATGTTATTTTATTGATATTGATAGGATTTTTGACAGCAATCTGCATAGTATTTATTTCGTTACATAACAACTGACACAACCAGCTGTACTCAAGCATAGTTTCCTCCACCTCCTTAAGATCCATCATACCCTCCTCAGGCCGTCTCCCCTCACCCACCCAACTCCTGCTAGGCAGGAGCCTCAGAGGGGTCTCCTTATTACATATGCTCCTCAGAGTTCCTAATTTCTTCATCTAGTGGCTCGCCCGAGGGAAGTATCGGTTCCAAGCATGCCTCGGTAGTCAGCACAATCTTGCTACATTTTGAGGTATTTTCAGGGCCAGCTCCTGTCCACATATACCCGCCTCTCCATACCCATTCAGTGATCCATGCCCTTATTCTACTTCCCAAGATGGGGGAGCTGCATCTGTCCAGTGCTGGGCTACACCCCGTTTGGTGATTACGAGCCCCCGCTGGAGTAGCGCCCACTTGTATCTGTCGCCGACTAGGTCCTCACTTGGGTGAAGCGGAATTAATTTGAGATCCAGTGGGACCCTCCAGCCCGGACATTTACATGTTATCGCCGGTAAGGAATCCATTATCTTTAACAATTGTCAGTTTAGGAGATACCAAAGCATTAACATATGATCAATAGGTTCCTATAATATCAAGGTCGTCAGGACGGAGCCAACGATTACAGAAGTATACACAATGTGAGATGTAGTTCTCCACCAGCTTCAGAGAGAGTCGAGTAGGCATTACATTAGTCACTTATATATTACTGTGTTTCAGGAAACATTTTCTTCATATGCTAAACCGAGAGTTGGTTGCACAGATATTTGAAAGGCACATTATTTCACTGTTGAAGCTAGAGACAAGAGGGTTATAACAGATTACTCAATCCCTCTTTATTCACCTTTAGATAATTAGTCTTCAACTATCTTTGCTCAGCCGAGTGACGGGTCACAAAGTGATATCCATATGTCTGATATCTTTCTTATCCCATTTTTTGTTTTTTTCTCATATCCTGTTCTGTGTGGAAAGAATTGATTGTAGCGAAGTACTGGACAGTACATCACTCCAGTAGCAGCACTGTATTTCACTACAGATGTCTGAATACATTCATGTCATAATTAGTTTATTTATGGTTCAAGCATACTCTTTCTCTCCAATCGATGTATAAGCAAAGGCAGGGATTTCACAAAAAATCTGAGGATCTTGTCCACCGAGAGCTAATAAAGGAGCCTTATTACATGTGCACAAACCATACTGGAAACATGATTGACTTACACTCTGGAGATAACTGTATACAGCACCCAGCAAAACGAAGATATGATTGTTCACATAAACCTGCTTCTGAACCCTTGACTGTCCAAGGGCAGGAGGTCCAGCTGTCAGCAGTGAAGCTGGCACAGCGACACTGCAGACCAAGGTCCCATCGTTACAGCTGTTTGTTTTTTATTTTGGTGCTAGGTGGCCCATTTTCCTTGATTGCATTAGGGCCCATGGCCCCCTTATTATGATGATTTTCAAGAGACTCTAAAGGTGTAAAGAAGGGTCGATATGAACCTTAATCACACAGATTGCAATCTACTCTTTTTGTCCAATGATTCGGATCTTCATTGTCAATGAAAATTCTCTTCTTTTTAAAGTCAACCAGGTCAACTTGATCTGAGATACTTCTAACTTAACCAATAACTTTTCAAGCGCCTCCCTCTTTCCTAACACTAAACGCTTCTACTCCATCAAGCCTCCTTATGTGGAGCAAAACAAGGATGAACTGTGGCCTTTACATGATCTCCAATTTCACTTCAGTTTTTCAATTTATTGATCCTCGAGTTGCATTTCCCAATTAATTACATTAAATGAGAAAGTTGAACATCATTACCAGTGATTGTTGATCAGAACTAGTTGAACTGCAGTAATATTTCTGACAGTTATCTTGAATGAATTAAGGTTACAAGGTCTATCCTCCGCATTGCATTTCTTTGCATTATGTTGAACCCATTTGATGCATTTATTTGACATGCAACTATTATGGCAATAATGATCTATAAAGAACAGGGTCTATGTTAGGGTCAACTTGTCATTTAGGCACTGTATAGCATAGTTTCATGCACTAGCTTTACACGCGAGACTAGCTTAATGGCATTTATGGCTGCCTTTTCACCAAGCCATATTCCAAGGGATTTACACGCAGTCATCCTTCCCCATACCATATTTATATGAATCATTATTTTTACAGCCATAAAATAGTAAGCATTTTTTAGTAGTGTTCACAAATCGCTTATTTGCTGATTATACTGATTTCCAACTTTAGAAGGAAAGGGGCTCACCTTTTCTTTCTGGGCACCCATATCAGCCATTAATACGGTAAGTAGTAAGGATGGTAGCAGACTCATGAGTCCCCAGTTATCAGAGGTTGATTTTTTTTGGTGCGGCCTAACTTTGCACTAGGTGTCTACATATACAGCCCTTGTGTTGCTCTCAGGAGGATACCCTCTACTTTCCAAATTTTCTTGAATGCCAACCCCTGTCCATACATTAGAAGCAGTCTAAGAAATAGACGTGCTTTATTTCCATATACAGTATGGTATGACATCACTGATAAAGCCAATATATAATCCTCTGGGGCAGAGTTGGGTCTATATCCTGTTTGAAGGAGGTGGGGGTGATTATGCTATTTTACTCTAACAACAATTCCAGCTCATTCAATAAAATCCCAGCATAGAGTTTCGCTTCCCCCTACCACAGGGCTATAAGAGGATAGTTGGAAGTAACCACACTTTTGAGGTCTTACATAGGCCTTCCCTAGGGTGATGCCTACTCCAAGACCTATTGTCTGGCTACTGCAAACATTCTCGCCAAACTCGAGGTTATGGAGTGCCACACTGTGATCTGCTTTGAGGTTTACCACGCTCACCTACAGAGAGGTTTTCTCATTTTATTTTTGCGGTGGACAGGACCCTCATTTTTCTTGCTCTTTCGTGCAGCTTGTCACATAGAGAATCGGTGCAATATTCCCTTCATCCTTATAACTGTAGCACAGGAACATTGTCATTTATTAGTCACCCCTATTTCATGACAAATGTGCATTTGACTTGCATCCTGCATTACGTGTGCTATCTTCTCCTTCTTTTTGTATATTGGAACAGCGTGTACCACTCCTCAGTTATACCATACGTGCACATGTCCATTGCATTGCACTCTGGTGCTACATCACTTCGCCAATTCAGTATGCGGAGTGCGGACATGTTTAAATCTTGCACACAAATGTGTGTAATGTATTTGTTCGCATAGGATAAAACTTACCTATAGGTTTTTAATGATCGTCTGTCTGTGTGCAGTCATCAGCTGAACTGTAATGACAATGGCACCAATTACGAGTTGGACGGTACTGGGGCAATGGTAATTTTGCATATAAATGTATTCCAACGAATTCTGAGTTAAGCACCGTGAATTGGGGAATTACCTTGTAAGACTGATATTTATTTCCAGTCCCATTGGAATTCTCTGTTCTGGAAGTCTAATGCACACAATTACAACCTGCACTAAGCAGGTGGTACAGATATGCAAGTACCTCTGTGTGGGGTGGGAGCAGAGAGAGAGATTAGGGTGGGCAAGAGGAAGGTCATTTCTGCAAGGGGGCATTAAATGCTCCCCCTGCCAGACAAAATGGGGAATGAGGCCAGGCTGCAACTGCAGCCAAAGCCTCGTATGATTGCTTTTGACAGGAATTACCAGCGGAAATCATCGGGTCTGGTTCCCCAATAACCAGAAAAAAACAGATTTGGAACGGGTACCGAATCACAATCCCAAGGTATAACTTTCCTGGATCTATTGCAATAGAACTGGATCCACCTTTCCATATACAGACTGCTGTGATAGCAAAAGCAGATGACCCCCAGAGCTGGGAAGGACGGTTCACGCCTCAGCAGCCGACCCCCAGAGCTGGGGAGGACGGTTCACGCCTCAGCAGCCAACCCCAAGAGCAGCCGACCCCAGAGCTGGGGAGGACAGTTCACGCCTCAGCAGCCGACCCCCAGAGCTGGGGAGGACGGTTCACGCCTCAGCAGCCAACCCCAAGAGCAGCCGACCCCAGAGCTGGGGAGGACAGTTCACGCCTCAGCAGCCGACCCCCAGAGCTGGGGAGGACGGTTCACGCGTCAGCAGACGACCCCCAGAGCTGGGGAGGACGGTTCACGCCTCAGCAGACGACCCCCAGAGCTGGGGAGGACGGTTCACGCCTCAGCAGGCGACCCCCAGAGCTGGGGAGGACGGTTCACACCTCAGCAGACGACTGCCAGAAATGGGGAGGACGGTTCACGCCTCAGCAGACGACCCCCAGAGCTGGGGAGGACGGTTCACGCCTCAGCAGCCGACCCCCAGAGCTGGGGAGGACGGTTCACGCCTCAGCAGACTAGACTGAAATAGAGAAACAGGCAATAGGTTTGGGGAACTCCTTCTACGATCGAGATGTATCCTTGTAGCTCCTCAAGTAACCAAACAAATAATGAGCCCAAGGAGAGGGGGAAATGTATAAGAACAACCTGCTGACAGATGAGCACCAGAGCTTTAGATAAAGTTCCTTTAACGACGGGAACAGATGGAGATGCTGTATGAAAAGAGTAGGTGGGCCAGGGGCGGCAACCTTTTCTTTAATGAGAGCTTCTTATGCTCACAAACAATCATCCCAAGCTCCTAACTTATATCAACAGTGTGTGTTGTGATAGTAACCTCCTCAGACAAGATGACATTAGTGGTCACTGTGCAAAATCACCAGAAGGGAGGACCTCGGTGCAGCACCAGTGACATCAGCAATCCTTCATCAGTTTGGAATGCCTCAATGGACACCCCAACAGCCAAAGCCACAATCCCTGTGGCATCAGGGGAATGATATTAGAAATAAGTCACCCCAATGCAGCTTTATTTATTATTCAAATAACAGCTTTAAATTTATTTTGGAAATTCAACCATTTTTCTCCAGCATCAGCCTATGATTTCTGACAATACATTAATTTAAAAAATGTGCATACACATTTTAATCCAACCAAGCACAAGATTCTCCTTCAAGGCACTGGGCTGTTCAGAGGGGAGCTGCTCATTGACAGTGATAGAGCCACCAGCAGCTCATGAGTACTCGTTAGAGGAGCCCTCTGTGGGCATTACCAGTCCCGCCGGTGGTCCACACATGATCCAAACAGGAACATTGGAAGCCCAGTATATATGGCTGTCAGTTCGTTGCCCTTCAAGGAACAATTTAGGGGGCCGCCCATCTCCACTGTTTAATACAGCAACATCTCCTCCTTACCCTAAATTCATGACAGTGGGAAATTAATCATACCGACAGATATTTCCATTGTTATAAGTAGGGTTTGAACTTTGAAAATTCACCCACGCGTTCTTCGCTGTATCAGGTGGTGTTATTTCGAAGCACACTTTATTACCTTCTGTGGTGCCAGCTTCGGACAGATTTGTCTTACTACCGTTTTAAATGCACTCCTGAATTTCCAGGAGTAAAAATGTGCTTTCTGTAGGGGACAAAATACCCACGAGTTATAACTTAGCAATTAATGATTTCTATTTATATTAATCACAACTGCTCAGAGAACAATAATGAAGGCACCCTATGCTGAAATGAGCCCCAAACAGTGATGGTGGGGGGTGGGAAGGCACCGTCGGGGGGGAATAAGCTGGCAGTATGCCATTGTCCAAGACCAAATTGTCTGTTGTTCACACTTAATGGCTTGCGAATTGTAACAGGCACTATTAACAGTAGCTTTATTGGTGAAGCTTAGTTTAACAACATCAGTATGCTTTTTTAAATGATTAACTTTTACATCTATTGATTGTTTTGGGTTCTCAGTGTTGTTTAGCGACAATGATAAATATAGCGATCTGTGAGATCCGTGCCCTCTGGTGGTTGTTTTTGATAACTACAGCCAAATATAATAAGGTACCTTGCGACATAATAATCCCAACTACCGAAGACGTTCACTCATGGCTGTCCTACTACATATAGAATTGGTGGACTCCAATTTAGACAAGAACATAAGTGCAATCAGAAAACATGTTGCCCGATTTACCAGAGGAACAACATCTCATGTTTTTTTTAGAATGTATGTGGAGAATAAATAACGATCGAATTTTAAATGACGGCTATTAATTACAATTTATGCTTCAGGGACCTCAAGTCTGATATCGGGCATCTCGGAAACGGGAAGCACTGTGCAGATCCGAAATTTGGTGCAGATCATTGCATTCTTGCATTAAATAACATGAAAATATGTTACACAGCTGGGACTATCGAAGCCACCAACGGTGCACATATGTGCAGTAGCTGAGAGTCTCTCTTTGGGCGAGAAGCAAAATTCATTTTCCAGTTGATGTCACACTGTGCGCCTAACAGCCCGGTCATAGATTCTCACTTTACAGAAAGCCGCTAACCTTGCAGCTGCATTTGTATTTGGTGGGAAAATGCAATGTGTACCTAGGTTATAGCTTGCCGCAGATATATTGTACACAATTATTTTCATGAGCATATTTTTCACCGCAATTTTTTACTTTTTAGATATTGAAATATTTTTTCGGAGGAGAACTTCATGGTTCAGAAGCGGGCAGGTAAGGGATGCAGAGAATGAAGTAGCGGGGAAAGGGCAGGAAAGCTCAGACCCTTCACACAGACGCGCCATCAGGCAAGTGTGGCTTGCTCCACATTGATTTTGCAGTCTCTTGAGTTTTGCGTGAGCCTGTTACGTCCCGCCTTATAACTTGCCTAGAGCATAGGCACCAGGAGGCTTCCATGCTATAGCAACAGCCACATAGGCAACTTAGTGAGTACTAAATAAGAAAGCTGCTGATGCTGTGCACTCGTCACAAGGCCATTGAACACTACAGCAATGCACAAAGCAACTATGGCCAGATGAAAGAAGACTTCACCGCTTGCAAAATTGGGTTTGTGAGACACTATTAGGCAGGGGCGTGCTAAGGGCGTTCCTTCCTAATAGCGACCCGCACTAGTATGTAGGAATGTTTTGCTACCGGAAATGCAGTTGCAAAACATTCGCAGTTACCACCAACTTCAAATTGGTGGTATCCCATTCACAAATGGAAACCCTTCTCCTTTATGAATGTTGGTCCCATGGACCACTGCCTGCTCTTAAAAAATAAAAAGGTCGCTTTTCGTTTTTATTTTTGAAAACGGTTTGCATTACACACCAAAAAATGCTTTATTTAAAAAGCAATCCCAGACATGGTGGTCTGCTGACCCCAGCAGGCCACCATCCCTGCAATTGTAGCCATTCACAATGGGTCGCAAATTGCGACCTGCCTCATAAATATTGATGAGGCAGGTCCATTTGCGACCCACTGCAAATAACTAAGTGTCAAACACACAGTTTGTGATTTCCTAATAGCGAATAGCTAAAATTCGCTATAGGAAATCGCAAACAAGCGATTTCATACATCTGGCCCATAGTGAGTTGCCAGGAGGTGTACCCAGTGCATCACATACCATGCCATGCTATATGACATAACATTTGTGAACCAAATGTGGCTTTTGAAAAATACTGGGAGTCAGGGAGGAAGCATTCTGATGCATTAAGCATCCATATTTTTCTTCCTTTGCTAATCATGCTCTTTAAAATGCACAGGTGTATCAGAGAGGAGATGATCTCAGAACAGTCTGAGTATCAAACAGTCGTTTGCCAGAATTTGAGCTACAAAAATATCATCTGCAATAAATATTTTGTCAAAAATAACATTTTCAAAATATTCCTCTATTGGGTGTTGATTTTCTGTCAACTCGAATACGTCAATATTTTTGTAAATGATATTTAGGATACAATATTTTTGTGAGACGATATTTAGGCCACAATGTTGTGGGACCTTACCTATAGGGTCACAGTGTTGAAAAGCAGAATGGATCTGTGCTAGGTTGCCATTCCCTCTCCTTCCTTCTACTGATTCATCCATTCAAAATTTCAATGATGCCATTTTGTAGGTCAAACATAGACAGAGCATTCGCTGTCAGGATGATCTGTTGTATGTACTTTGTGGGCTTAGTCTCCTCCCATCACTTTTGATTTGTCTAATCGGTTTTCTCTTAACATTCCTTGCAAGTCTTTCTTTCAACTGGAGTATTGCCCCAAGACTTGTGGGCTACCGCTTTCTTCTATTTTATGATCTGTTCAGAAACTCTTTTTTTAATCTGAGCAAGTGTTTCCATGGCTCAGTGTGGCGTCCACTTCATAGACGCTGCACTTTATCTTGAACAGATGCTTGGTCTCCTCCCCTGCTCTTTCGGCTCCTCTGGTACTGCTGTTCACTCCTTTCCTTGCGCTGCAGCTGCCTCCTCCTCCCTCCTGCTTGTTTTTATAGCTATCAGGTGTAGCACATCATACCGCATGTCTGACGTCTTTAAACGTTGTCAATAGCAGTGTCCTGGTACCTCTTAGACCAACTTGTTCTCACTCAAAGACACATGGTTTGGCATTGTACTGGTGGCCCCGCTTGCACTGGAATGTGGTATTGGAGCAGAGTGGTCATACTGCTTATGTCAGTGTGCAGAATCAGAGTAGGTAGGGGTAATATTCGTGTTTGTAGTACGGTATCGGCCATTTAGAGCCCGCTATTGAAGCGTGAAGGTGTTAACACTAGCATTGGCTCTTACACTTGTTATATATGGGGCAGAGGTCACTTTTCTTGGACCTTTCAAAAATGTTGATCTTTTGCTGGTGGACGCTGCACATGTGCCATATTAGCAAAAGGCATTCCTTTGATCTTGTGCTTTCACTAAACCAAAAAGCAATCTTCACCGAGGAAACGAGGAAACCCTGAAAGAAAATCAATTTACACATACGCATGGCTAGAACAGAGATCGTTACTGGCACAATCCTATCAAATCTCTGCAATAGTGTCCTGCCAGTAACAGCTGAGGAACCCCAGCTCTTGTATGTACCGGTTTAGATAGTAATCTGTGCCTACATGTGTTACTTAATTAAATATCCACCCACCTACCCAACTTGAAACAGTCATGACCATTGACCAAAAAAGGAACAAATCATGGCCCCCAGAAAGTTTCTCAAAACAGATTACTCTTATCTCTGGCAATATAGTCTTCTGTTAAGGCTAACAAATGTAACTATTATTTAAGAAAAGAAATATTTGAGCAGCACCCGCTCACTGATACAAAATTGCGGTGATGTGTGCGGTTATCATGAATAGCTGAACTGTGGGTTTTTACCATGAACAATCAAACTCGGTTCCCCAGCTTCAAAGTAATCCACTCTAGCCTTTACGCCACATCCGCTCTATATTTACATCAGTAATCACAAACATGTTTTTTAATGCTTTAAGGCATTCCGAAGGGCAGTTGTGTTTTTGTACAGCTAAAGAAAGGCAACGATAATTTTTTTTTCTTACACCGGGAAACAACGCACACGCAATATCGCCCTTCTTTTATGTCTGCAGTTTCATGCTTCGCATTCGTTTCGTAAGTGCTCATTGTTCATCGTATCTGTAGCCATGCCCTGTCATCCCCTTCCATTCTGTCCTGGGATGTGGCAGTGCTGACGTCATTTGGGTCGCCTTAGAAATGGGGGTGTTGCAGCAACGGATGCATAAAGCATGCAGCTTTACCCCGGTCAAGGTGTGTTCTTGTTCAAAGAATTCGCGCAAAGTAATTGAATGAAATGACTGGCAATTTTATTCTTTCATTCTCTCCAGTGGGGGCTGGAGGGTCTTTCTAGAATGTGGGTACTCACAAATAATTTCCCTGGGGCTAAAATGTTTAATCTGAAGTGTGACCAAGGGCCACATTGATGGCATCAGGGTGCTATTTTGGGGGGCGGGGTAAGGAGGGGTTGGGTAAGGTGAGTCTAGGAGAAGCCAAACATGTGCATTTAATGGCGGATTTTCACAATGTGAAATCGGAAAACCTGGGATCAGTCCTGGCTTCCCCACCTAACCGAATCCTATGATCCTAGGCAATAGTTTTATTTCACTTTCTCTCCTTTTTCATCATGATCACATATCAGAGGAACTCGAAAAACATGACTTAAGGATGTGCGCTGTAGAAAACCTTTTCCTGTGTTTGATTTAATATGCTATGAGCAATTCAGGCCACCCAAAGGGTGTACATTACACCTGATTTGCCCTTTACTTAGCTATTGGCATTGTTATCAATGTGAGGAATGGCTGTTTCTAAGTTCATGTTTGAAAGCCATTACTATAGAAAAATACATCAATGCACCTTAACCTGACCTACTGAAGTGAAATGCTTCTGCATGTTAACGAAATGTACTTTTGAAATTGTCTTATTTTTACAAGTTTTCTGCAGGATGTCTTTAAAAATTAAAATGTTCTTAAAGTTAAGTGGTGGAGGGCACCCTATCTACTTCCTTTCTTTAACTTAAATTAATCTTTTAATAAATGCTCGCTCCTTTATGTAACATATTTTTAATGTTCGTGCTGAGTCGAGTAAACAGCAGCCCATTGCTGCTGTTGTTCACCAGGGGGCCGGCCGCATGTGAGGCTCTGGATCCCTCTGGGCAGTACTTTGAGTATCACTGTAATCTAGAACATCTTTTCTGTTTTCCCTTAAGAATGTAACAGATCCCGTCCGATGTGTGGGTCAAGAAATATTTTACTAGCAGCCTCTGTGCTTCAGGAATCATTTTTCCAACATGTCACCTCTACTTTTAGACTTTCTCCAATGTATAATCTGGGTTGCTATTTCAATGATGCTAAAGTTTTCATTCAAGAAAGAACATGTCTGGTTGTTGTCCTCAGGTTCAGAACAAATCTGACAGCCCAGGGCAGCACTGTGTTATAGGAACGGCCAGTACCCAACTCACCGATGCACGTTGTATCAACCTGGGAAGGATGAGGGGTCAAGGATGATCGCGACATGTCATGCATGCCACTCTCAGAGCTCTTCTGCAGCTGCGTACACGTAATAAGCGTCTTTAGATGTGGGTTGCAGCACTGGCCAGGTAACTGTCCTGGAGACAAATGTTGGGTTGGTGAGTGTAGTGCGTTCGGAGGGGCAGAGAAAGGAATGTCACAAGAATACAATGCGCCCCTTCTGAGGGTCAAATGGCTATTCCCTCATCTGTTCCCGTCGAGGTAGCTAAGGCGTTTTCACGATCTATCCGATCATGTTTATGCGACCCCTGATGAAGGTTCACGATTGACCCAAAATGCATTGGGATGTATGATCATTTCTGTCATCAATTTTTTATGGCTACCAAGGAAATCTTGGTATAATGAAATTAATTGATTGAATAAATCTAAAAATGAAGCTTCAGCAACGCATCAAGTATAATTTTTGAATGATTTTGCTCAACTGTGATAAGAAACATTCCTGTTTCCCAATAAGTGCTATCACCAGCTTGGAGAGATCCCCCCTCCCAGCATTCTTGTTGTATTCCCTCATCTCCCCACAGCGCAGGATCCAATCCCACACTGAACAGGTCCAGGACATGTAGTGCCAAGGCACCTGCATGCTTCATTCACCCTCACACTCAGATCAGGTCAAGTGTCAATTTCCTCCCTCAAATATATAGAACAGGTACAGAACATTCAGCACCAGTACAACATATCCTCTAAACACAGGTATACAACATGTAGCAGGAGTGCAGCCCCCCCCATACACACACACACAAAAGAGGCACTGATCATGTAGCTCCAGTGTGGACTTTGTTCACATACACCCCCATACAGAAAATAGGCACAGCATCAGTGAAGGCATAGACACTGTACAGCACGTTCATCACAATACAAGATTCTCTCAGGCACACGCGCCGCTATTACAGAGCAGCCACAAACAGGGCAAACAGTTCTCAGTCAGAATCGGTACAGCGTAGAGGGCAGCAAGCAGTGAAAACGTCCTCACTTACATCACGTGTACGAGACGGGCAGCAGTTGGTAAAGCTTCTCTTGCACAGAACATGTACCAATGCCCGTTTCCCCCACATACAGGTACACCATGAGCTGCTCATTACAAGTTTCCACTATACACCGATAACAAAAGCAGCAGAACGAGCTTCATTCATGCACATAAAAGGGTTGTTAAACGTCTATCATAGTGTCAGGTGTGATTCGAGCAGCAGCTGTGCAAGCTTCATAGCTTCATAAGCACACTCACACAGTACAGTAAAAGGAAGTGTCAGACCAGCAACAATGCAAGTTTCGGCCATACGTCCACAGCAGGGACTACAAAGCAGCAGTAAGTGGTTCTCTTAAAGACAGAACATGTATAGGACCAGCAGCAGCAGGGTAGACCCCACACACAAAACAAGACACAGAACAGGTATAGAACCAGCAGCAGTAGGGTAGACCCCACACAACACAAGACACAGAACAGGTATAGAACCAGCAGCAGCAGGGTAGACCCCACACACAAAACAAGACACAGAACAGGTATAGAACCAGCAGCAGTAGGGTAGACCCCACACAAAACAAGACACAGAACAGGTATAGAACCAGCAGCAGCAGGGTAGACCCCATACACAAAATAAGACACAGAACAGGTATAGAACCAACAGCAGCAGGGTAGACCCCACACACAAAACAAGACACAGAACAGGTATAGAACCAGCAGCAGCAGGGTAGACCCCACACAAAACAAGACACAGACCAGGTATAGAACCAACAGCAGTAGGGTAGACCCCATACACAAAACAAGACACAGAACAGGTATAGAACCAACAGCAGTAGGGTAGACCCCACACACAAAACAAGACACAGAACAGGTATAGAACCAACAGCAGTAGGGTAGACCCCACACACAAACCAAGACCAGCAGCAACAGCAATGCAATCTTTCCTCACACACAAACACACCCACACAACAGGTAGAGCTCAATTTGCACTCATAACCAGTATAGCTTAGTCAGCAGCAGTGCACACTTGCTTCACAGTCACACATAAACAGAACAGTATTGGCAACAGCAATATAGATATTGATTGATTGATTGATTGATTGATCCTTGCTCATACAATAGTTGCAGCACAAGCAGCAGAAGTACAAAAATCTCTCCTGTAGTTCCGGTTGCAGAAGTCACCCCTATAGCCATAAGAGGTACAACATGGGCCACAGTACTGCAGACTTCAGTTGCACACACAGAAAAGGGACAGCATGCTTTGCACACTTTACACATAGAAAACCAGTAGCATGGCAAACGTAGGGCAGGCTTCCTTTGTACACAGAATGAAAGCAGCTCTCTCAACCTTCTCATTTTCCTCCACTCAACGCCATCTACTGTTTCCAGATTATTTTGAGAGCGTAAGTGTTAGGTTTAATGTCAGAATTGTTTTATTTTATTCTGTGCTTGCTTTTTAGGCGACACACCGTTAGCGCATAGTTATTGCCACAAGGACAGATATAGGCCTTCATTGGACATACCACAGCCCATGTCAGTCTTCCATATATGGGCATTGTTATAGCCCAAATCGTTCACCCTCTGGGGTCTCTTAGCTCTGTAGAAGATAAAATAATTTATACTGGTTTGAAAAAGAAATGAAAGTGAGCCACCTAGAAAACAAGCGCCTTTTTGGAGTCTTACTACAGGCAGCTCCAGCTCTTTGTCAGGAGACGGCACTGTATACCATACTCCACAAAGCTAATCCTTGCTCAAGATTGCACAGATTTGGGGGCATATGTACAAGGGGCTAACGCCCGCTTAGCAGCACTTTTCTGACAGTTTTGAGGCAATATTTCTATCGCTATATGTACAAGCTGTCGCTAACCTCTGTTAGCACCAGTTTTCCGGCGCTAATGACATGCAAGGGAGGCGTTCCCATGCAAAAACGGCCGCTAACCCCACTTCGCGGTATTTACAAGGGGATTCCTGAAGTTTGGAGGACCAAACAACTGCTTCGAACAACAGTTAGAGGCAGTTTTTTAAGAACAGAAAATAGCTGGTCTTAAAAATGGAGATAACACTTGGGGGCTCTTTCCAACAGGTTTTGGTGCTGGACAGCGCTGCAAGCAATGTTGCATTGCTGCCCTGCGACAAAACTACATGGCAGAAATGCGCACCATCAATAAGATAGTGCACATTCCTGGGCCTCAGTCATGAAAAGTGTTGCAGCGCTGCGACAAGACAGCGATGCAACACTTTTCACTATGCCCTTCTTGAGACACCACGGATGCACAGTATTCACTGGACAGCGCTCCATGACGCAAGTAATGACAGATACATCTGTAATACTGACGTATCTGTCTGTGTTAAAGTCACGCATCGCTGCAGTCGTGTCACATGCATGACGCAACTCCAGCAATGCATGGGGCCAGCCTATGCCTGTGGCACTGTGTCACCCTGACGCAGTGCCGTCCTATAATTGTCGCAGTGAAATCTGAGGGATTTCACTGTTCCACTCCTATGAGGCCTTGTCGCGTGGGAGCGCACACCCTGGGTACATCATACCTGATGCAGGTATGATGTGGCACAGAGCCTCACAAGGTCACATATATGCCTATATGAGTCACTCTGCAAATACGGCGCACTGTGGTGCTAGTTTTGCCTGGTCCGGTCTTGAAGGGTGCCAGGGTGTTGGCGCAGTTGGAGATCCATCGGTGGCAGTTGTGCACTGTGATGTCATCATCTTTATGCGTTGGCGAAGTGGTGGTGCTGAGGGAGTTGACAAGACGTTCTTCCGTGGCCTTGATTCAGCTGCATGGGTCGGTGATGATGGCAGTAGTGTACAGTGGGCATGGTGAAGACGTGATATATGCAATGATGGTTGGTCCAGGAAAGTCCGGTGGTGTGGCTGTAGTTGAAGTTCCCACGTGCTTTACTGTGTGTCCTTCAATGTGGCTTGCTGCAGTGACTAGCTGCTTGAGTCTGATGTGGAGCTTCCCCAGGGGGGGGCTGATGTTCTGGTCAATGGGTTTGTCCAGGTGGAACTTGAGTTCGCCGAGTAGTATGTAGATGGTGGATGGGAGCGCCTGGTGTGCAATGAGGTCTACAATGGTGTCGGAGAATGGGTGTCCATGGCCCGGGGGGCCTGCAGATGAGGGTGTCGCAGAGGATGGGGTTGGTCCGGATCTGGAAGTTGAGTTGTTCCATGGTCACCATTGGATCATTAGAGTGCCTGGTCAGTCTGACTGTGCTTGTGTAGGTGATGGCAATGCCTCCTCCTGGACCGTTGGGGTGGTCCTTGCGGGTGATTTAGTAGCCGTCAGGGATGGCGATGGCGATGTCCGGTCCGGAGCAGATGTTGTTCTTGGCAGGCGATGTGGCATCCAGGGTTGATGGCGAGGAGGGTGCTAGCGCCGTAGTGGTGGAGTGTCTGAGAGGAAAGGTCCTTGGTACTGAGCTCTGTCCAGGGGCAGACGGATGCAGACGGGCTTCACTATAGCTTGCCTTTGGCACAGGAGACGTCCATTACAGCGCAGGCATTACATCGTAATGCCTTTACAATGCAACTCCAACAACGCAGGTGCCTTTACATTGCATTCCATTACAACGCATTGTGAGGTCAGTAATGGGGAATTTTTATGTTTTAGGGTGGCTATGGGAGATGAAATATGGGGTGACTTATGGGGTAAAATTTGAAAATTGGGGTGTGTTTTGGTGTCAATCATGAAAATTGGGGTGAGCATTTGGGTCAAATATGATTTTTAGGGTGTGTTTTGGGGGCTCACAGGTGAATCTTAGGGTTAAGGGTTTGCTTTGGTGTGCAAGGGTTAGTTTTAGGGATACACTCACTGAAGTGGGAATAGTAATGTTTACATCTCCGCAATCCAACAGCGTCCCTACTTTTGCAATATGCCTAGTATTAGTATGCATTGTAATGGAATGTGATGTAATGGTATGCATCGTAACTCCATATATACCTTTGGCACACCAGTGGTACGCCCGCTGCGCATGGCCGCACAGAGGCCGCCATTGTAAAGTGCTGCGGGGGAATGGACAGGTGGGAGGTGGGAAACACCGGAAAGACCACTGGATGGTGCGTGGACGCGTGTGTGTGTGTGAGCAGGTGTTGTAAATATTTAAATGAGAGAAATCTTACCTGGAGGCCGGGTCCCTAGTCTTCGTTGCTTCTGCTCTCCTGTGTCTGCTTCCAGGAACAGGAAGTAGGAGCCAGGCTCTCTCCCCTAAGCCAATCACAACGCTGCAATGCGGCATTGGGATTGGTCATAGGTGCCAGGACGAGGCGTTCAGCCAGGAGCCGGAGGGGTGGGCATGTTCTCCATGCAGGCTGCAATGCAGTCTGCATTGTGAACAGGACAGTGTGCATGATTGCTTTGGGCGGCTTGAGCGGGCCGACCAACCAGTCACTGCACACTTGAGTGGGCATGTCACTCCGCCACTGCCCTACTCCATGAGTGGAGCAGCCCTAAGTAATGGAAACATGACACAATCACATCAGGAAGTTGTCATCATGTGATGATTGTTCCTCTTCTTGCACTGCAAGAAATCAGTGGGGTGATGCTCTTCCGCCATAGCGGATGAGCCACCACTGGACCCCCGGGCCTCCTCCGCTACACGTCCCACCTTCTCCTTACCTGGACATTGACACTTTGGCGCCATCCACTGTACTCTCTCCAAATCTGTGACTCAGCCAGCAGGAGCCTCTGCCAGGTGGGATCTCACAAGCCTGGGTAAAGCAGTCACTGCCAAGTCCGCTGGTGAACCTCCTGATGGACTTGATGTAGCAGGCGTGAAGTTGCAGTGCTCCCGCCAAACAAGTTTGGCATAGCTCAGGGGCCTCCCCTTCCACAGTGTCCGGCCAGTACAATATCATCCGGCCTGTGATGCTGAGAGGCTTCGCCCACCATTGGTACCCTCTGGCAACCCGGTGTTGTGGTGGATCGTAGTATGTGATGCTGACCTCCCTACGTTGGTGCGCAGCAGCGCCTCTACCATTCACAGCTCCAAGGGGGGCAAGGCGGTCTTCTCACACAGGTCAGCAAAGTGTCTCCATTGACCAGCCAGACTTCACCACCAGGTGCAGACGATTGCAGCACCTCAATATCTACCACCACGGCTCATCGACTACACAGCTCCTCCGCATCCCACTCCAGGCGCAAGTCCAGTGAGGCATTCAGGCTCCAGGCGCAGGTCCAGCAAGGCATCCAGGCTCCAGACGCAGGCCCAGCGAGGCATCCAGGCTCCAGGTGCAGGTCCAGCGAGGCATCCAGGCTCCAGACGCAGGTCCAGCGAGGCATCCAGGCTCCAGGCGTAGGTCCAGCGAGGCATCCAGGCTTTCATCCTGGTCATCCTGGATGTTGGGTGGCTTCAGCGGGTTGTTGCTGTGTGCTGCACTTGGCCCTGGCTGCTCCATTCTGCATTTCATTGTTTTTTTTGCCTATTTTCTATTGGAGGTCGACTGATAGGCTATTTTTTCCAATAGAGGCAAAAAAACTCACTTTGGGCTGAATAACGTGCGCTTTTTGCCACTAATGGGTCATTTGTTTGTTTTTGCCCACTAATGCCGGTATTCTTATCGCCATCATGCTAATGTTAATGGCAGTTTTCACCGCTGATCCCTAAAGCTATTGCCATGTAGTGACGTCTTGTACATACGTTGCTAACAAGGCGATAGTTTTCAGCAGTACACAGCGGTAAGAAAACTGCTGCTAACTAGCGTTAGCGGTAGTTTTTGCCAGTTCTTGTACATATGGCCCTTTGTATCTATTTCAGTTGCCTTGCCCCTATTTATTTCGTACTCTCCTTTTGTGTTTGACACTCCGATAGATGCTTTTTGGTTTCACAATCAGTAGATAATTTATTCGCCCTTCTTTCGACAGTATTGCATCTAAGAAAACAGAGCCACATTTATACTCCAGTTTGCTGCATTTTCGTGACACACAATGGTCACAAGAAAAACATGCCACAGAAATATGTAAGCCAGAACTTCAACCTGGACAGAAAATGAAGGCTACTATGATCAAGTGTTGACTATGCCAATTGGTGTCGCTTGTATGTAATTGATAACTCAAATTACTGCACCTGGCACTTTCAGGGATCCCAGTGCAAATGAGCATAAGGAGGCTTAGATGACTACCATCCTCAGATGACTACCATCCCTTCCACCTCGGGAATATGGCTGCAGCCCCTAAACAAATCAGTCACATGAAAACTGCTGGGCTTTTACCAACTGGTTTATTCACCTTAGCTGGCGTACATTTGTCACTATGAGGTAGCTGCAGATGTTTATTAAATGAACCTGCACTGGCCCTTTAAGTGGACTGGGGCATTTGAGAAAAGTTGACCTATTTGTTTCGGCTTGCCACGGGAGAACAAGGGCCCATTGGGCTTGGATCCGAAGTTGGCTATTGGGTTGCATCTGTCCATGTCACTAAGTACCCATGGCTACTGAAAAAGGTTACATTCACACAACATTTGAGCACTGTGTTGAAGTCTTAATTCAAGCACATTTGCTTTTGTGATGCATGATTTTATTAAAGATGCTTGCACTGGCACTTTAAGTGAACCTGAGTAATTGATGACTCTTGATCTGAATGTTGACCGGCTGTACCGTGGCTTGCATACAGAGACTGTGGGGCATCAGAATTGTACCCTAACCAGTTGTGGTGATCATGTAATCAGAGTGATGTAGTGAGTGAAAATGGGGTGTAAGCGTGACCTGCAATAACCCCTTCGATGCTCATGACGGAATGGTTCCATCATGAGCATCGGTGCCCCTGTGCTCATGACGGAACCATTCCGTCATGATGCCAGGGGCACGAAATCCCTCTGCTGCAGACAGCAGAGGGATTTCTATTACTCCCCTGTGACCTCAGGAGCTGGGGAAGAGCTTCCCCAGCTCCCCCAGCTTCCCCAGCTCCCAAAACTTTCCACAAAGCTATCTCAGCCCCCTGAGCACGTAGAAAGACGGGAGAGGTATCATTGGAAATGGTACCCCTCCCCAGGGGATCCCTGCTTGGGGATTGCCCCAGGAGGGCGATCCCCGAGCAGGGTTCCACCCCCTAGACACCAGGGAGGGGTAGCGGCCCCTTGGGCAAGGGCCTTCACTCCCCCCATAAATTAATGGGCACAAATCAGTCTTTCTGCCCCCCCGGGGGGCAGATGGGGCAGAAAGCCCCCTAAACGCCAGGGAATTTGTTTTGGTGCAATTTATTTTAGAGTGGGGGCTGCCCAAAACTGGCATGCCAATGCCCCCACCCCCTGCCACCAGTACAGCCTCTCTGTCCCCCCGGGGGGCAGATGGGGCATTGGCTCCTAATCTGCCCCTTTGGGGGGGGCAGAAAGCCCACTTGATGCCAGGGATTTTTTTGGGGGGAAATTTGAATTAGGGTGGGGGCTGCCCAAAATGGGCATGCCCATGCCCCCACCCCCTCCCCTCAAAAATTACAGACTTCCTGCCCCCCAGGGAGAAGATGGGGCAGTAGCCCCCAATCTGCCCCGTGGGGGGGGGCAAAAAGCCCACTAGACGCCAGGGATTATTTTGGGCAAATTTTAATTAGGGTGGGGGCATTGGCATGCCATTTTAGGCAGCCCCCACCCTAATTAAAATTTGCCAAAAAAAATCCCTGGTGTCTAGTAGGCTTTCTGCCCCCCTTGGGGGGCAGATGGGGGCATTAGCCCCCAATCTGCACCTCCGGGGGCCAAAAAGCCCACTAGTCGCCAGGGTTCTTTTGAGGGCAAATTTGAATTAGGGTGTGGGCTGCCCAAAATGGGCATGCCCATGCCCCCACCCCCTCCCCCGTAAAAAGTACAGCCTTCCTGCCCCCCATGGGGGGGCAGATGAGGTAGTAGCCCCCAATCTGCCCCCCTGGGTAAGAAAACTGTAATGGATCCACGCAAGCCATACTTCCTTGGAATCTCTCGGCTGTCTAGTTTTCAGAAATGTGTGGGTTTGGTAGGTTTCCCTAGGTGGCCGCCAAGCCCCGGGCCAAAAAGTCATGGGACCCCCCCTTGCAAAACCAGGTTGTTTTGTGAATGGCAATTTTGATGTCGCCTCAATACGTTTTGGGCCCTTGCCTGTCGCGGGTACTTGGGCTTCCCATATGAGTGAGGCACCATTTTTATCGGGAGAACTGGGGGAACGCTGGGTGGTAGGAAATTTGTGTCAGCCCGGTGATGCCACAACTTTCCCACACAAATATGTTAAAAAAAAGTGATTTTTTCAGCTAAATTTAAGGTTTGCAGGGGATTCTGGGTAAGAAAAAGTTGGGCGATCCATGCAAGCCATACCTCCCTGGAATCCCCCAGGTGTCCAGTTTTCAGAAATGTGCGGGTTTGGTAGGTTTCCCTAGGTGGCCGCCGAGCTCCGGGCCAAAAAGTATTGGGACCCCCCTTGCAAAACCAGGTAGTTTTGTGATAGGCAATTTTGATGTCGCCTCAATACGTTTTGGCCCTTGCCTGTCGCAGGTGTGAGGAAAATGTGTTTTTTTGGACAATTTTTTAGGTTTGCAAGGGATTCTGGGTAACAGAACCTGGTGAGAGCCAGTCAAGTCACCCCATCCTGGATTCTCCTGGACGTCTAGTTTAAAAAAATGTATAGATTTGCTAGGTTGCCCTAGATGCCTGCTGAGCTAGGGTTCAAAAACTACAACTAGGCACTTTGTCAAAAAAGGGTCTTTGTTCACTGTGAAATTGTGGTGTGTCCACATTGCGTTTTGCGCCATTTCCTGTCATGGGCACTAGGCCTACCCACATGAGTGAGGTACCATTTTTCTTGGAAGATTTTGGGGAATGCGGGGTGGGTGCAAATTTGTGGATCCACGCAGATTTCAGAACTTTATACCACAGAAATGTGAAGAAAATGTGCTTTTTTAAACTTTTTTTAGATTTGCAAGGGATTCTGGGTAACAGAACCTGGTGAGAGGCAGTCAAGTCACCCCATCCTGGATTCTCCTGGGTGTCTAGTTTTCAAACATGTATAGGTTTGCTAGGTTTCCCTAGGTGCCGGCAGAGCTAGGGTTAAAAAACCACAGCTAGGCACTTTGCAAAAAAAGGGTAATTTTTCATTGTGAAAATGTGGTGTGTTCACGTTGCTTTTTGAGCCGGTTCCTGTCGTAGGCACTATGCCTACCCATACAAGTGAGGTACCATTTTTATCGAGAGACTTAGGGTAATTCAGATGTGTAAAGCAACAGTTATTACCTATTGACTTTCGATACATTTCTGCCTTCCAAATGAAAGACAATGTGTAAAAAAGAGGTCATTTTAAAAAATGATCGATAATTCTCATGAACATTTCCAAAATTGGGGATACTCATACTAGATGAGTATCCCCAATTTTGGAAATGTGCAAATAACTACTGTTTCTAAACTCTATATTTTGTTGCCATTTCAGAAATTCATAGGTGTCTTTCATACCGAATTTTCCATGTATACATTTTCCCAGAATAATTGCTATATACCCGGTACATAATAAAAAACCATTGCAAGTCGCTGCTCAGGTTTTGGCTCTGGGTTCGTCGGGTTCTTGGTGAACCTACAAGTCCTATATATCCCCACAACCAGTAAGGTCCAGCGGATGTAACGGTATATTGCTTTTAAAGAGCTGTCATAATTAGAAGAAGTTACAGGTGAAAGCGTTGACACAAAAGGCTGTTTTTTACAACTCATTTTCAATTTTTCCTATATTTAACTGTTAGTTTCTATAAAGAAACCTTGAAGGATCTACACAAATGACTCCTTGCTGAATTCAGAATTTTGTCTACTTTTCAAAAATGTATCCATTATTACTTTCATACCCATGTCTACCATTAACTGTAAGGAGGTTGAAAGCACAAACAATATCAAAAATAGGCTATGTCCCAGAAAAATGCCAAAACTGTGTAAAATATTTTGGTGTTCTGATAAAAGTCTATCATTCCCTAAAAGCTGGAAAAATGGTAATTTCAGCCCCACAAACCCCTTTTTGATACCATTTGTAGGGAAAAACCCTGATGCTTTCATTTGCAGCACTTTTGTCCCATTTTTCCCAAAAATCCCAGAATTTAGCTGTATTTTGGCTAATTTCTGAGTCCCCTCCAGGGGAATCCACAAACCCTGGGTACCTTTAGAATCCCCAGGATGTTGGAAGAAAAGGATGCAAATTTGGCCTGGGTACCTTATGTGGTCAAAAAGGTACAGGGGCCTAAGCGCGAACTCCCCCAAATAGCCAAAAAAAGGCTTAGCACAGGGGGGGAAAAGGCCTAGCAGTGAAGGGGGTAAAGCTGTTAGGCCAGAAGAGTGTGGCTATAAGGTAATCCCTGATTGACTGCAAATTGGTTCACACATGCAGAGGCCTGTTTTGACACCTTTGGATGTGTCTCCACTGTTAACCTCTAGAAACTGTGAAAGCCCTTGTAATAATGAAGGAAATGTCTCCAGGGCTGTACTACACAGAAATTCCCTCTGGGTAATTCAGTAAAATATTTTGTTGAGAAGAATTTTACATAAAAACTGTGTGTCGGTGTTGCTTCTCCTTGTGAAGACAAGATATTGCAAAATCAAGTTGCCACATTTGACCATGAGCCTATAACTAAGATGGAGGCCATGTTTGGGCTGCTTCATGTTTGCTCATCATGTTCACTTTTGATAGCACCTAATTTTTCCCTGCTGTTGCGATTAATTAAAGTAGGATTTCCATGCATGGAGACATTAACATGTCTTTATTTATTTATTTATTTGAAATGTTTTATAAAGGGCGAACATGACCCCACAGGGTATCAAAGCACTGTAAATATAAGGAAACCATTAAAGAAGTTAAGCAGACATAAGGTGATCATATTAGATATAAAGAATCAAATCAGTGCATAGTTGAAGGATAGATCTGTGCTGTAAACATGAAATAAAAGTTAGTTTGGGGACTTCAAGTCTATAGTTGCAGGAAGCTTTTTAGAAAGAACCCTTTGACTTCTTTTTTTAATGAAGCGGTTGAAGGGTTAGCTCTGATTTCGGGGGGGAAGATCGTTCCATTTTTTTGTAGCGAGACTGGAGAAGGCGTAGTTGAAGGTTTTCTTCTTCTTGAATTTTTGTGATTTCAATGGTAGAGTGTTAGAGCTTCTTAGTGTCTGGTCAAACCAGATAGTTCGAGTTTTTTTGCCAGGTAAATTGAAGTGTTATAATGAAGAGCTTTGTGTGTCAGGCAGGCTATCTTGGACCAGATCCTTGCTTTGAGAGAGAGCCAATTGAGTTGGGTTAAATCTGGTGTGATGTGATCACGCTTTTGTGACCCCATGATGAGTTTGGCCGCTGAGTTCAGTGTAGCCCTTAAGGGGACCAGTCGGGATTTAGGTAGCCCAACGAAGGTCACAATCCCATAGTCTAGGCAGGAAATAACTAGGGAATGGACTACTAGCTGCATGCTATAAGTCGAGCAATCAGGAGGAAGTCCGTCTTGAGTGTATTTAGCATAAGGTGATTGTGAGTTAGCCAATGTTGAGTTTTCAGATGAGCAGAGTTAGAGTTTTGATATCATCGGATGAAGACATTTTCAAGTGTAGTTAAGTGTCATTGGCGTGGGCGAGAGTGAGGATCCCAGAGACACTGTACTTGAGACCGGCGGACTGTTAGACAGGGAATGGTTGATTTTGATTCTTTGCGTTCTGTTATGTAATATTGTGCAAAATTATTGGGTGAAAATATAAGTTTGTCTCAAGGGTTTTGTGGAAAAGATGAAATTATGAACAAATCAGTTGAACTTCTGAAACCCTCCAGATCCTGAGCATGCTATAATGTTTGTTGTTGATGAGGAAGAGCCTACAGGTTATACTAGAGGCTGTGAGTAAACAACTGTCCATACACTTATTCCTTCCAATAAAGGAGGAGCTGACAACAATTTGCAAACTAGAGAACTTTGTGGGACAGGAGATTTCTACACCATTAGATTACAAGTTAATCACTCCACTGGCTGGCTGAACCTCAGAAATAGTACAAGCTACCACTGTGACACTACTTCAAACAAACTCTCTATTTCTGAGTTCCACCTAGGGTCATTCATGTATGCCACAAGAAGAAAAGATTACTTCTACCTAAGAAACTTTGAAAGGGCAACAGGGAGTGACCTTGACTAACTGTAAATGTAAAAACAGAGGGAATCAATATTTAGTACATAAAATGGATAGAAGAAAGAAAGGGTCCCAAGGGGAAACATCTAATATAAGTCTTGATGACACATCTCAGGACTGATTTAGGTACTCATGACAACACCAGAGACCTCCAAGGGACATTGTTACCATCCTGAGTCCTCCATGGTGTGAAACACTTCTATCTTCAGTTGGAATATTGCCATACATGGAATCCTAGGGGTAGTTGATGATTCAAACATCTATTCACATGGAGACGCCAGTGTAAGACTTTGTTCCATTGTGCATAGATTGACATTTTACCCATTCCAAAATGTGGTGTCTGTACACAAGGCAATCCAAGTAATGCACTTCCAGGCACAGACTGGCAGAGGAAATATAAATGGCAGACCAAAGAATCTGGCACCTTTACTTCTTACTTAAGTTTGCCACCTGTCATCCCAGTTTGCACCTAGCCTTTCCCCTGTTTCACCTTTTATTGTTTTAAACTACAGGTTCTGTTTCCCTAGAGCTTGAATATTAGATGCTTGCCTGCTGTGCCTTGCTGAGTCACCCACCCAATGTTTACTTTTCCATGGCTTATGGAGCCTAAATATGGTCAACCTGTAGGTAAATCTCACCTCTAGGCTGCAGCAGTGAGTACAGGTCAATGTGTCTGTTGTAATTCATGTTCCTGTCTAATACCTTTCATTTCTAATACATTATACCTTATTTAAAAGTGTGCTTTTTTAGTTATGTAGATGGTGTATTGCCTGGGGGGGGGGGGGGTCTCTGAGATTCTTTGTTTAGAACCAATGTTTCTCACTTTCCAACCTCTTCTTCCTTATTTTACCTGAGTCAGGTATCCTGTGCTTTTTGTAGTATCAAGCATCAGGTATATCCAGGTATATGGAAGGTAAGGAGCTAGCTACTGACATCCTTCTCCAGAATTCTTGACAACCCCCTTGGTATATGTCTATGAATAATATACAGTCACATTGATTATTGCTCATTCTGGAACATTAAAGTGGCCACAGAAGTAAAGGACAATGATCACCAAACAAGATGGGTTTATATTCCAGAGGGAAACATGAATGAGATATGCAACAGTTGCTGTGAGAAAACTTGAAGTAAAAATCCTTAAGATGAGTAATATTAAATTTGTGTTGCCATCTTTAGAAGTGAGAAAATAAAGTGATAATAAGTTAAAAGTGTTTAACAGGCAGAGACTTCTGTATAATTTTTAACAAAATTAAAACCTGGAAAGAATTTCAAACCATTGGTTTGAAAACTTTGGGATTAATGTAATCTGATAATGGAAGAGAGCTAACTAAGATTACCTTTTATTCCACGATGATAACCCCTAGATTGACTGACGCTGGGTATGATCTTAGAAATGCTGGTATTCAGGGATTTGACCAAATAACTCCCTTAGACCATGTGAAGTTATTCTCTTGTGAACAGTTGTTTTTGTGGACAGGCCTAAGAGTCAAGATATTAGAGGAGTGTGTATTTAGTAAAGTTCAATTTATGAATAAGTTGACCAATACATAGGAGAGGAATTTGTTAAGAACCCAGTGTTAGGTGTATTATAATAGTTTTATTAGGGATGCAGGTTTGGGCAGTGCATGGAAATGTCATAAATTATTTCTTTGTAATACAGTATATCATCTGGACCTCAGTGGTTACCTAGACTATCATTTAATTACTTCCTTGAGGTGAATCCTGAAGATGAGATGCTCCGTGAGTATTCCTAGCCATCTTAAAAGTGTAAATAAACTTGTAGATTATACTCTGGAAACTCTATGGACAAGCCTACTAGTTAGATTAAACTGAATTGTTTAGGGTTTCTTAATGAATATAAGATAGTATCATTGTCAGTTCCCATGGCTAGAGAATGAGATGGACTTCCAGTACTACATATTAAGTTTTGTGCTAGCTCGTAGTTCTACTAGAAAAAGTATTGGTAGACTGGCAGATGGCTTACCAACCTTGCCATCCACTGATGCAAAACAATATGTGAGGTCGTTCATATTTCCTGCCTCTGGGAATTGGCAATTAAGGTTAACTTATTTGCAAGAATTGGGCTCTTTGATTCACTTTTGGTACTTATTTTGCACTGTAATACTAGTTGTCAGAAAAGTTAAAACGACTTTGTATGGATTTCCAGAAATGGTTGGTTAGATTTCAAAAAGTTCACTTTATAGTGGATTGCAACTTGAATTTAAAGATGGATTTCTATTCATTATATATTATCAATATTCTTTATTCAATGCCTACACAATGACTCTCCTTAACCTCTGTTGCTTCTCAAACTCTCCACATATCTTAAATGTATTTTTATCATTATTACAGGCTGAGAAGTTCATGAAAGAATAGGAAGTAACCACCTACTGTTATGAGTATTAATATCTATCTGGGACATAACTTTGTCTTTGAGCAGAGATGCTACCTTGTAGAGTTCTAATCAGGATTGGTGGTCTGTCTATTAATGCCCATTCTTGTGCTAGCTAGTGAGAAATAGTTCCATCATAAATGTATGACTACATGTGAATATTAAGGCAGTGTCAAGAAGCGGGATAACACCAACCCTGTTTCTAATTGCTAATTATCTTTCCTGGACACTATTGCCAAAGTCTGTACTAAGCTAATCTTGGCAGGATTGACAGAGTGGGCAGTAACTAATGAACTGATTCCAAGTGGAACAAGCAGGGGATTCAAGCAGGTTGCTCCACAGTGGATCATTGTTTGATAGTCTGTGAGGTGGCTCTGAGGTCATTTGAGCAGGTTTATCCAGCTGCTTCATGAACTAGTGGTTGTTTAAACTCTGTTAATCAAGGAAATATGTGGGATACATAATATAAGTGGGTTGTCAGACCAGGGCTTCCAGCAATAATCATGCTTTTGCAACCAAACATATTGGTGCACGTGGAAATGTATAATCAGGCAGACAACCAATCTGTGTATGAATTAGTACTGCAGCAGACAACTCTTATGGGGCTGCAAAGGGAAATAGCCTTAAATAACTATTACTCAGAAAATTGACTGGTATAAATATCAGCAACTCTGAGCTGCTAAATGTGCATTGGCCATGATAAATTACAGCTAGTTTATAGTTGCCTGTACCCGTGAATAGATTGTATTAGAATGTTGTCTTGAGCTATCCATTGGGATAAAGTGAGGCCAAAGATATTATAACCTTGTAGTGTTGGTCAAACGAAACAGACTGTAAAGGGGTTGTCAGTAATCCCCTTGGTGAAAGCAGTGAGAGAAAAGATAAAACACATTGCACTGTGTGGTAGACAGTCCATTAGTGCTGGATGGACAGGTGGGTTTTTTCTCAATGTGAAGAACACATCTGAATGAAAACATCTATTCTCCAAGCAATCAGACCTCAGTGGGGCCTTATTTCTGGGAAAAGTCTTACCATAGCTCTACATGATTATATTTGGGCCAATGGTGAGAGGCAAGGTAGGTGTCCCAGAGGGTCTGGTAAGAAGCATTTCCATGATGTTAGGTATTGTCAAGTGCCTTTCAGCTTCAATTAGAAACTCAATTGTTTGGAAAGAAATTCACAATATGAGTTAAGAAAATGATGCTTCAATACCTGGGTATCCTGGTGAACAGAGGACTTGTGGGAATGGTGCAGGACAACTTGAACCCTCTGATTGCTCAGATGCAGTGTGACTTTGCGAAATGGGCCACATTGGGGTTCTCTATGTGTGTCAGGGTACAAGTTGTACGAATGGTGACCCCCCCATGCATTCTCAACACCCTTGGAATGCTGCCCATTCAGGCACCTCTTACCACACTCTGCCTTATAGATTCAAAGATACAGTTCTTTGTATGGGGCTTCTCTAAACCCTGCATAGCAGCATCCAAATTGAAAGCCCGCCATAGCAGCGGAGGCCTGGGCCTCCAATCTGTTGAACACTATGCCCTTGCCCTCCAAATCTCCCAGCTGGCATATATGATACCTTGGGCCTTAGAACTGCCACAGTGGGTGCACAAAGAACAGAAGCTACTATCGGCAGATCATGGCCTCTCTGCTCTATATGGGAAAGGGGTATGCCTTCAGAACTCCACTCATTTGGTACTGCATGCCATGCACAATGCCTGGCGGTGCGCATACCGCCTGCTAGGCACACATCCATGGCTCCACGAGAAATTACCCTAATGGGGGAATACTAACATATGCATCAACGTACAGAGTTTGTCCTGGCCCTGTTGGAAAGCAGCGGGAATACACACCCTCGTCCAGCTCTTCAATAATGGGAATTTCAAATCGTTCGAACAACTTCGAGAGGAGAGTGGCCTCCCTGCTCCACAATCCTGGCGCTACATGCAATTATAGCACTGCTTGAGGCGATGCCTGGGTCCACGCCCATTCCTGGATATATCACTCACCGGTGGTAACATATCTCCATACCAGGGGGAAACCCAAGGGGGTAACGTCAGGACTGTACACCACGCATGCCTATCATTTGTTCTTGCAACCTTTGTCGCGAGCTCTTTATGCCAGAGGGCAGGCCAGACTATCGGTCTCCTATGATGAGCATCAATGGGTGGACATCCTGGAAGTCCTGGACAGGGGTACCAGTGAGGCGCAGCCGAAGTTCTGCCTCTTCAAGACATTGCAGGACTGGCACTGGACTCCAACAATGAAACTGTACAGAGCAGGCTTACTTCCACACTCAAACTGCTGGAGATGCGAGAACACCCACTACAACACAGCCCACATCATTTGTGAGTGCCCATAGATCCAGCCCTACTGGTCTGGTGTAGGTCGGGTCCTGAGTGCTCCCATGCCCCTCCAATTGCCACCTACCCCCTCATCTATCCTCTTGCATTACTTACTGACTATACCTAAGCTATTGAATTCACAATGTTGCATTTTACACACAGCAATGGCTGCATTCAGAATCTGCATCCTCCGACAGTGGAGGTCACTGACCCGCCCCACCCAGGTCAGGAGTCTTGGCTAGTTGCCGTGATACACACTGCATCCCATGAACGAGTCATCTACAACTTACAAGACCAGACAGACTTATTCTTACAGGTATGGGCACCCTTTCTGCGTGCAGAGGTGGACGGGTGAAATCCCACACCAAGCATTCCTGTGCCTGCCCCCAATGCAACTGTTTAAATCGCCCAGACCGAAGCAAGTAGTGCCACCCAAAGCACCAGCCTGGCTCCCTAGTTACTGTACCCCCCTCCCTGTGCTCTTCTACTCTCTCTTCTCTACATCCTCATCACTCTTCCTCTTGCAGTGTCTCTCACTGTCTTAGACACACTCTTCCTCTATGACTCCCGTTCCCCCTCTCCTTCCCCTCTCTTCCCCCCCTAGGGCTCCCGCCCGCTCAAGCAGACCTATTGACCCCCAGTACAGGCCCTTCCCTCTACTCAGTTCCAATGAAAGTGGAGAAGCCCCGCTGGTCAGAACTGCTCATCACAGCCTGCCCATCTCATTAATATTCCCCCCGGCCGCCAACACCCCTCCTAATAGCAGTATGGTCCTATGTAAGAGACAAACAATAATAAAAGGGAGAGGATGTAGCCTCACGGCTAGAGCGGTCGACCTAGATGCTGGGGAACCGGGTTCGAATCTCTGCAACATCGCTCAACATCCTGTGATTCTGGGCAAATCACTTAATCTCCTCGTGCCTAACAAAAATGAATGTGTCCTCATGTACCGAAACTGGTGTTCGTGTAAAGCGCTCTGATACCCGATGTTTTGGGTCTAGTTCGCGCTTTATAAAACTGTAAAAAAAAAAAAGAAAGAGTGGCCATAAGCACCAGCCACTACCAACTTCTCTTCGGCACCCTACGTCCCACCACCCGCCATGCTCCTCCACCTCAAATGGATGTAGACATGCGTGGCCACCACCGCCTAGGCAGACAGAGGTCCCTCACTTTCCCCTCCCTCCATACCTCTCCCCCCCTCTTAACACCCATCTGATTTATACTATGTACCCCTCATCCATACTCTCACTGCATATGATTATTGTTCATGTTTGACGGATGATGGTTACCTGCGCTGTAACACCCTAGTTATTTTCAATTTCTTCAATGAAAGAATTGAAACACAAAACAAGCATTTGCAATGCAATAGGTCTCGCAGTTACACAAGATAAAGCTATTGGCATTGTAAATGACAATGCCTTTTATTTATGTTTTTAAAATGAAAACAAGTATAAAAGGCATTATTATTTGCAATGTCAATTGCTCAAACTCACGTAAATGCGAGACCTATTGCATTGCAAATGCTTGTTCTTTTTAGTTACCAATCCGAGTTGGGGAAAAAAGCTTGAAAGCACTCTTTTATCTTTAAAAAGGGGGTGGCTGGGAAGTTACAAGGGGCTGGGTGGGGGAAACAACATGGGGATGAGGGGTGGAAGAAACACCGGGCGTGGGGATGAAAGGTGCTAAAGAGATGAAAGTAGAGCTGGTAGTGAGAAAGCACACAAGTGAGAAGGCAACACAAAAAGAAAGGGGAAAAAGAACGCATGAAAAAGTGAGCATTGTAAAGACATAGCAATGTACACATGCTCCAGAGTCGGGACAAACAGAAGAGGAAGGAAATCCTTCACATCTAGCAAACAAATTAAAGTGACAATGAATTATTTCTTCAATCCCCGTCTGTTAAGCCGGCAATGGAAGCCGCTTGTTGGCTCTAGTGAAAGGCGCACTTCGGCTGCTTTGTAGTGCTAAGAAGTGTACGTTTCTTCAGTTTACACCAGGCTCCCCGTGGAGCATCTGCCTGTTGCTCTGGTGTTGTTTTTGTGCTCAGACTGCTGCCCGCCCCTTCTCACCTCTCTGAGAGCCAGTGCCCTCTTTGACCCTCTACCTGCCGCCCACCCCGCCCTGTCTCTTCTCTCGGTTCACACCTTGGTTCTTTCACACTTAACGTCACCTCCAGCATGCATTATCAGAGAGGGCCTCGGGGCTCCCTATTACAGCCTCAGGATGAGGAGGAGGAAGAAGAGAGATAGGAGACAGAGGAAGACTTGGTGGGGGGTGGGGAGACAGATAGGGTGCGAAGTGAGAGTGAAGAAAGCGGTAGGAGAGAGAGAGAAGTAAGAGAGAGAGATCCAGTGGGGAAAGAGACCGAGAAGTAGGGAGAGATGAAGGAAGAAGAGAGAGCAAGTGGGAGGGAGGGAATGGATGACAGAGAGGAAGATAGAGAGGGGGGAAGAGCACCGAGGCAATAGGACTCCAAAGGGAACAAAGACACTGGGATCGAGGGGACAGGGCAGGGAGGACGGATGTAGAGGAGACGGGAGAGATGGACAGAGTGCCAGGTGCTGGGGAGTGCAGCAAAAAGCAATGGAGAGAGTGCCAGGGATAGAGAGCGAGAGAGAGATGTGGGTTAGTGGCCAGCTCCGGAACTATGGACCCTGCGGGCTGCGCCCAGTGTTGACACATGGAAAACAAGCATTTTTATGGAAACACAAAAACGCCCATCGCTTAAATTAAAATGGCAACTGTCTGACGCACTGAATCATAAGAGGCAAACTAAAGATCACTGGGACAGATTTGACAGTATTCCATCAAATACGGCACCCCTCCCAACTGCCCCCATTTGGAGACGACTGGCCCAAAAGCTGACATGTTCATTCTTACACTGACGGTCCCATTTTATGGAGGTGAGTGTAGAAAAGAGGTGTTCCCTCATTCGCCTACTTGAAGAGAGGTAGGGTAGAGGTAAGTAAAGTGAAAACGAATACTACATGACATTTACATATACAAACAATTGGTCATAGAGACATCAAGACGCCACCATGAAATATGCATTACACATCTTCTGTGCTGTTTTCCTTCTCCCCTCAAGTCAAATAAACCCTTTGTCTTCCCTGTGGCGTGGCGTAAATCATTGCGTTTATAGCTGCCGTGTGACCCTTGGCTCTAAAATGTCCTCTCAGTAACTGTGACATCCAGACAGCATCCATTTTAGAGACTAAACAGACCCCTTATGTGACGGCGTCAGGAGTTTGTAGGTTTGAGGAGTCTTAGGTATGCAAAGCCCAAACAAGTGGGAGAGGTGGGGGAGTGCTGGGAACAGGCGCCCTCGGAATGGCTGAGCGCCGCGCTACAAATCTGTGCCGTGGGTTAGTGCACCTGCTGGAGCGATAAGTGTATAACCTAAAGGTTATATATATTTTTTTGGTAGTTTTATATTGCGAACTCGACCCAGAGGTATGAGAGTGCTGCACCAGGTGTATTACAAAATGACACATTGATTTCTAGGCACGGGGAGATTAAGTGATTTGCACAAAAACACAGGATGCTTGAGCCTCCCAGACTCGAACCGGGTTCCCCAGCTTCAAAGTCTGCCGCCCTAGCCGTAAAGCCACACCCTGTTAACATACTGGTGACATAGGTTAGTGAGTTAAAGAGCATATTGGAAACATCAGACTATAACCTGCAGGTTAAATGTTAAAATACGTGAGGTATCACTTAGTGAGTTAATACATATACTGCTGACGAATTTGGGTGACCTACAGAGTAAACGTTCACATATTTGTGGCGCAGTAGCATAGTGAGTTAGTGCACTCTCTGTAACAGTCAGTACTTAAGTTGAACTCCCAAAGGGCTCAAGTCCGCTTTTTACTTTTCCAAGGGGGAGACCTACTTGTGTAATACCACTTATGTACCAGGCCCCAATGTCGTCAGGCTGCAGCGTTGGATGCCACTAAAAACAAGGGGGACGAGAGGGACACGTGACAGTGAGCCATCCTGACACCTCCGCGGGGTTTAATGGCCTGCCCGCGCAGTGAAACACCTCATCAATATGGACGTCCCGAGGAGTCAAGCTGAACACAAGGAACAAGCGAGGCTTTTAATTGCGGTCAGCTGAGCAAGGGGTTTCCGAGGGGGGACGTGTGCATTTTGACCGCTCCCTGAAAAGGACTAATGTGTCTCAAACTGGAGGATTTTATGCCTCGCCCGCGTCAAGGGGAGAGTTGCTAAACTGAAGGCTGCCTTCATGCGCTGGGGACCGTGGACAGGGTGCGCGGTGGTGGCGCACAAGCTGTTATTTGCAAGGCTTTTATGTAGGGCCACGGTGGACCTGCAAACAGACACTTCGACATTAAAAGTGACAGTGAACATATAAACAAGCTGACGAAAGAGCGTGTGCATATGTTTTTCCCTTAACAATGAAAGCAGAGCATTTGCATATGTTTTGTCCTTTACCCACAAAAGCAGAGCGCGTGTATATTTTTTGTCCTGTGTGCGCGCAGACACGGAATGAGAGAGGAAGCAACCGAGCAGAGCCGTACGCGCGCACATCTCCTGTCACCCGTACTCGCATATCTGCTGTGTCTTCAGCTAAGCTGTTAGATGCATGCGTGCACATGGCCTGTCTTTAACACGCTTGCACATGTCTTGTCCCCCTTTGCCCACCATACCGACAACAATAGATCTTGCCAAGGCGTGCAGCACATGCGCTGCGTTGCTAGGCGAGACCTAAAAAAGGAAATCATGTTCATATTTAATATCTAAAAATTCTTGTTCCCTGACCCAGGAATACCTGATTACATTCAATACATCTGCATATCTCCAGGATTTTCCAGACCATAGGATAAGGGATGAAGTATTACAATACAGGAATAAATCCTGCCTGGAAGATAAAGGGATTCCATGCAATAAACTTATGTTATGTTATATTGATTTGTATAGTGCACTAATCACCTGAGAGGGTATCCAGGCGCTTAGGCAGGTGCATAGGTTTGTGGTCCTCAAGGTGCTTATAAATAAATAATATATGATATCAAATAATAAAGTCTCATAATGGATATTGTTTACACACACTTCGGATTATGTTTCAAAATGTGCATCTTAAATTGAAGTGTCTATGGAGTTTAATGCATAAGTTCTTAAGATTTCATGTATGTACCCAATAAGTGATTTTAATTTATTGGCTAGTACGAGTTCTGTTGAGATTGCAGTGGTTTTAGAATGTTTTTTGCGCTTGTTTAAATGGATTTTCCTTTTATTTCCGTCTTTTAAAGATAATCATTTTTGATTTCTTACGTTTTATAATGCATGCACCTTATGAATGCCAGCAAAGTCTGTGAGATATGCCAGGAAAGACGTTGACAACAGCACCTGTACATTTCACCCTAACTAGTGAAATCTCTAATCATGCCTCTCAAATGACCCTTTGTGGGGATTACAGAAAGTGTCAGTAAACACAACTGCAATACCAGTCCAGAGACCTCTAAAGGGTTGCGATTCAAAATACCTCTTTGTAATACCTGGACACTGTGTTTTTCTTGGGGTCCCATCGAAGACACGTGTCTTCAGTAGAAAACTAGCAAAAATAAAGGTGTTTGGAATAAGGATCATTTTGGATGAATTTTTCAATAAATCATTCATTACCTTTGTTCGAAGTTGAAACCAACTTTATGGACTTCAACTAGAAACTTATTTACAATGTGTTCCAAAATGTTCCGTGAGAATAGAACTGATGAAGGCGAAGTGAACATACATTCTTTATGTACTTTGCAAAATGTCAAACACCCTGTATGGGCCATTTACTTCAACCTCAAATGCACTAGGGATACTCATCCTTGAGGTCAGATATATTATTTTTTAAGTTTACTGGTAATAAAGTGGCAATCACAGCACTCGTGGGGGAAGGAACATAAAAAGAATTGCTCTGAAACATTTTGCTCAGTGATGAGCTTTGGGACCAGGAGTTCTACTGGAAAATGAAAGTACTGATTGAAATGAAAGAAGCACTGTGCTTTGCACAGCTGCCAGAGCCATGAAATCATTGTATTGTACAGTCTATCAATGGGGAAGTCACAGAGCAATGTTTATCATTTATTATGATGAAGTATTGAATTTCTTTCTATATTGGTGAAATAGATGGTCCTGAAAGAAAAGATGTAAGCAGTGTGCAGGTCATAGCAGTGAAGGTATGTGCACATCAATAGGGTGAAATAAATGCATTTGGATGATGGACTGACCGGCAGCACTTTAAACCTGTCACCCAGGGTCAGATTAAATACAAGCACTGACATATCTAGTAGGTTTCAATAGTGCACACATACATGCAAACAGGCACACAACATCCATGCATAAACTGAAATAAGTGATACATATGTGCAAAATTTCCAGACAAAGAATCTCAGTGTAGACCAATACCAATGCACATTGACCACCAAACAGGCACCCCTGTGCACAGACCTACAGGCACCCGTGCACACAAACCTCTAGACAGCAGTCAACCATACATGCAGACCATGAGACATGCATTATTTTGGTTTAACTTATAGCGCTAAAGCCATCTCATGTTACTAGATGTGAGGGGAGAGTGGACTGAAGGTAACATGTGACAGGGAATGCGGGAGGGGCCTTGCCAGTAGAAAGAACTTCCCCAAAACAGAGGGATAATTTATAGTTGGTCATAGGCATCTGGGGCAGTATTACAGTAAGTGCCCCGGGGGCTCAACAGGCAATTTGGTATTACAGAATGGGCTGCAGAAGCTTGTGCAGCCCCTTCTATAATACCAGTGGCGCTGGCACACTTAAAGTGGCAACGCTACCTTCAGGGGTCGTTCCCTCGTTTGCATGGGGGCGTGCCCTATGCAAATGAGGGAATCCCTTTGCCTCTGCACCCAAGCCGTATTACAGCCACAGGAAAGGAGGTAAAGAGAAGCTCTCAGTGGGTGCACTCACACTGCACCATTTAAAAGGTGGCACACTATCAGTAAGGCCCCTGATGGCAGCCCACTGCAGGGGGTAAAGGGTGTCCCATGGACCCCCCCTAGACATCCCCTTGGAGGCAAGTGCAGTCACCGACTGCACCCCCTGCAAAGAGATCTCTAATCCCCTAGAAGTGCAGGTGGGTTGCCGCTCCGACTTTTCACAGGAATGTGCTGCCCCCAGGGTAATGCAAGTTCGCTGCTTCCCTGGGACACAGCGCATTCACCGTAATAAGGCGCACTTTCATTGTTTGCGCCGGGGGGCACCTTTTAATAGGTGTGCCCGATGCAAACAATGAAATTGCATAATACTGACCCGATGTTCAAAGAGAAAAAGGAGAAGAAAATGGAAATGAAGGAAGAAAAGGAAGGAACAGGAGAGTGAAAGAAATATTAATTATAGGGTGGTGCAAACAAGGGGAAGGAAATGGAGATTAATGGAGAGTAAATAAAGGTAAACTAATAGAGATGATAGGGCAAGCCAGACAAAAAAGCAACAGACAGCGGCTGACAGACAACCAAAGTATATGTATACACATACACATAAATTAACAAAATAACTTAGATCACATCAAACATTGTGCATTTGGTCTTGAACTTTACCTTTACAAATTATTATCATATGCATAGGTTCATTCAAGCATATGAAGATAATAACTCCCACAATGCACTGATTTATTAATAGAAATCTCAGGATTAAGAACATGATCCCCAGAGTACTTGGAGCAGGATAGCAAACAATTTACTAATTTTTGTATTCCTAATTTCAAATTAAATGCAGCTTAACATTTCACACGACAAAAATGCAGACCATGCGTCACATTAATTTTAGTTGCTGTATTTTGCCACAAATATTTTAAGTGTCCATGATAACCTATTTACTTTTCCTGCTTTCATAAGAGTTAAACGTGGTTACTACTTTACAGCTCTTTAATTGTTCGTTCTGCTTATTGCCTCTGAACAATCTATGTAATGCTTTAAAAGAGTGTTAGGTTTGACCAGCAATAATTGTTATGGATGGCAACTCTGTGTAGCAAATTATTGAATGAGAATGCTCCCTTTGTACGTGTACTTTGTTTCTATCAGCACCATAATGAAATAAACTGCAGCCATTTCAAAGGCCATTTATGAGCAGTGGCACTTGCTTACCCTTTGTGAAATATTGGGTTGTTGGTTGAGGGGGTGTTTTAAAGTACCCCTTTTGGCATGATTATCCCCAACTTTTTGCTTGACTCTTATGCATCTCTGACTGAATGTGCACTGGGTTCCTGCTAACCAGGTTCCCAGTGCATGTGTTCTTTCCCAAAACAGTACCTTTGTTTCTACAATTGGCACACCTCTCCCTACATACAAGTCCCTTGTAAAAAGTACCGGTGGTACCAAGGGCATTGTGAACAGAGAGGGTCTCCTAGGGCTACAGCATGTATTATGCCACTGTAAGAGACCCCTCACCAAACACATTCACACTGCCACTGCAAACTGTGTGTTTTGGTGCGGATAAAACTGAAGAGTGGACCTGGCACACATCCCTGTGTGCCAGGCCTACCAGAACTGCAAGAGGCATAGGTAAGTCACCCCTAAAGGAGGCCTTACAGACCTAAAGCAGGGTGCAGTATACCTCATGTGAGGGCATATCTGCATGAGCAGATATGACCCTATAGTGTCTATGTCCATTCTTAGACATTATAAGTGAACAGTGAAGCCATACTGAGTACATTGGCTGGGAGCTCAATAATACGAGTTTCACATCTCTATGATGACTTCACCAAAGTTGTATGGTACCAAGCAGATTATTGAGCCCACACTAATGCCAGTGTTGGATTCATCATTAAAAGCTCTCAGAGGGCACCCCACAGGTGCCACCCGAAAATCTACTAACACACTAGTGTGTGCCATACTGGTCTGCACCAGCCTGCCACCTCTAGACATATTTCTGCCCCCTGAGGTGGGAGCCTTTTGCTCTCATGGGTCATAAAAAAAGCCTGCTCTGGGTGGAGGTGCTTCACATCTACCCCCCAAGCAGGAGCAACATTGAAAGGTGGTGTGCCTCAAGGGCTTCCCGTCCTTTGTTATGCTGACCAGGGCCTCACCAGATAGTGGAGATGCCACCCCCCAGACCAAGCCCCACGTTTGGAAGCAAGAACGGCGGGAAAATTAATAAGCAGAAGAGGTTTATCCCCTCTCAGCCAGGATCACCCCTAAGGTGGCCTGAGCTAAGGTGACCCCCTCCTTTTAAAATCCTTTGAAAATCATTCAGGATTCTAGGCAATAGGGTTAGTGGTATACCACCTCCCCGGAGGGAGTGGTTATACACAAGTAGTAAATCTGGATACCATTTCTCATCTAACTCGTGTCCCCAAAAGTGACAGGTCTGTGTGCCACCAAAAGTGACAGCTGGTGCACAAAAAGTTTGGGGACATGATGGATGTGTTCCTATGGGTGTGCGTAAAAGTGTCATCATGGGCATGTTTTAATACTGTGACGTCAGTGTTGTGACCGATGGTGCTTGGGCATGCTGAGCTGTGAATGTGCAGGCCGGTCTCAAATCCCCTCCCCACCCCCACGGGTGGCATTGTGAGGCTAATGAAACGCTTGTCCTTAAAAGTTACAGGATGTTTCTGTCCTTAAAAGTGACAGCTCATGTGCAGAAAGTTTCAGGACATAATGTATGTGTGGCAAGCCAGTGCTGTGAAGGCAAAAACTTAAAACAAAGAAGCTGCTTCTAGCTTTCCAGGCAGGGCTCGGGCAGATGTTAAAATGATAAAGGGACAACAGACGTGGGTCCCAAACTTCCCCAGGAGAATCGGAAACCTGATAACACGGGGGCAGGAAAAAACACTGCAGGAAAACACGATGCAGGAGATAAAGCTAGCACTCTCAGTATCCAGGGTTGAACTGACTCAGCAAGACCTACAAACACATTTCCTGGGCCTAACTCCTTACGATAATGCTCAGGCATGATGTAACTGTGAAAACGTTCCCTCCAAAGAACACCACTACCTGGTTCTAAGCCCGTAGACCCTCCATAAAGTGTGAGGTCTTCTAATTAGCATGCCAGGACAAGTATAAAAAGTGTACTTTAGGGGCCGGCAGAAACAGACATTTAAAAACCCTATTGGAACGCCGTGTTTGGACTGTTTGCTGCACAGACCTACATCAGAAACTTAAAGGTGACAATGGATCAGAGCAACTTCTCACAGATTGACGCTGCATGCTACATGTTAATGGAGGTAAATAAATAAGGGGCACATTGTGACAGGCTTATGGGTGTAAGGATTTATTTAAAATATAGGGGGATGCAATTAAAGTGAATAAGGTTGCATTTTAAAAGGGGTTTAGCGCTATGTAGGACTCTGTTTATATTGTTTTAAATAATGTTTAAAGAGTTGTGGTCTGGTGCCTAATGTGAATAAGATTGGAGGTGAAATGTGGCTGTCATTTAAAGTTTTTTAAACGGCACTAAGCTCAAGGAAGACTGTATTTAAAGTGTATAAAGGATAGTTTTGGGGTGTGGCACAGGGTTGTAACCTTAAGATTATGCAGTTTATAGAAACATTTTACCATGATGGGGTACATTTAATGTGGGTACTGCTAGAGGTTATGAGGGTGTAAATGCTTGCAACTTAAGGTTTTAAAGGGTGTTTAAAACATATTGGGCTTGTATATGAAGTGAATAATGATGTTTTTGAAGCATTGAGTTTAAAGCTATGCGTAGGCATTTAGTGTGAATATGGGGGGTACTGTTGGGGTGGCGCAGAGGTTGCAGGTGTGTATTTAGGGTGCATAATGCTAAAGGCATTAGTAGGGTACATGTAGAGGGAACCGTATATTTTACAGCGCCTAGAAACATTTTACATGAAGAACAGCTGTTTTAATGGTTCCAGAACATGCAAAACATATTAAAAAATGTTACAAATAAAAAATAAATAATGCATTTTTGTACTCACCCTGCGGCTATGCTGGTGGTGATCGGTCTCAGTCTATGTCTTCTGATGGTAGCTGTCCAGGGGCTTATGCTGGAGGTTCAAACAGGCAACAAGTCCACAGGTTGAAAGGGCAATGGTGGGGTTCAAGGGCAAAACTTTCTGTGGGCCCCTAGAGCCCTCTGAGGGCCATGCAGTGCTGTGGGCCTGGTAAGGGCCGATATAGTGTGGGGAGCGGTGTCCCCCAAAGGGTTTTAAAATTAGGCACCCCAGAGCACGCTTTGGGCTGTTCGGTGCGCTGGTGCCTTGTGTTGCACAGGGGCTGGGTGGGGCTTGAGGACCCATGATTTTAAAACTAAAAGACCCTAGAGCCCTCGGTGGTCCTGGAGGGCTCTAGGGGGTGGTAAAGTATTGGGGCTCGAGGCCCCGGTTTATGGGTAGAGTATGGCATGGTCCGCTGGGGTGTTGGGAGGCCGGGCCCCATCGTATTTTTTAAATAAAGCCTCCCGGAGCACACTGAGATGTTGTGGTGTTCCGGGGTTGTGGGTAGAGTGTGGCATGGTCCGCGGGCCCCATGGGGTGTGCGGAAGGGGCCGTTGTGCGGGGCATCCCCCAGACCCCCTGCAGATCCGGTTGGGCTCTGGGGATCGTTGCTGCCCTGGTGTGGGGCTCGATGCCCTGTTATTTATAAAAATAAAGGCCCCAGAGCCCGCTGCCCAAATGAAGGCCTCTGGGGCTTGTGCGGCTGTGTGGGCTCGAGGCCCCGTGTTATAAAATAAAGGCCCCCCCCAGAGTACGCTGCCTAAGTGTGGGACTCTGGGGGATCGTGCTGGCGTAGTGTGGGGGCTCGTGGCCCAGTTATATAAAAAATAAAGTCCCCAGAGCCCACTGCCCAAGTGCAGGACTCCGGGGCTTGTGCGGCTATGTGGGGCTCGAGGCCCCGTTATTTATAGAAAAAATAAAGGCCCCAGAGCCTGCTGCCCAAGTGCGGGACTCTGGGGGGCTCCTGGGGTCATAGTGTGGGGGGGTGGCATGAGACCCCATTTTTATAAAAAATAAAGCACCCCAGAGACCGCGCTGGGCCATGCGGCGCTCTGAATGCATGTGCGGCCATTGTGGGGTGTGGGCTCACAGCCCCGTATTATAAAAAATAATGGCCCCCAGAGCCCGCTTCTTGGCATGGTACTCTGGGGGCTTGTGCAGGCGCTGTGGGGTTGAGGCCCTTTTTATAAAGTAAAAGAACCCCAGAGCCCGCGATGTAACATGCGGAGCTCCGGGGGCGGCTTGTGCGGCGGGCTTGTGCGGCAGTGTGGCGAAGTGGACTCGAGGCCCTGTTTTTTAAATAAAAATAAAGGCCCTCAGAGCCCGCTTCTTGGCGTGGTACTCTGGGAGCTTGTGCAGGCGCGGTGGGGCTGAGTAGTAAATGATCCCCAGAGCTCGCTGTGTACCATACGGGGCTCTGGGGAAAGGCTGGCATGGTCCGCATTGTTGGGGATCGGGCATGGACTTATGTTTGTAGGCCCCGGGGTCCCTGATGTTCTGGGTGCTGCACGGTGGGCTGGGGAGGTGGCTGGCATTTCCTTGGATCCCACGTGGATCCTGATGGCGGGGGCCGCATGGCTATGGGGAGCTTCCTCTTCGTGTCGACTATGGAAGGGCCCGCCCCTTCCGTGATGTCACCAGGGACTCCCCTGACATCACGAAGGGGCGGGCCCTTCCACCGCCAACACGAAGGCGAAGCTCCCGGCAAGGATTCCTCAGTGGTGGCGGTGCAGCGGGGGTTGTAACCCCCAAGGGTTGCCAAATAAATAAATTCAAAAAAATTTAAAAAAGGTGTTTACAGCCGCAGGGACCGGATTAGCAGTGTCCCTGTGGCTTTCATGTTTATATATATTTGTTTTTCTGGTTTGAATATTTATATAGCACAAACTCGACCCGAAGGTCTTAGATCGCTTTCAGCAGCACCGGTTACGTTACACAAACACACATTAATTTTAGGGGGGCATGAAGAGATTAAGGTAGGTACCCAGAATCACAGACTGTTGAGCAGGGGTTGTTTCTTATGCGTTTGTGCGCCCCATTTATCAAAAACAACTGTCATGCAGCATGTCTAGAACGTTTCAGGCAAAAGAAATAATAATTAAATAAATAAATACATAGAAAAAACCTTTCCAAGGGTGTGCATAAGTGAATGCCAGGCAGTCTAGGAACTGTTCCCATATGGTTTTAAAAACCATCTTCTGTCAACCCCCCTGGCAACAAACAAATATGGCTATATGCATGATTCACAGAATGTGTGCCCTGTAGACCATGTGGCGCATTAATGTGTTTGGGGGGTATGTTGTGGCTACTTCTTTCCTAGGAGAAATCCTGTTGTTACTTGCAGTTTATAAGTTTAAATTCTAGCATAGAAGTGCTGAATTATTAAATGTGTGTAAATAACATCATGTGCCCTGCATAGTTTAGATAAGAGTTTAGACTAGTGTTGTAAAAGGCGTTGGTCATGGATGTGTGTTTCTATGTAATATGTATTTACGTTTTCTAAGGTGAATGCAACAAACTGTAATGCCATGTTTATGAGCTGTAGTTTTAAAGCCGTCACTTTTGATTTAACCCCCGCCACAGACCCTCCCGGAATGAACTATCACCGACGAAGAAATGCGCGCCCTGCAGCCAGGTATATGTATTTAGAGTTGTATAGGTCTGGGTAGTTTTTGTACTAGGGTGTCTCAGAAACTCTGCTTTTCTAATGGTATTCTCATGTATGTGTGATTTTATAGGTTATGACGCCGGAAGACAACTAGATATTGACGGCTTTGAATGGTACATGAAGGTTCAAGGCGCATCTTTGAGTGTGCAGGATATCACAGTTCTTACAGGTAAATATAAAATGTCCGTGTTCTTTAAACTGTCTAAGACTTGGGAGGGTCTAGTCCCAAAAACCACAATGGTGAACTATAGGAGAGCTCCTCAGAGGGGACTGCTAAGGACTGGTTTATACTGCAAATATGGTTATTTTTGTCTTTACAGGACCCACGTTGTCATGCATGGTCGGCAGGGATGTGCAAGAGGCTGCAGAATCGCAAACAAAAAAATGTCCGCTAAAGAGGAAAGCTTCAACATCTAGAAAGGGCTCGGTGACAAAGAAAGAAGTGGGGAAAAGACCTCTAACAGGTATGTTTTTCACAAAAGGGTGCCAAAAAAATAACTCTCTGGGTTTTATTCTCTCAAACAGAAAAGGGACCGAAGACATGTTGTATCGAATGAATGAAGTGGAGGTGGGGTGTCTGTGATTCCTTATTTTTTATAATATATATATTTTTATGTTTACATTCTAGGAGCGGTTGAAAAGAGCAATGGAGAAGATTCGTGTAAGGCTAAGAGGTCGACGCCACCATTAAGTGACATCACAAAGACAGTCCAGAACACAGTGCCTACAGCAAAAGGTGTGAGTAGGCGTGTACGGCAGGAACAATTGTGCTCTTATTATACACACATCCAGCAGAGAACCGGTACAGAGATGAAATGCCGAATCTAGCCAACCGCTAAAATAATGAACCATCACCAGGCCTCAAAAGAAAATTGCCTCTCGAGCAAGCCCCCCCCCCTTAAGAAGAAGCAGATGGACTTGGAGTCCCAAGCAGCCCCTTTAGACCCCAAGAAGAAAGAGGTGGTCCCGGAGTCCCAAGCAACCCCTTTAGACCTCAAGAAGAAACAGGTGGTCCCAAACTATTCCTTTAGATCTATCATTAAAAAATGTTGTTAAGCCGGGGAATGAATCCTCTACCCCCACGATCTCTAAGGGGACAAAGGCTGTACCGCCGGTTGCAGAAGATCTGTTACAGCCCCAAACCCCTAAAGTCAACCGCCTCTCGAGAAAGTATCTTAAGAAGAAGCAAGGGCCCCCTACGCTACAAGTAGAAACAGTAGAAGGGTTCTTAATCAAGCCCATTACACCGCTGGGCCCTTCCCAGCCTCTGAAGCCCTCTGAAGTTTCAAATAGACTAGCGGCGCTGGTAGAGGAGCTCCCCATAGACAGCCCCCCAAAACCTTCTATAATCATTCTTGACGGGTTTAGGAACCCAACGCCTGAAAATGCTCAACCCTTAGGAGCACCTTATACCGCCAGCAGGGTGTGTCTCAAAGCACTGACAGGGTTGGTAGACCGTCTTGATAGACCCTCAGAAGCAGCGCACGAAGGGCCTTCTAACACGCCTGTTACATATACACCCGCATTATGTTTACAAAGGCTATTGAGAAAATGTTTTTCTTTTGCCCAAAGGGTAGAGAGGATTATAGGTCAGAGTAACTCCTCCCAATAAACAGTTACACAAATAATATTACTCCAACTAACCATTCAATGGTCACTATTGGCACATGTAGATGGAACGATATGAAGAACAAGGGAACCTATAACTTCACCGCTAGGTGAGCAAGGAAGCAATTCCTTTTGGTTTTAGTACCCTCACACACCGTAGTGGTGTCATGCTTCATCATCGGGTCACCCCGACGCCTAAAAGCCGGGGTGGGCTCAACCACAATGTTGGGAGCTCTTTGAAGAAATTACAGACCAGGGAGGCTATAAGATAAAAAACCTCAGGCAGATCCCCAGTTTCCCTTTATTTTTGGGTCTGTCTGGGTTATTTAAAATTAATACAAGTAGGGGTATATGTAGGAGTGTTATGGTCCTATGACCTTAATGCCAACATGTTTCAGTCCAATTATGGCCATAAAGGTCCAGGACTTTCTTCAGGGCAAAAGAGGCCCCCTGGGATTCAGAAGGGGGAATTCCCTATCCTGTTTTATTAGAAGCAAGGGTAGAGTAGCTACATATAAGTTGATCTGGTTGCTCTTTTGTATGTGTTTCTAAAAGAGCTTCTCGTGGTGTATTATCGTTTTTTATATCGTGGGTTAAGTAACTTTACTTTGTCCATGCTTATGCACTCGCGCTTCTATTTACCTACGTCATGGGCCACAGAGTTTGGTTGACCTATCCCGGTCATCACTTTACTTTTCAACGTCATTGATCACATGTCTGTTGCGATCAATCCAGCTCATCGCTTAACAAATGCGGAAGTATAAACTTACCGATCCACGAAACATGGCGCGAAACGCCGGGGATCGGGTCCTAGTAGGTTTGGCAAGCGGAGCAGGACTCTTGACGAAGTAAGTTCGGGGATTTAGGATTAATAGCCCAGGATACGGGCCCTTTTTGGAGAAGAAACCTCTATAAATACATTCTGACTCCTATGCTCTAATACGGTACTTTTACAATTTCCTCCCCCTCATATTTATACTTTGGGGTCCATGTTAGGGTGTGACTATAGAGCTACTCCATTAGCCCTTCCATCCCCTGAGAAACGAAAATCATCCGAAGTCCGGGTAAGAAAGTATGCAGGTGTGAGAGTGAGTTTCACAGTTACCGATAGGTTTTTTAAAATCGTCACACATGCTTTTATTTGCTGTGTGGAATCACAGATACAGTGAGATTGATGTGTGTGAGAGGATTCTATGAGAGTCTCTTTTCATTGATAGTTTCCACTAACTGGCATGTGTTTTCAGTTAGAATGCGAGCAAATTCGCCACCGCACAATATATCTGTCACGCCGATTAATTGTGTACAGATACAATTTCTGAGTGGCACATATGTGGATATAAAGGCACACTACTTTGCCTTTTGACCACCTGGCACGTATAGATGTGGCTTTACATTCCTAAGCACGATTTTGAGACACATCACTTTGGAAATACCATTATGAAAACCGATCAGTATAAGCTGGATGTTTGTTTTTCTGTGTTCTCTTTTACAGATGGATTTACGACGCAAGACAGATTAATAGATCAGTCGCTCATACAAGGAGTAGCTACTCTACCCTTGCTTCTAATAAAACAGGATAGGGAATTCCCCCTTCTGAATCCCAGGGGGCCTCTTTTGCCCTGAAGAAAGTCCTGGACCTTTATGGCCATAATTGGACTGAAACATGTTGGCATTAGGGTCATAGGACCATAACACTCCTATATATACCCCTACTTGTATCAATTTTAATTAACCCAGACAGACCCAAAAATAAAGGGAAACTGGGGATCTGCCTGAGGTTTTTTATCTTATAGCCTCCCTGGTCTGTAATTTCTTCAAAGAGCTCCCAACATTGTGGTTGAGCCCACCCCGGCTTTTAGGCGTAGGGGTGACCCGATGATGAAGCATGACACCACTAGGGTGTGTGAGGGTACTTAAACCAAAAGGAATTGCTTCCTTGCTCACCTAGCGGTGAAGTTATAGGTTCCCTTGTTCTTCATATCGTTCCATCTACATGTGACAATAGTGACCATTGAATGGTTAGTTGGAGTAATATTATTTGTGTAACTGTTTATTGGGAGGAGTTACTCTCACCTATAATCCTCTCTACCCTTTGGGCAAGAGAAAAACATTTTCTCAATAGCCTTTGTAAACATAATACTAGCGCAGCGCACAGCTGTAGGGTTTAGACACAGAAAATATCTGTAATAAAAGACTCAATTCAGTGGATTTTACTTCTCTCCCTCTCTCACAAGATACTCTTTCTCACCTTATTTTAACAATCACCTCACATTTCATATCCACAAGATGGCTGAACTATTTGGTATTGGCTATTCTGATGAGGAGGCCTCCGCAATTCTAGCGGGTCCATCACTTTTGTCCGATACTAACATTAACCAGACCCTTACCCAAGCCCAAAATTGGGATGAACTTAAGGAATTGAAACGATGTCAGATGAAAATACTATTACACGGGGCAATAATCACAGAATACCTTCGCGGCAATGTGGCACCCACAGGCTTAGTGGTGACAAATGCTCCAAGAATCTTCCTTGATGATCCACAATTCAAGAAAGAATGCTCCCTAATCGCTTGGAGATGTTCACGTGATTGGCTTATCTTGATAATCAACACAGCCAAGCGCTTGTTAGAGGCTCTACTGATAAAAATTAAAATCAGTGAGGACTCATTACTGACAGAGATCAAATTAACCCTATACAAAAAGAAACTAGAAGAAGTTAATAAAAAGTAAATGAACATAAAGAGTACCTAATGCAGAATAAAATCAACAAACTGCAGAAAGACCTGAAGAAATTCAGTCATGAGAAGGTTTATCCTTATATTAAAGACGACTACAAAAGCCAAGTTCCATCTGATTCAGGATCCACACGGAGTGAACAGACCGCATCATCTGACTCCGAGTATGATGATTGGTCAAGTGATGGATCAAATAAGAGCTGGCGAGGAAGGGCAAGAAGACCTCGTAGAGGTAATTACAATCAAAGATATGGACATCAACAGATGTTTCCTTGGCCAGGCCCTTTCGGACCAGTTCAATATCACGGTCCCCCTCAATTCCCAGCAGGACCATACTATCAGCCTGATTTCAACCAACATTTTTTAGGTCAGGGCGGAAGAAGAGGGAGACGAGGAAGAAGGGGCAAACGAATACAGTGGGAAGAAGATCGGAGCTCAGTGAACACCAGGAGCAACACCAGGGAACAACAGCCGAGCACAAGCAACACGAGGGACTAGTAGTAAACCTCACAGACGTTACCCTTACCACAGATGAACAAACAATTCTGGATAAGGGTTTGGGATTCGTCCCTACAACATACCTGGACAAGTTTCGTCTTCGATGTGAATTAGGCGAATTCTTCAGTAAAATACGATTGAAGACTTTCTTTCTGGATAAAGAAAGACCCATAGAAGATGACACCTATACGGGTTTAAGACCCAAATCTTCTTTCTTCCCCCCTACTAATATGATGCCCCCAGAAGTACTATCTTTTGAAGAAGCAGTCAGCAAGGAAGTCGAATTACTCCAACCCAAGAGAAATGGGTTCAACAACTTGAGCAAGAAAGAACGGTTGGCCTTGACTACCCTACAATCCAGAACGGATATAGTCATAAAACCAGCGGACAAAGGTGGAGCTACCGTGATTCAAAGTACCAACGCATACAGAACGGCGTGTCTGAATCTACTGGCAGATACCAGACATTACAGAAAGATCAATAAGGATCCTACACAACGGATCAAAACTACTATCATGACATTAACAGCAGATGCCTTAACTAAAGAGTGGATCACGAAAAAGGAATATGAATTTCTGAATCAGGAAGATCCTAGAACTCCGCTCTTCTACACCATTCCAAAAATACACAAAGGGAAGACCCCTCCTCCTGGGAGACCCATTGTCTCAGGGATTGGTTCTATTTTAGAACCATTATCAAAATATACAGATTGGTTCTTACGCCCTTTGGTGAAGAAGATAAAATCGTATGTCCAAGACACCAAACACCTATTCAATCTTATGACACAAGTAGAATACAATCCAATAGATAATTTTTTGGTATGTTTGGATGTGGAAGCCCTATATACAAACATACCTCAGGCAGAAAGTATCAGAGTGATCCAAGAGATCCTAAGACAAGATGAGTGGTTGTGGGCAGCACCTATTGAGTGGGTGATCACCCTTAAACATCTGGCTCTTACAGAAAACTTTTTCACCTTTGAAGATCAATTGTACCTACAAATACATGGTACATCTATGGGGAGTACATTCGCCCCTAGTTTGGCCTGCCTGTACGTCAGTTATTTTGAAGACCGACACATATGGACTCATAATCCTTTCAGTAGAAATATCTGTAAATGGTACAGGTATATTGATGATGTCCTGATGATCTGGAGAGGTGATTTAGTAAGTCTTGAAAGTTTTAAAACATGGATTAACTCGCTGAACCCGCACCTTCATTTCACCATGAATGTGAATAAAGAGAGCATTTTGTTTTTGGATGTTACATTCACAGCCAAAGATGGTACTCTTGAAAGCTCCCTGTATACTAAACCTACGGACAGGAACAGTTTATTAAGATTCGACAGTGCCCACCCGCGGTCCTTAAGAGAGAATCTCCCAGTGGGGCAATTCTTGAGGATACGCAGAAACTGTTCCAACATCCAGACATATAAAAAAGAGGCAGCTGTTCTGACTAACAAACTCCAACAAAAGATGTACCCTAATAAGATCATAGAAAGAGCAAACAAAAGAGCTCGTAATACACCACGAGAAGCTCTTTTAGAAACACATACAAAAGAGCAACCAGATCAACTTATATGTGTAACTACATAAAACTCCTCATCCAATGACCTGAAAAAAATAATAAACAAGAAATGGTCAATATTGACATCTAACAGGTTATCATTTGAGAAACCTATGTTCTCATTTAGAAAAAATTCTAATTTGAGGAATGCCCTGGTACATACCAACACTTTTACACCTAAACCAACTAATCAGCAGACATTATGGGGTTTACCGCATGTTGTGGGACATTACCCTTGTGGATCATGTGTAGCCTGCCCTTTTACAGAACACACTAAAACATTGGAGCTGGGCTTAAACTCTCCATGGGAACAGAGGTCACATACAAACTGTAACTCTGAATCCGTGATTTACATGATCAAATGCCCTTGTGAACTGATGTACATAGGTATGACTAGTCGGATGATCAAAGTTCGTATCAGCGAACATAGAAGTACCATACGCAGAGCAGTCACAGCGACTAGACTAACAGCCCATTATCATGAAAAAACCCATAAAGATACAGAGTTAAAGTGGACAGTACTGGAAAAGGTTAAAATCACGGGTAACCAACAGCAAAAACTCTTAGAGCGTGAACAACGATGGGTTTATCGCTTGAAGACCCATGAGAAGGGTCTCAACAATTACATACCCTGGAACCAACTGAACAGGTAGATTGATTATCTCCCTCCGTCCTCATGACTACTGTCGATACTCTCAGTAGTGACCAATGACCGTTTGGGTGTCCACCACACATTATTATCCTTCAATTGGGGCTATGCTTCACGTACTACCATCATTAACAAGCTCTAAAAATCATTAAGAAGCGGGTGCTATATATTGAGTTATGTAATAGCGCATTAGACCCCCCCATACAGAATATGATGGGAGTTGTCGTGTATCATTACTCCTAGGACCCCATCACATAATATTGGACATCACGGTTTTCAGGATATCACGAATCTCCTGAATTCAAAATTACATCTACTATCAGATGGTCCGAGTATACACATATATCACATTCCTTTAAGGGTTCACTTTTTCCTCTATACGTGAGGAACCCTTAGGCGATTATCACACCTACCGTACTACTACTGCAAACAATACTCTTAATACCTAAAAAATCTTTTTAATAAAAGGTGGAATCAGGAAGGATGACAAGCGGAGATCATGTAACCATCAATCAGTCAGTAGTTATATCGCTATTATGACATTTATATACTACATCTCCCAGTAGTCTAAGGGAATGGTGACTACAATCTCCCACGATCCTGATAGGACTATATGCACACGCTTGCGATCACGTGTCCTAGAAAAACCAATCCTTCAGCAACTACACGTAAACGGAAGGTCATGAGCTCCGTTTATGGACACTGCATACATTTCATCTTTACATGAACGGGTGTAAATATGAGTAAACACATTGGGTAGATTTCGTTTTTTATATCGTGGGTTAAGAAACTTTACTTTGTCCATGCTTATGCACTCGCGCCTCTATTTACCTACGTCATGGGCCACAGAGTTTGGTTGACCTATCCCGGTCATCACTTTACTTTTCAACGTCATTGATCACATGTCTGTTGCGACCAATCCAGCTCATCGCTTAACAAATGCGGAAGTATAAACTTACCGATCCACGTAACATGGCGCGAAACACCGGGAATCGGGTCCTAGTAGGTTTGGCAAGCGGAGCAGGACTCTTGACGAAGTAAGTTCGGGGATTTAGGATTAATAGCCCAGGATACGGGCCCTTTTTGGAGAAGAAACCTCTATAAATACATTCTGACTCCTATGCTCTAATACGGTACTTTTACAATTTCCTCCCCCTCATATTTATACTTTGGGGTCCATGTTAGGGTGTGACTATAGAGCTACTCCATTAGCCCTTCCATCCCCTGAGAAACGAAAATCATCCGAAGTCCGGGTAAGAAAGTATGCAGGTGTGAGAGTAAGTTTCACAGTTACCGATAGGTTTTTTAAAATCGTCACGCCTGCTTTTATTTGCTGTGTGGAATCACAGATACGGTGAGATTGATGTGTTTGAGAGGATTCTATGAGAGTCTCTTTTCATTGATAGTTTCCACTAACTGGCATGTGTTTTCAGTTAGAATGCGAGCAAATTCGCCACCGCACAATATATCTGTCACGCCGATTAATTGTGTACAGATACAATTTCTGAGTGGCACATATGTGGATATAAATGCACACTACTTTGCCTTTTGACCACCTGGCACGTATAGATGTGGCTTTACATTCCTAAGCACGATTTTGAGACACATCACTTTGGAAATACCATTATGAAAACCGATCAGTATAAGCTGGATGTTTGTTTTTCTGTGTTCTCTTTTACAGATGGATTTACGACGCTAGACAGATTAATAGATCAGTCGCTCATACAAGGAGTAGCTACTCTACCCTTGCTTCTAATAAAACAGGATAGGGAATTCCCCCTTCTGAATCCCAGGGGGCCTCTTTTGCCCTGAAGAAAGTCCTGGACCTTTATGGCCATAATTGGACTGAAACATGTTGGCATTAGGGTCATAGGACCATAACACTCCTATATATACCCCTACTTGTATTAATTTTACTTAACCCAGACAGACCCAAAAATAAAGGGAAACTGGGGATCTGCCTGAGGTTTTTTATCTTATAGCCTCCCTGGTCTGTAATTTCTTCAAAGAGCTCCCAACATTGTGGTTGAGCCCACCCCGGCTTTTAGGCGTCGGGGTGACCCGATGATGAAGCATGACACCACTAGGGTGTGTGAGGGTACTTAAACCAAAAGGAATTGCTTCCTTGCTCACCTAGCGGTGAAGTTATAGGTTCCCTTGTTCTTCATATCGTTCCATCTACATGTGACAATAGTGACCATTGAATGGTTAGTTGGAGTAATATTATTTGCGTAACATATACACCCGCCCCATCCCGACGATTCATTCACCACTAGGGCCCTCGATTATTTCGACCGCCATTTACACTCCCCGTACCCTATGTCCCCTATCCCCCCTCCAGGAGCATACGACCCCACTAGCCTCGCGTCCAGTGTAAGCCCCGCGTCACCCCCATCAATATACGCCGATAACAGTATGGACGGTGGCGACTGTCCAGATTGGAGTTTGGAGGTGTCATTTAGTGAGGCTCCTTCCCCTACTGCCCCAGGGTGTTTCGCACTGGGACCCTGTTTCTATTATTCCCCCGGGCCCTCCTTTCCAGAATGGTGTTGTGACGGTCGGTGTGCGAGAGGACGTTATACAACCCCATGGGGTGTTCATCCCTACTCCGCCGCAATACGATTCTGTAAACCCAAAAGATGTACTAGAGGAGCATGTGAAAGATATAAATCTGGCGGTCAGAAAGCTAAAACGTCAAGCGAACGCCGCAGCCTTAAAACTAGGGCAGCGGAAGATACTGCAAATGGTTGACAGTTGTAAAAGGGTGAACCTCCAAGCGTGTCAAACAACTGTGTCAGACATATGGGGTACACAGGCATGACTAGGCCTATGCCGCCCCCTAAAAACCCCATGGGCCCCTGGTATTACTAAAACCACACACAAATCAAAATATAGCAGTACGGTCCATACTATACTGACCAAGTCCCTGCACTTCTTACGCAGGCTCAGGCGTAAAAAGTACATAGAGTCATACAGTTCCAAGAACGGTGCCTGAAGCACATACAATGGTACCAGCCACCCACCGACACACACGTTCAGGAGAGAACACCCCAAGGGGAGGGTGTTTGAAGGGCTCGGGGGTAGAGCGGCGATACTCCATCCGAGGAACACATAGAAGGACCAGGGGTGGGTCTGTAGCAGAGGCCTCCATGAGTACGTTGCACACATGTACAAACCATACTGTTCAGATAGGCGGGGGAGCTGCCTCAAAAAGACTGGTCCCATAAAAAGCAAAAGTGGGCTAATAGCGCTAAGCAGTGCAGGCTTTTAATAAGTAAACTCAAGAAAGCCAGAATATGCGCTACACGGTGGCTTGCAAGACACTCCAAGCCCGTGCTAAGCCAGGGCCCCCAAAATGATACAGCAGCGAGCTCCCCAACATGTCAAATTCCTCAAGATGAGAATTCTGAGGCCGTCTTTTTAGAGAGGGTTAGAAGCTACAGTCGCACTGTAGAGAGATTTAACGCTCCAGAACACGGGGTTTTAGCCATACATCAGGCTGTGCAAACACTCATAGAAAGGTTGTTACATGATGTGGGTCCTAATGATTTTTTCCATCTACGCTTCCAGGGGCAGGGTTTTGACAGCCCTTTGTTAACCAAACGAAAGTCCCGCGCTGTGTTTGACGCTGTGGAATTTTTAGAAAAACTCTCGAGGCTGTTACAGAGTAAGGCTGAACTAGTCGCCTATGGCACTTTCAGAGTCATAGCCCTCATTGTATGGGGCCATGAGGGGGGTGTTTCCAGTCCATTAAAGAGCATACTATACAGCAAGATAATTGGGAAGAAACAACGTTAGCTGCTCAACGTTAACAACGGAGCAGCCAACACGTGTCTGGTGGCTGGCCAGCATCGTGGGGTTGCTGATGGGGCGCAACACCACCAACGCTGTCATCATGTCTAGAGCAGCTGAAGCCCATGAGGTTCTTGAAACACCTCCAGACCATATGGTCAGCTTTGGCGACACAGGTCTTTTTGAGAACTATTTTGCCATTACGGTGAAAGCTCTTTATCACAACGGTTCTTGGAAGTACTTTACAACCGAGGAACATGTGAGAAATAAGATCATATATGTCCTTCACCACGAAAACCACTTTTACGGTTTCTTGAACCTTGAAGGTTTTCTGGGAATCAAGTACGTGTGCACATATTGCGATCACATATACAACACTAAGGCGCATCATCATTGTGAAATGCACTGTAAGATGTGTCAGAGGGATGGTTGCGTCATAGACGCCGCCCTGAAGGTGAGGTGCGCACTTGTAAGATGTTTTGTCGCTCGCAAGACTGCTTGAGCTTACACTGAAAAGCTGTTAAATCCGCCCCTAAAATGGATTGCTTTGAGTGTGGTCGGTACTTGGCGGTAGATCACAAATGCAAAGGCATGAAATGCCCAAGGTGTCACGCTCCTTTTAGGGTAGGAACAAATCACCGGTGTTACATGGTTAAAGGCAGACCCCAGACCAAAACCGAAGACTACATGGTGTTCGATATAGAGTGCACACAAGAGACAGGTGTACACCAACCTAACTATATTTACGCCCACCATCTAACTTCCGACGACAGCTGGGAGGTTCAAGGGCGAATGGGCGTTGGTGATTTCCTTAACACTTTCATTCAAACCAAATTCAAAGGGTATACCATGCTGGCCCATAACTCAAAAGCATATGATTCATTCTTTATTTTACAAAATCTGATTCGTGAAAAGGTACAAGTAGAACTCATCCCTCAGGGTTCCAAGCTGATGTTGCTAACGGCTGGCCAGTTACAAATAAGATTCATAGACACCCTGAATTTCCTGCCCATGAAATTGAGTAAGCTGCCAAAAGCCTTTGGTTTCCCAGGGTGTAAAGGTTAATTTCCACACTTTTGTAACACCTGGGCGTGCCAGGATTATGTGGGGCCCCTGCCGCCTCCGGACAGCTACGGGGTTCAATATATGATGCCTGATGAGAAAGAGAGCTTTCTGCAAACCGGTGGATGAACACCCTCCTCTTGGGGATTACTTAGGTAATTTGACCAGCGAACTCGATAAGAATGAACATATAATAGAATTGACTTCCTCCGGACCTAAGACCTATGCCTACAAAACAAACAACACCAAGGTGTGCATGAAGGTCAAAGGTATAACATTAAATGTCAACAACACTCTAAAAATCAATTTTGACAGTCTGAAGGATCTGGAGCACGAATACTCTGCTCGGGTGATCGTGAAAATGATAAAACCATAGTTGTGAATCAGCCCTGCATAGTCAGATCCAACAAGAAGTGGGAAATTACAACCCAACCCCTACATAAAACTTTACGCGTTGTTTTTGACAATAGGGTCCTGACTACGGACTATAAAACACTGTTGTACGGTATTATGCATTAGAGAGATCACCACACTATGCACACCAGAATACAGCATCCCTTCTCTTGTGTGTTAGCGGGGCCCACAAAACTGCGGTAAAAGCTTCTTTATAAAAAAGCTCTTAGAAAATGCTGCAGGGGCGTTTATCCCAAACACCTAATAACATTGTGCTGGCAAGATCTTTACACCGACCTGTCCCGCAGCTTCCCACATATCAGATTTATAGAAGGTATACCTGAAAATCTCAACGACGATGAGCTGCTGCCACTGACCCTTGTAAACCTGGTAATTGTCGATGACCTTATGGGTGAAGGTGAGGATCATCCTGAGCTAGAGCGAGCTTTTACTCAATATTCACACCACCGCAATCTAAGCATATGCTACATTGTGCAGAACTTGTTTTACAAGGGTAAGAACAGTCGCTCTATAGCACTCAACGCCTCATACCTTGTTTTATTTAAAACCCCCTGTGACAAACAGCAAATATCCGTCATAGCTAAACAGATGTACCTGGGAAACACGTACTTCTTCATGGAGGCCTTTAACGACGCTACAGCAAAAAACCACGGCTACCTGCTGGTCGACTTAAAAAATAACACCCTAGAAGACTACAGACTGAGGGCTGATATTTCCCCCTGATCTCCCAGTCGCTTACACACCGAAGACCAGGTCCCGAGCCTATAAAAAGCCATGCTGAAGACCTTTAGAGACATTTGCAGTCCAACGCCTGTAACACCCTGTGTTGACCATGTCTGACCGCCTATGCCGCAATTTAGCTCTCCTGAAAATGCTGGTTACAGTAAGTCCCCAGCACAGAAAGGCCATCCTCTGCGCTGCTTCTGATGATCTAGTGGCGGCCATTTCAGAAATAGCCCTAAACACCCTAAAAGGTAACATCCCTATATCAAAGAGCCAGTTACAGGTTTTGAAGAAGAAGCAACATCTTATCAAGAAACTCAGTAGTAAAAGGACCTCACTCATTACCAATAAGAAACTGGTGAAACAGTCTGGGGGATTTATAGGCTCATTGCTGGGCATAGCTATACCCATAATTACAAGCCTCCTCTCGGGACGGTGATGGAGCATGCCGTAAAGATGTATTTGGTTCCTAGACAGCAGTTGGAGCAGGTGGGGTCTTCGGCGGACAAGGCCTGGTATATACGGCGAAATGAGTCTCTGCGCCTGGTTGCTGAAATTAAAGACATTTTGAACAGGACTGATCTAAACACGTACAACAAAGCTACCCTTTACACCAGCACCCTTAAAAATTTCCTAAGCTACTACAAGCAGTGGGATACCAAAAAAATAAGCTAACTCTATATGCCCCGGACTCTGAACAGCCAGCAACGCCAGCGCCGGCCCCGCAACCCCAACAGCCGCAGCCAGACGAGGCCCCGCCCTCGGATATCTTTGTTGACGACCTCCTAAAAAATATAAGTCAGAGGCACAGGGGGGCAGTGCAAACGTTGATGAGTAAACTCGCCGCTTCTAAAGACCTAACAGCGTGGAATGAACACGGCAAATTTCTCTACAAGGGGCAGGCGGTTGTTGGCTCACTCATGTATGATCTAGTCAAAGGCCTCATGCACCCCAAGACCCTAATGCATCAAAATGCTCCTAGAGGTTGGGATCAGTTTCTACGAGCCGCCGCTGAACTCAACATCCCTTCCACACACATGGGTAATAACAGTCACCGCCGTATGCTTGAAAGTTTAAAGCCCCCCCCCCTTCCTCCATTGCCAGCCGCCTCTGACGTTACACGACTATCCCCCTCTTGGAGCACCCCACTTGTGATGCCTGTACAGAGAAGAAGGCCACTGTCCAAAGCCCATATGTGGATTCATCTTTAATGTTACTACAGACATTTTTGATTAACTGTGCCTATTACATGTATAACCGCGTCTGATTTTTCCTTCATATTTTTCTTCAGTAATGGATGTCATTGTAATGCACAACCTACATAACTGTTTTTAATAAACACTTTTATAACTTTTCAACCCGTCTCACTCGTCTTTTAAAACATTTTAATTATGGTGTATGTGGCAGCATAGAAATACACAGTCTGAATGCATGTTTTAAAAATGCCTTTATTTTAAACGTTCATCATTAAGCATACACATGTTACATGCCCTTACAATTTTGACAAACGCTATATTCTGGTTTCACAGGTCTGACCGAGGTCCTTGTGTTTTCTTTTACATATTTCACAACTATACTGTCATTGTTAACAAGTTCACTAGAATATAGATTTAAGAAATTTCTAAATGCCACACCCTCCGACATTTTACTGATAAAATAAATACGGTGTTCCCCACATGTGATGGCTAACGAATCCTGGACCCTTAGCTTGTTGTACCCAACCCTCGCTGCGGCTTTTTTCACAAACTTTAATATGGGCTGTGTATAGATACTGTGTTCAGGGAACTCAGCTGTACTGTCAAACACTGTAACCTTGTCACTATCTATAAACACGGCCACCCAATGTGTTCCACCCTTGTAATGAGGATTGGTGTTAAAGACTAGGGTGCAAGGTCTTTCTGGCCCTATTTCGGATGGTAACCCGTTGCTAGGGAAAACATCTAAAAAGTATTTCCTAGCGTATTTATGCCTGCTTAAGAAGTCCTGTATCTGCACAGTGTCCATTTCACAAACGTTTTAAAGATAGTAAAAAAAAATCTGTCTTGAGTGGTTGATCTGAATGATGCTGTCGAATACAGAGAATACGACCATGTTCACATTCACAGGTAGCGGATTACTAAATCGTATTTCATCTTTTAGATTACCATTTTTGACCAGATTGTAGTGATCGCCGTCTTCCATGTAGGGAGTCAGGTCGAATGAGAACAGAGTATATCTGGCCCCATAGCCTTCTCTTGACACGGCTACCCCACAGTCCCGTAAATGCTTCCCGGTTATTCCCTGAAGTAGTTGGAGGTTATAAAACTGGGTGTGTAGGGTTTTGCAGGAATCACAATGCCCTTGTGGACCAGCGCTGCATAGTTGATGTTGTAGTGCTTAAAATTGAAGGGATTTGAGGCGTAGACGCCGCTAAAAGCTATATTGTCTACAAATCCGATGATGATAAGCTTGGGTAGTTGTCCCAGAAATAAATTCTTTTGCTGAGTGAATACCTTCAGAGCTACTCTTTCTACTGCGTACTTTGATATTTGCAAAGCGTCGGAGTGAGCTAATCTGACGCTCAGGGACACTTTCACCCTCTTTACAAACAGACTCGCTGACAGTATGTCCAGCTTGTACTGGTCCTCATCCCCGCTGATGCGACAGAATGAGTCCTTGTTGCGAGTGAGCTTGATCTTAAGATCAATTCCGTTGATGAGCAGTTTATCTTGCGAAAAGAGGTCTGAATATATGCGGCCCAGGAGGTCAAAGTGACGACTGCCCGCCGCAAAACTTGCTCTTTTTACAAAACCCTGATTGTCACCGTCCAGCTCCTTGGCTTCAAAGTGTCCGTATGTGTCCTTGTAGAAGAGCCCAGCTGAAAGCTACGTGTCGAGGGCATCACTACTGTAAGTAAGAATGCTCTTGAGGTAGGCTCTGTAGGCGTACATGTTATCGCTCTGTGTGATGAGGCGATTGCTCAGGGTGATGTCCACCTGATTAAACACGGTCGCTGGGGGGTAAGCGATCGTCGCCACTTTAGCGTCTACTGCTATGTCAGAACCATCCGCTTTTACGATTTTGCACATAAGAGGGAGTAGCGTGTTGTTGAGATCCAAATACATATCTGTGGACCCTGATATATAAAACTCTATAGAGGCCAGAGGTGTCAAAGCGGCTAAAGGTGATACCTCCATGAAGAAGCTGTTTTCGATGCTTGTCAGTGTGGCCTTTAGAGTAAACAAGTCTAACTCAGATTTGGCGCACTCGCCAGATGCACAAGGTACGAAGGCCATGTTTTAGTTTGCGCCTCTTTAAAAAATGTTTAATTTAGAGGGGCTTCTCTTCTTTTTCGAAGCTCACTCACTTCTTGGGTTTTTCTTATCTGAGCGCGCTTTGAAGAACTCCTTTTTTATAGGGGGCAGGTGGGCCTTTGCGCCTCGAAGCGCGGTGCTTCCTTTTAACATTGGCTCAATGCTTGTACACCAAACCAGCGCCTTCTTGCGGCTGCTTGTTCATGCGCTCGGCAATCGCCAAAGTCATAGACCCTACCACGTCCTGGGCAATGTTTGTAGCCGCCGCTTTAACATGCAGCTTTGCAATTTCATAGCCTCTTCTCAAGAAGGACATAGCTCTTCTAAACAGACTGCGGAAGAAACCTCCTAGACCAGCCCCGTACATAACTGGGGACCCCTGAAAGTACAGAGGGTCTCCACATCTGGCCTGGTTTCAATAATAGTCCCTGTACATAGACAGGTCCCCGTATGTTTTCACAACCACCATGATGCCTGCTTAATAGCCTCTGTCGCGTCTCGGTCTTAAATGAAGCTTAACAATAACTTTCCCGTATTTAAAGGACACCGGGACGAACAGATCATCAAAGATCATGATTGAAATAGTGTCAAAATGTTTTTTAGAAGCTGCGACGTAGTCGGTTTTGTTGAATTGAATATTGCCCATCGTATTATTTTCACCCTGTACGTGGACCTATCTTAACAGTGGCGAGTAACTATCGCCGATCCTCTGGGCTTCTACAATATCGCTATACACATAGAGCGTGTACTTGAAACGGTTGGGTATTAGCCGTATGGGATGCTCTCATGCATGCTCACAGGGTCCTGCGCACACTCTATGTAAAACTTGTCCTCACTCTGTGTAAATGTATTCCAGGTTCTAGGGTATTGGATTTTGGTTAGGGCTACCTCCCAATCCCCTTTCAGGTCCACCGGCTTAGTTAATTTCATGGTATAATTAGAAATCTGATTGTCGGGGAACCTGCCCTTAGAAGCGTTGGACGGCAGGGTGATATAAAAGGGCGTTGTCTCCATCTTAACAGCAGCTTTTAGACGGTTCTCAGCTCACACACCATTCAGAGAGCTGGCCAGCACCCAACTGTTAAATTTCTCCGGCCATCCCCTCCATTTGACATATGCCTGACTATTAGCACCTCTACCTTTCCTTTTGAGAATCTTTTCAACCCTATACACCCTGTGTGTATCGGCGGGTATCCTTTGTAACTCTTCCTTGTAAAAGATCCCCGACAGTGCTCCCCATCATCCTTTAACCTGTAAATATACATCCCTTCTTTAAGCTCCACACTTTCCACTATAAATATTTCATTGCTAAAAGTCTGTTGGTAGCCCTTCGTAAAGACACCTTTCAATTTTGAAATCCTTACGTGATCACCTTTTTTAAAAATAGGCTTCTTCACCTTTGTAGCGAAGTTACGCCCGTACACCGTTCTCCAAACAGATAAAGAATTACTAGGAGTTACAACTAAGAGTGCTGTTTTGATAGTCCTGTGATAACTGGCATTATATACATCTAAAAAAGCTTGTAGAACATCAACGTATCTGTAGGTGTTGTGGGCTGTAAAATACCTCCACATCTTAGACTTTAAAGTTCTATTAAACAGCTCTACAACCGCTGCTTTTACCTCCGTGTGTGTTACAAAATGTTTGAACACCATGGTGCTTTAATAATTTCGGAAATGCCTTGTTTAAGAATTCTTTACCGGCGTCTGTTTGTAGTTTTTGAGGAATTCGTCCCTTCTCGAAGATGGCTTTAAAAGCGGCCGTGACGCTAGCCCCACTTTTATCGCGTAGCGCTTCTGCGTAGGTGTACTTGGACAAGACGTCTATGATGGTTAATATATAACGAGCGTTGCTGTTATGTTTTGCTATATCTTGAAGGCTGATAATATCCGCCTGCCATTGATAATCTATTTGCGTATTAACGTATGTAGGACGCCTCTTAAAGTGTCTTCTGGCAGGTTTATGGAGTGAATACGCCTCTTCTCCTGATAACCAGGTCTTCACTTGGCCTCTGCTTACAGGTTAGTTTTCATCTACAGCCCTTCTATACAGAGCTTCGGCGCTTCCCAAGCTGCCAACTCCCCATGCATCATAATAAAGTTTTCTTTACACACAACAGGGCCCCCGGCATGTTATCATCCGCTACACCACCGGGAATGAATGACACTTGTTTTGCGTATGAACATTTTATTAAAAATAAAGAATATTAACAAAACATTTCATAGTAAGCGTCGTAAGGACGGATTAACACATAACCACCTCAAGGTGTAACATTCTACTACTCTGTTCTAAATACACGCTATCATGTAACGCTAAATAAGACCTTATTTATTTAAAATAGTCTTCGGGGGGCTAAATAGCCTATGCTTCTATTTTTTATATACAGCTTACACATATGCCTTTCTACAAGTCTTTCTATCATCTTTCTATCAAAAGCCGTACACAGCCCTTGCATACCCTGCAGTTTTAAGCTGGGGTCATGGGCATGTCGGATCTCCTCGAGTGCCACTGTCAAGAGCTTCAGCATATCAGGGTGGACATATTTCTTTTCAGAGGCCAGTCCGTACACCACCCTTAACAGTTTATACATCTTGTATGGGTCTAACAAACTACATATATAGCATATTACTCGTGCTCTGTATGCATTGCCCAGACACTCATGCGCGTCCTGCTGAGGATCGTTCATTCTGTGTCTGAAACAATGGCTGTAATAGTCATGTTTGACACAAGCTAGCACCACAGCAGCGGCGAAACCTTTAACAGCCATCAGGTCGTTGTGGGGTACTACTTGAATTTGTTTTACATCCGTGTCGCTCTTGGAGACATAGTCACACTTCATGGGAACATCAGTACTTTGTCTTGTGGAACTTTCAGTCTGTTTTGCACAACATAGACAGTAAAAATGTATGCTGTCTGCTTTTGTAGGAGGCCCCACGGCCTCTGTTCTTTTTGGGGTTGCTCCCTAGGGTCAAAAGAAGAAAGATTGACAGTCCGTTAGTTGAAGAAATAAACTACATCATTATGTAACTGACGGCTCCTAACATTTCTTTTTATTTTATTTTTAGTAACCCCAGCATGTTCACCGCCACCTGCGGCGGCTCAAAAATCTTGAGAGTCGTTAATGTACTGCGATATCCCATCATCTTCGGAGCTTGTACCAGGCTGCTGCACAACTATCTCCTCAGGAGCCGCTTCCTCCTGAAAAACAATGTGTTCATAGACGGGTGTGTTAGAAAGTGCTACAGCTTCTTCACCATAGTGCATTATACAGAAGGGGCATTCAGCTGGGGTTGCTCTCTCGGGTTAAAAGAAGAAAGATTCACATGCCATTAGTTTAGTTGAAGAAATAAATTACCTCATTATGTAACTGACGGCTCATAACATTTTTACTAACCTCAGCATTTTCACAGCCCTCCGCGGCGCCTCTGAAATCTTGAGAGTTGCTAATGTCCTGCAATGCCCCATCATCTTCGGAGCTTGTACTGGGCTGCTGCACAACCACCTTCTCAGGAGCCGCTTCCTCCTGAAAGCCAATGTCTTCATAGACGGGGGAGTTAGGTGGAACTATCGTATCTTCCAAATCATCCAGCTCCACGAAGCTGAATCCCTCATATGCGCTGCCATTACACGACTCCACACTCCAGGTGCTATCAACCTTAATTGGGAACATCCGGTATACGCAATCCTTGAGACTGCGTGCGTCCATACGCTGACAATGGTCATCACCAAAACCAGTAACGTCGCAGCCCATATCCTTAGGTGTTTCTTGTTGAGCATTCTCATCCATTACCAGGGGTTTTAAGCTGCGGTAATATCTATCGATAGTGGGCTGTACGCCACCCCACATAGGTCTTTTCACGAGCGGGTTGTATCTCTTCATTTTGCTGTGGGCAGCATTTCGTATTTAGGCCCCTGCTTGCTGTACAAGGCTCTTAAGGCTGCCTTATATGTATCCTAAACAACCCCGAAAAGGGGCATGCACCTCTACACCACGACATGGCCAGCCTCCGTCATAGGGCTCTGGTTCGCTGCTGCCTCAAAAACAGCCCCACCCCATGGCAGACCGCCCCTAGGGTCAAATGGTCACCTACATCCATCATAAGGGTTTGGGACCTGTCATATTTGGTGCAAGGGGGCATGGCACCTGTCACTTTTGGGGACACAAGTTTGATGAGCAATGGTATCCAGATTCACTACTTACACAGGGGGTATGCCCGCTAAATGTATGTAGGCCATTGGCTACTACCTTCTGACCCATGTGACGCCCCTATAAATAGTATTTAGGGGCACCCCTAAATCTTGATCCTCAGATTACCGATGACCTACGAAGAATAGGACAAAGAAGAACCATGCAGAAGCGAAGACTGAAGACACCAACTGACTTGGCCTCAGCCATATCGGCCTGTCTGCAGCGCTCAAAGACCCTGCTATAGATAAACAACTTGTCCTGGAGCCCAGAGACTTCCAGAATCCTGGGAGGACTGCCTGCCTTCTAAAAACACTTCTGATCTCTCATGGACAGTGGACCTGTCTAGAAGAAAAACAAGATTTAAGACAAAGTGCTGTGCCTGTGAACCGCAAAGTCGACTACCTCTGCACCCTACGCCCACGGCCCGAGTCCAAGGGACCTACCAGTCCATAAAAGGTTCCCTAGCGATCCTGAGCAAGCGTCCCTCATGGGTTGACCCCTACGGGACTCCACATCCATGCCAGCAGCCTCTGCAAGATGAACCCCACCCAACCTTGGCTGTACCAGTAAGCCAATTTCTGACGCCAAAGGAAACCCCTGCACCCAGAACCCAACAGTGTTACAGCACTGCAGAAAACTCCAAACTTACCTGTGCAGCTGTAGGTTTTTTCGTTCTGTCCTCCTGTCCTGAGTCTGCAGCCTTTTTCAACATTTGGGATACCCTATTGGCTTGCATTGGGCACCCAACGCTGTGCTGGCACTCTACACTGGGCCACCCCGTACCGCTGAGTTTAAGCCTGATGCTGCCTTCTGGCCCTCGCTGTGCTTGCCTTAACCTCTGGAGACTGGGTTACAAAACCGTGCTACTTACCTGCAAGTAATACTACTTTGATTGCCCCCTTTCTCTTTTGGATAACATTGGCACCAGGTCCCGAGTTTGACCTCTGCACTCGACCACCCCAGTGCTGTTGGTGGTGCAGTTTTGTTAATTACCTGAACTTTGCCTACTAATGATTCTTAATCCAAAAGTTCAATACTGTAAACCATTTACTTACTTGCATAGTGCTGATTGTGTTTCCTTCCATAGGATAAAATTGTACTGAAGCACAAATGCACTGTCGGCTTTTCACATTAAAAAACAGTGATATTGCAAAAGTATCTTTTGTTCTAAAAAATAAACATGCAAAAAGTGATATTTTTACAAGCAATTGGTCTCAGATTTAGACGTTGAGTGTGTGCAATCATTTCTTGGCTGTGTGTGTACAACAAATGCTCAGCATTGCCCTCTGATAAGCCTAACAGCTTGACCACACTACCACAAAATAGAGCAGTAGTATTATCTACTTGAGCCGCTGTAAAGCTTCGAGGGGATCCACTGACCCTCTGCACACTATACCTTACTTTGGTATAGTATATACAGAGCAGGCTGTGGGCGTGAGTCCTTCTCAAGTTTCAGCCACAGTCTTTTTCAGGATGAACCACAAAAAGTCACTAAATTAACCTGTGCTTGGGAGTGGTCAGTATCAGAAGAGGAGGAGCTGGCAAGCGAGTGAACGGGTGTAGTGTAGCGAGTGGCGGTGCAGCAGAGCTGCGGCAGCGGACGCCTGAGGCCGCCCGAGCTCTCCTTGAACTAGAGACCGCTTGAGCTCCCTTGAACTACGCTGTACGGACTGAGCCCGAGGTCCGAAAGTTCGCACACAGTGACGGACGCCAACCCCAACGGACCGCGGACAACAACAGGCAGCCTGCGGTAAGGCGTGAGCAGGCTCGATAGGAGTCGGGTGTAGTACGAGCAGAGGCAGGAGCGCAGCCCTGCTATCGGGGCCAGCAGGGTGTTGTGCCCAGGTGCACCCACGAAGCGGCTCAACTAGGTTGGGTGCGGCTGGGATGCCCCAGTGTGCCCTGCTCCTGTTCCCTCTTTTGCCATCCCCTCGCCATTCCCTCGTCCCTTCCACCCTTCAACAGGGGGAAACCTCTACTTGCAACTCGACTCTCCCCTCGACACGCACCTTCAACATCAATTCAGACACTGGATTGGTCGCTTGGTTACTGACAGAGGCTATTGGAGGTCATTAGTGGAGGCCAGAGTACAGAGGCCACCAGTCAGTACTACCACCTGTCGCCATCTTCACCAACACCACCAGCCATCAAAGATCTTTAAAGGGACTTTAAAAAACCCATCTAACTCAGCCAAAGGCGGCCATGGCTAATTAGGCTAACCAGGTATTCAAAGGTCACGTTGGACAAGCGGAGAAAATAGTGTAATACGCCCCCACCAAATGCAGCAAGGGCAATAGTGTCTTTTCGGCATGGGGAACAACTGACAGTAACTCCCGGGCCCAGACTGGAACAGCGGGACATTCACGCATAAGTGCTGGAACGAGAATCAAATAAATCCATTTGCCTATTTGATTGACCACTGAGTCTGCTCCCGCTCCCATGCAATTGCTCCTTGCTTTCCCACCACTCATCACCCAGCACCCTGCGACAAGGAAAGAAGAAGAGGCTCCAATACAACCACGCATTGCTTCTCGGCAGCATTCACCTTTCAGCATTCCGCGGGACCCAGTGGTGTTTTTTTTTTTACCTGGCTCTTTACTCACACCGCTAATGCCTATTGATTTGATCGCCGCTCCAGAAGTTAAAATATAAAAGGTGAAAAGCGCTGTAATTCAGATGTGTTACTGTAGACAACGCGAGTGTCAATTCATAAAAGAACAGAAAGTAGCGGCTGTTTAAGGCAGTATAAGGCAGCATAAGACGTGCGGCCTCCCACCCCATATAATGAGGTCAGGTCAGCTGCGTGGGACATTGCCACGACCCCAATTAAAACGCCGGTGAAAGAATGAGGAGAGTATAGTGACTGGGTACAATCTTTTGCATACAATCTGAGCATTCCAATAGGAGATAAAGCTCGAGAACTAGCTAATTTAGCAGTATTTTCTTCAACTTCTCCTGAAGACGCTCAATATTCTGGAGTTCGTAGCATGCCCAGTAGGAGGACCAGTCAACCACCCATCACAGGATTCTTTAAGCAGCAACAAACTGTAAAAAAGATAATGGAACTACAACAACAGCCTGTGGTGCTAACGGAGAATAGACATCTAAGATCAACACAGCGATCAACACAGCTTTCTCGCATGACCCAGGGTGTATGCTTGATAATGCCCTACTTTGTCCAGAGATTAAAGAAACCAGCAGTGATCACCAATTATCAGTTAATAGCACTGGCATCTTTCCAACAGCGTCTGCTGTGGCCTTCTCATCAGCAACACCACAAACCATTGGCCCGCTTTTGGTAAAAGCTCAAGTTCACGCTCCTATGGCAATACCTGGTGGGTGCAAAGGCACATTTATGCAAAAACCACAAGGTTGTAGTCAAAGTGAGATTAATTCCGTAATTAATATATCGTCTTGCCCGGACCTAAATTCATGTGACAAGGTCTTATGTCCCCCCTCATTCAGGTACCCTCCCTTGCTCTGCCTAAGTCAGAAATTGATAAGGGGTTGCCAAATCATGATACCAGAGGCATCCTCCAGCCCAAAAGGCATTAAAAATGCATTTAAAATGGATCCACCAAGCATAATCTTGGAAATCAGTATCATTAATAATGACAAGTCAACCCTGGTCCCAGGTAAAATTCCTGTAGAGAATGTGCCTTCTTTAAACGGACAAAATAAATTCGTGCAAGCTGACTCTTTGATTAATCCGCTTAGTTCAGCTGATTTATCATTGCTAGCCAAATATGATGAAAAATTTCGGGATGGAACCTGTGCTTCAGAAAATAAAATAAAAGACCCGGAAAATGGAATATGGGGTAGTTTACTCAACACAATGGATAACATCACCAATGCTCTTAATTTTCACTCAGATAAACTGAATATTCAAGTGGATTTACTAAACACATTGGCTCTCTACGTAGCCAGGATAGATGCTAAATTGCTTCACTTACCTAACCTGTCATCCGGGATCAAGATTACAAGTTGCACCCCGGGCACCCGTGTGTGTGAAGAGCTGAAGAAAGATACAGCCCTCAGTGATGATTGGAGCTGGCTTCCTAAAATAGTAACAAAAGGGAGAGCTGACATGCACAAATGATGCTTAAAGGACTCAAATACGGATACAAAACCCTTTAATATTTGCTTGTGGAATACCAACCGTCTGACAACCCTTACAGAGGATCCAGATACAGTAATCTTTTTTAGGGATTTTGATGTTTTAATGTTCCAGGAAACATGGTGCATGGAAAAGGAACCCCTAATTGGTTATTATGAGTATTTGAACCTGGCATCCCATAAGGCAGTCTTTGATGGCACAAGTGGCGGCTTATCCATCTACGTTTCTTTGGATTTGAATGTCAAACATTATGAAATTGACTTTCAATTGCCGTGGCTTTTGTGTATCAAATTAGTCCTTAAACATCCTATAATACTCTTAAACGTCTATCTAAGTCCAAAAAACTCTGCCAAGACTTCTCAATTTACTGCTCTATGAGAAGTAATCAAAGTGCTGTACCACGACCACTTAGACGCAATGATGATTATCTCAGGAGATTTTAATATGCACCTTCTTACTTAAAACTGCGTTAATAAACCAAGTAGAGTACTGACACAGATGTGCCGTTCCCAGCTTAATAAATATAACCTTGTGTTATTACAGGATGATGGCCAAATACCCACATTTAAAAAAACAGGCCAATTCTCCATCATTGATTATTCCATCATCTCAATGGGGCTATTATCCTCCCTCTATAAGTATCAAGTAATACCTAGGATAGAAAATGATCACAATCCTCAATCAATCTCCCTGGCTCTATTACTTGTTCACTTGCCGGAAGCAAGATCCATGAAAATCAATGCCAACAGCCTTTAGTCTTAACAGGCTAGTGTGGAACCCGAGAAACCAAAAGGAAATATGGGATTTCCTAGAACTTGCAATCTTTAAAGCACTGATTGGAAAAAAGAAGGGAAGTCCATTGTTGATATTTGGCCTTGTTTGTGTGTTTCCCTTTTTGATCGCTTTCCTCCTTCTATGACATCAAAAGGCTTCATCATGTTACCAAAAAATCAGGATGGTACACTAATTGGCTGCTTCCCCTAAAAAGAGAACTTAGAGCTATATGGGCGACTTTTAGAAAACCGAAACTTTGGAACATCATAAATTATAAAGGCTCAGAAGACAATATAAAAACGAAATATGGAAAGCCAAACAAACTTACTATGAGGGAATATGGTCCAAGCTACATTATTCATGCAAAACTCAAAATCCAAAAGTATTTTGGGGCATAATAAATAATCTCGAAAATGGTAGTAAAAGAGGGAATAGTGCTAATATCACCGAATCCTGCTGGGCATCTTTCATTTATAATCTTTACAGTTCATCCTCGGACCTACAGCTTAATACTAATACTGTTTGTTAAAACTCAAGCACGTCAAGCAGAGAAGAAGGTAGAAAATACGGGAATGTCCAGCACATTCTCTAAGCTGAGCCACAAGCTAAGGAGACATGGCCTACAGAGCAAGTTAAAAAGGCAATAAGCAGGATCAGATCAAATGGAGCGCCTGGCCCTAACGGAATTCCAAATTCAATTTTTAAAGCAAATCTTGGGCATTGGTCAGAGGTTTTAACAATTTTATTCAATGATGTTATTTAATTTGAATCGGTTCCCGAGTCATGTCAAGGAAGCATAATTCCGCCAATATATAATAGTGGTCCACAAGACAACCCTGCAAATTATAGGCTAATTTCCCTAACAGATGTGGAGGCAAAATTCTTTGCAAGCTGCCTGCTTGACGACTTGGAAGAATAGGCCGCAAAAAATTATTTAATTCCAGCTTTCCAAACAGGCTTTAGAAGGGGTGAATCAACGAGTATGAACTTGACCTTATTGACTTAATTGGCCCAAAGAGCAAAATATAGAAAGCAAAAGCTATATATCTGTTTTGTCGACCTTAAGGCCGCTTTTGATTCTGTTCCCCGTAATCTACTTTGGGCCAAACTTTCAGAATGGGGTATTCCAAACCAACTGCTCAACATGATTAAATTGTTATATAACAACACATGGGGCCAGATCAAAGTCGGAGACGGCAGAAGTACAACCTGCCGATTTGAAACTAGGAGTGGTCTGAAACAAGGTTGCGATCTGGCCCCATGCATTTTTAATTGTTTTATGGCCGACCTACCAATACATTTTAAAGAAGTTAATGCTCACTCACCTACCTTCTTAGGCAAAGACATCAAATATTTACAATATGCTGGTGACACCATTTTGTTAAGCCATACTGTCATAGGCCTGAAAAGATAAGTTGACTCTTTTAATCACTATATCACCCTTAATGGTTTGCAAATCAATACCAAAAAGACAAAAATAATGACGATAGGTGGTACAAAAACAGATAAGAAAGAATGGAAGATTAACGGGTTACATATCAAAACCGTGAAATATTATATGTACCTAGGAATAACATTCGATGATAATCTGTCTTTTAGACAGCATTTCATTAAACTTAAAGCAAAGGCGACAGCCTTGTCCTTTGCTTTTAGAAAGGTGAGGGATAAATTGTCTTGTCCAAATCACGAACATCTATTAAAGGTTATGAAAGCAAAGCTGATCCCCTCTTTGGCTTATGGTCCAGTGATTTTTCATGGCAAAGACGCGAAAATCCGTGATGACCTACAAATAAAAGTCTTCAAATCAGTCTTTGGGGTCCCTAGGTATATAGGGCACACTAATGTCAGATTAGAATTTAGTCTAAAAAGGCAATCTCTGGTACGGTAATCTGCCTTTTTAAAAACGTTATATTCTCTGTTTGTTCAGACCAGGGTACCCTTGCAAACCAATGTTGGCAGGAGATAACGAGGTATGAGCATGCTAGTAGTTGGAGAGCTTATCTAAGTGAGAGTTTACACAAATTTAAGTGTCCAGTCTTTGAAGAAGAAGTTAAGATCAAAGCAGTTAATAAACAGACAATAAATCGTTCAGTCACTCTTTTATCGAGTCTTTTAGATAAGGATGAGCTCACAAAAAAGAGTCACTCCTGGTCAATTATCAACTCATTTATTAAATTAGAACCTCAATTATATCTCATGACCCATTTAAAACCATTTCTAAGGAACAAATTTATGTTGTTACGATTTGGGAGATACCCTACAAGGGACGGAATACCCAAATGGGAAAAAAGCTGGTCCACAAAAAGCTGTAGGTTATGTGGCTTTTGCAACTACGTGCCCACAGCTGTTAGAAGAGCGGAAGACTTTGTTGAGACCCATTTTTAATGAACTAGGGGTGAGAGCATGTCGACACGCCATTATAATCTGTCTCACTGGGAATATGCCCCACCTCATCTCACAATTTGGAAAGTTCATTTTTATTGTTGAAAAAAAGCTACTAACCAAGACTGATAATTATTGTTATTGCAGCAACATGTCGCCAAAGACATTAACCCTTTCGCTGCGGCGGGAATTCCGCCACAGCGCTGGGGGGTGCGGGGGGCAGCGCGGTGGCGCTGTGCTCATGACGGAACGGTTCCGTCATGACTCCGCCCAGTTGCGTTGTCCCCCCGCACAGGCGGGGAAACAGCGCCGCGTAGGCGGAGCGGCCGCCAACGGCCGTGACATGACGGAACCGCTCCGTCATGAGCACACGGCAACTGTGGCTCATGACGGAGCGGCTCCGTCATGAGCGGGGAAGGGGTTAATGCCAAAATGATAATTTGCTCCTAAAAGCTTAGTGCATGACTCTGAATTTGAAGTTCTAAAAGGTTTTAAATTGTTATAGTGATTGGGAAAACAAATCTGAGATTTAAGAAAAAATGGTTTTAAAATATTTTAAATACGCACAATTAACTGTATTTTGTGGGCCGTCCTGCCAAGGAGAAAATTATTTATTTCTTAATAACTTTTTTGGGAATTGTCCGCCAGCCGCCAGCACAACTGCACTTTAGTTATTGCTGCTAAAAAATCATTGCACAATGGTACTTTAATTATTGATTGGCACAGGCACTTTTAATCATTGCTGTCAACTTCTTAGTATAAAGCTGTACATGTGTTTTGTCGGTAAAAATTAATGTTCTTAACCTATTGTGTTTTATTCTTGATTGTAATGATTTTTATTAATCAACAAATAAAGTATAACTACTACTGTGTATAACCGTTTGGTAACTTGGCACAAAAGCAGCCAGGCTTAACTTAGAGGCAATGTGTAAAATATGTATGCAGTACTCAAACAGAAATAAAGTGAACACAAGAAAAATCCCACATCACTTTAGAAAAATAGAGCAAAATGTCATAAATTATTTGACACCAAAACGACAAAATTGAGATATCCAATTTCAAAGATTTAAAGTAAGTATAGTGCCTAAAAGCACAAAGCTCCACTCACAGTTACCTGGTCGTGCAAGACCAGATGAAAGTCACAAGTTGAGGCCGACAGAGCTGGCCAAATCTCACCAATGGCCAAAATGTCACAGATTAAAATCATTTAAATATGAAATTTGATGTGATTTGATATTTGCACTATCTTGCATTTCGTTTAAAACTGCCATTTGTTTACAATTGTGAGCATCTTTGGGGGAAATATTCACCACAAGAGTCACACTCTTGGGAAAACTGAGATAATTTTTACATCGTTTTATATCGTTGCATGTTTTACATATAACTTGTACTGCATTAGGGGCATTTTAAACTATTTTATGTGAACTTGAGTTGCTTTTTACTGAATTTTGGGGGCCTTACGTCCTAGTCACAAAGCACGTTTGACAGTGGGGCTTTTACCACACCAACCAGGAAGTGCTGTTCCAGCCACTATTACAGGTCTATCAGCAGTCTAGTTTACATAACAGACAGGGTTCAAAACCAGGGAGCTGCGCAGATGCACCACTGATGCACCAAAGGCAACCCCATCTGTGCCGGTTCGTGCCCAAACAGGACCAGGGGCCCTGCCCACTGAAACTCAGAGGAACATGCAAGGACATCCTTCTCTTTGGATTCATTACTATCCATAAGCAGGGTTAGGAAATATGAGGTGGTGGGGAGACCGGGACATTTAGAAGGCCCGTTCTCCTGCCTTGGGCGTAAATGGGTAGGCTGGCCTTATGAGGTGCCGCATGAAACATGGTACTTGCCAGAATTGAGAATGAAGAAGAGATTATACAAATCTTCGGAGCATGCTTGGAGGCACTCCAAATGCACTAAAGATCATCAGGATTTTAAACCAGAGCTAATTAACTACTGTAGAGCTCTTAAAAAGGCCTAAAAAGACACCTTTATGAAGAGCATTGAAGAGAACAGTATTTCGCCCAAAGAACTCTTTAAAATTGTAAAGGAACTTTTACAACCAGTTTGCCTATCACAAACCAATACCCTGTCAGTTTCCAACTGTGAGGATATAGGGAACTTCTTTATTAATAAGACTGATAGTATTTATGACATTTTTTGACATACTACCTCATCTAGATGAGATCCCTAGGAAACAATTCAGCACCCCACTGACAGGCAGTGCAGAACTGGGGAATTTCTCGGTAAAACAAGTTATAAAAACAAGAGGTAAGTCAAATCGGGCTCTCCCCTAGATCCCTACCCCATTTTATTTTGTGGGGTTGGCCCCCCTTTGAGGCCCCTCCCTGAAACAAACTTATAATCTATCCCTGGCCACTGCAGAATACCCAGATCCCCGGAAATAAGCTCTATTACTCCCTCTAGCAAAGAAAACAGGCATCGGCGTGTCAATCTTGTTGAACTATCAACCCATCTCCTTGCTCCCCTACATGTCTAAGGTATTAGAAAGACTAATCAATGCCCAGCTCCTCACTTTCCTAGAAAACAATAACTTGTTAGACCCTTCCTAGACAGGATTCAGAATGACCAATAGCACTGAATCCACTCTTCTGGCCATTTTAGATAACATCAGATTAGAGGTGGATCAGGGTAGGGCTGCTGTCCTGATAATACTGGATATGTCCCCGGCATTTGATATGGTGTCCCATTATCTATTGATAAATAAACTGTATGAGATTGGAATCCATTTTAAAGCACTAAAATGGTTCGGCTCCACCCTAAATAAGAGAACCCAATCATTGCAACTAGACACCTTCGGTTTGCTCCACCGCACATCCAAATGTGAAGTCCCTCAGGGTTCCTCTCTTAGTCCTACTTTTTTAATGTGTATGTCTCATCCATAATAAAAAATGTCAGGCAATGGGGTTTTGAGATCTGCTGTTGCACAGATGACACACAGTTGGTAATTTTGATTGGGGAAAACTTCAGGAAACCAGAGTCAATCTGACCAGCTGTCTTCCAGAGTTATCAAGTTGGATGTGGGCACACTGTGTGAAATTAAACACCGAAAAATCAGAGATCCTGCTCTTTGGTGGATAACAACAGATTTGGGAATCCTTCTAGTGGCCAACTTCTCTAGGCCCAACCCCTGAGCCTACGAAAGTGGCAAAAAAATTGGGGATCTTAATAGACAATTCCTTATCCAAGTAGGAGCAAGTCAATGCCATTTGTGACAAATGCTTTGGTAAACTCAAACACCTGAGAAAACTCTTCCAATGGATTCTAGTGGACTGCTGCAGAACCTTTGTCCAGGCACTTGTGACTAGTAGACTAGATTACGGGAATGTGATCTACCTGGGTATGGTGGATTACCTCTTTTTCCATCATCAGGTAATGCAGAATGTAGCACCAGACTAACATGCAACAAAGACAAATTTAGCTCAGCCTTGGCTGGTTTGAAACCTCTTCACTGGCTACCCATGCGCAAAAGAGCAAAGTTTAAACTGCTCTGTCATATGCATAAGGCTCTTAACAAAACAGACCCAGTGGTCATACGTCTTACTTTAGATTTTTAGAAACCAACCAGAAACTTTAGATCTCAGAATTTGGCTGTAGCTAAGACTACACGCATTAAAAAAGTGAAGACAGGGCGCTGCTTCTTCTCTTATTTAACAACGGCCCAATGGAACTTACTACCTCTTGACATTTGCCTCATGGAAAACCATATTAATTTTAGAAAAAACGTAAAGACCTGGATTTTCTGGGATCAACTAAATATAGCTGATGCACCATATAGCAGTTAAACCTCAAACACCGACTTGAGAAACTTCAGCAATTATACTGCCCTGATATCCCTACGAGGATGAAAGTTGCGCTGTACAAATACTGCAAATAAATAAATAACATATCAATGTGTACTGCACATTTCCAAAACATGCGGTGCTTATTCACGTTCCAACAGTAACTGGGACGGGATTAGGCTCCACATGTTTTGGAAATATTATTCGAGTGAGCATTGGAAATGTGCAGTACATGTTTATATGCACGTAATCTGTGAGATTGTGGCTGGACTACTGCATACGTAAACCCTGATGAAGTTCCGGATAGGGCAGAAACACACTGGCTGGGTGGGCTTTTCGTTTTGTAATAAAGAAATATGAAATGTGACCAAAAATACGTGTTTTCATAAATGAGGATTGAAGACCAAACTCTTTGAATAATCCTTGGGACATTGAATGAGAATTTTACTGTTTTAGATTCCTATCTAAAGGACTATTGGAATACACTATTACATTGTATTAGGCTATCCTTGAAAAAATTGAAAATATAATTGGAATGCTTCTTTCTTATTTATGTCAATCTCAGGACCCAAATAGTTAGAACAAGCACATGCCAACTTTCTAAAAGTGGCATTTTCAGAATTGTGATGTAAATTCCGACTTTACCATTATAGAGGATTTTATGTTACTATTCCCAAGACACCAAACATGATATTTCTACCTACTACCAAACAGAAGTTATCACTTATGAAATGTAATATGGTAACCCAATGTTATCCTATGGGAGAGGTAGGCATCCAAGCATTGAAAAACTAATTTAGACGCTTTTTACTACCAGGACATGTGAAACATAATTGTACATGCCTTTTTAAATACACTGCACCCTGCCTGGTGACTGTTTAGGGCCTAACAGAGGTTGACCTATAAATTTAAAAAGTGATGTTTAGGCCTGGCAAAAGGTTTATTTGGCTGGTCAAAATGGCCCAGGATGGCAGAGTTGTCTAGCAAAGCCCCAGCTTGACGGAGAGGACCTGCTTTGTTTACTGTTATGAAGGTGATTTTATGAAGTCCAGCAGAAAGGCAAGTGTGGTGGAAGATAAGGTTTATCAAATTATCAAATAGTTTAGTTGCAAGAGGACAGTGCAGTGAACCTTTCTGGAAGCAAACTGTGAGCAACGTGACAAGCTCCTTTCACGTATCCAGTTAGGATGCCATTGCATAATTTAGTCAGACACACTGAGGACAATGTTGTGTGTATGTATTTTCTCCATGCTTGGAATTGTAGTTTTGTGAAGCATGACATAAATATTAATTCAGATGGAGAACTATCTTTTGAAATGCTGAAAGGCAAAAAAGTGTTATTTATGATGGAAACATATCGACTAACTGAGGTGCGCACTGAAGTAAACGGAGCACTTCTTGTTACAAACATGATGCTTTGTTGAATGAAGGTTTTGCTCCACTGAAGGCACTAAGTAGAGTACATTTTAAAGAATTGTCACCCTTCAATATGCAGCATATTTTGATAAGCGATTTTTGACTTACAAAGGCTTCTTTAAATAGAGTCTTGCCGTTTTTATGAAGAGGAATGAGTGCTATCACAGATGGAGATGCTACAAATGTTAAAAGGAAGTAATGTGTAATTAATATTGTGGTGACATATCAACTGAATGAAGAGCACACTGAGGTGAATGGAGCTCACCATGTTACTAATATGAACCTCTATTGAAACTAAACTAAATAACTGCTTAAGGACACTGAAGTCAGTGCTTGGAGCATGTTTTAACAACAAATCTAACTTTTTGATATGTAGCACTTTTTTAAATGTGTTTTTTCACTTATAAGTGTTCTACATTAGCTCACTATTTTCTAGCAGTGCTGCCTATTTCAATGATTCCCCCCATTGTTTTTGAGTATTTAGGTGTGCCTGGGTTGCTGTTTAATGCTATTCTGACACCAGTGTTTACTTTACTGAACTACATAATTTATAGAAAGGAGCACAAAGCTATATTTAATCTCAAATAAAAGTTCTAGCCTCCATGTATTAAGCACTGTACAGAATATTTTGCTTATAATATGGAATCTTCTTTCTCTGAAGCGAATAAACTTGAAAACAGTGCACTTAAAATGACTATCCATTCTTCTATGCCTTCTAGCCACAGCAAAAAAGATATATCAGTTAATTCTGCTACTGATAGCAAGTGACAAAAAAGACCTGCCTTCTCCAGTTAAGCCTCCCGATACCTTCTATGGACATTTTATTGGAGGAGATTAGAGCACTTAGTCCATTTACGGAGGAGGCAAATAGAGCTGTACAAATGATGGATGACATATGGTTTGTTGCTGAAAGGAAAACTACTGAAATGGAGCGAAGACTTAATAAGTTAGAGGATGATTTGCTTAAATTGGTCAAAATGAAGACATTTCTTCACTAAGACTTCAAGTTGAACAACTGGAAAACAGAAAACGAGGAGTTAATTAAAGAGTTTCTGTGTTCCGGACGTATCTACATTGCTGAAATATTTTTTTCCACTGGTTTTAGTTAACCCTGAACTGTCAATGGTTAACATTCAGAGAGCTCTGCAGTGGGGAAGAGTGCTGTGAATAGTAGTAAGACCTCTAAACCAAGTTGCATTATCATTTATCTTCTGTCATATGCAGATCTTTTAAAAGTTGTTCAAGCTTCACGAGCAAAGAAGAAATTTAGTTGGAATAGCCAGAATATTTTTAGCTCTCAAGATTTTGTGAGAGCTACAGCTTTAAAAGATAAAGAATTTTTTTAACTGAGACCTGCTTTAAAAAATCTCAATGGCAAACATGGTCTTTTCTACCCTTGTCTTTTCCAAGTTGCACAAAAAAATTAATCTCTTACATATCCTGACCCTGTTAAACTTAAAGAATATGTTTTAAGTCAAAGAGATGATGAGATGGATATTTCTAAACGGGGAAAAGTTTAAAAAAAAATGTTTTCGTGTTCTTATTGTTATACTGTAGTATGTTGGTTCTTCATTTATGTCAGTTATTCCATTTCCTTTATGGAGTATTATATAAGCTCTCTAACGGTTAAATTTCATTTTTGTTTTTGTACCACCCTTGTGATATTTTGCATTATCTGATTTTATGTTTCTCTGTAAACAGACCCTCTAACATGTTGCGATTTCGCGATTCTCGAATTTTCCTCTCTATCAGTGAAATCTGACGATGTCTGAGTAGTTGAACTAACTTGCCGTAAAAAGTTGGGAGTGCATTTCCTCCCTGTTGTGTTTGTTTTCTTATTCTCTTTCTCCCAGGTCATAAAAGGATGCCCCGCATTTGATGTGCTGCACATTGTCACGTGCCTCTGCATGTCTGTAGGGAGACCTTGGTGTTGGCCCCAGAGCAGTCTTTCATTTTTTCTCTCGCTTTATGCATTCGGCCGCTGCTTGCCCGAGGAGTCGGGGACGGGCAGAGATAAACTTCAAATGTATCTTCCCAGGGAAAGGGACATGGCTTCTCCTCCGCATCCATAATCTGGGAACTGCTTTAAGGAAAACGCATGGGCACCTTTCTATTCTCCTTATCTGCACAATCAGCGACAACCCAGTTTATACTACACTGACTGTCAGAGGCATGCATCTTTAGACACACACATCATTTCCAGGCCAAATGTCAACGCAAAAATCCTCTTCATCTCATTTAAAAAACAAGAGGGGTGTATTTTTTTGTGTACAGGGTGGCTCAGTTTCTTCAAAATGGGAGAAACGTTGTGGGAGATAGCGAACAGGGTTTATGTGAGCCTTCATTTGCGAAACGGAGCTAATTATGAACTAAATGTACAGGCTGTAACAGTTCACAAAGAAACCTACGGGCGATTTGAAAATGACACTGTTGAGGGTTTCATATTTGAAAGTCCTTGTTCAGGCCTAAGCTTAGTAGTTGCAATGTGAGCAATGGCCAAAATGAGCAGATAATGAAATGAAATGATGTTTGCATTTTCATCTGAGGCTCACCATCCCCTTATGCTTAAGTGCTAACCAGAGCCGCCGAGGGAGGGGGCGGGGGTAGAGGGAGAACAGTGAATGCCGAAATGGCACTCCTATGAATTGAAATCACGGTGGCTCAGTGATTCATTAAACAAACATATGCAATGCAATAGGTCTCGCATTTTTTAGAGTTAGAGCTATTGCGCTGTAATGGAAGTGTTTTTTACTTATAATGTATGATCCCGTCCTTAAAAGACCTTGCTTTTTAAATACCGTTTAGAAGGCAGCGGTGAAGCCCTCCTTTCAGCGGCGATAGCGTCGCTGAGATTTGCGGTCTTCGGTCTCCAGAAGTGGGTAGGGAAGGGCCGTGGTGCTAGGGAACAAACACAGGCTAGGGATTTTGCGGCCTTATAAGCAGCGACGGGCGGGACGGCACAGTTGGTGTCGAAGCTGAAGAAGCCCCACCATGAGTATGAAGATGCAGAGACCTCGGAAAGGCGTTGGAGCTACCCCTGCTAACTTCCGGCCCAGATTAGGACGCCTCAAAGGCTTCAATAATATTTACAAAGCCATTCAAAGGGTGATTTGCGCCACCTTGCTTGGCTTTGTAAAAAAAATGTATGCATTACATTTAGATGGTTTGACCTGCGTTATGTTAAATTTCAAGCTGGGAGGCATTCCTTTGGCGTTCCCACACATTCATCCATGGATTTGGGCGCATTCACAGATTTACTGAAGCTAGTAAGCCTGGAAATGTGTCAAAATGCTACAACTTCCCCAATGAGGTGTAACAAAGAGAAGTGTATTCCTACCTTTTACCTCCTCTTCGTATGTGTGATGCATTATGCATCTCACATTGAAAGAGGAAAATGCCTCAAAGGATTGCTTCTGTGAAGGAAGGTGTCCCTTCCTGCTGTAAAACAATCTTGCCTCTGTCCCAGGCACACTTGTACTATGGTGCAAGGGTGTCTGTGTTGGCGCTAGTCTGCACACAGTGCGTAGTGCAAGGGGAGAGCAGAAATGATGCATATCTTTGTAACCATGGAGCATTTCTTCTCCCTCCCATTCACGCAGTGCAGCGCAGCAACTTTGCTTGCTGCCCTGGTTTATGTGAACAATTAGTATAGAGGCCACCATGTAGGTACAAATGTAGTCACACACATTTTATACACTTACATGAGTAGATCATTTATGGCCCTGGTGTGGATTGTGCATTAAATGATCTAAAATGAATCAATCCATGCAGGATGTATTTGGTGGCTGAGGATGGAAAGATGTGTGGATAACTATTTATGCTAAAAAGCAATATGGTTCTTGAAACATAAAAAAATGGGTTTTCTCTTTTTAGAACTTCGGACTAAAAAGCAACCTATGGGAATGGGCAGTCAGTGCAAGCCAGTTGTGTAGATGAACTTATATCCAGATACGTGTATACATTCCATGCATGCTTTGAATAACAAAACCAAAGTAGAGAAGTATGCAAATGAACCATTTTATGCAACTATACACCCGTTCAGTCACGTTTTATACTACTCTATAACTATGTGCACCCCTTCGCCTGGCACAATGGGTTAGTGATTTAAACACTGGCTGCTGGCATGCTCAGTGATCCGGTTGTAACAAATTCAAAGCTTAGGCCTGATCAGTTGATCACCTTTAGCTGTCTGTAAATTGAGCACCATTTTTTTTATTTTTGCAGTGTTATATAGCGTAAACTGGAGCACTGTACATGAGCACCAGTTACGTTACACAAGGACACATTCATTTTGTGCTAGGCACAGGGAGATTAAAGGATTTGCCCAGAATCACAGGATGTTGAGCCCACGCTGAGACTCAAACCTGGTTCCCCAGCTCCAGACTCGGCAGCTCTGACGGTAGTGCCACATCCTCTTCCATTGAAATGCATAACAGTTTCACCTGCTATTTCAAAGCTCTTAGAAACGCCAGAAGTTCAGTATGAAGCGCTTTATAAAAATAAGCCATTTTATAGCAGGAGAAGGAAGTCTAATGCCAAATGATAACTAGTAAAAGTGCCTCGGCCTACACCATTTACGAACGTGTCGTACAGCTGAGGTTCGAAGATCTGAGCAGACTTGTGTGTAGAGCTTTGAAAGATTTATTTTCACACTTGGTAAATACAAAACGCAGTAATTAAATAAATGGAAAATGGTGGGGGTCCAACGTAATGAACCCGGTGGGACTATGGGGTGCACACTTGTCTCAAAATGGGCTCACTTTTTCAACTTTCTTTAATTTTTTATTATTGGTCGTGATAATCGCCAATTATAATAAAAACGCAAAAACTAACCACCACACTCCTACAAGTGTGACAATTTGGACTATTTCTGGCCCCAGAAGCTATAAGAATGGCTTGGGCCATTGAATCGGCCAGAGATGCCATCAGGAAACTGCATTGGTTGCCAGTTAGAAAACAATGTGAGTTCAAAGTCCTCTGCCTGGCATTTAAATCCCTGCACGGACTCGGGCCAGATAATTTTAACAGGAAAATTAAATGGTATGTACCAGCAAGAGCGCTGTGCTCAGGCTCTGCCAGGAACATGATGGTTCCCCATTTAGGAAGGCTACTTGGGGGGGGGTATTTCTGCAGGACTACTGCGATGCTCTGGAACTGTCTGCCACTGACTCTGAAAACAGCCCCCTCCCTACTTAGTTTTAGAAAAGCCCAAAAAACCTGGCTCTTCACACAGGATTAGAAGGCACCTAGCGCACTCGCTTAACCCGCTCCCGACACTGTCGCTGCCTTAGTCCGACCTCTACAGCGCCAAGACGCCCCTGGGCATGAGCTGCGCTTTAGAAATTACATTTACATTACTTTGGGCAACAGGTAATGATAATTTTTAATTTATATTAAATTAATAATTAACCGTTGTTGTAGTCATGTGTAAGTAAGCACGACAGCACCACATTGTGGCAGAGCTGTTGCAAGCACTGGTGTTGACAATTAAGTGCTGGTGTCAAACCCCGAAAACCGCTGGATCAAATTGAGCAATGGCACTCCCTGATTCTTTGAGTGTGAACACCCATTGCACTGCAGCACCTGGCGATCTCCTGCCGGATCTCATTCTGAGGTAGAATGCTAATCCGGTTTTCAAATGCCCGATAAAGCTGATGGCAGTTGTGTGGGCCTAATTAACTTAGGCAGTCCGTAATTATCTTGGTTGGAGTGACAGTGGGAGGGATGTCCTATAATATCCCTAACTAAGGGACTGACCCTATTTTATGACCACAGCTGAACTACAAAGTTTGCTATAATGTATCTATTCATGGACACATACATTTCGAATATATGCATTCATTTCTAAGCTACACATACATGCACATCTACTTGCTGTCTGATTATTGTCCATGAATACAAAGCATCCAATATTTTGGGCAGTACATAGACTAAGGTTTAAAGAAAAATGCATGCTTTATTAAACGTTAATAACTTGCATATTAAGACATAATGGACAAACGTTTATAAATGCCATGCAGTAAAGATACATTAAGGGATGCAGAGGTTGTTGAAGACTATTTCCACACTTTAAGTTATCATTTATATTTTAAACACGTCAACTTCATATTAAAGATGACGTCAATTTCAAGGCTGCTATTTGTGACATGATAAAAATGTGATATTGCGCAATGAGGATTGCGATTATGTTATATTTCAATGTTGGTCTGAAGGGGCCTCTTTGTATGATGACTTTACCAACAAAATAAAAGAATAATAAATAAAATTAATCAATCAAAAAAATGTAAAAAGAACATTTTATTTCAATGTTACTTTTTGGTAAATCACAGATGTATTTTCTTTACAGAAAGGGGCTGGGTCAGCTTACTGATGACTCAGTGTCAACATTTTTAAACAAAAAAAGTTATAGTCAAACACTCCCGATATTACAGTGCAAATAAAAGCAACTTGCTGTAGCTTTTGCTGCTACAATTTATTACTTTAGGATTGATTTGCTTGGTTCCTGCTGGTGTGTTAAACCACCATCAAAGCACAAACATGTCACATTCCCAGATCCTTTAGGCACAATAAGGTCAATGGTGTGCCATTCTCAAGGCTAAGGAGCTGAAGGTGGTTTCTGGGGAGGTAAGACTTCAAGTGTATCTAATGGCCTTGCCACAATTATAGGGCACAGCAATCAAGGTGATGCAACGAGTCTTCAGTTTGCCTTAAAAGGGACACATCTAAGCTGTCCATTGGCCCTTGGTCAAGGGGACGAATCACCTCTGGCAAAAAAGAAGGGGTACTCCATACGCACATGTCCTCTTGATCCCCCAGCCTGTCTTCACATTTCCACAACCTCCCATGCCCCCCTTACACACACACATGGACTTCACTGGCCTATTTTACCAGTTTTTTGCCAGTTCTGTGTGAAGGGCCGACATTCTCCTGTGGCATCTACAAGCTGCACTACAGAGACCAGGGTTTTGAAAAGCTGGTTTGTCCTATAAAGTTTAGTATGTTGTAAAACAACTTAGGGGTCACTTCTGATCTCGATCGGAAGGGCTCCGAATTGGATTTGGCTTTGCCTAAACCGATCTGCAGCCCTTGTTTCCGACCGGTTTGTTCCCAGTTCTGACTGACCAAGTACAATGCCTGGAAACCCTCAGTGCTGACCGAATTGGTTCCGAAAGATATTCAGAGAGATAGAGCCTTTCCGGAGCTGATGCGTACAGCTCTATAGACTTGGTTTCTGAACAAGAGAGTACGATGAACGATTCGGACAGCCTTACCGATTTGGTTGCCCGGAATGAAAAGGCTGCTAGAATTGGTCTTTGGGGGCCCATAGCAGGGTCCCTTTCACCCAGGATCCTCCGAATCGGGACCATGGGGGTACCCATGGGTCCTCCCTTTCAGACCATGCACAGTGTATCACCAACTGCCCCCTTTGTCAATGGGAGCCTGTGTTCTCGTTCAGAATACAGGCTCCTATTGAAGCCAATTGGAGCCCAACCAAATCATTTTCTGATGCACACAAATGCATCGTACATGTTTGGTCGGACTCCCCCAATCCGAGTCGTCCAGAAAACATTCCAAACCGAGTCGCTTGGTATGCTTTCCGAACAAGATCGGAATCGGCACTTAGCGCCTCTGGCCACCCGGAGTCTGGCAATGGCAGACCAGCAACCCGGCTGCAAAGAGTGTTCAGAACAGGAAAAGTCGACTCACCATGTCTGGTACGGTAGCTTCGAGGATCACCACACATGTGTACTGCGTGAGAAGCAATCAATAGTTTGGGGAACGTATATATTCTCAGCGCTGTGCAAGATGAAACTCCACATTCATACATTCATCCACAATATCGCATTTAGTACTGACAGGCAGCCTAGTCTGTTTCACCGAACCTCTTTCCTTAAAGTAGGTCTCTTCCATTCGAAATCGGCGAGAAGGTGGGGGGTTGGTAACGACACAGGGCAAACGTTTCCACTGAAAGGGTTGAGAACATGAGGGGCTTAAATGGTGAGTTGGGGGAAACACGAAGTTCTCTCAGGAGTGTACGTGCGTAGAAGTACTCATGCCCTCTTCTTTTCCCAAGTCTTCGCCACTGAGGCAAAGCCAAGCAAGAAGAAAACAAGCACTCATCAGCTGCCCTGCACGTAGGGACTACATGCATGCTATTGATCACTTCTGAGGCAATACTCCATGGGAGTAAACTTTTCCGAAAAGGTGGGATATGCACCCACCGTTAGCCATTGCAGGCTACGATTTTTAACTTTCATACACAGAAGCCAATCCAAAGCGTGGGAGGAGTCAAATCCCACAAAGTACAGACAACAGATCTCCTAACAGCGCAAGCGCTGTATAGGCTCAACCTAAAAATAGGTGTTGGGGTGCAGAATTTTCCTTATAAGTATGCCATCTGTGCTGCCAAATGCTGAGGTTTCAGAATACAAAGGCAGCAGGCTGACCCATACTTATTGACCATCACTGCTCTTTCTTCTATCACCCACAATTTCTTTCTCTCATTCTTGAGGGTCTTTTTCATCCATACATTCTCCATTTGTCATTGTTGTCCTATTTTTCTATTCTGCCTTTCCCCTTTTCTACCTTTCTATTTTTTGCAATCTGCCAAAGTCTGAGGTTAAAAAATAAGACACAGCCTGCACAAATATGTACAGCAACACTTGGTACAATTTAACCTGCAGCTGCCACATTACATTTTTTTTTTAAACTTGGATCTGTTCATGAGAGAACTGGGAGTGGCCTGCCCCTTCTCTCACTCTCTCTACCCATAGTTTAAGGAAGTATTTTAAAAAGGTCGACATCGGAAGTTTGGGAGCGTCTGCCATTGTGGCCGCCGTTCCACCTGGATGCTGCATCGCCGGCATATCGGCTAAATTCTTGCCAGGCGATCGCGCCTCAAGATGGCGCCTGGGGTGGGGCGGCCTCGGGCTTGGACGTAGCAGAGTGGGGCCCATGACATCGGGAGAGGACCCCTGGGAACCTACACCTGATTAGCGGCGTGTTCGGGGACTCTCCTACCCACTTCCCCAGTGGGCGCCTGCAGGCGAAATCGAACAGCTATTCCGTAGGCGCAGCCCTGAACATTAGATCTACACCCAATGAGATCCAGGCATGCGGTGAGCCTCCATCCGCTTGTGTGGCCCGACCGCAGCATGTGGAAAGTAACCCCGGCCGCAGCGGACATGCTGGAAAAGTTTCTTCAAGAATCCAGAGGCACTTGTTTCCGAAGGCAGAGGTGGGCAGATCCCTCCCCCACACCCTCCAGCGCGAGGCAAAATGGCAGTTCCTTCCGCGTTGGCCTGCCATGAAGAGCGATGAGTCCAATAGGGCTTATAGGGACTGCGCTACTCCTGATCGCCTGATTGCCTGTGGACGCTTGGGAGATCTTGTAACCTTTTAAGAGCTAAGGGAGTCGGGCCCATCCCTCCCTGTAAGGTACTGTAGTACCCAGCACACGTATGGTGTGGAGAGGGGTCCCTGGAGCCACTATTTACTCGAAGCTGAGGCTGATGGGTGCCTGACCCTAACATGGTTCCCCGATCTGAACTTCTTCATATGTAAACCTACAAGGACTGTGCCTGACCTCATGATGGCGTCTGAATTTCATTCGGACCATGGTTTCTCACCCCTCGCGCTAATCTGACAATCTCTGAGTACACCTGATCACTATCCTGACAGCGGAGCCCGAGCACTATGTCCGACGCCCGGTGGAACTGCTCTGTTCAGCTATTGAGGAGATCGGCCTTGGTTCATCCCCTTGACCGTCACCTAACCAGCCAGACTTTGGGCACAGTTTCTCCCCATCTCCCTGTCTCGCCCATCACCCCCTCATCGTATTTCTGTAACTCTGCTTTTTCTTTGTCTCCTATCTATCTATCTATCTATCTATCTATCTATCTATCTATCTATCTATCTATCTATCTATCTATCTATCTATCTATCTATCTATCTATCTATCTATCTATCTATCTATCTATCTATCTATCTATCTATCTATCTATCTATCTATCTATCTATCTATCTATCTATCTATCTATCTATCTATCTATCTATCTATCCGATGCCCGATGGAGCTACCTTGGGAGCTATAGGGGAGACTGGCTGTGGTCCCGTTTCGGCCTTCATCTTCCCGTCGGTCATAGGGCAGACTTTCCCTTCGTCTCTCATACCATCTTACCCCTCTTCCTCTCCCTTCTCACTCCCCCTCTCCCCCTTTCTGCTCTATCTGTCTCTCCTTCTCGCTCTTTAATATGTCGTATATATTTGAATGTAACGCGTAATTGTTATCATTTTTGTAACATTCTTGAACCTTATGTAAAGTGCTCTGATACCTATGGGTCTATCCAGCGCTATATAAAACTCATTAAATAAAAAAATAAAAAAATAAACGTTGGAGAATATTTATTTAGCTAATAGTCTTGAGGACGAGATTCAATTCAGCATGTTTGGCTTGGGCTCACCTGCCCACAGAATTTGATGTACCCAACAGTCTCAGGCCTTCTGCATGAGGGACAGAATACAGCGCAGCATATGTACCGGAGATCATGAAGGGAGATGGATGGGTAAGTGAACGGATAGAAAAATGAAAGGGAACATCGAGGCACAGAAGTGTGACAGTGGCATACACATAAAAAGTATAGTGAAGAAATAGAGTGCTGGGTGGCCATTATGGTGCAGTGGGTCCCTTTTTGGACCTTGGTGCCTCTGCACTAATGACAGCTATGCCTTTATCTCCAACTCTGTGCCACACAAAGGTCAATAGAGGTCTCAGGTGTTGCCGCAAATGAAAAACTCTTTCATAACAGAAACAAATGAAAACATGTATTTCAACAGAAATTTCTTGCAGTACATGCTACACTTTTCAACAGAAAGCCTCATGAGTACCCCTGATAGAATATTTGTGCTGAATCAGTTTTGAAGAATTTCACATCGGGGGAAGAGGCAGCGGGCACTGAATAAATGGTTTGCAGAGGAAGAGGCACGATTGTGAAAATGTCATGCGGACTGACCAGTAAAAAGGTCTGTGATCTGGACAGTCACTAATCCGCAGATCAAGTGTATAAGCTTGTTGAAAAGGGAAGGCAATGGTGACATTGAGGATGTTTGCTATTGTCCTATGTCTCAAACCTCACCGCTTTTTCACTGCTCTCTTCATTATACATTAGCTTTCAAGCCTGCTCTCCTGCCACATTTCTGAATTAGAGGTATTGTGTTAGAGTTATTAAGTGAATTACGTGGATAGTCAGTGTTTTTGGTGGACAGAACAACCAGAAATGGGACAACAAATAGTTCAAAATGCTTCTTTGTCACTAAAGTTCTGCTTTTGGTGCCACAGAATTAACCAATCCATGCTGCAGTTTCCCAGGGAGTCTAAATAAATGCCCTACAGTGTGGTCTACGCTATCTCAGTCTTCATGTGGTCTTTACCATGTTCTCTGGTAATTCCCATTGCTTTTAAGGTTATCTTTGTGGTCCTTATCTTTGGATATATGATTTCTTGTTGTTTTATATTGTTTTTCAATATCTGCCTCTATTTATCCTTTTTGCATGCTGTCTGGGGTGTCTTTCACTTTAAAATTCTATTACTTATCTAAAGCAATGTAGTGATGTTCCCCATCTTGTACTTATGATGTAAGATTGCACTTATAATCTCTTGTCAAAGGTCTCTATAACCATGCTAAGCATCAAAGACAATTATCTCATTTTTCCAGATTACATGCAGATGGTGCATTGTTACAAGGGGTGGGGATAACTCGCATATTGCAATGTGGTGTAATCACACTGGATTACCTAAGAAGTCTGCGTAATTACATAAGAAGAGTAAATCTGCATTTAGAGCTAAATGCAACAGAACACGATTAGTGAGCATGAACGGCTACTTGCACTTGTTAAATGTGCAGTGAATGCACCACTCAAAGGTGAGTGATATCCCTCTAATAGCACAGCTATAATGAGGCGATGATATCGCACATGTTCAAACTGAGTCCAATACAGTTAATCTTTAAAATTTATTCAACAAAGATATCCATTAGCGTCATGAATGTTCAAACAAAATTGTTGCTTAGGCAATTCGTGTAACTTTTTCAAAGGAATCAAAGGAAAATCCCCAATGCATTTCGGGTGGGTAACCCTTTGTCAGGAGGAATCCTAAAGGATACAAAGATAGGAGTGAGTGTCGCAACCTGCTAGTTAGTGTCCACGTGTGAACACAGTATGCAATATGGTGATAGAAGTGAAAAGTGATTGAGGTGAAAAAATGTGGATCTCAGCCAATGTAAAGCCTTAGGAGTCTGAAAGCGTGCGATAAACAGAACATCACCGTGATTAAATAAGAAAGCCCATTGCCAAAGAACAACGCCAGATAATCATCGTAATCCAAAGGAACTACAAAAACATTCAAAAGTGAAGTTTTGCAATCACAACATGATTATTGCAAAATACGAAAATTGACACGGAAGAAAGATAAACTGCACCGTGATTATTGAACGTGAAGTTGCGCAAAAATGTTAACGAGTACATAAGAAAGTGGGCGAGAAATAACAATGGAGGTAAATAAAATACACCGTGATTTTTGAAAATCATGCTAAACAGAAATGGGTGCATATGAAAAATAAGCGTGAGCGAATGAGTACGAGAAAACTGTGAGTTGCTTTTGATAGCATTACCGGAAAAGAGTGTAAAAAGCTTTTTACCTAGTGACTCTCTTTTAACAAAAAATGAATGGAACATGGCTTAACTGAAGATAAAGTTACCTTCGAATGAATCACAGCGAACCTCAATGCTCGCGTAGGCAGTGTAGCAAGTGTCGGCCGTTAATCAAACCTCGTTATAAACCAAATGAGTGTTGTGACGTCTAAATGGCGGCCATTTTGGAATGGGTAAAGATCAAAACTTTGAATATAACGCAATACGGCGGCCATCTTAAGATGTTTCCATAATGTAAGAATAAACACAGATAAACACAAATTGTGTGAAAAAGAAACAACCAACATGAATGTCATGTAAAACGGAACCCATGCGATACCAACCTTAAATTGTCATAAAATGCGTAGACATCAATAATCAAACAATGAACTATAGAAGGGATAAAGAGTGAATATAAAACACATAGAATGTGGAGAAGGAAATGTAAAATACAAGCTTTGAACATAACGCAACACGGCGGCCATCTTAAGGTGTTTCAATAACGAAAGTATAAACGAAAAAGAAAGGGTGAAGAAGAAACAAAAATGTCATAAAAAGCGGAAACAATACGATACCACCCTTGAATATGATGAAATTAAGAGACAATAAGATAAAGATTGGAGAAGCGTGCGCATAGACATATATGATCAAACAATGAAGTGTAGAAAGGATGAAAAGTGAATATGAAACACATTGAGTGTAGAGAAGGGAGTGTGGAAGGATAGCAAACAGATAAAGATGAAAAGTTGTGGAGAACATAATACATGGAACCAGTGACATAGTACATAGCACAGATCACAATGCAAGTTCAAATAAAGCAACTAAGTTCAATTCTATCGTTGAGTCCATTCGGTACCAAGGAATTCATTTTGTAAATCCAGAAGGTTTCACGTTGGATCAAGAATTTTCGGTTGTCTCTACCTTCTTTGAAAGGAACTATTTCACAGACCAAAAAACGTAGTTGACTGATGTTGTGGTTATGTTCGTTAAAATGAGTGGCTACTGTGGTTTTCAGATATCTGTTCCTGATGTTGCTTTTATGTTCATTCAAGCGTGTTTTTATCTTCCTTTCTGTTTTACCAATGTATGCTAAGCCACATGGGCATTTCAACATATACACCAGATTTTTGGAATCACACGTGGCTGAAACAAACAGTTTGATGTTATATCCACGGGTAGGATGTTGAACGACATTCCCTTTGATAATACTGTTGCAGTTACCACAGTTGTAGCAAGGCTTCGTGCCTTTGTACAACGAAGATGTCTGAGTTAAAGTGGGTTGTTTTAACAGTTCCGGGGGTACTGGTTGCTGGTTGCTGGATGCTGGCCGCTTTGCGAGGTAAGGCGCACTGGGTTTTCTCCAGTTTGCACTCGCTGTGCTCGTACCGTGCCCTCCTTTGAGACTCCACGCTGGTGCGCTGTCTGTAAAGCTGGTTGGAATCTGCAAGGGGGTGAAGGGGTAAAGCAATACTGCTGTCCCTTCTCGGCACCTGCCCTGTCAGCTGTTATATGGAGTGATTAAAGCCGCTGCACCTCCAACGGCGAATAACTGGAAACTGGAAACTGGGGGCATTGGTCACCGGACGCTGGTCTGCTGGTCTGCTGGTCTGCTGGTCTGCTTGCGAGGTAAGGCGCGCTGGGTTTTACCCAGTTCGCGCTCGCTCTGCTGTACCGCGCCCTCCTTGCGACTCCTCACCGGTGCATTGACTGTAATCCTGATGGTGATTGCAAAGCTTTCGAAGAGTATAGTCCAGTGCATTTAAAAGGGTGGTTAAAAGATACGTTTCAGATGGCGACAAGAGTGAGGGGCAAACAGTTCAAGCTGGAGCTGGGAAAGGAGGTTAAGTTCCCAACTCCGATCAGATCTCCATCAACCACAAAAGGAGAGAGAAAAAACAAAAGGAAAAATCAACAAAAAGAAGCCCTAAAACAAAAGGCGCTGGAATCCACTGACTTATACAGAAAAAATAAGTATAATGTTTTAAGGAAACAGGCTGAGAATGACGACAACGAGGAAAATGATCAAGAGGAAGGCGAAGAAGATGAAGAGGTAGAGAGCCTGACCCTGTCTGAGCTATCTGCAGAACTGAGCTTGCTTGCTGTTGGTGACAAAGAAGAGGATGGTGCGAAAGACAAGGGAACAAGAATGGACCAGGGGGGTAAAAGTATGGAGAAAACAGACAAAACGCTCATGGCTGCTAATATGTCCTCTACTGCCTGCCACGAGAGTCGCTCCACCCCGAAACAATACCCTCTCCTTTCAAAACCCCTTCTTCAGCAGGGACAGTCTTCAAGTACTCCTACGCACGGGGGGTTAAAGATGGGGAGTACAAGTGTCACTTTAGAGCATGATGTCTTCAACACTGGAGGTAAAGTAAGCAGCCCCACAGCGCAGAAGATACCGACAAGGCTAGAAGATGTTGCATTACCCCCACCAACGGTTCCAACTGTGATCTCCTCCAACACTTCCCTTTCCCTCCATCCTCTGCTGTCACCAGCTATAAGCCCAAGCCCAAGCTCAGGCTCAAGCAGCAAGCAAACCATGATAGTTCCAAGTCAAGCCCTAAGCCTAGAAGCCTCCCCGATCTCCCAAGATGAAGGCTTGCTTGCTCTTCCGAGTGCTACAAAAGCAAGCACGATGGAAGATATCCTAGTTACTATCCTCCAGGAACTAAGAGACTTTAAATCCTCTCAGGCTCAGGAAATTTCACTCCTACACAGCAGGCTTACGAAGATGGAGGAGTGCCTTGGCAACATTCCTTTGAGGGTCTCTGAAGCCGAAGTTTGGATATCTTCTCTAGAGGACTCTTTAACTACTATTCAGAAAAATCTTGTGGAGGCTAATAGAGAGAAATCCCACTTAGAGGAAAAACTCCAGGACCTTGAGAATTATAATAGGAGATCTAATCTACGACTTGTAGGCATACCAGAGGGCCTTGAAGATAAGGATGTAGTCAGGTGGACAGACTCTTTATTGAAAAAAGCTATCCCTGAGCTGCAAGGTGACCTGACTATCACAAGGGCGCACAGAGTCCCTGCTCATAAACCTAATAACTTGAAATACCCCCGTACAATTCTGCTTAATTTTTCAGACTTTAGGGTAAAAGAAAAAATTCTAAATACCGCATTTTCTAAAAGAACTTTCAACGTGGAGGGGGTGAATAATTTTCGAATTTTTGGTGCTATGTCGGCAGCATCTGCTCACAGACGCAGGGACTTTGTGAAGCTAATCCACTCCTTTAAGAGCAAGGGAGCCCAAGCCATGATAGTGCAGCAATCGAAACTCAAAGTCTTGGCTAAAGGAAATTTTGTTATATTCTCGGTCCTACACGAAGCCCAAACATTCCTCGACGGCCTCGGGGGGTAATTAAATAAGTTGCTGAATCTTGCTGAAGTTATTATTACCTTAGGGCGGTCACTTGATGGAAACAGGAAGCACACAAGGATGCAATGAGATGGCATCCAAAAAGAAGACACAACAGAGAAGGACGGAAGTGGGACACTGGGGTTTCCGTCCACTCAAGGGGGGAGGGAAGGGGGGTGAAGGGGGGTGTCGCAAGGGGGAAAAAAGAGAGTTCAAAGGCAATATGTTTTTTTACACTTTAATGATTACGGTATGAGCAAGGTTATTCTTCTTTTTTTTTTCTTTTCTCATCTTGCACAAATAATATCTCACACTCGTCAATTTTGTCCATATGGATCGTGTAGGGGGGGCTTAAAACCTTCAAGCCCGTGCTGCTATTTGTACTATTTTGCTGCTTATCTGCTATTTTGCACTAGGGGGGGCTTAAAACCTTCAAGCCCGTGCTGCTATTTGTACTATTTTGCTGCTTATCTGCATATTTGCACAGACAACGGTACTCTTTTTTTATCTGATGATATTATATATTTATACGGTCTATTTTTTATATAAGATAAGATTTTACAATGTCTTGCATAATTAATGGTATGTTTCCTCCAATAACATCACCTTATACTCTTGCTGCTCACTTGCATATTTGCACATTGAAATTTAGATTCTGCATGTATTGCTTTTTACTGTTATATATATATATATATTGTTTATCAGTTATATATGTTGTTGCTGCTGTCTGTACATTTGCACATTTGCCCATTTGCACACTTGCATATTAGCTGAGGGTCACGTCCAATATCTTGAACATCAAATAACATGGTGAAATGTATTTCTTTAAATGTTAATGGCCTGAATAACATTCGTAAAAGGAACGTTATTGAGTGCTGGTTGAAAAACCTTATACCAGACGTTATCTATTTCCAAGACACCCATGACAAAGATCAGGCAGAGTCAGCTAAACTCTTCAAAAGCTGGGCGGGCTATAACATATCTGCTCCTGCCGGGATGGCCCAGAGAGGAGTTTCCATATTAATAGGGAGACATGTAGGTTTTAATCTCGAAGGGACGTGCATAGACCCCAGAGGTAGATGGGCAGTTGCATACGGTAAATTAAACAATGTTAATGTTATCCTTGCCACAATCTATGCACCAATTTTGGACGACCCTCAAGCTATTCTACAGGTTAAGCAGGCATTAACCGGTCTTTCTGGGCCAATAATTTGGGGGGGCGACTTAAATCTATTACAAAACCCCCAATTGCATTCTTCCAAGAAAGACCGCCGACAGAATAAACCCCAAGTTGCCTTAGCTGTCCAAAGTTGTAAAATTGACCTTGTTGTTATTGATCATTGGCGTAACTTAAATCCTACCAAGCTCGAGTATACATGCCACTCGGCAAAATATAATTCTGCGTCAAGGCTAGATTTTTTTTTATCATCTCTTGACCTAGAATTATTTAACTACGCCTATCTACCTAACGCTTTTTCAGACCACGCAGCCCTTTGTATGGAGGTTAATTTGGGGAATTATGAAGCAAGACCTACAAGTAGATGGTTTTTTAATAAACTTAACCTTCTCGACCAACAATGGTGCATAGATATTAATGAAAAGATGGAGCAATTTTTCTTACAGAATAGAGGTACAGCCCCATTAAATATAATCTGGGATGCATTTAAAGCCACTTTACGTGGAATAATTACATCTAAAGAAATTCCCAAGCTCAAGGCAAGAAGGGAGGAGAAAACCAAACTCCAAACTGAACTCTCGCAGGCAACCCAAGAGCACTACAGGGCCAGATCTATGATGCATATTAGCTGAGGGTCACGTCCAATATCTTGAACATCAAATAACATGGTGAAATGTATTTCTTTAAATGTTAATGGCCTGAATAACATTCGTAAAAGGAACGTTATTGAGTGCTGGTTGAAAAACCTTATACCAGACGTTATCTATTTCCAAGACACCCATGACAAAGATCAGGCAGAGTCAGCTAAACTCTTCAAAAGCTGGGCGGGCTATAACATATCTGCTCCTGCCGGGATGGCCCAGAGAGGAGTTTCCATATTAATAGGGAGACATGTAGGTTTTAATCTCGAAGGGACGTGCATAGACCCCAGAGGTAGATGGGCAGTTGCATACGGTAAATTAAACAATGTTAATGTTATCCTTGCCACAATCTATGCACCAATTTTGGACGACCCTCAAGCTATTCTACAGGTTAAGCAGGCATTAACCGGTCTTTCTGGGCCAATAATTTGGGGGGGCGATTTAAATCTATTACAAAACCCCCAATTGGATTCTTCCAAGAAAGACCGCCGACAGAATAAACCCCAAGTTGCCTTAGCTGTCCAAAGTTGTAAAATTGACCTTGTTGTTATTGATCATTGGCGTAACTTAAATCCTACCAAGCTCGAGTATACATGCCACTCGGCAAAATATAATTCTGCGTCAAGGCTAGATTTTTTTTTATCATCTCTTGACCTAGAATTATATAACTACGCCTATCTACCTAACGCTTTTTCAGACCACGCAGCCCTTTGTATGGAGGTTAATTTGGGGAATTATGAAGCAAGACCTACAAGTAGATGGTTTTTTAATAAACTTAACCTTCTCGACCAACAATGGTGCATAGATATTAATGAAAAGATAGAGCAATTTTTCATACAGAATAGAGGTACAGCCCCATTAAATATAATCTGGGATGCATTTAAAGCCACTTTACGTGGAATAATTACATCTAAAGAAATTCCCAAGCTCAAGGCAAGAAGGGAGGAGAAAACCAAACTCCAAACTGAACTCTCGCAGGCAACCCAAGAGCACTACAGGGCCAGATCTATGATCTCTGGACACAAACTCCACGAGGCGAAGTGCAAGATGAAGGACTTTTATTATGATTTAGGTGAGTTAAATAGCAATTCACAAGCACAAAAGATTTATGAGGAGAGTGAATACACAGGAAAGCTGCTGGCCTGGCAATCTAAAGAAAAGCGGGTGCGTAATAGAATAGATCAGCTAATAGATCCCATCACTAAAATACAAGTTAAGACCACCATTTCCATCGGTGAGTTGTTTTTAAAACACTATGAGGGGATATATCAAGCGACTGAGGGGGCTACATCTGACTCTATCACGGAATTTCTACAGCCACTTGAAATACCTAAAATAGATGCTGAGGGTAAGAATTACCTTACACAGGATTTTACACTATTAGAATTAGATGAAGTGATAGAGTCCTTCCCCAATGGCATTGCCAATGGTGAGGATGGCCTTCCCATTGAATTTTTAAGACAATTTGGGGGAACATTACGTAAGGAACTTTTGAAATTAATTAATAACTTACTTCAAGGAAGTCCCCCACCGGACTCCTTTCATACAGCGGTGGTGGTCAGTATTTTATTCAAAAAAAGGAAAGGACAAGGAAAATATAAATTCATACAGACCGATTAGCCTTTTGAATACAGATTACAACATTTTTACAAAACTTTTAGCAAATCGATTAAATAAAATAGTAGGATCTCTGGTAGCACATGATCAGTGTGGTTTTATTGCAGGCAGGCATCTCCATTCCAATACTACATTTTTACTAGAGGCACTAGATTATTTTAAAACTAATAAGGTGAAGGCTCAAATTTGTTTTTTAGATGCGGAGAAAGCCTTCGATCTAGTGTCTTGGGATTGCCTGTTTGCAATTTTACGTAGTTTTAATTTCCCGAATGTTTTTATTTCTCTTTTACGACAATTGTATATGAATTCTAGGGCACAAATTATCGTCAATAATACTAATATTGGGTCCTGTGAGGTTACTAGAGGCACGCGACAAGGATGCCCCTTGTCGCCAATTTTATTTGCATTATTTATTGAACCCCTAGCGATCGCCATCAGGAATATCAAAGCTGACACTGCCCCAATATTAGGAATGCCAAACATAAAATTGTATGCGGATGATATTGCCCTTTTCATAGACTCTAAACCCTCAAGTCAACTGAAGATTTTAAAAATCTTCTCTGACTTTCAAAAGCTTGGGGGTTATAAAATGAATGTAAGCAAAACGGAAATTATTCTTCTTAACTGCACTATAGACACTTTAGCTCCAGAATTCAGGCGGATATACAACACGGATCCAAAGTCTTGGAATACTTATATCGGATAGCCCAGATGATCTCTTTTCACTTAATTTTTTACCTTTATTAAAAAAGGTGGGCTCACTCTTAGATCGTTGGAATTTACTACCCCTGTCTCTTATGGGGCGGGCATCGCTAATTCGAATGTCGGTGTTACCCCTTTTCAATTTCCTTTTTAGAGCAATTCCCTGCGCAATCCAGGCCTCTTACTTTAAAAAAAAATAGAAGCTTTGATCTCCTCTTTCTTATGGGCAAAAAAATCTCCCAGACTAGCACTGAGCACTTTATATTTATCATCCACACAAGGAGGGCTGTCCCTCCCAAATATCAAAGAATAGTATTTTGCGTCATTTGCACATTATAGCCACAGGTTTTTTTTCTTAGATTCTCATGAGACAGATAATTTTTTTATGATAAGGATGTTGTTGGAATTGAAAATCCATGATCCGGTCAGAACTACGAAAGATCCAAAAAAAGTACGATATAAATCCCTCGAGTGGATTTTCAAGGTGAAAACTCAGTTTTTTAAATTTTATGACTTACCTATTTTAAGTAATAAGACGCATTTAACATTTTTTAGCTTGGGAGATGCTTGCTGTATGGACAAAAATATATTAACTCTTTGGAAGGAGAATGGTTTTGAGAAAATTGAAGACTTCATGCTGGGATGTAGGTGGAAATCTTGGGATGAAATTCATAGCCAGTTAATCCACTCGCACTTAACGCTGAACTGGTCCTTTATTAGGATAAATCCCAAACTCAGAGAACTCAATATAGGAAATTTATTCAATAAAGAAAATATTTCCACTATCCTTAATAATAAAATACAAAAGAAAATGAGTATCTGGATTAAAATATTAAAAGAAAGTAAGGACCAGGACCTCTACAGCAAGATTACTGAAAGATGGGAAAAGAGGGAAGATATTACAATCAATCAACAGGTATGGGACAAAATAAATAAATTTAATAAAACCATCTTTCGAGGAGCAAATTTTAAACGTATGCAATTTTACAACAAATGGTTAATATATAGAACCCCGTCTTTTTTACATAATATCTTCCCTCAAGTAGCCGACAAATGCTTCCGATGTGATGAAAAAGGCACTTGGAAACACATTGTCTGGGAGTGTCCAAAAATCCAGGTTTTATGGAAGGAAATAGAAAAATATCTTTCAATCGTTCTCAAAACTAATATTGTATTTGATGATCTAATTCCCCTCCTAGGTTGCTCTCCTATCCACACCCAACATGATGAGTCCCTTTTTATAGCTTCTCTAATAGCTAAATCCCTCATATTACAGTCCTGGAAAACAGATCTTGTTCCATCCTTCCAGGCATGGAAGACAAAACTACTCCGAATCCAGGGTAGGGAAAGAAAATATGCTCTTAGATCAGGGGCTCTCAAAAAATATGATAAATATTGGAGTGTGTTTGATCTTTAAATTTGTCCTGCTATTACTTAACCAGATTTATACTTTTGCGGGAACATCTATCTGTTTACTAGTCTATTACGACTGTCTCGATTCCGCACGCTGCACTTTATAACTCAGCTCTGGAATATTAACTGAGAAGACGCTCATTGTATTTAAATGCTACGTACTGTTTTTATTCTAAACAAAATCTTTTGAATATTAATGACAGTTGATTGATCGTTTGCTTCTATACAACCCTGCACTTTATAATTTAAATGTTAAAATGACAATCTGCATGAATGTTTTAGTACTCTCTTTCTCGTACTGTATTAATTGGATTCAACTGTATCCTTTTTTCTATATTGTATTGTTATATTTGAACTCTCAATAAAAAAAAAGAAAAAAAAAAAGGTGCTGTTGAAGCATCATCTTATCTCTCTGTACCTTTCTCAAGACAGGCGGTCTCCTAAAACATGTAGTAGCACACAGGCCATATATGGCAGGACTACACTGTACACAAAGACAACACAAGAAAAGAATCGCTAAAGCCACACCAATGATCGTCAGAATCTTCCATCCCCAAGCGGATAACAGTCCCCAAAACCATCCAGTTAACGACCAATCTCCTCCGTCCGTATGTATTGACTCGGAGATCTTATGTAGCCTGGAGATGGCCTTGTATACTGTTGGAGCATTATCTGGAATGAAAACGCAGCAACTCGATTGGATCACTTTACATACTCCACCTCGATCTGCAAGTATGACATCTAAAACCATACGATTCTGCAACGTCATAAGGCGATCCGCTTGAAGCTCAGCTGTCAAATTACTAAGGGCACCGGCAGTTTCGTTTATGGTGGATTCAACCACTCTCGTCAATTGCCGCAAGCTCCTACTGTTAGCCATAGGTCCCCAAAAAAGTAGGAAACACTTAAAGAAGTCTCCTACTTCTTGTCCAGCGGTATCTTACTGATCGAAGACACCCCTAACAACTCTCGTCTTGTGGTAATCTGCGGCAGCAGTATACGTAGGAGGCAACAAATATCCAATATAACACGTTCCCGAAAAATCAGGGGGCAACCATGTATATGCTCTGTTGTAACAAACAAAATACGTACCCATGGCTGCCAAAAACGGCGGGGAAGACTGAGACGTAAAAACATACGTCTGAGTACAAACACTCTTCCCTAACTGAGCTTTCGTATTCCTGCCAATACCTTGCAGACAAAAATGACCTCGATGTGGTACGATCCAAATCGGAGGTGCTCTCTTTTGTCTCTGTTTTTCACTCAGGCTAACACTGTATCCAGTCGCGTTCCAGCCAACATAAGCTAGTAACTCGTCCTTGGGAATAGTCCTATACGTATTGATATCCCTACTCATATTCGCAATTCCCTTCACCAAGGCTTATTATGGAACGCAGGGAATAGACTTCAATAGCATAAATGAACATTGTCTGGAAAGCCCATAGAGACCCATTCTGACTTAACGGCAGAACCAGATAGGGAATACCTCTATCCGTAGTATGTGGCATAAGACCACACACCCAACAATTAGTGATGTTCACCACCAACTGATGTTGATGCAGAAGCTGTACAAATGAGTTATTTACAAATTCTGACCTTCTAATCTGCTCGTGTTCGGGTAAGATATGAAAAGAATGCAAAGAAGTAGTAATAGGAAAAGACGTCGGTTGGGAAGTGGGTGCAGAAGTCAATTGGGTAGAAAAAACAATCCAACCCACCAAAGCTAACGTCATGCTAAGAAACATCAGAATACATGTAATCAGAAAACATTTAAGATGCATTATCCTGCATAGTTTCATCTTAAAGTTCGTTTTCTCAACAGCTCTCTTGATCTCAAAAAACTCCATCCTCTCACCGTGCTGTTCGCGGCGGTTGGTTTTCTTCTGCTAAGGAGTGCGTCTGTCAGTCCAGGGAATGCCCTAGGACCAACCAGAACCATCGACCTTGTGTCTACACGGCTGCAATCCCAAGTCTTTACACCGCACCTTACCGCTGAACCCGGATGGTGGTTCGAAAAAAGGAAAAGAAAAAATAGATCAAAACAGTTTCTTGGCTGAGAGAGTGCTGTTCTCAAAACAAAAGGAATTATTTGTTCTTTATTAGTCCATTGTCTCTAGACCGCATGTTATAACGAATTTTACCGGGCTCTGTCTGACTTCGAAACAACAGTTCAGGTTCAGTGGTGTCCAATCTTAAAGGTGAAGGCACAGCTGCTTGCAAGACATCGTCATCTCCTTTCTCAGACCTTGTCCATACCAACTCAGCGTCGTTAAACGTTGTGAATTTCGGCAATCTCTCAATCTCGGTGTCTGCGATTCCTTCGCGGATCCACTGGTCGTACGGCAGAGGTAAAGGTACCCTCTTACAGTGTACGCTGTGGATCCAATTTCTTTTTCCGAAGACTTTTACAGATGTCCTCGTAGACAACAACACCTGGTGAGGGCCCGCCCAACGGGGCTGATCGTTCTTAGTCCTCTGGAAATTCTTCACCAGGATCCAATCACCAGGATTGATAGTATGACCTGCGTCCACAGATGCTGGTGGCAAGCTATCATGAACCTGTTGATGCAAGACACGCAATTTAGCCGTCAGGTCATACAAATAGTCCACCAACACAGGATAATCAATGTCACTAAATTTCGTTGGTCTCGGCACTCCCCACACATTTGCCGGTCGACCAAAAACAATTTCATACGGACTAAGTCCAATTCGGGAATGCACTGTAGTTCTAGTTGACAAAAGTGCCAATGGCAAGGCATCGGGCCATTGGAGACCAGAACTCGCCTGAATCTTGGCTAACTTCAGCTTCAGAGTGCCATTATAGCATTCTACTAAACCAGCTGATTGGGGATGATTCGCAGCGTGGAATTTCTGCTTTATGCCCAAACCCTCACACACTCTCTTCATGATCCTGCCCACAAACTCACTTCCGTTATCACTCCACACCATCCTTGGCAACCCGAACCTAGGGAAATATTCTTTGAGCAAGACTTTAGCTGTGGACAAGGCAGTATTATCTTTTAGGGGGTATGCCTCTACCCATCTAGAAAAGGCACAAACAACTAAAAGGACGTATTTCAAATTGTTGCATCTTTCCATGTGGATAAAATCCAATTGCAAAACCTCGAACGGATACGTCGGAGGCGCGAAGTGACCAGCTGGAGTTGGAGTTCCCTTACCAGGATTATACATCAGACACACCATACAATTCTTGACCACATTCTCCACACACTTGGGAATTCCTCCATTCTCCCACACTGGAGCCAACAGCTTACAAATCCCTTTCGCACTGATGTGAGACATTCCATGTGCCATCGTAACCACCGCAAGCACATACGCATCGGGTAACATCCATCTTTGGTGTTCCGACAACTCAACCCAACAACCAGTCGAATCCAATCTACCCGTAGTTTCTCTCCACACGTTTTTTTCACTCTCCGTAGCTTCGGCCTGTATCGATTTCACACTCTCAATCGTATCCTCACACATTCCAGCCGCACCAATCCATCTCGCAGGGCCTGCAACATACATTCGACCCATAACATTTTTCGCTGTTTCTTTCGCAAATTCGTCCGCAAACGCGTTACCACGACCAACATCATCCGTAACCTTCCGGTGAGCACTACACTTCACGATCGCAACTTGTTTTGGTAAAGTAAGTGACTCAAGAAGCTCATTCACCAACTGTCCATGTTGGATTTTAGTCCCATGTGACTTAAGAAATCCTCTCTCTTTCCACAAGTGTCCAAAACTGTGTGCCACACCAAACGCATACTGACTATCGGTATATACATTCACTCTCTTTCCTTCAGACAAAACACACGCTCTCGTTAATGCGATCAATTCCGCTGCTTGTGCCGAATTATAGCTCACTCGTGCGGTTTCAACAATCGTACACAATGTCGTCACGGCATATGCCGCAGTCGTATCACCATTCGGGAGCTTGTAGCATGACCCATCAACCCATAACGTACCATCTGGATTTGAAAGAGGAGTATCTTTTAGATCAACTCTACCCTTCGTTTCCTCTTCTGTCCTAAGAAAGCAATCATCCTGTTCTTGACCATCCGTATCCACAGAAATCGGCAACAATGTCGCTGGATTTAATAAGTTACACCGTTTAATGTGCACGTGACTGGCCAAAAGCATCAACTCATAACCCGACAACCTTGCACTAGTAAGATGCTGAGTCTTTGTTCTGTTCAATAAAGTATCCACTGCATGTGGAACCATCACAACCAACGTATTATCCATCACCAACCCAGCAGACTGTCGGATAGAAACAGCCGCTGCTGCTGTAGCTCTCAAGCAACTCGGCAACGCTCTAGCTACCGGATCCAAAGTCGACGAGAAATACGCACATGGACGCTGCTTCTCACCAAACTGTTGCGTCAAAACTGACAATGCACAACCCTCTCTCTCATGAACGTAGAGTGTAAAAGGCTTACTGTAGTCAGGAGTACCCAAGACCGGAGCAGAACACAACGCGTCACGCAATTCAGAAATACTTTTATGACAATCGTCAGACCAGGGAAGAGGATTCGGTGTATCCTTACAAGTCAAAGCCAGCAAAGGTTTTGCCAACAAGGAAAAATTCGGAATCCACTGCCTACAGTACGACGAGATACCCAAGAAAGCGCGTACCTCTCTCTGCGTACTAGGCACAGTCATTTGAGCAATCGCTCGGATTCGTTCTGGGGTCAACCTTCTTCCCTCCTTCGACAAGAGATGACCTAAGTAGGTCACTTCTTGGCGACAGTACTGTAACTTTGAAGGTGACACTTTATGATGCAAATCAGACAAATGTTGCAACAACGAAAGAGTAGTTTCTTTACAAGTTTCCTTATCATCAGCAGCCACTAACAGATCGTCAACATACTGAATAAGAGCAGCACCCGCAGGCAAACCAAAAGTATCAAGCTGAGTTTTCAAACCCTGACTATAGATGGACGGACTTTCGCAATAGCCTTGAGGAGCGCGCTTAAACCGGAAGCTTCGTCCTCCTAAAGAGAAGCCAAAAATATCTCTACTTTCTTCGGCTATCGGAATACTAAAGAAAGCGTTCTTCAAGTCTATGACGGAGAACCAGGCAGCTGAAGCAGGAATCAAAGTCAACAAAGCAGTAATGTCCGGAACAACAGGAAACTGGGGCACAACAATCTTATTAACCTCTCGAAGGTCAATCACAAATCGATACTCAGGCTGCTGAGAAGAATCAGTACGCTTCAAGACAGGCAGAACAGGACTGTTACACACGTTACCTCTCGTCTCTTCGATCACACCTTTCTCAATTAAATCATAGATAATCGCTAAGAGCGCTCTTTCACCATCACTCGAAATCCGATATTGGGGAATACGTGGCAATCTAACATTCGATTTGAGCGTCACAACATATGGTGGAATCCCCAAAAGACCCACATCATTAGGACCAGTAGCCCAAAGAGTATCAGGGAGACAACGCAATTCCAGTGGAAGCTGATCTTTAGACAGATACATCGGAGAGATCACTCTCTTACCCATTGTAAGGTGTACTCCCGAAGGAGAACAATAACAATGTCGCATGCAGTCTCTTTAACAAATCCAGACCCAACAAATTCTCACCACAACCTGTCGTTAAAATAAGGGGTGCTTCCAATTCACAAGGCCCAATCGAAAGAGACAAGGGACTAGAAACTGGATTACGAACTGGGGCGCCAGAAAATCCCACTGAAACATTCGTTAAGCCAGACAAAGGTGCGCCAGGGAGTTTAGAGTGCATGATAGAACTCTTCGCTGCACCAGTATCCAAAAGAAAAGGCTCTACCACACCCGATGTAACCACTGCAACATAAGGTCCATCCTGGTCTACTGGAACTGACACTACTCCCTCTCTTTGTCCTTGGCTGTCCTAGCAATCATTATAGCCAGTACTCTCACTCTCAACATAGTAATCGTCAACATTATATTGCGGAGATCTGCCAGTCTGTACGTTCTGCTGATCAAAATAATTCATAGACGTCTGTGGGGGAAAAGAACGTTCGTTCTGAGGAAACGCGCCACGTCCTCTACCCCTAGACACCTGCTGGAAACTACCACGACCTCTTGGAGCCAACATACCGCTCGCACGTTGTCGTAAAACAGGGCACTCATTCTTATAATGACCTTCCTCTCTACAATACGCGCACTGATTCAGACCCAAAGGCGGTCTTGGAAGAAAATACTCAGGTTTCTGTGACGGTCTCTGAAACGATGTAGGTTGCTGAAACTGTAGACGTTGCTGTGATTCTTGCTGATTCGAGCGAGGCGGATACGCCTGCTGCAGAAGAACCTTCATTTTTAAGTCTTTTGTCTTTTTCTCTAATCTATCTTTCTCATCCTTATCCCTATTCTCGTAGTACTGTGCAGTCGCCAATATCTGGGCCGACGAAGAGACAGCCCAAGATCTCTCGGAATCTTTCAACTTATTACACAGTTCGGGAAGTAAATTAAAGACGAACTTATCTACAAACAGTCTCTGGCCACCTTCCGTACTCATATCTTGACCGCTATGATCTATAAAGGTCTCTTCAAACCTAGTGAAGAAATCAGACACACTTTCGTCCTTCTTCTGCTTACATGCTGTCAATTTGTCCCAATTCACTCGTAACGCTGAATGAAAGGAGACTTGTAAACGCGCGACTTAGCCCGAAGGCATCAAGGCGCCTTCGCTGGCATCATCGCTTTCATCATATTAATAATTCTACCGGGTAAATCCGCAATTAGAGGCTCAGGTTTAGCTCCTCCTACCTGTCTAGCATCTGCAGCCGCAATATTCACCCATGTGTCACCTAATTCTACCGTATGATCCTCATGGCGAATCTTCGCCCACAACGGTTTAGGAACTACATTACCCAATAACATATCCACATCAGCTAGATTCATAATGCATGCGTCGACTGTCTGGGACAACTCCTTATAATACCCCGCGGGATTCTTACGGGGGTCGGGTAATGTTTGTTTAAGAGCCAAAACCTCAGCTCTCTTCCAAGGGACATGTATCCAAACTCGTTGGAAATGAGCCAAAATAGGTGGATTAGCGTTTGCGTCTCCCTCTCTCCAAACTGGAGGAACCTCTCTCATTGGATATTGTCGTACCTTCTTCCTAACTGAGGGATCAGGCTCAAACAATGGCTGGGGAGGAAGTGCAGACCTATATGTAAGAAGTGTCACTACCGCATCTTCGACACCAGCTCCCACTATCGTCCCTTTAGCGAACTCACTCTGAATATCAAGCAATCCAACAGGAGCCAACTCCAATTCACCATCTTCCCATTGTTCCCGAAGCAAAGTACACATCATATCAAAAACATACCGCTGCGTCGGCTCTTTCCACTGTAGGAACGTATTCAAAACCACTCCCGGATCATACCTAGAAACGTTCGTAACCCACCTACGAGCCAACAAATCCAACACTCCACGCTCCACAGAACCAGGGAGCTGACTACGTCTCTGTCTGGCATCAGAAACGGGGGTCGTGACTAGCGACCCAAATAGAGGAGTTAAGAAATTAGCAACAGTGTCAGCTACTCGCCGACGAACAGAAGGGGAGGCAGTCATAAGAACAGGGGAAAAGGTACCTTGTGATGGCAAAGAAAAAGAAGCAGAAGTGGAAGAAGTCGAAGGGACAGGAGCGAGGGGCAAAGCAGTCTGAGTCAAGGCAGGCAAAGGTAAAGTAGGCAACCCAGGAAGAGGGGGTGCCGGAGGAACTTGAACCAACTGTGGAACAGGCACAGGGGATTGCGGAGGAACTAAAGGCTGACCAGCAACCTGTTGTACAACAAGGGGTAACATCGGTGCAGTAGCACCTTGCACGTAAGGGGGAGGTGACTTTAACAAATAAGACATTAATGGATCCTTTTCGGGATCCTTAACAGGATTCACAGGAGGGGGTGACAAAACTGGATAACATTTATCAATAGCCATATGATGTTGCCTATTTGACACCTCAATCGCTTTATCTTCTTCATCTTCTTTAAACTGCCTAGCAGCTTGCATTATCGATACACCCTTTTCTCTCTTATCTCTTTTAGCTTGTTTTATCTCTCGTTGTCTGGCTTCTTTGCGCCAAAGGCGGAAGGAGTCGAACATTGCCGGCCGGGCTTTCTTCCTAAATAATTTCGCTTCCAAATTATCTAAAATCTCTGTATCAAAACAACCATGTTGGGGCCATCGTAAGACACCATCTTTCCTAGTGTAGCGGACCCATACTTCATTGAACGTAATGGGGCCCATGTCGTGTTTAGAATAGAGCTCATAAGTCGGAGTTTCAACTGGAGGTATCAGACACGAGTCCTCCAATCGGAACTTCCTGTTATAACCACAACAAAACCAAGTACCAAATTTGCTACGATTAGGCATCTTCGCTCACTAATCGAGCTTCAAACTTCAAGGGACTAGCTCTACCGATACACTCGTAAATATACGAGACCCTCGGCTTTGGAAATTGCAATTTTCAAATCAAAACTAAGGACCAAACAAACTAAGAGCCAAACTAAGAACCAAGCAAAACCAAGAACCGATCAAACTAAGGACCAAGTAAAACTAAGAACCAAACAAATTAGTGGGAGCGACCCACTTATGCTTAACCAAGTTGTCTGCTACGCCACCCAGAAGATCCGTCGATCGTCTCGCCTTACAAAGTTTCACAAAAAGGGGGTGGTCCAAGACAGGGCGACAGTCAGGGCAGCGGTCCTTACGTAGCCGTCAGAAGGGGGAAACCTCGTGGAAAAGACCTTTGGTCCACGTTTTCGACATGCAGGGGTCGCTGAAGTGGGGGCCCTCCTCCAGAGTTTCCTCACGAAGTTCCTCACGATCCTCGGGCTTGGACCGGTATCGCTTGATATCGCCCGGCGTTGGGCGCCAACTGAAGAATCGGGTTTTTAGAACCCAGCGGCGCCAGGGGCACGCCCAAAGTCTTCGGGTTCACCTGTCTTAGAATACAGAGACACAGGATATTTCATGGTGGCATCAGAGATCAAATTTATTGGCTGCAGCCAGTAACAGAAGTCCTAGAAGTCATCACGGTATGAGTTCTCAGGAGACTGCTCAAATTTACAAAGCAAGTCATCACTTTTTATACCAAATACATCACATTTCAGACAAACACCCATTCTTTTACAATTTGTCCAATCACATGTAACCATATCAAAGGTATCGCATGACGGTAAAACCCTCTTCTCAGTTGTCCAGCCAATGATCAATCATTGAACAATCGCAGCATTCTTCTTTAGACAAGCCGGACAAACCCATAATAAAGAGACCACAATCCATATCGTAAACGGACCATAAAAGAAGAAACAGAAAACAGATAGAAGTAGGATGAGGCATGTTTGTGTGCAATAAAACTTTACGAGGTCCCGTGCTCTGACCCTTTATTCAAGATCAGCTAGCGGGCAGGAACTGGTTTGGCAGGGTCGGCCTCAGGCAACGAGGTCAGTTCACTCCAGTCATGTAGGAGTCAGCACAAACTCGAGCTAAGGTGCGCCTGTCCAAAAAGACTCGTTTGACCACAGTCATCGGCCTATGTGAGGGCAACCACAAAATGGCTACCATGCGCAAGATGGAACCCAGGGTTCGGAAAGAAAACCCTAAATACGCAGTGAATCCATTGGTGTAATGTGACGAAAACACGCGTACTAGCCGAACTCACTAGTTACGGTATGCTGTTACCAAAGTCATAACGGAACCATGATATTTATAACGCAGATTCAGAATTCACGGAACCTCACAAATGGAAAAGCTCATAAAGACAGTGGCAATGAAAAATGAAGATTTGGAAGCTAGAGGCAGATGCAAAAATCTGTAATAGTGGAGGTGCTGCAATCCACTAAGACTGGCCACCTGGATTGGTTTGTTGAACTGTGATTAACAGACCTGTTTGGTAAGGAACCCTTTGGTTTGTAGGAAAATGGGTGAATCACTCCCTAGGCCCACACCCACCGAGGCCACTAATTGATCGCCTTCTAAATTTCAGGGACCATGACACTGCCCACATCTCACCAGGCAACGGGGTCCCCTACACTCGCAGGGCACAACCATATCCTTGTTCTCTGATTTTACCACTCTGGTACAGGCAGCGCTCCGCAAGTTTGCTAGTGTTAAAGCTACGCAACGTAATCCGTGAAATAGTTATGGCAAGCCCAGGTTTTTTTATTCTCCAGCCAATGTACAGGTCTTTTTCAAGCAATATTTTAGAGACTGTCCTTCCTCTCATCATAGAATACCTGGCAGGTCACCAGACATCCACTCCAGCGCAAGTGTTGACCACTTCCCAATGGGTTGACAATCCTGTACCCTCTAGTTACATTTCTATTAGTCATGACCAACTGCAGTCCCTTGATTAGGACTCCTCCGGGTATTTTCTTTGTGTGTTCTCGATTATACCTTTCTGATACATGTATCCCAGATACCACACTTTTAGATGATCCTATCCATAGCGTGGTCACCACCCTGTGGTACACACATGTATGTATTGTTGTTCTTGGTTTATGGGATTTACACTAGGGGTTGGTACTCTGTCTTTTTGTGCCTAGTGTGGGTAGGGGGCAAAGGAAGGGGTTGGGAACGTTTGCCTTAATCCTTGCAATTTTTATTAACTTTCTACATAACACAATGGTCGCTTTCAATTCATGTATACTGGGCACATACACTATCCCATCCGCCCCGAATACCCGCTCCAAATTTCAATAATTTACCTCCCACACTCCTGTCCTGCAATATGAGGAGACTCAATAATAGTCACAAAGGCAAACAATTTCCGCAGTATTTGACCCGTTACAGTGCATACGTAGGTTTTCTTCAGGAGACTCACCTTCCCCCACGGAGGGAATCCTCCTATGCTGCTAAATGGGGCACACGCCGTTTCTTTGCCAATTACAGCTCCTACTCTAGAGGATTCTGTACTCTCATTCACAAAAATGTCTCCTTTCATCACCTTTCCACCTTCGCAGATGGCGGTGGCCGATTTATTTTAGTGAGTGGCATGCTGGTGGCACATTCCGTCTTGCTGGCCAACATTTATGCCCCCATTATAGCTTTGCCTGAGTTTTTTCTGGCTCTCTCTGCCCAAATTGATCAGGTGGATTTTGACCATCTTTTAGTTGCTTGCAATTTTAATCTCCCCATAAACTCTGTCACTGACACCACAGCACCTTTACCAACCACCAAACCCAGATCAATGCGCGTACTACATGATATTTGCACCATGCATTCGCAGCATTACGCCTGTAGCCGAAAAAACACTTCCAACCTGGGATTTACTCATTACTCGGCCCCACACAGCACGTGGTCCGTATCGACTATTGCCTTCTCTCCACCACCCTTTGCCCTTGGTTGCTTTCCACCCAACATCTTATTTGCATGCTTTCCGACCATTCTCCATTTCAAGTGGGTTTTAATATCCCCTTTGGTGGCGAGCGAGAACATCTGTGGCGATTTCAAACTTTAACGTTGCAGCACGAAGTTATGTTATGTTATGTTATACAAGTTTATAAAGCGCACTGTTACCCGCGGGTGTCCTGGCGCTGCACACTGTTACCCTGGAAGGAAAGTCCAACCTCCTGGAAGAAACCAGGTAATTAGACTGGGAACAACCAAGTCTTCAAATTACGTCTGAAAGTAGTGAGTTCCGTGGTAGACTTTAGGTAAAATGGGAGTTTATTCCAGGCGGCGGTAGCTCTAACCACCATGCTCTTGCCACCCCAGCTGGCCTTCATTGCCCTTGGAACTGCTGCCAATTTGGCTTCCGAAGATCGCAAGGCTCTCCTAGGGGTGTACCAGTTGACCCGATCTTTCAGGTCCATGGGGCCTATTCCCTGAAGGGCTCTGAACACCATGCAAAGGGCTTTAAAATGGGCCCTTTCTTTGATTGGGAGCCAATGAAGATGGGTCAACCCTTTCCTGATTGAAAAGGCTCTTGGCGTGCCAGTAAGCAGTCTTGCTGCCGCGTTTTGAGCCATCTGGAGTCTATTAAGATGTTTATTGTTTATAGACAAATAAAGACTGTTGCAATAGTCAAGACGGGATAGAATTAGAGTAGAGACTACCGTTCTAAAACTATCTTCCTCCAAAAGGGGTTTAATTTTTTTCAGAGTCTTAAGGATAAAAAAACAAGTGGAAACCACTTTACTAACCTGATCCCCGAAGGAGAGGGTGTTGTCCATCATCACACCCAAATTTTTAACCGATCGTGAAGGAGCAGGCAGGAGCCCCATATCACTCGGCCACCAGGCTGGGGACCAGAGATTGGGGTTGTTGCCAGAGAATATCACCTCTGTTTTGCCCGAGTTCAGTTTTAGGCAATTGGCTGTCATCCAACTGGAGATGGCCGCCATACATTTTTGACAGCTGGAGGCAAGTCCCTGTTCCTTCCCCTTCTGAACAGACAGCACAATTTGGGTGTCGTCAGCATAGGAGGTAGTAAGCAGGCCAAAAGACCGAATAAGGGCAGCCAATGGTGTTACATAAATATTAAAGAGAGTCGGGCTTAAGGAGGAGCCCTGAGGGACTCCACAAGGAAGGAAAAAAGGTTCAGATGTTTCCCCGTTAAGGTCCACCATTTGAGTTCTGTCAGTCAGAAAAGACTTGAGAAGGTCCCAGGCAACTCCTTGGACCCCGACCTTCGACAAACGGTTTAACAATAGGGCGTGATGAACCGTGTCGAAGGCCGCGGACAGATCTAGCATAATCAAAATGGCTGAACCGCCCCGATCGACCGTTTCACGTATTTCTTCTGCGGCTTTTATCAGGGCAGACTCAGTGCTGTGCCCTGCCCGAAATCCATACTGAGAGTGATCCAGCAGGACATAGGAATCCAGAAACCGGCTAAACTGTATGTTCATGGCCTTCTCCAGGATCTTGGCCGGCAAGGGAAGGCGTGAGATAGGCCGATAGTTGTTGGGGTCAGTTGGGTCTAAGTGGTTTTTTTTTAGGCGAGGGAGTATGGAGGCAGTTTTCCAGGACACCGGATAGTGCTCAGAGCACAGAATCTGGTTGAGAATAGGGGTCAGAGAATAAGAAATAGTTGCGAGAGCCATCTTCAGTATTGAGGCCAGACAAGGGTCCTTGGGAGACCCGGATCTACAACCCATAAGCAGGGAGCAGACCTCTGAAATGGTCAGAGGGGAGAAAGAATTAAAAATGGGAGCAGGTGGAGTAGGATTAATCACAGGATTTCTAGCAGTCGCCGTTCTTGTTTGATTAATAAAAGAAGAGAAAATTGTGTCTACTTTATTTAAGAAGAACGTGGCAAGCATGTTGCAAAATTCAGAGTCGCCAAGCCCAATGGGCTTGGAGGGGGTCGTGAGGAGAGTTACTGTATTAAACAGTTCTTCAGCAGAGGTTTTGGCATTAGCAATTTTGGCTGAGAAATACGCCTTTTTTTCTTCCTCCAAAATTTTCTTATAGGCTGAGAGGCTAGTTTTATAGAGAACTCTTTCATTTAAGTAGTAGTCCTTTCTCCATTTGCGTTCCAGTTTCTTACATTCAGATTTAAGATCATGCAATTTTTGTGAGAACCAAGGGGCAGATGGAATTAAACGTCTGGGGGAACACCACTTGAATGGGGCCAATATGTGGCAGGCAGTCCTGATCCAGTCTTCATACCTGGATGAAGCTTCTTCAGGTTTGGAGGAAAGAGGAGGGACTGAGGCAGTCAGGCTAGATTCCAAATTGACTGGGTTTATTAGTTTCCATGAACGAATGGCTATTTTGCCTTTATGTTTAGCATTAGACAAGGCGGTAACGGAAGAGGAAATTCTAAAAATAATGGCCGCATGATCAGACCAGGTAAGCGGTAAAATGTCTAAAATGGACAGGGTGGAAGAATTAGTGAAAATACCATCTAAAGTATGACCCTTCTTGTGGGTGGGGCCAGCAACAAGCTGCGAAAGGTTCCCCCCCCCATAATTTCAAGCAACCTGACGGTGTCAGATTCAGAGGTGTCCTCTAAATGAAAATTAAAGTCCCCAAGAATGGTGAAGGATTTGAAACAGCAACCTACTTCTAAAAAAGATCCAAGTGCATCAAGAAAGCCACCTTTAGGGTCAGGGGGTCGGTAAAGGAGCATTGCTCTCAACGAGTCCTGAGGGCCATACCGAACCATGATGGATAGAGCCTCACATGCGCCATTTGAGGCAACCTCAAAAGTGGGAGTTAAACTATTGTGGTAGATAACAGCGAGACCTCCACCTTTCCTTATGGGTCTTTCTAAGGTATGGCAGAGATAATTATGGGGGGTGGCTTTAACTATATCCGGCCCAGAGGCCATATCAGTCCAGGCTTCCGTGATGAAGGCCAGCTTGATATTGTTTGATTCTATGAACAAGCAGCATTCAGAGCTGTTCCAATCTGACTTACGTATGGCGATTCTAGAATATTTCCAGCTTAATGAGAGTTCTGTGACATCCGATTCCACACTCTGGGAGGCATTCAAAGCCTTTATCCAGGGTATATGCATTACAAAGCATTCTGGAGTCCTTAGGGACTTACGTGGGAACCTTACCTGACTCGAGAGAGCCCTGGCAAACCTAGATCTCCAGATGTTAGGTGGTAATAAGAAAGTTCTTTATTTGGGTAAACATGCACTGGGCACCTAGAATCGGGGAGGGTGAGCGTCCTGGGCGTACATTAGCATGCATACTCCCCCACAAGGGGCCCCTCATACACTGCCAAACTAAGTACAGATGCGGGCCGACGGGTCACCTCTAACAAGGGTATCCTCAACATCCTACTTCAGTACTATATTCAACTCTACACCTCCCACCTTACCGGCGACATTTGTAACCGGACTGCGTATTTAGAGGGAGATTGCCATGGTCTGGCTCTCTAATCTCCAATGACAATTACTCTGTGAAGCCATAACTTGTGAGGAAATAATACAGGCCATAGATGATTCCAAAGCTCCCGGGCTAGATGGTTATACTGAGGAGTTTTATACATTTTTAAACATCTTCTGGTGCCGAGATTACTCGCAGTCTATGAGGGGTCCCTTAAAATGGCAGCTCTACCCCCATCCATGTGTGAAGCCATCATAACCCTCCTCCTCAAACCCAGTAAAGACCCCTTACACTGTGGATCTTACAGGCCGTTGTCACTTCTCAATCTAGGCAATACAATTTTGGTGAAGGTTCTCTCCAATCGAATTTCATTGCAAATGAACCAGATCATCTCACCTGTACAGTCAGGCTTTGTCCTCCTTTGTTCTACGTCTTTAAACTTAAGGGCAGTGTTCTCAGTTCTTCATAGAATCAAACCAGATACACCTGCTGCAATTGCACTCCTAGATGCCGAGAAGGCGTTCCACTCCTTGGAGTGGCCTTTCCTGAGCACCGTTATTTCGTAAATTGGGTGCTCCCATTGGCTTCACCTCCTTGATTGATCTGCTATACACAAAACCCACTGCTCATCTTAGAATTATTGGTTCACTCACCACACCGTTCGCTATAACACGAGGCACGCATTAGGGCTGTTCGTTGTCCCCTTTACTAGTCATTCTTGCGATGGATCCCCATAGTAAGACACCGTTCTAAAACCCCAGGCGGTATACTCGCTCCGCTTCTCGGATTTTGCGGAATTCGGACACTCCGTGCTCCACAGAGGAATGTGGAATTCCTGAATTCCACATTCAGGCGTGAAGCAGATTTCTTTTCCCCTTCAAGCACTTGAGTATTTTTGGGCGCTCAACCGCAAGTGTCAAGACTCTCAGGCCGCTTGCGAGCATGTGTGAGACTTCTCACACCACTAGAGAGCTCCCATGAGACTTTGCGCTCGCTCGCATGACTTCTGGCCATGACAGCGCCATTCTAGTATTCTTAGAGCTGATCGCAAATGGAGCAGTCGAGCAGCTTTTCTGCTTGACAATGCAACTGAGAGGCATTTGGAGTGGATTTTCTTCTCAAATTAGCCATTGGAGTTGTTGTTTTGTGCGAGAAGCCATTTTTCTAAAACTTTGTTTTTCCAAACATAAGGAAGTGCCTTAGGGACTCCAACTTCCTGTTGCTGTCCGGCAGGCTCCTCCCAGTGCTCTGTCCCTTTCCTGGTCACTTTTCATTGGAATTTGGAGCTGGAAGGATCACTCTCCTTGTCTGCTCCATTTATACCATTGGATTTAAGGACTGAAAACTGGTGTATAAGGGTGTTATTTGACTGGATTTATTTGTGCCTTTATTCTATTTTTAAAATGTATTGTGATGGATGGCCTGAAGTTTTAGCAGGGGCCTAGTTTTTTGTGTGCATGACATTTATCTTCTTTTGTAAAGGAAAAATGTGCCACAGTTCAGTAAAAAAAAAATTCTTCTCCATGTTTTTTAATACGTTTGCAACATTGATTGATTTAATTATTTCACTATGTGGCCTATTTTGCCAATGAGACTTCCAGCCTGTAGGCCCTGTACTATTTATGGATGCATCAAACAACTGTTTATGTAGTGTCTGTAGAATTGAACATCATTTAGGCCATGGGTGGCATTGGATTAAAATACAAAATGGAGATTTGTTGTACTTTTTCACATTTTCCATGCAAACAGTGTTTAGGTGGGATAATGCATTTGGAGGATTTGTGTTGTTGTGAACTTTTTTAGCCCTGATTATTTTCGTTGTTGGCATTGCTGAATTAATGATGTGTTCTCTGTGTTACCATGCCTCTTTTGTCCGGCATCTGTGTATGTGTATGTGTGTTTGGCATAGGCTACCTTTTGCCTTTGTTGTTTAAGAATCAGTATGCCATGTGGCCAGGGGCCATTTTGTATAGTCGGTGTCCACCTTAGGCCTGCATGTGTTCTTTGTTTTACAGGTCTCTTGCTTGTTGTGACCATGTGGCTTGCAGACATTTTGTGTAGCCAGCCAGTGTGCTTTCCCCATAGGCCTGCATTTCTTCTTTGTTTGTAGCCATGCCCCCTTGGTGGTTATTTTTCTTGTTGTGACCATGTGGCTGGCGGCCATTTTGTGTAGCCAGCCAGTGTGCTTTCCCCATAGGCCTGCATTTCTTCTTTGTTTGTGGCCATGCTCCCTTGCTGGTGTTGTTGTTCTGACCATGTGGCTAGCAGCCATTTTGTGTAGCCAGTGAGGGTGCTTTACCCATAGACCTGCATTTCTTCTTTGCTTGTGGCCATGCACCCTTAATGTTTATTGTTGTCTGACCGTGTGGCTGGTGCCATTTTGTGTAGGCATCCAGATGGCTTTTGCCATAGGTTTGCATATGTTGTTCTTCTATCATTATGTTACTGCCATGCCTCCTTGCTTGCTGGTTCACCATGTGGTTGGTCGGTGGCTATTATGTTTAGGTAGCCAGGGGGCTTTTGCCATAGATCTGCATGTCTTCCCTTTGCTCCCAATGCCTTTTTGCCATGTGTTGTTGTTGTTGGTGACCATGTGGCATTGACAGGCAGCCATTTTGTGTGTCCAGACAGTGTGGCCCTTTGCCATATGCTGGCATGGAGGGTTGAGCAATGAGATAACAGTTTAATAAATAAAAACAAACTATATGCTTGAGGATATTGTCACCAATTGATAATGTTCCTAATTTTATTATTTGTATTACATTTTTGATTCTTTTTTAATCTTTTTATTATTTTTTATTGTTTTCTATTTTTTTACCATTTTTATAGCATCTGACATTAATGAATCAACCCCATGTCTGCTATAGGCAGGGACGGCTCTAGGGCGGTGCGACCGGTGCCACTGCACCGGGTGCTGACTCTTCCAGGGGGCACCGTGTTTGGAAGTATTTTATGGTTTTAAAAGCACCTGCTGCTGCATTGCTGGCCTCCGGTAATTGTCATACAATAAAAATGTCAAGTTAACTGCGGTGAATAATGTTCTTTCTGGAGAGAGAAGGAGTTTTGTCCAGTGGAAGTTTAAACTCATTTTATAGTAGGGCAGAGGGCTAATATGCCTGCTGCAAAGAATGTGTTCCATGCAGATCACAATGTGCACATCGTTTAAATAGGTCAGTGCTTTTGTCAGAGAGATCCTTTTGTTACTATCTGTGTAGATGTTAAGATTCTAACATGGAACAGTGAGCTAATATTTGTCATCAAAGAACTGCAAAGAATCGGCAAGGTATACATTAGAGCATTAAGATTTTTTTGTCACTCTTTCATTATTCTAATGTTTCAAAAAGTGTTCATTTTGGTAAAAAAAAAATCCTTATTACTAAATGTAACTCCCACCCCTGGGGTTATGTTTTAAATTCTGAGTCTGTGCTTCTCCAGACCAGGCACTCTTAAACGATACTGTTTACCAGTATGGATGACATGTGACTTACCTTGTAGTCTTCTGGCTAAGTAACATTTCCTATACACTGATATACACACATATGATTGATTGTCTCTGTGTAATGTGTGTGTGATATAAAGTGCTCTGACACCCTACACTGGTATAGGTGGCGCTATATAACTAAATACATCAGAGAGAGAGTGTTTATGGAGACTTTAGGGGGCACTGTTAAAGGGTAGTGTTAAGGGAGTCCGTGGGGGGCGCCAACAAACATTGTCGCACAGGGTGCCACCAGCGCTAAAGCCGGCCCTGGCAATAGGTGCCCAACAGCAATCATTGTGTAAGGATTATTCAATTGTCAATGCATTTGTCAGCTGCACCTCAAAGCGTGCCACATCTAAAGTGATGCATTGCACATAAAGCAAACAGTTACAGCTGTATTGTTTTGTTGCTGTTGCTCTTTCTAATCCTTCCTGAGTGTACAGTCACCATGAAAGTTTATGTTGGTGCAGTTTTCCATTTTAGGAATGAACTCTGCATACTATTGTGAATTATTTATAATAACTTAAGTAACCACACTGAATGATATTGTTTGTTTGTACTACTTCTTGAACTGCAACAATGTCACGTTTCACTGATGTTTTTCTTGCTTTTTTGCTTTTAGGTTCAGAAGAGAAGAGACATCACCCACAGTACTGCCAGACAGACGGCCTGTGCACGACGAGACGCATGACTGACTATGCAACACAGTCATCTCTTCAGCTTGTTGTGAAGCTAAGTGCCACTGCCAAATGACATCTCCAAGATGGCCCCAAAGAAAGGTGCTGCCAAGAAAGTGGCTAGTGGAGAGCAGAAGAAGCAGATTTCCACCACTGGCGTGCCGACCGCAACCTTTTTCAGGAAGGTTGTGTCTGCTGCACCAGCCTCTGACAAGCAAGTTGAGAGCAGCGCTCCTCCATCAACAGCACCACCTCCCCAACCTAAGCCCAGGTACATGTCTGTCAATGAAGCAGCCAGTGCAATCATGTCGATACAGACGAGTAGCAATGTTGAATTGGATTTGTCTCTTTCGCAATGTAGTACACAATCTTTTCAGGAAACACAGCAAAGTGGACAGCAGCCGCAGCCAGCAAAGGATTTTTCTGATGTTTGAGCAGAACAGGATGTTGAACTTCCTTCAGAACAAGAAGTTGAACCACCTCTTTTAGAATCACTGGCTTCCCCATCTCCAGCAAGGAAAAGGAAGGTTACTGCAGCACCATCTTCTTCAAGCAGCACCACTTCTGATGATGATGATAGGGACATGGAGTGGATCCCAACAGAGACCAGGAGACAACAGGAGAGGCAAGGGAAAATAAAAGTTCCAGAAAGACTTAGACTTATGAAAGGGGATGAAGAGGAGGATGGGGAGGTAGTCATAGTGGAAGGTGACACAGAGGAACCTGCCATTGCCATTTAACCAGCTCCAAGGAATGTGGCACAGGTAGCACCGCCACCAGCTCCCATATTTCCAAAGCCCTAGCTGAGACCTGCACCAACCCTTGCCTCAGGAAAAGCATAGAAGCAATCAACGCATAGCCACCTACCTCCAGTATGTCTTCAGGCATTTGAAGTGGGCCGGTAAAAAAGTACTCCTCCACAGTTTGGGACTTTTTATAGTTAGAAAAAAGACAGGGAGCATATTGCAGTATGTACCATTTGCCACACAAATGTTCGTCGAGGTAAGCCTGGTACACATTATGGTACTGGAGGCCAGACAACCCATATGAAAAAACACCACACAACTTAGCATTAAAATCGCTGCAAAGAAAATAATAAGATTGTATTTGTTTATTTGCTTCTTGTGCTTGTAATTTAGACAGACAATTTAAATAAATGAGTAAAGTGGGTACAAACAGTGTTAATAAAATCATTATTATAAAATGTATCAGATAAAAGGCAACATTTATCAAAGGATCATATAATTTCAACGCTAAGGCGAGTCAGATTTAAATACTGTCACCTCTACATTGAGGATTAAACTGACCCAGGTAACTAAACCTCCAATAGCCCGACCCCTGGTCGATGGAGTGGATGGGTGTGAGTGGCAAGCAGAGCCACCAAAATACGCTGGATCAATAAGCCAGGTTACCTGCAAAGCTGCACCTTTTAGACAAAGGGAAAATGTAATATAAATATAGGGGCTGTGTCCCCATGGAGTTGTTCCGTTCCTGTTCAGGCCTGGATGCTGTTCCTGACGCTGAGGGGGCGTGCTGCTGCTGGGGCCCCGGAGGACCTGCCAGGAGGGCTGCCTCTCTGGGTCCAGCATTGCCCCCTGATTCCTAAAGACTTTCTTTTGGTTGCGCCTGGTGAGTGCTTTACTTTCTCCAGGGAAGAGCACTGGACTCTTATGTGGGGGAGCGCTGGTGCCTAGCAGCATGCTGCTGCAGAGAGGGACGTAGGGACTCCCCCAAGTTTCCTGAGAGGAGCGGGTGCCCACCCCGCATTGTGGATACTTGGGCAGCTGAGCGGGCGCCCACCCCGCGCTGCCGAGATGAGAGGAGCGGGTGCCCACCCCGCATCGTGCATACTTTGGCAGCCGAGCTGGAGACCATCCTGCGCTGCCGCTGCCGAGAAGAGCGGGTGCCCACCCCGCTTAATGCCTAGTGAAATGGCGGGTGCCCACCCCGCTTCTTGTTTTAATTAAGAACGGGAGCCCACCCCGCATTACCGCCGTGGCCCGAGACACAAGAAAATCGCCGTCGCGGAAGTCAGGAGGCCCTGCCTGGTTGTGGGCGGGGCCGCAGAACGGAAGTCCGGAGCCCCGTGTTCTCCACTTGGAAGTCCCGGAGAAGGACCGGGGACCGGATTGAGGAGCGGAGTTGCTGAGGCCCCGGTGAAGTGAGGAGTGGCCCGGCTGAAAAAGAAGTCGGGCCGACGCCAGCGAGGCTTTCAAGAGAGAGAGCCCCGCGGGTACAGAAAGGCTGGCGCAACTCGAAGCAGAGCTCTCATGAGGAGAGAGAGCCCCGCGTGGAAGGTGCCGCTCCAGAGTCCCCGGAGACAGAGTTCTGCCTCCGCCCCCAGCCGGTGAGTTGTGCGAGGGAGTCCGGGTGGGGAGAGGCAGAGTCAGAGCGGCCCGACTAGCAGCGTGCCGCTCCAATGATGGTGGCATGATTTAAAGAGCCACATGGGGGGTCCAGAGGGCACAGAAGTCCCCTCCCCTTTTCTAAGTAACGTCACAGCTGCACCGCCGTAGCGGGCAGCTGCCTCGTGGGCGCATTTGTTCTTTCCTGTGTTGGCCATTCCCTTTTACAGTTGCCCGGCTTGACAGTGTGCAACTGCAAAGTTGGGGGCAATATTATTTAAGAGAGCCCCAGTGAGGCCCCGAAGGCACAATGTGCCAGGGCCCCTTTACTGTATTCTCAGCTGCACCGTACCCACGCGGGCAGCTGCAACTTCGCACTTTTGATCCAAGGGCACAGTGAGTGCCAGGCCTTCATGGGAGATTTACAGCTGCGCAGCAATTAGTGCCAGCTGCACCGTTTAGGCTATTCTTTCTTTGGGGGGCATGGTTGTTGAGTTTGGAGTGAGATGCACTCCTCTGCCCCCGTACTTTCCCAGCTGCACAGCACTTAGTGCCAGCTGCAACGTTTAGGTGTGCGCAGTGGCGTAATTGGATTCCGCTGCTAGACAGCGTGCCCTGACTTTGGCACATAGGGCATCTAAGCCCCTGATAGATGGCCAGTGGGCCAGGGGGACTGTTAGGATTGTAGGGCGCCAGGCCCTAATGTGATTATGTGATGCTAGGAAATGTAATGTATTTACTATGTTTTATGCACCCTGGGTTATACCTCTAAATGTGGTTTTTATGTATGAGGTTGTTTTGCATATCATGGTTTATGCTAGTGAGATTATGTCTCTCTGTGTGATTTATGCCCCTAATGTGAATTGCGCTTAGGAGGTTAGGGTCTAATGTGTTTAGACTTGTGAGAGGACTGCATAATGTTTTATGCTGGTGAGGTGGGCGCAGAATATAATTTGCGCCTGATGTGATACTGTGTATTATGTAGTTTATGTTACAGGCTGATGCTAAGTACAGTGATTACTACTGTTTACTGGTTGTACGTTTATGATCTGTTTTACTTTTACTAAGTTCGCTTTGTGATGGTTCTGACTGTGGTCCCTGTGGCCCTTTCATGTGTATATAATCCATTGTAAATATTGCCCAGTGCCAGTTGGCACAGTGTATATTGTTTGATTACTATTCTAATGCGTTATGATAATACAAAGGCTATTTTTATATATAACCTTGGGTGGAGTTCCTTTTGTGGTGTGCCTGGGATGTTGTTGCTGCGTGCGTGCGCAGATGCTTTACACATTGCCACCGGGATAAGCCTGACTGCTCGTACCAAGCTACTAGGGGGGTGAGCAGGGGTTTTCTTTGGCGTGTAACTCCCTTGCCCTGACTAGAGTGGTGGTTTCTGCCTGGCTTTGGCGCAAGCCTTAGCCAACAAGAAATCCCCTTTCTAACAGTCGGTTTTTTAAATCTAAAGTAAGATATTATACAATTCCTAACTATAACGTCACTTTAACTATTGTTTTTTTGAGTGACTATATATATCTATATATATTACCTACAGGCAGTCGCCAGAAGGTAGATATAGTTAGGACCTATTATCCATAGGAAAATCGTAACATTCTAATCCCAATAACTTTGGCGCCGGTTGACGAATCTTTGCAAAATTTTCAAAACTAATGCCCAGTTCCAGTCAGCTCCTATCCTGAAAGTGTGGGGGTGATTCGTCAAGCGGGGGCCGAGAAAAAAGGGGGGTCCCAAAACACGTAATCGCCATGTTATTTCCCATAGGAAATTTTAGACACGGCTAAAGCCCGAACTGCTGAATGGAATTACACCAAAGTTTGCAAAAAGCTAGCCCTTGGTTCAGAAAGCACACTTTTTTTTAAATGGTGTAAATCCGTTCAGTAGTTCCTGAGAAATTAAAAAAATAGTGGTGAAAAAATAATTTTCTCATAGGAAATTTTAGACATTGTTATAGCAAAAACTGCTGAACGGAATTAAACCAAATTTGACAAAAAGGTTCTGCTTGGCTCAGAAAGTGACCTTTTTAAAAATGGTTGAAATCCGTTCAGTAGTATTTGAGAAATTAAGAAATAAATATAGTGATATCTATGGCCGCGGACGGTCCGCGCACCCTCCCGATCACGAGCCTTATGCTAATTGGCTGTCAACACTCCAAACAAGGAAGTGTTGGCAGCCATCTTGTACCTCAGTAGAACGGAGGCACAAGGAAAGAGAAAAACAAACACGTAAAACACGAAAAGGGGGCAGGGTAGAAACACCTGACCCCCTAGGCCTGCTCAGGGGGTCCCACAAGGACCCCCAGGGCCGAAAAAAAAAAAAAAATTTTTTTTTAAATCGCGGGATGCTCCCGCGCTTCGTTATTATTTAGCCCCCGGTGGGCCAAGTCCCGGGGGCAATCTTTATATTGTAATGGGAGCCCAAAGGGGCCCCCCAGCCCCGGGGACCGCCAACCCCAGGGCTTTTCAAAAATATTTGCGGGGGCTCACAGCACCCCGCAGCCCCGGGGACCGCCATCCCCCGGGGCTTGTGAATTAAATGGGTGAGGGGGCTCAAACGCACCCCCAAGCCCTGGAGACCGCCACCCCCCGGGGCTTTTCTAAAATATTTGTGGGGCGGCTCATGGCCCCCGCAGCCCCTGGGACCACCACCCCCAGGGCTTGTTTTAAAAATAAACAAACCTCTGTGGGGGGGGCCGAGCCCCCCCACATGCCCCGGGGACCACCACCTCCCCAGGGCACTAAGTATGCAAATTAGGGGTCCCGTTACGGACCCCCCCGGCCCGGGGACCACCACATCCCCGGCTTTGTAAATTGTGGGAGGGGGCCGCACAGCCCCCCTCCTGGAGTCCTCGATGGCCCTGGGGACAGCCACCCCCCAGGGCCATCTCCTGCAGTGTCCCGGGGTGTCCACTCCCGGGACACTGAAGTTTGCTATGGCTCTGTCATAGCAAACTCTGCTTTGGTTTTCCACACAGGGAGCCTCTTAGCAGCTCCCCATGTGGAAAAGAAATGCCGGCTCCCGCAGGAAGCGGGGAGCCGGCGGGACAGTGGGGGGATTGGGGACCCCCCCACGGTCCACAACGGATAGGGCTGGCCCCGGGGATGGGGTCTCCAGGGCCAGAAGTGGTCCAGGAGGGGGGCCACGCGGACCCCTCCTCAAAAAAATAAATAATGAACTTAAAAAATAAAACTAAGGCCGGCCCCGGGGGATGGGGTCCCCCGGGCCATACATGGCCTGAGTTGGGGGCAACGCAGCCCCCCTCCAGATAAATTAAGAAAAAAAAAATGTCCATGCCCCGGGGGATGGGATCTCCGGGGCCGATTAAGGCCTCGCAAGGGGGGCCACGCGGCCCCCTTCCAATTTATTTTATAAAATAAAATTGGGGTCAGGCCCGGAGGAATGGGGTCTCCAGGGCCACTAAAATAGGAAAAGAAGGGGGGCCACACAGCACCCTTTCTTAAAAAAATAAATAATAAAAGAAAGACCGGCATTGTGCCAGAGGCCCCGCCCCCTCCCTGCAGCACTCTGCAAATGCATCCCCTGACACATTTTCAGATGGGGAACTAATTCTTCTTGAATACTGGGGGTCCCTAGGGGCCAACTTGCCCACCAGGAATCTCTAGTATGCGCCAGGGAGCTGCGTTGCAGAGAGGTGTTCAGAGGCCACGCCCCTTTTTACATCTCTCTGCACGCAGCTCTGTGGCGCTTTATGGAGGTACCTGGCGGGCTAGTTGCAGCCCAGGGACCCTCAGGATTCAAGGGGCATTACTCCCCCCACTTAAAACGCGCCATGGGCGCGTTTGCACAGTGGTGAAGGGAGGGGGCGGGGCCTGAGGTGACATGTGTGCAAACACGTCCTGTGGCGCGTTTTTAGTTGGGGAAATAATTACCCTTCAATCCTGAGGGCCCCTGTGGGCCAACTAGCCCACCAGGTGCTTCCAGTAAGCGCCACTGCGCTGCGTTGCAGAGAGGTGGTCCAGGCCGTGCCCCTTTTTACACCTCTCTGCAACGCAGCTCTGTGGCGCTTACTGGAGGTACCAAGTGGGCTATTAGATCCTAGGGACCCTCAGGATTCAAGGGGACTTAATCTCCCAACTTAAAATGGCCACAGGGCGTGTTTACACAGTGGTGAAGGGAGGGGGCTGGGTCTGAGGTGACGCATGCAAACACGCCCTTTGGAGCATTTTAAGTTGGGGAAATAATTCCCCTTCAATCCTGAGGGCCCCTGGGAGCCAACTAGCCCACCAGGTGCTTCCAGTAAGCGCCACTGCGCTGCGTTGCAGAGAGGTGGTCCAGGCCATGCCCCTTTTTACACCTATCTGCAACGCAGGTCTGTGGCGCTTACTGGAGGTACCTAGTGGGCTAGTTGGACCCTAGGGACCCTCAGGATTCAAGGGGACTTAATCTCCCAACTTAAAACGGCCACAGGGCGTGTTTACACAGTGGTGAAGGGAGGGGACGGGGTCTGAGGTGGCGCGTTTTAAGTTGGGGAAATAATTCCCCTTGAATCCTGAGGGTCCCTAGGGGCCAACTAGCCCACCAGGTGGTTCCAGTAAGTGCCACTGCGCTGCGTTGCAGAGTGGTGGTCTAGGCCGTGCCCCTTTTTACACCTCTCTGAAATGCAGCTCTGTTGCACTTGCTGGAGGTACCTTGTGGGCTAGTTGGACCCTAGCGACCCTCAGGATTCAAGGGGACTTAATCTCCCAACTTAAAACGGTCACAGGGAGTGTTTACACAGTGGTGAAGGGAGGGGACGGGGCCTGAGGTGACGTGTGCAAACACGCCCTGTGGCGCGTTTTAAGTTTAGGAATTAAGTCCCCTTTAATCCTGAGAGTCCCTGGATCCAACTAGCACCATGTACCTCCAGTAAGCACCACAGAGCTGCGTTGCAGAGAGGTGGTACGAGGCCATGCCCCATTTTACACCTCTCTGCAATGCAACTCTGTGGCACTTACAGGACATACCTGGTGGGTTAGTTGGCCCCCAGGGACCCTCAGTATTCAAGGGGACTTTATCCCCCAACTTAAAAAACCCACAGGGCGTGTTTGCACACATGTCACCTCAGGCTCCCCCATCCCTTCACCAGTGTGCAAACGCACCCTGTGGCGCATTTTAAGAGGTAGTTTTAATCCCCCTGCCCTATTATGTACTAGGGGCTTACAGAGGAGGTCATGCTAATCACAGGGGTACCCCAACGCATAGTGTTCCCTAGTGTATGTAGGTGTTTTCACTGTATTCTAAGTGTCTTTTAGCATACCACTGGCTCTAGGCCTGGTTAGTCAGAGTCAGTTAACACCAGTGCCCGTTTGAAAAAGTTGTGGGCACAGGATGATTTTGTAACAAGGCCTCTTTCTGCTCCTCTGTTGGTTCTTTCTGCACATGTCTTGCTTCTTCCTGCACTTTTCTTCGTCTTTGAGGACTTCTATTGCTTCTTTCTGCATTTCTTTTTTTCTTTCTGTGCGTTGTTTCTTCTTTCATCACATGTCCTACCTCTGTAGGCATAGTTAGAAACTAGCATTTAAAAAACCTTTGAAATTCACTGAAAAAACTATAGGTTTCAGGGACGTTATAGTTAGGAATTAGCATTTAAAAAACCTTTTAAATTCACTGAAAAAACCATAGGTTTCAGACACATTATAGTTAGAAATTTGCATTTAAAAAACCTTAGAAATTCACTGAAAAAAACATAGGTTTCAGGGACGTTATAGTTAGTTGGACATTTCACTCATACAAAACCACTGAAATTCCAATAGTTAGTTCAGCTAACTATAACTCGTGCGCCCGCAATGCACTGCTGATGACGTCACATATTACATCACTCATGGCATGGTCAGTGACATCACTCATGACATCACTCATGACATCTCAAATGACATCACTGATGACATCATCCTTGTGATAGAGTGGCAGGCCTCCTCTCACCCTAATATAACCTTTGATACACTCACTCAAAAATAGAAACTAACATTTTCAAAACAATGGACATACCAATACCACTTACAACACACCTATTTAGTAATTCCAAGATCTACACACACATCCTCTCATTCACCAACAGTCCTATACAGTCACTCATACATGTACTCACTCATCATATGTACTCATACACCTATACATCCTGTTACACACCGACACTCATCCATAGAGTTACTCACACATATAGTCACACATGCAAACACAGTATCAAACATCCATTTACTTGCATATACAGTTAGACACACACCACCACACATACTTCTACAGAAACTTACACATGCTTACTCTCTTAAGCAATCACTTATAGAAACACATACTAATTTATACGGGAACTCTTCCAATCTCTCACTCTCACATATACTCACTTATATACACCAATACTCACATATACTAGTTTAAAACATATGTAGTTACTCATAAAGACACTATTGAGACATTCATTCACTCACTAACACACTCATACACACACTCATCCACCCATACAGTCCTGCACACAGGCTCTCTTCAAAACATACAAACAGTGAGTCACTCATTCATGCATCTATGCACTACGTAATACCCCCCACCGAACCATACAGACACTCAGACACTCATACTGATACTCAAAAAAACAACTAATAACCTATATAGACACTTATGTAGCTACTCACCAACCAACGCAGCCACTTATACACAAAGTGAGAGACTGATACAGATATTTATGTATTTAAACATTACTCACTAACCCATGTATTCACTAAGATACACTTAACCCCTTCAGCGCGGCGCGGATTTCCGCGCCACGCTGAAGATTCCGTGCGCGGGCGGGGCCATGACAGAACGGTTCCGTCATAAGCACAGCCCAATCGACGTACATGACGGAACCGTTCCGTCAAGCGCGTCGAAGGGGTTAATTAGTCAGTTATACAATAGATTTTTCAACAAAAAAAATCATCCATTTAGACACTTATATACCCATTTATTCTTCCATCGACCTTGAGATATACATATAAAACATATTTAATTTTCAGAAAAACACACATTCACTGGATGATGTCAACAGTGATGTCATATAGATCCATAGCTATATATATGTCTATAGCTATATATGTCTATATATAGATTAACAGAAAAAAAACATAGGTTTCAGGCACGTTATAGTTAGGAATTAGCATTTAAAAAACCTCAGAAATTCACTGAAAAAACCATAGGTTTCAGGGGTGTTATAGTTAGCTGGGCTTTTCACTTGTACAAAACCATTGAAATTCCCCCGTTATAGTTAGTTCAGCTAACTATAACTCGCGCGCCCGCAATGCACTGCTGATGACGTCACATTTTACATCACTCATGACATGGTCAGTGACATCACTCATGACATCACTGATGACATCTCAAATGACATCACTGAAGACATCACTGATGACATCATCCAGTGAATGTCTGTTTTTCTGAAAATTAAATATGTTTTATATATGTATATCTCAAGGTCGATGGAAGAATAAATGGGTATATAAGTGTCTAAATGGATGATTTGTTTTTGAAAAATTGATTGTGTAACTGACTGATTAAGTGTATCATAGTGAATACATGGCTTAGTGAGTAATGTTTAAATATGTAAATATCTGTATCAGTCTCTCACTTTGTGTATAAGTGGCTGCAAGGGTTGGTGAGTAGCTACATGGGTGTCTATATAGGTTATTAGTTGGTTTTTTGAGTATCAGTCTGAGTGTCTGCATGGTTCGGTGGGGGTATTACGTAGTGCATAGGTGCATGAATGAGTGACTCACTGTTTGTATGTGTTGAAGACAGCATGTGTGCAGGACTGTATGGGTGGATGAGTGTGTGTATGGGTGTGTTAGTGAGTGAATGACTGTCTCAATAGTGTCTTTATGAGTAACTACATATGTTTTAAACTAGTATATGTGACTATTGGTGTATATAAGTGAGTATATGTGAGAGTGAGAGATTAAAAGAGTTCCTGTATGAATAAGTATGTGTTTCTATAAGTGATTGTTTAAAAGACTAAGGGCCCGATTCACAGAACTAACTTAAGACAAAATCCTAAACTTACTACCATTTTGGTATTCACAGAAGGCACTTACTCATTTCGGTATTCACAGAAGGCACTTACTCATTTCGGTATTCACAGAAGTTAGGAGTCCTAACTTTAGGACTCCTAAATGCCTTCTGTGAATACCGAAAGTCTTAAAATTAGGATTTTTCTCAGTTTAGTAGTAGTGGAGTTAGGACTCCTAACTTTAGGACTCCTAAATGCCTTCTGTGAATTCCGAAATTCTTAAAATTAGGATTTTTCTCAATTTAGTAGTCCTAAGTTTAGGACTCCTAACTTTAGGACTCCTAAATGCCTTCTGTGACTACCGAAAGCCTTAAAATTAGGATTTTTCTCAGTTTAGTAGTAGTATAGTTAGGACTCCTAACTTTAGGACTCCTAAATGCCTTCTGTGAATACCGAAATTCTTAAAATTAGGATTTTTCTCAATTTAGTAGTCCTAAGTCTAAACTTAGGACTACTAAATTGAGAAAAATCCTAATTTTAAGACTTTCGGTATTCACAGAAGGCATTTAGGAGTTCTAAAGTTAGGAGTCCTAACTATACTACTACTAAACTGAGAAAAATCCTAATTTTAAGACTTTCGGTATTCACAGAAGGCATTTAGGAGTCCTAAAGTTAGGACTCCTAACTTCTGTGAATACCGAAATGAGTAAGTGCATTCTGTGAATACCAAAATGGTAGTAAGTTTAGGATTTTGTCTTAAGTTAGTTCTGTGAATCGGGCCCTAAGCATGTGTAAGTTTCCGTAGAAGTAAGTGTGGTGGTGTGTGTATAACTGTATATGCAAGTAAATGTATGTTTGATTCTTTATTAGCATGAGTGACTATGTGTGTGAGTAACTCTATGGATGAGTGGCATTGTGTAACAGGATGTATAGGTACATGAGTACATATGATGAGTGAGTACATGTATGAGTGACTGTATAGGACTGTTGGTGAATTAGTGGATGTGTATGTGGATCTTAGAATTACTGAAGAGGTTGTTGTAACTGGTGTTGGTATGTCGATTGTTTTGAAAATTTTAGTCGCTATTTTTGAATGTGTGTATCAAAGGTTATATTAGGGTGAGAGGAGGTCTGCCACTCTATCACAAGGATGGTGTCATCAGTGATGTCATTAGTGATGTCATTTGAGATGTCATCAGTGATGTCATGAGTGATGTCACTGACCATGTCATGAGTGATGTAATATGTGACGTCATCAGCAGTGCATTGCGGGCGCGCGAGTTATAGTTAGCTGAACTAACTATAAGGGGGGAATTTCAATGGTTTTGTACAAGTGAAAAGTCCAGCTAACTATAACACCCCTGAAACCTATGGTTTTTTCAGTGAATTTCTGAGGTTTTTTAAATGCTAAATCCTAACTATAACGTGCCTGAAACCTATGGTTTTTTTTCTGTGAATTTCAAAGGTTTTTTAAATGCTAATTTCTAACTATGCCTACAGAGATAGGACATGTGAAGAAAGAAGAAAAAATGCACAGAAAGAAAAAAAAGAAGTGCAGAAAGAAGCAACAGAAGTCCTCAAAGACGAAGAAAAGTGCAGGAAGAAGGATAACGTGCAGAAAGAACAAAAAGAAGAGCAGAAAGAATCCTTGTTGCAAAATCATCCTGTACCCTCAACTTTTTCAGTCGGATACTGGTGGTAACTGAGTCTGACTAACCAGTCCTAGAGCCAGTGCTATGTTAAAAGACACTCAGAATACAGTGAAAACACCTACATACACTAGGGAACATTATGCGTTGGGGTCCCCCTGTGATTAGCATGACCTCCTCTGTAAGCGCCTAGTATATAATAGGGCAGGGGGATTAAAACTACCTCTTAAAACAGGCCACAGGGCGTTTTTGCACACGTTAACTCAGGCCCCGTCCCCTCCCTTCACCACTGTGTAAACACGCCCTGTGTCCGTTTTTAGTTGGGAGATTAAGTTCATTTGAATCCTGAGGGTCCCTAGGGTCCAAATAGCCCACTAGGTACCTCCAGTAAGTGCCACAGAGCTGGGTTGCAGAGAGGTGTAAAAAGTGGCACAGCCTGGACCACCTCTCTGCAATGCAGCTCAGTGGCGCTTACTGGAAGCACTTGGTGGGCTAGTTAGCCCCCAGGGGCCCTCAGTATTGAAGGGAAATTATATCCCCAATTTAAAACGTGCCATAGTGCGTGTTTGCACACGTCACCTCAGGCCCCGTCCCCTCCCTTCACCACTGTGTAAACGCGCCCTGTGGCTGTTCTAAGTTGAGAGATTAAGTCCCCTTGAATCCTAAGGGTCCCTAGGGTCAAACTAGACCACTAGGTACCTCCAGTAAGCGCCACAGAGCTGCGTTGCATAGAGGTGTAAAAAGGGGCTTGGCCTCAGAACACCTGTCTGCAGCGCAGCTCCCTGGCGCATACTGGAGATGCCTGTTGGGCTAGTTGGCCCTCAGGGATCCTCAGTATTGAAGAGGAATTGATTCCCCAACTTACAACTCGCCAGGGGGCGCGTTTGCAGAGTGCTGCAAGGAGGGGGCGTGGCCTCCGGCACGATGCCAGTCTTTTATTTATTTTAATTTTTTAAGAAGGGGGGCTGTGTGGTTCCCCTTCTTATTCTAATTTATTGGCCCTGATGACCCCAATCCCCAGGGCTGGCCACTGTTTTTTATTATTTTTAAAAAATATATATTTATAGACACACCTAGGACATGCTGGACAAACCGTACGTACCTATCACCATGACGATTTGAGTGATATTCATTAAAAGGCGACTATGCATACAATGAATCCACGTGGAATGTATTTACACCACTAGTGAAGCTCTGACTTGTCTGATGCCCTACCGTGCCTAATCCCGGTAGACACCCTTGTCGTTTATTTATACAAACATGGGTAGCTATTGACGGGCACATTTAATACAGATGCACACCAAGCCATTCAAAGGGGATTCGACAAAAATTCGACCAAAACTATGTAAGAAACCCCCCTCACGGTTAATAAAACACACATCCACTGCCGGATGTGTAATACTTTTTATTTTACTCTCTGGAAAGGGGACGAACATCACTTGAGAGTCACATCGCGCTCCTGGCAGAGCCCAATGCTGTGTTACACCCACCATTGCCTGCCGAGTGCCACACACCTCTGTGTTGTATTCCACCAGCTAGTGCATATGCTATGACACTCTCTAGCCCATGTGCACTGTAGCACCACCCCGTGAATATGTCATGCCACACTTGTCTTCGCACGGGTTATATTGCCCCATCTAACGTGCCTTCCTCGATGCCTATGTTATAATGCACAGTGCTATGCCATACATATTACAATCTGGGATGCATATCTTTGTCACAGTGCATATGCAACGTTACACTCCCCAGCACATATTTTATATTACAACTTTAGAGACTAGTTAGGTTACACAACACTGCCCTGTGCATATTACACTCCAAGGCGCACATCGCATAGCACGCGCTAGTGCCTGTGCTATCTCGCGCTCTCCAATGAATCTGTCATTGCGCACAATGTATTGCATATTATATTTCACGCCCGGTTCATCTTATATCACACTTTTTGGTGCATAGTTTATACCATACACTATATCTAGTTTTCATTTTCAATCGTGCTCTCAGGACTATGTTCTATATAACACTGTGTTCCCCTACCCTTTTCAAGGGCATTACATTTTGTGATAGGGGGTGGAGTGTCAGGGGGTGTTTCTGCCAAGTGAGCCCGGAATCACAGTCACAAACGTCCTCTTCTTCCTGAATAAAAGTTAGATTATGCTGCATACTTGTTCATATTTTAAGTAGTTCGCACAGACACACGTTTTAAAAACAATAAAGTTCCTAATACCCGCCTTCTCTGAACAGTTAGCTTGCTGCCGCATCCCCCCCTCCTCCCTATCCTCTGTTGTGTGAATCCATGGACTAGCCTCCTCCCTCCTGCCATGCATGGTCTGATGTGCTGCCACTGCCCTCAATTTAGTATGATGTACCAGTCCCCTCCTCCTGCCCTCCATTGCCCAATTCTATGCCCCATCATTGACCTCCTGCTTAAACTCTGTGCTTAGCTTGCTGCCCCTATTCTCCTCCCCCCTGCCCTCCGATGTCTTTGTGCATGCCCCTGCTCCATCCTTTTTGCCCACCATGTTCCATGGACCTGCCACTCCTATCTACTCTGTTGAGCTGCCACTCCCCTCCCACCTGCCTAGCATTGTCAGATGACTGTAACCTGTCCCTGCCACCTCCACCCTGCCTGTCCACATGCCATGCCCCTATCCTCTTCATCCTGTCCTACATGGTCCATTATACTGCCACACACTTCTGCCCTCCCTGGTCTGTTGTGCTGCAACTGCTCCTCCTGCCTGCCCCGTGCGGTCTGTTGTGAGGCCCCTTCCCCTGAACTTTCTTGTCTGTGCACAGGTCCTGACCCTCCCTTCTATCCTCCATCGTCCTTTGTGCATGCCCCTGCACCCTCCTTCTTGCCCATCATAGCCATTGTGCTGCCACTAACCCTCCCACTTGCCATGCATGGTCTTCTGTGCTGCCATGGCCCCTCCCACCTTCCCTGTGTGGTCAGTTAGCTGCCCCGGACCCCCTCCCACCTTCCCTCCATGGTCTGTGTGTATGCCATCACAGTCTCACTGTTGCTCTTCATGGTGTGTCTTGCTTCTAGTGCCCATCCTGCCTGACCTCCATGGCTATCTTGCTGCTCCTGCCCTGCCCCCTTGCCCCCAGCCCTCTGTTTACAAGTGCAGACCCCTACTCCCTCCCTCCTGGCTTGTCTGTTCCATTGTAATGCCCCTGATCCGTCCCTCCTGGTCTGTTATGCTGCAGCTTTCTCTCCTGTCTGTCCATTATGGTCAGCTAGCTACCATTGCCTCTTGCCCCTCTGTTCTCTGTTGTCCATGTGCATGGTCCTGTCCCCTCCCTCTTGCTTTCTATGGATTGTTGTGCTGCACTCCCGTCCCGCATGCCCTGTGTGGTGTATTGTGCTGCTGCAAACCCTGATGCCTGCCCTGCAGGGTCAGTTTGGTGCACCTCTCCATGTCCCTCCTGTCCTCTGTTATCCAAGTCCATGTCCCTACCCCATTTTCTTCCATGATCCAATGTACCATACTTGCGAACATTTTAAACTTGGTAAGAGGGAGATTTTGAAAAAAAACTGGGGTATTGATTTTCCCCTTTGAGTTACATTGAAAAAGAGGAGATTGTAGACAAGAGACAGATCAAATAAAGCCCATTTGAGCTTAAAAACATTGGACGTTTCCTGGCTGAATCGGGTCTGTTGGCATGTATGGTTGTACTACCATTGCCTCTTCCTTCTGCCCACAATGGTCTATTACAGTGCCACAGCCTCTCTTGCAAGTCCTGTATTGTTGGTTTGTTGCCCCTGCCCCCCTTTCCACTGCCCTCCATAGTCTGTTGTGCTGCCACGGCCCTTCATGCCTGCTCAGTGTGGTTAAATTGTTGCCTTTGCACCCTCCTACCTGCCTTCAATTTTCAGAGTCCGTGCCCCTGGCCTCTGCCTCTCAACAGTATCCTAATGAACAACTAGATTGCTAACATTCTATATTTATTACAAAAGTGTGGAACGCCTGACGTCATCTTGATGTAATCAAAAGTGTAATACCTAGAGCATTTCCTTTAGAAATTACATATATGAGAGGGTCTTATTGGCATCAAAATTATGGTTAGTGCTCTAAAAGACTAAAATAAGGACATATGTTCTGAGTTTTCAAATAGCGACAAAGCACTTTTAAATTATTTGTTATCTTTATGTTTTTTTATCCAGTTCACCACTTGATTAAATGTTGCACTTAGGGGAGAGGATGTGGTGTTACTTCCAGAACTGCAGACTTTGCAACTGGGGAACCAGGTTGGAGTTTCTGCTTCAGCTCGACATTCTGTGATTCTGGTCAAATCACTTAGTCTCCCCATGTCTACAACCAAAATGAATTTGTTCTTGTGTGATGTAACCAATGCTCAGGTAAAGCACTCCAATAGCTGACAAGTCTGCACTATATAACACTGCAAAAACACAAAATAATAAGTGTTTTGCACACTTCTGTCATTGGGCTATATTTGGGCTACATCTGGGTGATTTTGGGCTACATTTGGGCTCTTTTGTCTCCGGTGGCCATCTTGAGAGATTTATTTGTTATGAAGTTTCCTAATTTCCTCATGTACTGCAGTCTCCACAGTAGGAAATGCTTTCAGTTTTTTACTTTGATTCCATCATGAAGGTATTCAGATATGTCACACATTTGCCATAAATTCTGAAAGTTAGCACTCTAGTTGCTCATTAGATCACTGTAGTAAAACTACTGTTCACCATGGAAGTCTGCTCCTGGTATTAAAAGTGCATGTTTCTTCAGCATTAATCATAATTTCTATGGCAAAATGAACCCCCTCATTGTGTTCCTTTTTAAATTAAATGTTTTAAGTGTTACCAGTTTATTCCAATCAAGATGGCTTCAGGTGTGCCATACTTTTGTCATAATGAAGACAGTAAGCGCTCTAGTTGTTTTTAAGAACACTCTGGGACATTCTGTCATTGGGCTATACCTGGGCTACATCTGGGTGATATTTGGGCTACATTTGGGCTCTTTTGTCTCTGGTGGCCATCTTGGGAGACTTATTTGTTATGAAGTTTCCTAATTTTCTCATTTACTGCAGTCTCCTCAGTAGGAAATACTTTCAGTTTTTTACTTTGATTCCATCAAGAAGGCATTCAGATGTGTCACACATTTGCCCTAAATTCAGAATGTTAGCACTCTTTTTGCTCATTAGATCACTTTAGTAAAGCTACTGCTCACCAGGGAAAACTGCTGCTGGTATTGAAAGTGCATGTTTCAGTCTGCATGTCAGAATTTTTTAATGAAATAAAAGAGGATTTCAGAAGTCAAAATGTGCCCTAGTTTTTCTTTCTGCAGCACTAATCATACTTGTTATGGAAAAATGAACCCCCTCATTTTGTTCCTTTTTAAATTAAATGTTTTAAGAGTTACCACTTTAATCCAAGCAAGATGGCTTCAGGTGTGCCATACGTTTATCATAAGTAGGACTGTTAGCGCTCTAGTTGTTCTTTGGAACACTCTGGGAAGCTGCAGTAGAACACAAAGGAATCAACTGACAGTCTCTGCCCTTGTTGGATGTACATGTTTTACTGAGAATGTCAGACTTCATTCTCACATGACTGAGAAAGATAATGTGAATTTACAGAAAATAAGCTCTCAGTTTAGCTTATAGATCACCTTCCAACCTCTGTGGGAAAAGCATGAGAAAATATTTTTCTCTCAATCATGATATCCCAGCAGAAGGCTTTTTCACATGGTGAAATCACCTTGGAACATACCACAATTCCTAAAATGAGTATGGTACCATCAACAAATGATTTATAATGTAACTAAAGTCTTAAAACCTTCTATTAACTGCAATGCTTTTTAATGAGGTGCTATCATGTATATTGGTCCCAAGATGGCTGCCAACACTTCTTGGATGAAGTGCTGACAGCCAATCAGATCTCAGGATGAGATGTGTGGTTAGGCTCCACCCACATATAAATATGATTTTACTTTTGATTTTCTCAGGAACTACTGAACAGATTGACACTAGACCTGCAAAAGGCACTTCCCTGAGCTGAGGACTACCTCTCTGCCAAATTTCAAGTAATTCTGTTCAGCCGTTCGGGCTGTACCTTGGACTAAAGGTCCCTATGGAAAATTGCATGGGGAAAACGCATTTTGGGACCCCCCTTTTTTCTCAGCCCCCGCTTGACGAATCCCCCCCGAGACTTTCAGGGTAGGAGCGGAGCGGAGCGCCCCACCTATTTTGAAAATTTCGCGAGGATTCGTCAACCGGCTCCAAAGTTATTCCAAATAGAATGTTGCGGATTTCCTATGGAAACGCGATCCTAACTATAACTATCTACTGGCGACCGCCAGTAGATAATATATATAGATTGTGTTAGATCTGGGGGTCTCTAGTTGGCAGGGTAGGTACCACTGTCCAAGTAGGGACCCTTGCTTCTAGTCAGGGAAAGGGGGATACACTGTTAAGATAACCCCTGCTCACCCTCTAGGTAGCTTGGCCTGAGCAGTCTAGGCTATCAAAGGCAATGTGTAAAGTATTTGTACCAACACTCACAGTAACACAGTGAAAACACCACAGATTTACTCCACACCAGTTTTAGAAAAATAATGTATCTTTACTAAAAACTTCACAAGACCAAATACTACAGACAAACCAACATATAATTCAAAAAGGTTACTTTAAAGATAGTTCAAGAGTTTGCAGAAAGTACTCCAGGATGTAAAAGTCAGTGTCCTGCACAATGCGACTCTCAAAGCACAAAATGCGACACTTTCGTGCCCAACAGTACCTGTAGTTGCGATAAGGTTCCCAAAAGCTATAACAAGGAAGCTTGCAAAGGCGATGCAATACTCTTGAGATCCTGGGGAGGCTTTGCAGCAGCCCTGCTTCACGCAGCAGAGGTGGATGCGCCGGCTCCGATCTGTAAGGGGAGGATGCGATGACTTTGGCCTTCGTTGCGTAGGTTTCTTAGGGGGAAGCTTCACGCACAGGTTCGATGTGACGCTCTTCGATGTGGTGCGATGCGTGGCGCAGCGTTGCCTTCCGGCGCCGCAACTCTCGATGCGCCACGGAACGGGACTCTGCGTCGACGCACGCAGCGATTGGAGACTTTTCACGCACCGGCAGTGGTGCGGCCCGCAAACTTGTTCTGCGACAACCCTCGCAATGGCAGGAAGCTTCACGCTTCGGGAGGATGCTCGACGCACTCGGCGATGCGGAGACCCTGCGTGTTGCGATGGTGCCGCGATGAAATTTTCCACGCACTCTCGTCTTGCGACACGCAATCGGATGATGCGTTGGGTACCAGTCACTCTTTTCACGCTTCTGCTTCCCAGCTCCCAAAACACAGCAAAACGACCTCCTGAGGCCCCATGACTAGGCAAGCACTCCAAGGCAGGTCAGAACTCTCTCAGCAGAGTTCCAGGGGAGCTGGTGGTGAAGTCCTTTTGTTCCTGGGACTTCTTAACAGGGAGCCAGCTCTTCTCAGGCCCTTGGAGATCAGAATCAAAGGAAGGGGACACAGCAAAGTCCTTCCCCTCTCCTTGGCAGCAAAGCAAAACAGCAAGCAGGCAGTCTTCTCCTCTTCAGTTCTTTTCAGCTTTCTCCTTGGCAGAGGTTCCTTCCTAGTTCCAAAGTGATCTAAAGTTTTAGGTGTCTGGGGTCCTCTTCTTATACCCCTCCAAGTCTTTGTCTCTCTTTGTTCCAGTGGGGGGATTCCCCTGCTCAAACCGGTTCCTGGGTGTTCTCTGCTCTGGAGCACCTGGTTCCTTTCAGAGTGAGGGGCAGGGTCGTTGGACGCTCAGCAGGAGGTGGAGCCTTCTTTGTGCCAGCAGAGTCCTCAGCCTGGCCAGCAGGGGGTGGAGCCAGCTTTGTGTTTGGCAGGGACAGCCCTATTCAAACCCAGGGACTACTCCTCCCACCCATCTAAAGCAGATCTCCCTATTCACCCTGCTGCTGACTCATCCAGGCTTCTGGAGCCACCTGGCCCATCACATGACACCCTTCAGCCAACCAGCACACAGGCACACAGGAAGGTTAAACAGGAGAATAGCTACTTTCTAAAAAGTGCTATTCTCACACAGTGAATTTAAAAACCATCTTGCTAAAAAGATGTCTAATTAAATTCTGAACACAGAGATACCAAACTTGGATTTCCTATCTTGCCCTTATGGGAAGATAGGCATGTAAACAGCCTTCCCCATTCTATCCTATGGGCAAGATAGCCTCTCAGCAGTGAAAAACGAAAATGGCTGTAATTCACTACCAGGGCATGTTACACACCTCAGTACATGCCCTACCTTTCAGATACACTGCACCCAGCCCAGGGGGGTACCTAGGGCCACCATAGGGATGCCTTACATGTACAGAAAGGGAAGGATAAGGCCTGGTCAGTGGGTGCACTGGCCAGGTCGACATGGCAGTCCTGGACTGCACATAGGCACTGCAAGCAGGCCTAAGACATCATTTTAGCGCTACTCCTGTGGGTGGCACAATCAGTGCTGCAGCCCACTAGTAGCATTTGAATCACCAGCCCTGGCACACGCAGTGCACTTTACTAGGGGCTAACAGGTGAAACAAATATACCAATCATGGATAACCAATCAATACAACAATTTACCAAGGGAGCACTTGCACTTTGACACTGATCAGCAGTGGCAAAGGGCCCAAAGCATCTAAACCAGCAAAATCGAAATCCAGCATAGCATCAAAAATACAGGAGGTAGAGGCAAAAAGTCAGGGGTAGCCACGCCAAATATGCCATGTCTAACACGTGTCCCCTCCAGCTGAAAGTGGGGAGAACTACCCACCCTCTTGGGAGTTCTCATCGCTAAGGCGGAAAAACCTGGACAGACCTTCAGCGTTGGCGTGTTCTGTACCGGGGCGGTGTTCCACCGTAAAGTCCATCCCCTGTAGGGAAATGGACCACCTCAACAGCTTAGGATTCTCACCCCTCATCTGCATCAACCATCTGAGGGGCCTGTGGTCCGTCTGAACCCGGAAGTGAGTCCCAAACAAGTAGGGCCTCAGCTTCTTCAGCGCCCAGACCACAGCAAAAGCTTCCCTTTCAATCGCACTCCACCTCTGTTCCCTGGGAAGTAGCCTCCTACTAATGAAAGCTACAGGTTCGTCCAAGTCCTCATCATTTAGTTGTGAGAGCACCGCTCCCACTCCATGCTCAGAAGCGTCTGTCTGCACTATGAACTCCTTGGAGAAGTCAGGCGCCTTGAGTACAGGTGCTGTACACATGGCCTCCTTCAGGGCCTCAAAAGCTTCTTGGCAGGCACTGGTCCAAATCACTTTCTTCGGTAACTTCTTGGAAGTTACTTCTGTCAAGGGAGCAACAATGGTGCCATACCCCTTGACAAAACCGCGATAGTACCCGGTGAGTCCTAAGAAGGCTCTCACCGCTGTCTGGGTTTTGGGGGGTTCCCAAGCCCGGATGGTATCTATCTTGGCTTGTAGGGGCGCCACCTGGCCGCTTCCTACCTGGTGTACACCACCGAACCCTGCCCTATCTGGCACTTACTGGCCTTGATAGTGAGGCCTGCACTATGCAGAGCCTTCAACACTGCGCAGAGGTGTTGCAAGTGTTCTTCCCAAGTGGAGCTGAACACAGCAATGTCATCCAGATATGCGGCGTTGAATTGCTCCAGCCCGGACAGTACCTGGTTGACCAGTCTCTGGTATGTGGCAGGGGCGTTCTTCAACCCAAAGGGCATGACACGGAACTGGAAGTGCCCCTCTGGAGTTGAAAACGCAGACCTCTCCTTGGCCCCATCAGTTAAGGCGATCTGCCAGTACCCAGAAGTTAAGTCAAACGTACTGAGGTAGTTGGCAGCTCCCAACCGATCCACGAGCTCATCAGCTCTGGGGATGGGGTGTGCGTCAGTCTTCGTGACCGCATTGAGCCCACGGTAGTCCACACAAAACCTAAGTTCTGGAGTGGCACCTGGCGCAGCAGCTTTCGGTACAAGTACCACTGGGCTAGCCCAGGGGCTGCTGGAGGGCTCAATCACCCCTAGCTCCAACATCTTAGAGACCTCCTTCTTGATGCTGGCCCTGACCTTGTCAGCCACCCGGTAAAACTTCTGTTTCACAGGCATGCTATCTCCCGTGTCCACGTCATGGACACACCAGTTGGTGATACCGGGGGTCAGGGAGAACAGAGATGCAAACTGACCCAGCACATGGCGACAGTCCCTCTGCTGTTCTGGGGTCAGGGTGGGCGAGAGGACCACTCCATCCACTGCCCCATCTTGCTCCTTAGCTGCCAGGAGGTCAGGAAGAGGATCGCTATCCTCCTCCATCCCTGCATCTGTAGCCAGTAGCATTATTATTTCAGACCTCTCAAAATGGGGTTTGAGGCGGTTCACGTGTAGGACCCTCATGGGGTTCCTGGGAGATCGCAAGTTGACCAGGTAGGTCACCTCACTCTTGCGCTCCACCACCTCATATGGCCCAGTCCACTAGTCCTGGAGCGCGCAAGACTCCACCGGCGCCATCACCCACACCATCTGCCCAGGTTGAAATTCCATCAGAGTGGTATGCTGGTCATACCACCTCTTCATCTCATCCTGGCTGGCTTCCAGGTTCGCCTGAGCGAGGGCCCGGAAGCGCTGTGTCTGGTTGCGGATGGCCAGCACATAGCTGAACACATCCTGAGGGGTTTTCCCCGGGGATTTCTCCCAACCCTCCTTCACCAGACTGAGAGGTCCTCTAACAGGGTGCCCGTACAAAAGCTCAAAGGGACTGAACCCTAGAGACTTTTGTGGTACCTCCCTGTAGGCAAATAATAGGCATGGCAAAAAGACGTCCCACTTCCGTCTCATGGGCTCTGTCAGCCCCATGATCATGCCTTTCAGGGTCCGGTTGAACCTTTCAACCAACCCATTGCCTTGAGGGTGGTAAGGAGTGGTGAACTTATAAGTTACCCCACACTCCTCCCACAGAGACTTCATATACCTGGAGATGAAGTTGGTACCCCGGTCAGATACCACCTCTTTGGGGAAACCCACGCGGGAAAAGATCCCCATCAACGCACGGCCCACCACCGGGGCTGTGGTTGTCCTGAGAGGGATAGCCTCCGGGTACCGGGTGGCATGATCCACCAGGACCAGGATGAACCTGTTGCCTAAGGCGGTCCTGGGGTCCAGTGGCCCCACAATATCTATTCCCACCCGCTCGAAGGGGGTGCTCACTACCGGAAAAGGCTGGAGAGGGCCTTTGCATTTTCCTCCAGCCTTGCCACTTGCCTGGCAAGTCTGGCATGATTTACAAAAGGAAGCGACGTCCGTCTTCATCCCGGGCCAGTAAAAGTGGGTGGCAAGCCTTTGTCGGGTCTTGTCCTGCCCGAGATGTCCTGCAAGCGGCACGTCGTGAGCCAGACCCAGTAGGAAGTCTCTGAACCCTGCGGGTACCACCAGGGTACGTGATCCACTGGGCTCAGCAAACCTAGGCTCACTGTACAACAAGTCATTCTCCCAGTAGAGAAAAAAGTTCTTCGGATCAGCACCTGCTGCCTGGTCTGCAGCCTGGTGCCGCAGACCTTCAAGAGTAGGGCATGTCTTCTGCGCACGGCAGAACTCCTCTCTGGAGGGACCACCCTCTTGCTGCCAATGGGTCAGCTCAGGTATGTCTCCCAGCTCAGCGACCTGTTCCCCTGTAGGCTCCAGGGCATCCCCCGTAGGTTCTGCTCCTTCCTGGACCGTGGGAACAGCGGGGGTGGACGCACCACGCCCCTTGCCCTTCCTCTTTCTGGCAGGGACCTGGGCCACTGTTTCAGGCTCCAGGTCTGCTTCACAACCCTGTCTGGCTGCCATGGACCGGGTGGTCACACAGACCCACTCAGGCAAACCCAACATCTCCAAATGAGCCTGGCGTTCCACCTCCTTCCACGGGGAACTCTCCAGGTCATTACCTAGCAGACAGTCTACTGGCATGGATGGACTCACAACAACTTTGAGAGGACCTGAGACCCCCCCCCCCACTCAAAGGGAACATGTGCTACCTTGCAAAGGCGCACAGAGTTGTCAGCTGACACTACTGGGTGAAGTACGTCTGGAATGATCAGCTCCTCAGGGACCCACTGACACCTGACCGTAGTCACACTGGCTCCAGTGTCCCTGAGAGCCTCCACCCTCCTCCCATTGATGGTCACCCACTGCCTGTACTTCTTAGTGTTATCAGGGACAGGGGTTTCCTGGACCATCTCTGTGTCTCCTAAAGAGACAAGGGACATAACTGCTAAACCCGCCAAATCACTAGAAATTAAATCCCCCCCAAAAGCTACACTAGCTATACCCGGTGTTGGAGCACCAGTGGGTGCCTGGGATTTCTTGGGACACACAGGAGACTTGTGACCCAATTCCTGACAGTGATAACACTTAATGGGACCCTTGTTATCCGACCTGCCCTTAGGGGGCCAGGTTGGTTTGGGTTTTGACTTGGGGGGCTGGGACTGGTTACCCTGGGAACTATTTTGGGGCCCTTGTGAGAACTCCTTTTGGTTACCCTTGTCCCCCCCACTCTTCTGCTGGGGACCCTGCCCACCTTTGGCAATGGTACCCACAATTCCTCTGTGGACCCTGGTACTGGTCCAGCGGTCCGCCTCCTTAGCAAGCTCAATGGGGTCCGTCAACTTGCTATCTAAAAGATGCTGGCGCAGCTCTGGAACACATAGACTACTCAAGTGCTCCCAACTAATTAAATGTAACAACCCCTTATAATCAGTTACCTTGCTGCCCTTCATCCAACCTTCCAGTGCCCGTGAGTACAGATTCACACACTCCATCCAAGTCTCAGACTCTTTCTTCTTGGAATTTCTAAACTGCAGTCTATACTGCTCTGGAGTAAGTCCATACCTGAGACATAGGGCCTCCTTCATATTGGGATAGGTCATGGCACCTGCTAATTCTAAGGGCTCTAGAGCACTCCTCCCAGAAGCCTCAAAATGTTTCCACAGGCCCGCCCCCCAATGCTGTCTAAATCTTTAGGGCTATATACTTTACCCCCCTGCACTGGCTGTGCGCTGCCACCATTTGAACCGGACTCCACCTGCTTGGCCTTGATGTCCAGTTCTCTCATGCTCACTTCATGAGCCAGAAGCAATTTCTTCTCCAAGGCACGGGCATTCTTGCTCTCCTCCGCCGCCTTGTCTACTTCTGATTGCTTCATTTTCATTTTCATAATTTCCAATTCATGGTTTCTCACCCTTTGATTCTCCTCCAACTCCTCTGGAGTGAGCCCCCTACTGGAATGGGAGCTGCCAGCCCTTGAGACTGGTCTGCCCACAGGCAGATCTTGGGGAACAAAACCATCCTCTTCATTTGCATCACTTTCCTCTTGGACCTCCCACCAGGCCTTCAGGACTCTTTGTAGCACATCCATTCTAGCTCCGCTTTTAAAAGAGCAACCACGGTCTTTGCAGAATTGCTTGAGATCTTCAACTTTGTATGAATATAAATCCGCAGTGGAAAACTCCAATTCTGCCCTCTCACTTGTTGCCACCTGAGACATGATGCTCTTGAAGAGTTACTCAAAAATAGAATCAAAAATAATACAGTATGTGGTTGTCTATTGGTCTTCACTCCTTGTGATGTACACCAATTACTGTGGGTCAAGTACAAATACAAGTTCAATCCTCACCGCTGACCACCAATGTTAGATCTGGGGGTCTCTAGTTGGCAGGGTAGGTACCACTGTCCAAGTAGGGACCCTTGCTTCTAGTCAGGGAAAGGGGAATACACTGTTAAGATAACCCCTGCTCACCCTCTAGGTAGCTTGGCCTGAGCAGTCTAGGCTATCAAAGGCAATGTGTAAAGTATTTGTACCAACACTCACAGTAACACAGTGAAAACACCACAGATTTACTCCACACCAGTTTTAGAAAAATAATGTATCTTTACTAAAAACTTCACAAGACCAAATACTACAGACAAACCAACATATAATTCAAAAAGGTTACTTTAAAGATAGTTCAAGAGTTTGCAGAAAGTACTCCAGGATGTAAAAGTCAGTGTCCTGCACAATGCGACTCTCAATGCCCAAAATGCGACACTTTCGTGCCCAACAGTACCTGTAGTTGCGATAAGGTTCCCAAAAGCTATAACAAGGAAGCTTGCAAAGGCGATGCGATACTCCTGAGATCCTGGGGAGGCTTTGCAGCAGCCCTGCTTCACGCAGCAGAGGTGGATGCGCCGGCTCCGATCTGTAAGGGGAGGATGCGATGACTTTGGCCTTCGTTGCGTAGGTTTCTTAGGGGGAAGCTTCACGCACAGGTTCGATGCGACACTCTTCGATGTGGTGCGATGCGTGGCGCAGCGTTGCCTTCCGGCGCCGCAACTCTCGATGCGCCACGGAACGGGACTCTGCGTCGACGCACGCAGCGATTGGAGACTTTTCACGCACCGGCAGTGGTGCGGCCCGCAAACTGGTTCTGCGACAACCCTCGCAATGGCAGGAAGCTTCACGCTTCGGGACGATGCTCGACGCACTCGGCGATGCGGAGACCCTGCGTGTTGCGATGGTGCCGCGATGAAATTTTCCACGCACTCTCGTCTTGCGACACGCAATCGGATGATGCGTTGGGTACCAGTCACTCTTTTCACGCTTCTGCTTCCCAGCTCCCAAAACACAGCAAAACGACCTCCTGAGGCCCCATGACTAGGCAAGCACTCCAAGGCAGGTCAGAACTCTCTCAGCAGAGTTCCAGGGGAGCTGGTGGTGAAGTCCTTTTGTTCCTGGGACTTCTTAACAGGGAGCCAGCTCTTCTCAGGCCCTTGGAGATCAGAATCAAAGGAAGGGGACACAGCAAAGTCCTTCCCCTCTCCTTGGCAGCAAAGCAAAACAGCAAGCAGGCAGTCTTCTCCTCTTCAGTTCTTTTCAGCTTTCTCCTTGGCAGAGGTTCCTTCCTAGTTCCAAAGTGATCTAAAGTTTTAGGTGTCTGGGGTCCTCTTCTTATACCCCTCCAAGTCTTTGTCTCTCTTTGTTCCAGTGGGGGGATTCCCCTGCTCAAACCGGTTCCTGGGTGTTCTCTGCTCTGGAGCACCTGGTTCCTTTCAGAGTGAGGGGCAGGGTCGTTAGACGCTCAGCAGGAGGTGGAGCCTTCTTTGTGCCAGCAGAGTCCTCAGCCTGGCCAGCAGGGGGTGGAGCCAGCTTTGTGTTTGGCAGGGACAGCCCTATTCAAACCCAGGGACTACTCCTCCCACCCATCTAAAGCAGATCTCCCTATTCACCCTGCTGCTGACTCATCCAGGCTTCTGGAGCCACCTGGCCCATCACATGACACCCTTCAGCCAACCAGCACACAGGCACACAGGAAGGTTAAACAGGAGAATAGCTACTTTCTAAAAAGTGCTATTCTCACACAGTGAATTTAAAAACCATCTTGCTAAAAAGATGTCTAATTAAATTCTGAACACAGAGATACCAAACTTGGATTTCCTATCTTGCCCTTATGGGAAGATAGGCATGTAAACAGCCTTCCCCATTCTATCCTATGGGCAAGATAGCCTCTCAGCAGTGAAAAACGAAAATGGCTGTAATTCACTACCAGGGCATGTTACACACCTCAGTACATGCCCTACCTTTCAGATACACTGCACCCAGCCCAGGGGGGTACCTAGGGCCACCATAGGGATGCCTTACATGTTCAGAAAGGGAAGGATAAGGCCTGGTCAGTGGGTGCACTGGCCAGGTCGACATGGCAGTCCTGGACTGCACATAGGCACTGCAAGCAGGCCTAAGACATCATTTTAGCGCTACTCCTGTGGGTGGCACAATCAGTGCTGCAGCCCACTAGTAGCATTTGAATCACCAGCCCTGGCACACGCAGTGCACTTTACTAGGGGCTAACAGGTGAAACAAATATACCAATCATGGATAACCAATCAATACAACAATTTACCAAGGGAGCACTTGCACTTTGACACTGATCAGCAGTGGCAAAGGGCCCAAAGCATCTAAACCAGCAAAATCGAAATCCAGCATAGCATCAAAAATACAGGAGGTAGAGGCAAAAAGTCAGGGGTAGCCACGCCAAAGATGCCAGGTCTAACAGATTGATATAGATATATATATCCTTCGAACATATTTGATATCTGTGCGTCCCAGGATTCATGATTAAATGGGTGCTGCTATCAGGCAGTCTTCCCCACTCTGTGTAAAAGGGAGCTGCCTACTGCATTTTTTTCTAAAACTGCGACTATGTCGTTTGCGTAGGTAGTCTTTCTTTGTGTGTGTCACTTCTCTGCACTTGAGCTGTTATAAAAGTACACAATAGTTCTTTAATTTTTAATGGGCGGTATCAGCTTGCAGGTTTTAGTTTAAAGGTAACCATAGGAGACTTGTATCCATTATTCATTGGCAGGCTGCGGAGCAGGTCCTTCTGACCCCGCTCTCCTTCAGACATACATTCCATATGGGTACTGCTGTCACCAGAAAAACTGCGGAGGCATTTTTGAATGTAGTAAACTGGCAGATAAGGTGGCAACTAAAACCAGGACAATGTAAAGTGCTAAGCTTTTATCCATGGATGGGGCGATGCCTAATAGTGAGATGAAGCCCGAGGGGGAGCGGCAGCCGCGGAGGGTGCGATTCAGGGTTGCTTCTTCGCACAGCGGGAGAGTACTGCGGGAGGTCTACGCCGATGGGGAGCCCGGGGACTCCCTGGACTCGGAGTGCACCAGCAGCACCGAGACGGACCAGAACAGCGCCCTGAGCGAGTCCGACGGGCACCAGAATGGACACCTGGGATCGGAATGGGGCGACAGTGAAAACGAGCCGGATGACTTGCTTGTTTTGGCGAGGGCGACCAAGGACAGGGGCTACGGCACGCGAAGAGTTAACATTCTAAGCAAAAATGGAACAGTGCGGGGAGTCAAGCACAAAGTCAGCGCCGGACAAGCGCTCTTCGACAGTATGGAAAAAGTGTTTCAGGTAAAATTAATTTCTGTCTTGTGATGATTTGTGCATTGATAGCTGTAAGCGTGATGTGTAAATGAGATTACATACACATCTTTAAGAGACACAAGAAGGAGTTTTTGATAGTCCCGGGTTCTGTTTCTGGTCTTGTGTTTATTTGCCCTACTCCTTCCTGACTCTTATTGCAGGGCGACTTCCTCCCGCAAAGCCTTTCCACATTGGTAGGCCGCAGGCCGGGGTCCCTTCTAGCTGGCTTGACTGCTCGTTTCAGTAACTCATCATTTGACTGACTCAGTCACACAGGCAAGCTAGTGCGGCAGCCCGGAACTCTTGATCACGATATGACCTTTCACCTACAAAAGCATGACATCACAAGTCCCGCGCATAGCGGTTCCGGGAACTGAGCAGGCACTATGGCTGTTTGGAAATGAATCATCGCAGAGTTAGAAAGCCGCGTCCTGCTTCGTTGGCATCTGGCAGCCGAAGGTTACTGTTTCAGCAGGCTTTCTGTCACATATGGCATCCCGGCTGCACAATTATTTATGAGTGCAAATTGAGCTGCATTTTGGTTGATAACGTAATCTAGTTAAATGCTGACTGAGCTTGAGTGCATTCCACCCACTTAAAAGTCTCGGGTGGATTAGGGGCCTGATGTATATCTACCACTAATTTGACTGAGGATAAGTGACACTGTTTTTGGCACTGTTTCTACTTCGACAATATGCAATTATAATTTGCAAAACTCTTGCAACGATGCTGTTGAATTCATTAGTTTAAATGTGCCATATGCAATGTTTTATTTCCGTAAATATCGGATTTCGTTCCAATGTTATTCACCAAGATCAGGCAAAATATATTGTGACGTCTAATATTATTAAAGAGTTGTCGAACAAACAAACGTTGCCCCAGTGGCTGATGTGACCGGAAAATTGAACGGCTATGACCCCTCCCTAGCAAGCGCGAGAACCTTTCGTTATGCATAAAATCAAGTCGCACTGGACTTCCAAATATCTAATATTTCATTTTAGACCTTGTTCCTTTGCGAAGCTCAGAATGACATCATATTTTCTTTTTCAGTACCCGGAAAGACCTATTAGTATTGTGGGGAGAGAGCCCCTCCTATATTGAAGTGTTATCGAAGCCAATCTTTATTTTGCTGTCCAGTGCCACAATTCAACGTATATGATTCAAGCACTAGAGATAATATATGGAGCATCCATGCACCTGAAAATTCGCTGGGTATTAGATCCACATTATGTTCACAATTTGTATTTCATCATAATCACAAAACACAACGTTATGCCACTTTGAGCATGAACAAGCCCAAAAAACTCGATCGGAGGCTCTGTCTGGGTAAGCATTGGCGGTATCGAGAGGTTGAGATGATTCCATTACCTCAACTTGAGAAAACTGATTGTCTCGAATGAAATGTATGTGTGCACTACATGGATCTTTGGCCAGCACAACGACTCCAGTAGGGATACAGCCTACAACAGATAATGGAAGAAAAAAAACATGCATTGTGTCAAATTATCCTCCTTTTCAAAAACATGAAAATATTGTCTTGGCAAAGTAGAGCTCTCCACTAGTTTGTTTTCTCTGAGAGTTTTGTCTTCTTTCTGCTGAACATCATTGGCCTTTCACAGTTGCCAGAAAGTAAATCTGGAGTAGTAGAAGGGGGTGATCGTATGCTAGAATCTCGAGTTTTTAAATTTGTAGCAAATATAGACAACTAATTCATTTAGAAATTGGGTATAAAACGATAGATTTAATATGCTTAACTCCATAAATACGAACGTTGAAGCTCGGCAATGTGCATAAATACACTGAGTTAATTAAATTAAACCTATACTTACCTACTTATACTTACCTTTATGATATTTTGGTCGCTAATACATTTGCTATAACATTATTGTACTATAATACTAAGGTCTCAGGGCCCTATTTACCAGAAAATAAGGCAGCGCATGGCTGCAAGTCATTTTGCAGCGCCGCGCCGCGTTAGTTTTGAACCACAGGGATGCAACATATTTACATCATTATGTCGCATCTCTGTGCTCTTCCCTGTGCTGGTGCACAAACTGCTGCCATGTGCTGGAACCCTTGCACCATGGATTAAGGATGCCTGCGTTGTGGAGAGATTTCCGCACAAAAACAATCAATTGTGGTGATTTCCTCTACCAAGGTGTGCAGTAGAATGCTGCGCATAACATTGTGATGCATTTCCAGGTTTACGATTGCTCGTAAATCTGGAAATGCATCAGTGGGAACACCCGCAGCAAAACCTATGTCACGCCCCTAACACGTAAAGTGTTGCATGAAAATGGGCGATATTTACAAGCACACCTAAAGCCACGCAGGGTGGCTTTACATGTGCTTGTAAATATCACGCAGCGGGTTGCGCCTCCGGTGCGTCACGCAAGATAATGCACCAAAAGTGCAAGGGGCTTGTAAATTAGCCCCATAATATTCTGGTACCATATCAATTGGGGCAAATGAAAATTTGTCTTATGGAAAAGCTCCTATCTTGGCTCCCAGGAGACATGATTTCTAATTCAAATTACCCCACTTGACTAAAATCATCTTATAAAAACACATCACAGCCCTTTGCCTCAGTTCTTTCATGAGTAACATTTTTGGAACAGCATGAATAAATTGGCTGCCTATTGTTGATGTATAACAATACCCCTGTGGTTACTTTGCAGTCAGTGAGAGGGTAGGCTGCTTTTTACCACCATGAGACATTCAGGGCTATTCACACAGGTAACTTACACTTGTGAGTAAGTTACACATGTAACTTTACTCTTACACTTTTGAGCAACTTAACTACTTTTTGCCCTTCACCATTTTGAAGTGCAAAGTTACTTAACGTGTTGACTTCATTGTCTTCACCTCCGATACAGGAGATGAAGCCATATTTACTGACACATTCCTAGAATGGACAACATCAGCATGATAAAAATCTCGTGTTTCTAATTGCCTTTATGAGTAAAATTAATTTGCACAAAAATCTTATGATTTCCTTGGACCAAGGAACGGCAGGCTCAGGTTTGAATCCCAGATCTGAATTCTATTTAAAAACCGAAAGAAAGAATAAAGACAACTACAGAACAAATGAGGAAAAAGAAGAGTGAGCAAAGGGAGCTTGGTTGAGGTGCAAATGGGGGGACCTAGATTGGAAAAAAGAAAGGATTGTATAGGAGGAGTAGGGGAAAACAGAACTCTGTGAAAAACACACTGGTTTTAGGATTTTTCACCAAAAACAACATTCACCAGGTTGGATTCTCAGTAAAAAATCTGTGAGAACCACTTCAACAAAAATCGGGTGGTCAGAAACATTTTCAACAAGATTGATTTTTGTCAAATTCACATATTTACGAAGGGGGCACGCACTGTGAGATACAATTTAAAATTGCAATATTTATCCCTCCCTCAGTCTCTTTCAAAGTCAGCAATTACTCACAATATGTCTCTCAGAAAGCGGTTATTATGTGGGTGGTGGTGCCCTATCTATTAAAAAAAACACAATCATGGCATGCAGCATGGTTCAAAGAAACAATTCTACTTAAAACCTAGTATCTATTGCACAAGCAGCAAACTGTTCCCCAGGGAAATTCAAAATAGGTTCAAATAGTACAAAACAGCAGTAAAGATAAGGAAACAGCAAAATAAAGTCCCCAAACCAATTCAGGAAAAAAAATGTCTAATGAGCAAAATGTCACAGAAATTGTCAACAATGTAGAAGGAGAACAGACAATATGAATTTTGGGAGAAAATGGAAAAATGCCCTTAGGAACAAGGGGTGTGTAAGAAAGTGGGGGAAGGCAGTCACCCACCTCAAGAAATATTAACAATATCCCATTTGGGTGAACCTCAAAAATGAATCCCTAAATTAACCTAAGTTCAACCGCCTAGTACCTATGGCATAGAGCACACAGGCTTAACTTAGAATAATGTATAAAGTATTGATACAGTACCAAAACAGTAATAAAGTCAAAACACTGAAAAAATTCCAAACATTTTGGAAAATAAATTAAATTGTAATAAACTAAAGGATAATGTAAAAAATCCAATACAAGGAACCAGAGATATACATTTTTAAAGTTTTAAAATAGCACCAAATAGCACCAAAAGTCCACTGATCTATGGAACGCCCTGTGTGTGATTTCTGGCCAACCCTGATGGAGCGTGGGCCGGATCCAACAACTTGGTTCAGCCCAGGCAAAGAGTTAACCTTCTGACTTAGTCTTTTTTTTGGAGCTCAAAATCCTCCAGTGGGGTAAGCCTGAAACTGTATCTGAGGAAGTTGCATCTAAATCGGACACCTTTGCTGCTAGGTCCCGCTGATGCTTTAGAGGTACAGGAGTTCCACAAATGTTTTAAGTCCTAACTTTCCAGGGTGTATCGAGCAGCTCCTCTTGCTAACTGCCAAGATTCCAGGACCTCTAGCACAGCACTTAGTGGCAAGGACTCACTCCAGCAAAGGCCCCCAGCAGGGTTCAGTGCAGGTACAGTTGGTTCTGGTCACTTCTGAACATAAGCCTCCTGCAGCTTGTTGTATCTCTGTAGCCACACAGAAAGTCAGCCAACAGACCTTTGATGTCCTCTTCTTTGTCTGAAGTACAAAAGGGAGTGGGCCCAGTCCTTCTGGGCTCTTCGCAGGTCAGAGACAGCAGGCTCAATCTACATCTTCTCTTCCGCAGGTCCAGGAAGTTTTCTGTAGAGGTGCTGGGGTGACTCCTGGCTACTCCTTAAACAATGAGGTAAAAGTTATCAGGGGCAATCCTACCCACTTTTTAAGTAGTTTCTATTTGCTCTACTTCAAATAATCCCAGGGTGCACCTTATACCTTATTCCTAAAATCTATGATGGGAAAATCCTTGGTCTCCTATGCAGAACCTCTGTGTCCGTTCAGAGGTGTGCCCAGGGAAAAGAGTGCTCCCCCTCCTTTGTGGTATCTCTGTACACTGGTTATTGGGGTACCTCCCCTCCCACTGGGTTTGGAGCCAGACTGGCTGGGGGATCAAAGGTTTGCGTTCCCCAGGTCTCAATTTACATTTACACGTGAAAGGCCAGACCTTTTGCACGTTAATGAGGTTTCTGGGTCTACCCTAAGTGGTCTTACTGCAAGGAGAAGAAAACCACCTCCCCACACCCAGGTCATTGTTTCATATCTCTTTAAGGGTACGCACTGGCACACCAGCTGTCAATAGGCTAATGTTAGTTATACTACTGGAGGTTTAGGCAGGTAAAATGTAACTTTTTAAAAATTACTCTTCCAAATATTTAATTGAAATCTGTCTTTATCATTAAATTGGGCTTTTAATAAAATTAAAAATAGTCTTTGAATGAGTTTTGTTGAAGTTTCATGTCAAAAGGTATAGATTAAAATGTGTAATCTGTACTTGGACATTTTCTAGGGTTCAGCTACAGCCCTGCCTGTGAACATAGCTTTATGGGGCTATTCACTGGAGAAATATGCCAGCTTTAATTGTGTACATGTTCTGCTTATAAATATTAGGCACACTACTTTGTGGGCAAGAAGGTATACTTAGGAGTGACTCATTATTATTTGGAACAGGGTTTTGTGCCTGTCAAAATGGGTTATTTTGCCAAGTTTCGCAGCAGGTGTCTAGGGGACTGCAGTCAAACTACACATGGTAGGCCTGAAGCCATGTTTTCCAGGCCCACTCTACGGATTGCACAATGGGTGCTGCAGTCCATAAGTGCTACTGAACTGCCAGGTCCTGGGTTTATTTTTTACATCATGTACAAGTTACATATGTCAATAAGAGATAATCCAATTTAACCATAAATGGAAGCCCAGGGATTTTACTCATGTTTAGCAGGGGTAAAACTGAACAAATATTTAAGTCCAACAAAAATAAAGTACAGAGAAATGTGAAAAATCTGGGGTGAGCATCCATAAAAGATTGATTTGCTACAGGGATAAAGTAAATCTCAATGCTAGTTTGACCCCAAAAAACATACCAAAGAAAATAAGAAAACTTTACCAGCAAACTGTGCTTCTATCCAGAGGCTGGGAGGACAGAGGCTATGTCAGGCATCCTCCATCAAGGTAGAGCTCAATACTTTCTACCTTGCTGATGCTGTTCTGTGACACTCCTGTCACAAATCCAGGAGTGAGGCAGACCTCACTATTCTTGCTTCCTGCAACAGTTACGAGTCCCAATTTCTTGCAGAAGGTAGAAAAGTCACTCTTGGCCTCTCCTACATGTCTCATTGTTCCAGGAAAATCAGCTGGTGTTCAGGTCTATCTCCAGAGAGGGCTTGCAAAGGGTTCAGGGTCTTCACAGCCCGGTTTTCCCACAAATAGCATGGAACCCTTCTTCTTTTTTTGTGTCCCTAGGTCAATTTGGTGGGCCAGCCATCTCACCACTGAAGAGCATGTCAAATCTCAGTCCTCTTTGCAGGCAGACAATAAGTAGACTGCCTCTTTTACTTTTCTTCTGATGTCTTCCAAAATCCAGTAGTAGTCTGAAGAAAAGGTGGTGAGGTAAGATGTCTATTAAATGCTCTATCCAGTGAGTGATGACTTCCTATACAAAATACATGCTAAAACGCAGCCCCTTTACCAGCACTAACTGTCAAACTAGACATTAAACATTGTAGAGGCCTCTATACGAAAGTGACATACACCAGGCTCTCATCTCAGTAGCTCCAGGTGCCCTCCCAGATCCAGCCCGATTGAAATGAGGAGCCACTCCCTCTTATTGGTCTGTGAACATCTTTTCCTCCTGCTGGGCATACTCTCTATGAAAGTATTGTGTCACATGGGTCTACTTCTGGCATCCTAATATCAAAAGTCAGGCTTCCACTCTGCTCCTTTGTTATGCCATCTGTTCCTGTCCCCTCCCATATTGCCCATCTCAGATAAGTGCTCAGTGGTTAACCCACATCAGTTTTAACACATTTGATTTAGTGTTTCCTGGAAGAACAACTTTTAACCAAAGGAGAAGTGTGGCTCAATGGTTAGCGGGGCAGACCCTGATGCAGAGGTCTGGCCCGGGACCAGGGTTCAATTCCCACCTTGGCGGCACTTGGATTCAATTTCCCCGGACCTGATAATTCTCGCCTTGGTGCCTATTCTAATCATGGGTCCCACTGTGCAACTCTGGGCAATTGCTTGCTTAATCTCCACAACGGCCCCCACAGCGCTAGGATGCCTGGCTTCACCTTGGGGGTGCCCAGGAGTGGACATCTCACAGGAAAACCAGGAAGGGTTCCGCAGCAGTATGAATACAGCGCTATGAGACCCCTGGGTAGAAGTGCGCTATACAAGTACAAATACATTTACATTTACCAATAATTGTGATATTTATTATTTCCAAAGGAGGGAAGGAAAATCCAACCAAACTGACTTGGTACTGAAAGTTTACTTGTATTACCATCTCGATTTTGGATAAATAGTAAAAATAATGTTTGAAACAGTTCCTACAGTTTTCATGGCTGAAACTGTAAAAAAATACATTTTCTCAATCTCACCTCTCGATAGGAAATTGCCTCTTTACTTATACAATGATAACCACTAAGTGGTAGCTGCCCACAATAGTGACATGCTTTTCTTTAATATTTAACATGCCACACTTTTGTACATTACGCACCCAACCATGTGGGCTACAGGACACTAATGAATGAATAAAAATAGGTTTCGCTACAAGGCAGAGCACTTTTCTATAACATGTGTTACTGTAGTGTAAGGGATTGAATTTTGAGTTCAGTAATGCCTAATTACCCAAATATTATGTTGATGTTATAAATATTATTGTTCATATTACTAAAAAGTAGTATAGTAGTAGCAGTGTAAAACCATATACATATCCACCATTGTGTTAGCGTTCTTGCAGCTTCTGCAAGATGTATGGGTCACAGTTTGTAAATAAATATGGAAATAACTCAAAAATGGATGGGGGCCAGAGGTGCTAATATTATGGTTTCCTCCTTTGTACAATTTTCAATTGTTTTTTGGTATGGTGAGCTGAACTAACGACAGGCAGTTAGTTTTCATCATGTCGTGCTGCAGTAATATAACCTATCGGATTTTAGTGTGCAGTATAGTGCAGGTAGAGAAATAGTAAATACACCACATTGGTTATGTGTGTTAATCTCACTTCAAATCAAAGGTTTCCTGATCTGACAGCATTTATTTATTTACTTAAAGTTTTAAGGCCTGATTTAGATCTTGGCAGACAGGTCACTCCGTCAAACCATTGATGGATAGCCTGTCTGCCAAAATATAAATCATAAAGGATTTATTGGGATTTATATTTCATCAGATGGGATATCCCTCACCGTTGTGACGGAGTAACCTGTCCTCTCAGATCTAAATCAGGCCCTTAGTTTTTAACGCTGTAACTTTGTGGAAAGCTCTGGGTTAGCATACTACTGAATACGGTTGTGGTCTCATGATATCCTACTAAGTTGAAAATGGGGAAAGGGATATTTGGTTTCATGACTAAATTGCTCTGAGTGATGAAAGGACAGATCTAAGTCCAAGAGGACTTGTTGGTCTTTTCCACTGATATAGTCTGTGAGGGCAATCAAAGAATCAAGCCAGGTAAAGAGGAGATGATTTGTTCTGTGCTTATGAGGAGCAACTGAATTTGGAAGCGCCAAGCCTCAATCTGGTTTTTCTCATTCCGCTTTGTTTTATTTGCAAGCTTTACATTTACACATTGGATCTACTTTTACCTCTAATCTAAATATGAATTGTGTACCTTCCTTATTGGAAGAAGTCAGTGGATTGTTAGATCCAAAAGAGGATGCTATTGTTTTGAGGCACTATACCAAGATTCTTCAGGATCCAACCACAAACTTCTTTTAGGAGCTTGTAGGAGCACAAGACTTAACCATTCAGCAGATTATGGCTGAATGAGGCAGTCATTCTGTTTACTCATATTCAATCTTTAATAAGGCAGGGTGGGCATGTGGTGTGCCAGTGAACAGGTGTTTCCATTGTTTTGGATTCATCCAAGTGATATTATGCATTGAGTGATGGATAGTTTGCAGACTAAAATCATGAAAGAGTCAATTTAAGATTGTTTTTCGATGTTCCTATGAGGAGAAGCAATAAGTGAAAAATCTAATTTGTGAGCAAGTTAAAGCAGGCGTGATTAAGTGACATCCAGGCTTGAATTTTGTGAACTGTCGATTGTTAAAGAGTAATGTCAGTAGTGGAGGGGATTTTGATAAAGGATGGCTATACTCAGCATTGCATTTTTAATTTACTTTTCATTTTATCCTCAACATGGATAACATAAAAATAACATCCCAGTTTGCTTCATTGTTGCAATCCATGAGTATACAACTATGAGATCCCCCAACTTCAGTCTCCAAATTCCCATACTAAGCATGACTATATCAAGCCATAATAGATGTCTTCTCCCCAATAGCTATTATCTGCATACACATGATAATATATACCTTAAGAAATCAGCAATAAGTTGAGTAGTTCAGTGTAGCAATTGAGAAGAGTTGATGCTAAAACGGGGTCTTGTGAAAGCACTGATTAGACTGTAAAAGGGTTGTAGATATTTTCTCTTTTATGAAGTTGGGTTAGAGTTACTTTTTATTTTCATGCGCTACAATTTGTTTATGAGGTAGAAAGCAAACAAGGATAATTACTATCAAAACCCATGGGCAGCGTAAGAGATTTAGGTAAGGTGATGTTATTGACTACAACATGCTGCTTATAAATCATTGAAGACGAGCAAGCAAGATTCACCAGTATCGAGTATGTGTAGCACACCACCAACTATTTATAACAAGGCAGTCTCTCTGCTGCAGCCTGATCCAAATCCAGACTGTAAATCATCTAAGAGAATGCTTTAAATGATGCATTGAATTAGTTGTGCAACCACTTGGCTTCTAAAAACATATTCTGTAAAAGATAGGCCCAAAGCAGTGCGATTATTATCAAGGTCTTCTGGGTCGTAATACATTTTTTTCAGGAGAAGTGAGTTGTGACTTGGTTTGAGAAAACTGGAATCCATTCCTCACCATTATCCAGAGAGCACCTGATAAAGTTAGTCTAAAACTGGGACAACTAAAAACTAATATATTTTACTTGAGTGGTAGGAATAGGATCTGAGAAATGCGAAAAGGGTTTTAATTTTGCATTCGCATTTACCAGTTCAGCTTGAGTTATTACCTTAAAAGTTGTCCTTTCACCAGAAAATTTGCAATTTGGTCCCCTTAGCTCTTGAGATCATCAATGTGCAGTAAGGGGAAGTTTAGTCATTTTGATTTTATATCAAACATTGTTCTGAATTTATGTAGTATAAGGGATCATTTTATCATGAAACACTTTTTGGGGTTTTCAACAGTGTTGGTTTCATGAAGGCGGACCTGGATTTAAATGTATATTTCTTGTACACTTTTCATTAAAAGAAAATCCTATAGGAGAGGCAGTCCATCTGTGTGGTTCCCTTGTTTAACCCCTGACTGAATGGACTGCCGTTTTGACTTTGGTCACTAGGAAGCTACGAAACAGCCCCCTGAAAAGTCAAAGTAATATGGTGCAGGAAGTTCAGCATGGCAATAAACTATAAATGACATGTGAAGCCTACAAACAAACCTTATGCCACCTCTATGTGTCACATTAAAACATTCCTTCATGAATGCCAATGAACTGCAGCCAACACAATCAAAATCATTGTTTTTGACATGTTGGTAGCCTATTTTTGCATTTTCTCAGTCTTCCCTAAGTTGTGATCTGCTGCTTCTTTCAATGGGCTGTAGGGAATTTTCCCTAATGGTGAAAGAACACTTGTAATAAGTTGGCTCAGTATCAGCTATAAAATCATCTGTGCATAATTGCAATATTTATCAAAAATCAAATTCAATGACTGACTTACTTGTCTCTGTATGAAAGTCTTTTTAATAATGAATTCAGTTCTGTCATTCCCTCCCTTCTCCAGTGGCAGAAATCGACTCTTTTATGAGGTGTGAAATACCTTTCTAGTAAGGAACAATGGGCTTGACCTTCCAGCAGCTATCTTGTAGGAATACTGGGAGAAGTTAATCAAGTTTTCTTGTAGTGTGGGGGTGGATAGGCAGCACAGAAAACAGAATAGATCCTTCATAATGGGTATATTTATAGCACGTCGATCCCAGGTATGACAAAAGACTTTGATGGTGGACTGTTCCCCAGCCAAACTGTCTCTGCTTATGTTAGACCTGACATCCTTGGCGTGAGTATTTCCCCTATCTTTTGCCTCTGCTACCTGGATTTTTGATGCTGTGCTGGATTTCGTTTTTGCTGGTTTAGATGCTTTGGACACTCTGCCACTGCTAATCAGTGCCAGAGTGTAAGTGCTCCCTGTGTAAAATATCATATTGATTGGATATACCTGATTGGCATATCTGTATCACCATGAAGTCCCTAGTAAAGTGCACTGTGTGTGCCAGGGCTGGTGATGACAGATGCTACTAGTGGGTCTGCAGCGCTGATTGCGCCACCCACCGGTGTAGCCCTAAAACAGTGTCTCAGGCCTGCCACCGCAGGCCTGCCTGCAGTCCCCGGACTGCCATGTCCTCCTGGCCAGTGTCCACACTGACCGGGCCTAACCCTTCCCTTTTTATACACGTCAGTCATCCCTATGGAAGGCCCAAGGTACCCCCCTGGGCAGGGTGCAGTGTATGCAAAAGGTAGAGCATGTACTAGTGCAGGTAACATGTTCTGGTAGTGAACAACGGCCATTTTGTGTGTTCACTGCTGCAAGGTTATCTTGCTCCGTAGGCTAACATGGGGAGGCTGGTGCCAATGGCTATCCGCCTATCTTCTCATAGGAACAAGATAAGACATGAGTGTTTGATATCCCTGAGCTCAGCATTTAATAACACATCTTTTAGGAGAGGTTGTTTTTAAATCCTGAGTTGGAGAATAGTACTTTTTAGAAAGTAGCTGTTCTCTTGTCTGACCCTTCTGTGTGCCTGGGCATGCTTGTGGATTGACTGTCTGGCTTGAGAGTGACAGGGGCTGGGGATCCCCCGGGAGATTGGCTGAGTCAGCCCTCTGCTGAATGGTGACATTTGCAAGGAGAGTGGAGGGAGGAGATAGCACCTGGGAGTGAATAGGGCTGTGCCTGCCTGCCACGGTGCTGGCTCCACCTCCTGCTGGGCGGCTGACGACTCTGCCCCTCACTCTGAAAAGAAAGTAGAAGCCAGGAAAACAAAGTGCTCCAGCAACACCCAGAACTGGATCAGACCGGGCTCAGGACCCACTTGCACAAAGACTTCAAAGACTTTTAGGGGTATAAGTAAAGGACCCCTGACCACAGATTTTTAGATTCTACCATCAAGAGGAACCTCTGCTGAAAGACGGACCGCTGAAGAACTAAAGGAAGATTGCCTTGCTGTGTACTCTAAGGGCTGACCTGTTCTGCTGTACAACTGACGCTGAGGAGGAGAAGGGGTCTTGCTGTGTGCTGACTCTACCCACTTGACCAAACAAGACTTTGCTGTGTGCTGTGTCTTAAACCGAATCTCCAAGGGCCTGAGAAGAGCTGGCCTCCTGTTTCGCAACCCAAGGATAGAAAGGTTGCCCCGAACCCAAGACTCTGCTGTGTCCCCCCTGCGCTGCTGTGTGCTGCAGGGACCGTGGACTGTTCTACCAAGCTTCTAAACATCGGCCGGTGAAGTGGGCTGGCTGCTCTCTGCCTTGCTGGAGAGTACCGCGCTGATCCGGGCCTTACACCGGTTGCCGCCTCAAGAAGACCGACGTGCTCATCGGCACGTGCCTTGCCGCGACCCGGAGGCCTGAAGCAGACCGAGAGTCGTACTTCCCTGCTCTACGAAGCCGCGCTGTGAGTGGCTGACTCCGGTGACGTCAACATCGTCACTGAGGGCTCGTCGCGGGAGTTGTGGAAACCTTGCACCGAACAGCCAGAGGAGCGCTTTGTACAACGAGCGCAGTGACACCGTCGGAGCAACGTAGCTGCCTATACAACAAGAGCCTACGAACTGATTCATTCTCAGTGAGTATCGAATCACGCAAGAGACTAGAGACTATCATCTTGAGATCCCGACCAACCAAGAAAGCGAATATACTGTCAACCTGTGATGCTTGATTTCAACTGCGGAAACTAGATAAAGATATATTATTTTTGATATAACTCACCTGTGTGGTCTAAGTTTGTGGTGTTCGGAGGGGGGATCATTGTGGTGTTTACGTGCAAATACCTTACACATTGCCTTGGGGATAAGCCTGTCAGCTCGAGCCAAGCTACCTAGAGGGTGAGCAGGGGTTATCTACCGTGTGTGTCCTTGTACCCTGACTAGAAGCAAGGGTCCCTATTTGGTCTAAGGTGTATACCTCTGCCAACTAGAGACCCCCAGATCTAACATTGGTGGTCAGCGGTGCGGATTAGAACCAGTATTTGCACTTGACCTGCAGTGATTCTTCGTACATCACTAATCTAGTAAGCAGTTGCATTGCACGAAGTTTTTGCGAAGACTATTCTTGGAGGATCGACGAAGCATCATGTCTCTGAATGGAGTAGGTGAGGAGTCGGAATTGCAATTCGAAGTGAAAAAGTTGCTCGAATATAAGAAGGAGCAACTAAAGCAATTCTGCAAGCAGCTTGGATGCCCAGTGAAGGGCAGCGCCAACAAGACGGAGCTACAGAAAGCTCTAAGGGCCTGGTGGGAGGCCAAGAATGGCGCAACCGAGGAAACTACTGGAGGGGATGGCACACCGGAGCACGGATTTGGATCCGATGATCTGCCAGTGAACAGGCCAGCGTCTAGGGCTAGCAGCACCCATTCCAGTAGGAGCCTTTCTCCAGAGGAGCTGGAGGAAAATCAGAGGATTAGGGCCCATGAGATTGAACTTTTTAAGCTCAAAGCTCAAGCGGAAGAAAGGAAACTGCGCCTTGACAGTGAGAAAGAGGCGGAGGAGAGGAGGAATGCTCTTGCTTTGGAAGAGAGAAAACTCCAATTGGCTCATGAGTTGAGCATGAGGGAGCTGGACATTAAAGCCAAACAAGTGGAGTCCAGCCCGAATGGTGGCAGCGCACAGCCAGTACAGGCGGGTAAAGTATACATACCGAAAGATTTGGTGCAGAATTATCAGAGGGGTGAGGATATCTATGCCTGGTTTAGATCCTATGAGCTTGCCTTGAAGATGAATGAAGTGCCTGAGAAGAGTTGGGGAGCAGGGTTGTGGAAGCATTTTGAGGCCTCTGGGAGGGATGTCTTAGCACCCTTAGAAGCAGCAGGGACCTTAACCTACCCCACGATGAAGGAGGCCTTATGCCTCAGGTATGGGCTTACACCAGAACAGTACTGCCAGAAGTTCAGGAACTTCAAGAAACTTGATTCGAGTACTTGGGTGGAGTGTGTGAGTATGTACACGCATGCACTGGAAGGTTGGATAAAGGGCAGCAAAGTAACTGATTATGTGGGGTTGTGTCACTTGATTAGTTGGGAGCACTTGAGTAGTCTATGTGTTCCAGAGCTGTGCCAGCATCTTTTAGACAGCAAGTTAACTGATCCCAGTGAGCTTGCTAAAGAGGCAGACCGCTGGACTAGCACCAGGGTCAACAAAGGGGTGGTAAGTATGCCAGCCAAGGGTGGACAGGGTCCCCAGCAGAAAGGTGGGGAGGACAAGGGTAACAGTAAGGAGTTCTCTAAAGGGCCCCAAAACAGTTCCCAGGAGAAGGAGTCCCAAGCCCCCAAGCCTAAGAGGTCTTGGCCCCCTAAGGGCAACAGACCACCGCCTACTTGCTATGCTTGTAGGGAAGTGGGGCACATCGCCCCTAAATGTCCCAAGAAACCCCCAGCACCAGCTGCTGCTCCAGTCCCAGGGTTAGCTAGTGTAGCTTTGGGAGGGGATTTGATTTCCAGTGGGGAGGAGGGATTAGCTATGATGACCCTTGTCTCTTTAGGAGACCAAGAGATGGTCCAGGATACCTTGATACCCGCTAACACTAAGAAATACGGGCAAAAGGTGACCATCAATGGGAGGGAGATAGAGGCTCTGAGAGACACCGGGGCTAGTGTAACATCTGTCAGGTGTCAGTGGGTGTCTGAAGAGCACATTCCCAATGTGCTCCGCCCAGTAGTGGCAGCTGACACTTCAGTGCGCCTCTGCAAGATGGCGCGTGTTCCCTTTACATGGGGGGGAGTCTCTGGTACCTTGGAAGTCTGTGTCAGTGATGCCTTGCCAGTAGATTGTCTGTTGGGTAACGACCTGGAGAGTTCTCCATGGAAGGACGTAGAGCATAGAACTCACTTGGAGATGTTAGGACTGCCAGCGTGGATCTGTGTATCCACACGTGCCATGACAGCCAGTAAGGGTGGATTAGTAGAACCGGAGCCTGGAACAATGGCCCAGGAACCTGTCAGGAGAGGAAGGGGCAGAGGGCGCGGGAAACCGGCCCCCACTGTTCCCACGGTCCAGGAGGAAGCAGAACCCGAGTTGGATGCCCTGGAACCTACAGGGGAACAGGTGGCCGAACTGGGGGAATTGCCTGAGCTGACCCATTGGCAGCAAGAGGGTGGTCCCTCCAGGGAGGAATTCTGCCAGGCTCAGAAGGAGTGCCCTTCTCTCCTTGGTGTGCGGCAGCAGGCTGCAGACCAGGCAGCGGGCCTAGGGTCCAAGGAACATTTGATTTACTGGGAGGATGACTTACTTTATAGTGAGCCTAAGTTCGCTGAGCCCGGTGCAGCCCGTGTGCTGGTGGTACCCGAGCGCTTCAGGAACTTCTTACTGGGTCTGGCTCATGACGTGCCTCTCGCAGGACATCTGGGGCAAGACAAGACCTATCACAGGCTTGTCACCCACTTCTACTGGCCCCAGATGAAGAAGCACGTCGGTACCTTTTGTAAGTCTTGCCAAACCTGTCAAGCCAGTGGTAAGAGCGGAGGGAAGTGCGTGGCGCCCCTCCAGCCGTTTCCTGTAGTGAGCACCCCTTTCGAGCGGGTGGGCATTGATATCGTAGGGCCCCTGGATCCCAAGACCGCCTTAGGCAACAGGTTTATCCTGGTCTTGGTGGATCACGCCACTCGGTACCCGGAAGCAGTCCCTCTGAGGACAATCACAGCACCCGTGGTGGGCCGTGCATTGATGGGGATCTTTTCCCGTGTGGGGTTCCCCCGAGAGGTGGTCTCCGACCGGGGTACCAACTTCATCTCTAGGTATATGAAGTCTCTGTGGGAGGAGTGTGGGGTAACTTATAAGTTCACCACTCCTTACCACCCTCAAGGAAATGGGTTGGTTGAAAGGTTCAACCGCACCCTGAAAGGTATGATTATGGGCCTAGCGGAGCCCATGAGACGGAAGTGGGACGTCTTGTTACCATGCCTGTTGTTTGCCTACAGGGAGGTGCCTCAGAAGTCCTTAGGGTTCAGCCCCTTTGAACTGCTGTATGGCCACCCTGTTAGAGGACCTCTCACACTGGTGAAGGAGGGGTGGGAGAAATCCCATGGGAAAACCCCCCAGGATGTGTTCAGCTATGTGCTGGCCATCCGCAACCAAACGCAGCGCTTCAGGAAGCTCGCTCAGGAGAACCTAGAAGCCAGCCAGGAGGAGATGAAAAAATGGTACGACCAGAATACCACTCTGGTAGAATTTCATCCTGGGCAGGAAGTGTGGGTAATGGCGCCAGTGGAGCCTTGTGCGCTCCGTGACAAGTGGACCGGGCCATACGAGGTGGTAGAGCGCAAGAGTGAGGTGACCTACCTGATCAACATGAAGACTCCTAGGCAGCCCCTTAGAGTCTTGCATGTGAACCGCCTCAAACCCCACTTCGAGAGGTCTGAAGTGACGATGCTCATGGCTACCGATGACGGTGGGGAGGAGGCTAGTGATCCTCTCCCTGACCTCCTGGCAACCAAGGAGCAAGACGGGTCAGTGGATGGTGTGGTCCTCTCGCCCACCCTGACCCCAGAACAGCAGAGGGACTGTCGCCAGGTGTTGGGTCAGTTTGCCTCCCTGTTCTCCCTGACCCCAGGTGTCACCAATTGGTGCGTCCATGATGTGGACACTGGAGATAGTCTGCCTGTGAAACAGAAGTTTTACAGAGTAGCTGACAAAGTCAGGGCCAGCATCAAGGAAGAAGTTTCCAAGATGTTGGCGTTGGGGGTAATTGAGCCCTCTAGCAGTCCCTGGGCTAGCCCAGTGGTCCTCGTTCCCAAGAAGTCTGCTACACCCGGTGGCCCGTCAGAACTTCGGTTTTGCGTGGACTACCGTGGGCTCAATGCGGTCACCAAGACTGACGCGCACCCCATCCCCAGAGCTGATGAGCTCGTGGATCGGTTGGGAGCTGCCAGGTACCTCAGCACCTTCGATTTGACTTCGGGGTACTGGCAGATTGCCTTAACTGTAGGGGCAAAGGAGAGGTCGGCATTTTCAACACCAGAGGGGCACTTCCAGTTTCGCGTCATGCCCTTTGGATTGAAAAATGCCCCTGCCACCTTCCAGAGACTGGTCAACCGGGTACTGACCGGGCTGGAGCAATTCAGCGCCGCGTACCTGGATGACATTGCTGTGTTCAGCTCCACTTGGGAGGAACACTTGCAACACCTCTGTGAAGTGTTGAGGGCGCTGCAGAAGGCAGGCCTCACTATCAAGGCCAGTAAGTGCCAGATAGGGCAGGGATCGGTGGTGTATTTGGGACACCAGGTAGGGAGCGGCCAGGTGGCGCCCCTACAGGCGAAGATTGATACCATTCTGGCTTGGGAACCCCCCAAGACGCAGACAGAGGTGAGAGCCTTTCTAGGACTCACCGGGTATTACAGACGGTTCATCAAGGGATACGGCACCATTGTTGCCCCCTTGACAGAACTAACCTCTAGAAATCAGCCCAGGAAAGTGAATTGGTCCGAGGCCTGTCAAACTGCTTTTGATGCCCTGAAAACTGCAATGTGCACAGCACCGGTGCTTAAGGCGCCTGACTTTTCGAGTGAGTTCGTAGTGCAAACAGACACTTCAGAGCAAGGTGTGGGAGCAGTACTCTCACAGATGGACGACGAGGGCGGGGACCAACCTGTAGCTTTCATTAGTAGGAGGCTACTCCCCAGGGAACAGAGGTGGAGCGCTATTGAAAGGGAAGCATTTGCTGTGGTCTGGGCCCTGAAGAAGCTGAGGCCCTACCTGTTTGGGACTCACTTCCGTGTTCAGACCGACCACAGGCCCCTCAGATGGTTAATGCAGATGAGGGGCGAGAATCCAAAACTGTTGAGGTGGTCCATCTCCCTACAGGGAATGGACTTAACGGTGGAACACCGTCCCGGTACAGAGCACGCCAATGCTGATGGTCTGTCCAGGTTTTTCCGCCTTAGTGATGAGAACTCCCAAGAGGGTGGGTGGTTCTCCCCACTTTCAGCTGGAGGGGACACATGTTAGACCTGACATCCTTGGCGTGGGTTTTTCCCCTATCTTTTGCCTCTGCTACCTGGATTTTTGATGCTGTGATGGATTTCGTTTTTGCTGGTTTAGATGCTTTGGACACTCTGCCACTGCTAACCAGTGCCAGAGTGTAAGCCCTAGTAAAGTGCACTGTGTGTGCCAGGGCTGGTGATGACAGATGCTACTAGTGGGTCTGCAGCGCTGATTGCGCCACCCACCGGTGTAGCCCTAAAACGGTGTCTCAGGCCTGCCACCGCAGGCCTGCCTGCAGTCCCCGGACTGCCATGTCCTCCTGGCCAGTGTCCACACTGACCGGGCCTAACCCTTCCCTTTTTATACACGTCAGTCATCCCTATGGAAGGCCCAAGGTACCCCCCTGGGCAGGGTGCAGTGTATGCAAAAGGTAGAGCATGTACTAGTGCAGGTAACATGTTCTGGTAGTGAACAACGGCCATTTTGTGTGTTCACTGCTGCAAGGTTATCTTGCTCTGTAGGCTAACATGGGGGAGGCTGGTGCCAATGGCTATCCGCCGATCTTCTCATAGGAACAAGATAAGACATGAGTGTTTGATATCCCTGAGCTCAGCATTTAATAACACATCTTTTAGGAGAGGTTGTTTTTAAATCCTGAGTTGGAGAATAGTACTTTTTAGAAAGTAGCTGTTCTCTTGTCTGACCCTTCTGTGTGCCTGGGCATGCTTGTGGATTGACTGTCTGGCTTGAGAGTGACAGGGGCTGGGGATCCCCCGGGAGGTTGGCTGAGTCAGCCCTCTGCTGAATGGTGACATTTGCAAGGAGAGTGAAGGGAGGAGATAGCACCTGGGAGTGAATAGGGCTGTGCCTGCCTGCCACGGTGCTGGCTCCACCTCCCGCTGGGCGGCTGACGACTCTGCCCCTCACTCTGAAAAGAAAGTAGAAGCCAGGAAAACAAAGTGCTCCAGCAACACCCAGAACTGGATCAGACCGGGCTCAGGACCCACTTGCACAAAGACTTCAAAGACTTTTAGGGGTATAAGTAAAGGACCCCTGACCACAGATTTTTAGATTCTACCATCAAGATGAACCTCTGCTGAAAGACGGACCGCTGAAGAACTAAAGGAAGATTGCCTTGCTGTGTGCTCTAAGGGCTGACCTGTTCTGCTGTACAACTGACGCTGAGGAGGAGAAGGGGTCTTGCTGTGTGCTGACTCTACCCACTTGACCAAAAAAGAATTTGCTGTGTGCTGAGTCTTAAACCGAATCTCCAAGGGCCTGAGAAGAGCTGGCCTCCTGTTTCGCAACCCAGGGATAGAAAGGTTGCCCCCCCGAACCCAAGACTCTGCTGTGTCCCCCCTGCGCTGCTGTGTGCTGCAGGGACCGTGGACTGTTCTACCAAGCTTCTCAACATCGGCCGGTGAAGTGGGCTGGCTGCTCTCTGCCTTGCTGGAGAGTACCGCGCTGATCCAGGCCTGACACCGGTTGCTGCCTCAAGAAGACCGACGTGCTCATCGGCACGTGCCTTGCCGCGACCCGGAGGCCTCAAGCAGACCGAGAGTCGTACTTCCCTGCTCTACGAAGCCGCGCTGTGAGTGGCTGACTCCGGTGACGTCAACATCGTCACTGAGGGCTCGTCGAGGGAGTTGTGGAAACCTTGCACCGAACAGCCAGAGGAGCGCTTTGTACAACGAGCGCAGTGACACCGTCGGAGCAACGTAGCTGCCTAAACAACAAGAGCCTACGAACTGATTCATTCTCAGTGAGTATCGAATCACGCAAGAGACTAGAGACTATCGTCTTGAGATCCCGACCAACCAAGAAAGCGAATATACTGTAAACCTGTGATGCTTGATTTCAACTGCGGAAACTAGATAAAGATATATTATTTTTGATATAACTCACCTGTGTGGTCTAAGTTTGTGGTGTGCGGAGGGGGGATCATTGTGGTGTCTACGTGCAAATACCTTACACATTGCCTTGGGGATAAGCCTGTCTGCTCGAGCCAAGCTACCTAGAGGGTGAGCAGGGGTTATCTACCGTGTGTGTCCTTGTACCCTGACTAGAAGCAAGGGTCCCTATTTGGTCTAAGGTGTATACCTCTGCCAACTAGAGACCCCCAGATCTAACAGCTTACAACAGAAGTCCACACGCATAACTCACCAACTGGCCCTGTGCCATCTTGACAGACTTTCAGATCATAAACCTCTGTGATATTTTACAGTAAGGCCACAGGAACTACTGCAATGTAAGCATGGTTTGACTATGGGATCTTTGTTGAGATGGTGTTAGGAGTTGTTACCAATCATTGGTTAACAACCACCATAAAGGTCTTCATAAAATTGCACCTCGAGACTGAACTTTGGAAAAACAAAACAGGAAACACCTGTTACTCTATCTGCCTGGATAAGGACAGGGGCTGGAAGTGCTTCTCGAGAAGGCCTCCGGGACATAAACGACAAGAAGGCACCTAACCAATGAAGAAACAACAGACCAGCAGGCATTGGGAACTGTACTCGATTCCTGGATGAAAAAAGTGTATGAGGCTGTCTCTTGCTGCTTGTGCCCGGGGTCGCATAGAATCTACTTCAAAGTATTGAGAGTTTGGGGGTATGATAACAGCAAAAGAATAATCCCGAAAATTGAAACTTGGAAATATTTTGACCTCCGTAGAACCAGGACAAGGAGCTACGACAACATCAGAAAGGCACAACTTGGGTGGAAAGATTTTTTGGGTTCCTCATGTGTGAGCTTTTTTCTAAATGAAAAGAAGCTTCAGCGGGACCTCCTGCTGAAGATATCCAACCTATTGGAGCCCTGCCTATGGCTTTCAGCCTTATCTCAATGGAGTATTTCTAGAGGCATAATTTCTTCTAAGTCTGAATGTAAAATGGAGATAGAAGGAGGGCAGCCAACTGATCCACCCAACAAAGCGCTGCCGGCAGCCATGCTTTTCAGTATTGTCCCATTCAGAACTTTTGGTGACAAAATAAGAGTTTGCAATTGGGCCTGGCATGCAATGTACTCAAATTCATGGGACCCAGGCTAGCTCCAACAACTTCCCAGGCCCCACTTGACTCCTACGAAATTTACTAAGCGAGAAGTTTAAAATATTGATAAAAATGTATCCAACCCATGCTGCTTTGTGGTAGGCCTCAAAAGACATGTTAGACCCAGTCATCTGTGCCCACTGACATTGGTGGTTTGTGTTTTCTAGGCCATCTCCAGTGTCTTTAATCCGATTTTGAACATTTTTGTGGGCCTTCATTTATTAGCCTTTTGTTATTTTTACTCAATTGGTTTGGGAATATTATTGAATACTTGCATGACTTCAATGTTGTATTGGTGTTAACTTAAATATTTAACACACCTTTTTCTGGGGAAACTGCACTTCTTTGTGTCGTTGCTACAATGAGTAAACGCCAGGTTTTTACATAACACAATGGTGCGCAATTTATGATCCTTTCAGTTCATATTCCACCACACGTTCCCCGCTTTTAAGATTTCTGAGTACCCTTGATAGATATTTAGTTGTTCCACAATTAAATGTTTCAGGGTCCTCAGTTTGTAAAGTGCATTCAATTAACAAAAACGTGATCCACGGTGGCTCCTTGTATAAGTGTAGGCTTATTGCAATTGTGTGTCATATTGTTGTTTAACAGGAAGTGTATGAACTGAGACACAGTAGTATTGTTGTTTTTGCTCCCACACAAGGTACAGTTATGACATCCACCAAAATAAGTAGAAAAAAAATCTGTACTTTACTACCGAACTAAACTCGACAGATATCAGGCACAACAATGTTTAACACTCCGCAAGAAGGACACATTAATGGAAGGTACAAATGAAAGAGATTTTTAAAGGCTAAAATGTGCGTGTTCATTTATAATATTTCTGCTTGCCTCCACCCTGCAATCAAAGTATGTTTGTAAAGTATCTTCCAGTAAATCCCTGTTTTGAGTTTTTCTGATATTTGATTCCTGCACTCCACGATGATCTGAGGTACGACCCAAGGCAAATGTGCTATGAGATAAAACCTTGCCTTTTGCAGAGCACACTGTTTATGTAAGTGTGGCCTTTTCTAAGTTATATTGACTGTGCCTGGTTGTGAGAATACTTCACCACCCTCCTATCATGGCTTCATTCTTACATATCATGGCTGCACATCTAGCATATTATTTCAGCACAGTAATTAAGAGCCCTTATCCACTGACCAAATACTAAAAGGAAAACCGGTTAATTTTAGGAATAGTTGGTTTGCATAAGGAAGGGCTCTCTAACTCATAGAAGTTTGTCCTTCACAATTAGCGACTTTGATCACCACACCACCTTCAACCAATCAGCAAGGGCTGCCTCTGTCAGGTGTTTGGGGCAGTGCTGCGTCAGATCTGGGGGGGGGGAGAAGAGCGGGAGATTGATTGCCCGGTCTTCTGATCTCCCGCTGCCTAGTTTGGCAGTGGAAGAGCAGCAAAGCAGTTCTTCAATGCACACTGGGGAGCATGCGAGGTGGACGACTTCATTATCACCAACATCTCACATGCGCAGTGTGCTTCTTTAAGGCAAACTTGCGCTGCCAAATTCAGCAACAGTGCCCTTGTTCTGGTTGAGCAATTGACTCGTCCTGAGCCATGACTTAAACTGAGGTCTGCTGCCCAGATCCTGCTTGCTCCTCTCATTGGATCATTCTTTAAAAAGGAGATGGCTTGAGTTGGCAGAGACATGGTGCAAGAAAGCCCCTGCTCTTTAGGTTGAGCCTGGGCAGCACATGCATTGCTTAGTGAGGCATGCTGTATTCGGAGTAAGGATGTGAAGCTCCGCCCACTCTCGACCCATATTTTTCATTGGCTCCTGTCATTGTCCTTGGTAAATGCTAGCTTCTGATTCATTAATAGGCTCGTTAGTCCGTCCTTAGTACTGCCCTGTCTTAATTTGTAACCTCCGATGGCGACGCCCCCTGTTACTTGTGTTGTTGCCTTAGAGCACTATTTTGTTAAATGCTTTTCACCTGCCTGCAAAGCAGACAGGACAAGCTCTCTTGTAAGGCTTCATTTATTTTTTCCATAGCATGGCATGCCACAGTGGCGGCTGTGCCTTTGGTTTGTTTGCGGCACCGAACGCGACCAAATGTTCTTTTTTTTCAATTTTTTTTACTTTTGTTTGTAAAAGCGTCCCACTTTCATGTTAATGGTGGCCGCACCCCTTTCTTTAAATGAGCCGCATCTAAGGAAAGGGCATGGCCACCATAAAAGTGAAAGTGCGGCCTTGGGCGCTTTTGCAAGCAATCATTTGCAATGCCATAGGTCTCGCATTTTCAAGAGCTTAGTAAATGGGACACCTATTGCATTGCAAATGCTTGTCGTGCATCCTTCTGCCTTTATTTCTGTTGTCTTCTCCGTCCTCTTTACATTAATGGTGTTAGCTTCCCCTGGACCCTCCCATGAGCCCCCAGACTGCTCCTTGTTTGTGCCTGGTCTTGGCCCGTTTCAGAAGGCAGAAAGGTGCAACTACCGGTTGCTACCTCTTGGACCATGTTGGCACGTGGCTGCTCTTGCAAGGGGCCACAGCACTCTTCTTACACCGCCAGCTGCCTCCACCTGCACCAAAGTGGGATATAGAGGCATGAGGAAATATCAGTGAGGCAGGATTTTCCACAACTCTGCGGAATGTGACTGAAGAGGCGGCTTGGGCTGAGCATTCAGGTGAACGTGTGTGAATGTCTTCATGTGTGTGAGGCTGAACATTTTTGAAAGAGTGTGTTTTGTGTGTATCTATGAAGGGGTCGTAGGAGTCGGTGACTCAAAGGAGCATTGTAATGGTCTGCAGCATCTACACCACAGAGAGTTCAGAGTACACTTTGATATTGTGCGGTGAATGTGCTGTGTTGTAATATACTGTGGTATGCTATTGCTTGTGAGTCTTGGTATAGTGCAATGTATTGTTGAATTTTTATGACACTGACAGTGATTTAGTACCCTCTGCCTTGGTATGCCATATCCTGGGAGCCATGAATTGGTATCATTTAATGTACTTTTATAATCCAAAGTGTAGGAACATATTGTTTGATTTGGTACTTTACGCATATTTGTGTTTAGTGTATGCAACATTACAAATAATTCAGTTGAATGTACTATTTCTCTCTGTGGTGACAGCCCTAAGGGCTACAGTCCTAAGACAAATGGCTGCTGTCCTATGAGGCACACGACCTCCACTGCATATTGGGCCAACCAAAGCTTTTGAAGTGCTGGTCCAACATAGTGAATCATATGAATGGATGACATCCATTAGGTGGCACACTAAGCAGAACCAGTGCCCTCTGAGCACCTGGCACCTAAGAGCTCTTCACACTGTTCACTGTACTCCTCCTGCTCGATAGGGAGCACGAAAGAGCATGCTCAGGGGCAGTCAGCCAAAGTTGTTGATGCTCATATTGGAGAAGTGTGACAGCAGCATACCAAGACACGTGAGACAAGGTTTTTTGGCTTAACAAATCATTTCCAAGGTCAACTTTTTATCTTTAATTCTGGAATGGTATAATGTTACTATTGCTCCATGAGTGATATACTGACAGAATAGTATTCCGAGAATAATATTACATAACATCGAGAAATTAATATGATTTGGGGAATTGCTTGAATTATTTACTTTAACAATTCTGTTGAGCCTCTTGCTCAGATTCCACATAAACGATGCAAAGATGCATGAAACTCTTTTCTTCCTGGCTTATTGGTAACTAGCGAACTCATTTACAGTGAGGCAAAAGTGCTTAATTTGTGCTGGTCATTGATGGTGTACTTAGTTTGCCTTATCAGACCTTATCCCACAGCAAGAGAAAGAAAAACGTATGGGGTTTGCTAAATCCACTAAAATCCAATTCCTAAAGTACCGATTTGGCCTGCTACCAAGCACAAAGCACTTTCTGCACTGGCTGAAAAACCAATTTGATTCCACCTGCCGCTTGTGCGGTACAGCACAAGAAGACATGTTGCACCTTCTCTGTATGTGTAAGGAACTGACACAGAAACTTAAACAGCTTTTAAAGCCACTTTTTAATCAGAGAGTTATACGCACACGGAGGTAATCGGTGCTGGCGTGCTTCGCACCTGAGGACACGCAGCTGAACTGCCAACTGGTAAAAATTTCGAGACAATTGGAGAAGAGAATGCCACAATATCGACAGGTATATCTCCGGCAACCAACTTCGGATTGAAAATTAATATAACCAAAAGGAAAAAAAGTTGGACGCTGCTAAACAAACGTTAATTTCATCAACGTATTGCACAGACCAACTGGCTTGCACTGATTTTAACTGATTTTTAATAAATAGTTTTTACATTATTTTTAAAAATTGTACTTTATAATGGAAATGTTACGAGATATTCTGTGGCAATGGTTTTAAGTAACTGTGCTAATAAAATACTTGATACTGATACTTGACTCAATGCTGTTGAGCCTCTTGCTCAGATTCCACATAAATGATGCAAGGATGCATGAATCTGTTCTTCCTGGCTTATTGGTAACTAGCAAACTCATTTACAGTGAGGCAACAGTGCTTAATTTGTGCCGGTCATTGATGGTGTACTTAGTTTGCCTTATCAGACCTTATCCCACAGCAAGAGAAAGAAAAACATATGGTGGGAAGGAGGAGGAAGAGAAAGCCGTAGCGGCTGCTGTGCATGCAGAGTGGCGGGGCAGAGGGGACGATGACGGACGACAGGGAGGTGGGGATAGGGAGGGGAACCGGACAAGAAAACATTTAAAACAAATTGGGGAAAAAGAACTTACCTGCCGCTCTTCTCCGTGTCCTTGCTGCAGCACAGGCACCTAGACTCCCCTGCGGCCAATCCTGATGCTGGTCCCATGTTTGGAAGCAGTGTCAGGATTGGCCTGAGCGCTGTGATTTTTGCACTCCTAGAGAGACTGGAAGCCTGTGCTTTGCTGTCTCCAACTCAGCAGTGCAGCTGGGTTGGAGACAGCTCAGTGCGCATGTCGGTTGGTCTGGCTTTTTGACGGCTGCCTAACCGACATGCTCACTGATCACAGTGCAACCACTTCCTTTGTCACTGCCCTCGTGATAGCCCCACCCCAGCCATCAGAACCTGGAAAATAAAACGATAATAAACCTGTTTTATTTTTCGCGTTTTGAGGCTGACAAGGGGGTCACTGAGACTGAAAAACTATGACAAAGGGCGAAAGCAAGGACAAAAAAGAAACTGTAAGAGTAAGATGAAGGGGCAGGGAATGCATGGTGGTGGCTGAAAGAGACATGCGGTGGAATCAGGACTAGGTGGCCCTAGACTCGAGACTCCTGACATTTGATTGCGCCATGGGGTCGTGCTTCTGAGCGAAACTTTGGGCCTGGCCCTTATTATTTTACATATTTAGCACTGACATGGAGGCAAAGTAATGAGACAGAAATGCAGAACCCATATGTATCTCTAGAAGTAATTGCAAAGTGAAACGGCTGTTTTCAACAGATGGTGGTAAATTAATCAGTGAAAATGTACTTTTCAATTCCCAGAATTATACATTTTACTTAGTTGGTAATTTTGCTAGAAACTGTCAACATTTATGTAGAATGTGATTCCCCTGTAAAAGCTGGAAAACATTTAGACACATTTCAAGGCGTGTTTCCAAACCGGTACTTTCAGGGGTCACCAGCGCCAATGCACCAGCTGCTTTCGAACACCGTTCAGGGGAGGGTATCTGACTCGAGGCCTGCATGCACACCCTCCCACCTTTCACCGCGGTGCAGAAAAACAGAGAATCACTTGAGCGGTGTTAGGAACCGGGGGGCTTTACCTGCGGCCTCCCAGGCTTAGCTACGATCAAACTACGTAAAGTTCTACCTTACCGCAAATATTGTACGGAAGTCCCCGCAGCAATCCATTATGTATCCACATTAATAATATACAAAAAAACATAGTTGACACTTACACAGTATGACTACTTTGGTTATAAAGTTTTCACTTATTGCTCTCTGTCTCCATAACATGTCAAAGTACATCTGCAAGTGCATTATCTCACCGTTCCTCCCTTTTACTTTCTTATTCCACCAGCGCGCGCTGTTAAATATAGACAGTGACTCACACAGCAGGAAGCTAATATGTTCTTTTTTCTGTTCATGATGTTTTCAGGTTCTTGATAAGAATCGTGAACTTGGACACACACAGTTTCTTTTAGTATGTGAATAATACATGATTCACTGTTAAAGACACAGCGGTCTGCAGGTCCAGTAACACAAATCTTAAAAACATAAAATGCTATTGTAGTTTAGGAGCACACAACAGCAACTTTTTTGAGGGTGAAGTGTAAAGTTTGATAATTAAAGTACCGTAAAGACCCGCATAATATTAGGTCAGAGCTGCTCGTAAGTGCTTTCCTCAATTGTGCATGTGGCTATGTGAGTAATTTATGTGTGGGTATATCAGCTCATCAGTCATATTGTGTTTCACATAGAGGTGTAAGGTGTACCTGGCTACATGGTGCCACTTCCTGCCCTTCTTATGTCACTATGTGGTTTGTTAACTTTTTTACCTGTGTACGCAGTACATTGACTGGAGTCGCCACCCATGAAATGTGCAGATCTAGCTAGGAATACCAGTGCACAGTGCTTAATTTGAGCCAGTGGGTGCTCAGCACCTGCACTTAATTGCTATCACCAGGACTTAAGACAGTCTGCCACTTGGTGGCATTGTTTGTTTTATTTAGAGATGAGAGCAAAAAAAGTTGTTTACTAATTCAATATTGTTAGAAATGGGATTTCTGGTTGGCTAAGGCTTGCGCCAAAGCCAGGCAGAAACCACCACTCTAGTCAGGGCTGGGGAGTTACACGCCAAAGATAACCCCTGCTCACCCCCTTGGTAGCTTGGCACGAGCAGTCAGGCTTATCTCTGAGGCAATGTGTAAAGCGTTTGCGCGCGCACCCAGCAACAACACCCAAGGCCCACCACAAAGGAAACTCCACACAAGGTATTATATAAAAATAACCTTTGTATTATACCAAACACATTAGATAAAAACACACACTTTACAATGTGCCAACAGGCACGGGCAGAATTTACAAGGGATTATATGTACAGGAGACAGGGTCACATGGACCACTGTCAGGAATTAGCACTTTGTAGAAATTAGCACATAGGATATAAAATACTGTAGTAAAAAAATAGCAAATGTAGCACACAACCAGTACTACTGGTATCAGGTAAGTACCACTTACGCAACCCTAACCACCTTAGGAAAACATCACGCAGGGAAACATAAACACACTAGCATAACCACTACTAGTAAAACAATCTCCAATGCATCAACACAGTTTAGGAAGGAAAATATCATGAAGACATTGCGCAGGCGAAAAAGTACATATATGAAAATCACCAGGTACCCTAGGGGAGGGCACAACACAGCAGAAACTGTCCCCAGGCCAACTGGCCTCTCAGGGGTGCAGAAATGGCCAATGTCCAACTGTCAGTGCGCGACTGCGCAGGCTGCGCAAACCAGGCGCACAATGCACAGGGGCACAACCTAAACGATGCAGCTGCCCACTAAGTGCTGGGCAGCTGGAGAAAATGAGCGTGGGCACCACTGTGCCTTTGGAGCCCTCTAGGGTCACGACAATGGGGGCGCCTCGTGGGTTCAAAACAACAAATGAACTGCCCCCTAGAGCCTTTCAGGGCTCTATTAAAATATGGCCCCCGACGTTGGAGCCACGGGGCTCTGAACACAAAAATGCCGAGTTGGAGCCTTCACGGCTCGTGAACAAATGTGCCCCGGTAGAGCCTGTCAGGGCTCTTTCAATTATGCCTCATTGGAGCGCACTAGCGCTCGGAATCAAACAATGCGGGGTGTTGGAGCCCCACAAACGCTCTAAAATTATATGCCCCCACGATGGAGCGCCACAGGCGCTCTAAACCAATACTGCCCCTTCGTTGGAGCACCCCCCCTATCAGGCGGGGGGCCGCTCAGGAGACTCTTCACTACCAAAGCCCCCAACAAGGTCAGAGTGGAGCCCCACTCACCGGACTCCTGCAGCTGCACGTGGGCTCTCCTCTAAGGCGGTGGGGCAGTCACCGCACGCACTTCACTTCGCCCGGGCCCCCTCCTGGGACCCGGGACTTCCTCGTTCCTGCTGTGGGAAAAGGGGTGGGCTCCCGTACTCCTCCGATGCGGCACTTGACCACGCGGGACTCCACCTTTCTCACAGGAGCCCCGCCTGGATTCTTCTCCGGTCGTGAGAGCGGGGTGGGCTCCCGCCTCTCTTGTAGCAGTGACCCGGGTCTCCCCCGGCTCACGGGAGGCCCGGCTACTTCCGGGGGCGCGTCAAAAAGCCCCGCCCACGATCAGGGTTTCCCTGACTGCTTCCGGGTCGCCGCAGGCAGCGCGGCGGCCCTGTGTTCTCGGTGGCAGGAATACGGGGTAGGCTCCCGTAATTAAAATACAGGAATAAGCGGGGTGGGCACCCGCCAACGAGCACAACAATGCGGGGTGGGCACCCGCTATTAATAAAATTCGCGATGGGGTGAAAACGCGGGGTGAGCACCCGCTTTAAACAAATCCCGATCAGGGGGTCCCTACACTGTGCAGCTTCGCGCTGCAGGGCCCCTGAAGGCCTCCTGGGGCACAAACACAGCGCTCCGCAGGATGAGAAATACAATGCTTCCCAGACGCTGCAGGTGAAAAGGGCCCTCCAGGCAGGGAGGCAGTCCCCAGTGGCGGTCTCTCCTGGCGCCCAGCAGCAGCAGCAGGCCCCCTCAGTTAGGATCAGCAGAGAACCCATTCTGTGGGGACACAGCCCCATTTTTATACAGTAAAACCCTTTGTTCTGGGTTCCGGGTGAGGGGGAAAACCAGTCGCAGCTGGTTGGGGAGCACCCTTGATGTGCTCAGCCCCTCACTCTATTCACTGGCAGGGCTAGGGTCGTCAGTCGCACCACAGGGGGCGGAGCCAGCATTGTGTGGGGAAAGCCCTGCCCTATTCAGGACCCAGGTGTACTCCTCCCACCCATCTAGCTGCTGATCTCCCTATTCACCACCGGGTGACTCCTCCTGACTCTGGGGAATCCCTAGCCCGTCACATGACCTCAGCCAGCCAATCACGCGACAAGGCACATATTTTACACTGCACACCGAAGTGCCCACTTCTAGAAGTGGCACGTCCATACTAGGTACATGCACGCCGCACACATCATCGCGCAGCATTCAATCACACGAGTCCGCACATACCAAACTCGGGCCTGCACACCCCACGCATCAGGAACTACTAGGGACACATACATTCCCCATGCATTCCTATGGGAGGGCAGGCCTATCTCACCACATGCACTCAGAGTGCGCACGCACTTTACCCTGGGACACAGGGAAAGTGCGCAGAAACCAAAAATCACCACACCAAGTCACCAATAAAAAGCAAAAAAAGTTCAGGGGTGAACCTGCCAGAAGGGCCAAGTCCAACAAATATACATAAAAAATTACTAATACCTGCAACCCAAGCCATTGTTATAGCTTTGGGGGCCTGGAATAGTTTAAAGTTCCACACCTTAAGGAGTGTGATGTTCATAGGTGTGCTTGTATGAATGTATGACATTACTACACATACTAATACCACGCATGGCATAACAACGTGGGAATTACTACGCTAGTATGCCTACAACGACCAACCATTACAACGTATTCTTTTACCAAGCATATGCCTTTACCACGCATGTCATTACAACACAAAGGCATGCGTGCTAAAGGCATACAATTGGTAAAAGTGTGTAATGAAAGAAACACTACCCTGCCCTACCCTAAACCATAAATCAGTTCCCCTGTACCCCCTGAGCCCCAGCCCTTTCCTAAAATCCTACCCCTGCACGATCACCTGACCCCCGACCCCAATACTTTCCCTACTCTAAACCCTAAATCACTATGCCTGCACAACCCTCCTGACCCCCAATCCTTTCCCTACCCTAAACCCTAAATCACTACCCCTGCACGACTCCAATCCTTTCCCTACCCTAAACCCTAAATCACTAACCCTGCACCACCCGACCCCCAGTCCTCTCTCCATCCTAAACCCTAAAATACTACCCCTGCACAACACTCCTCCAGTCCTCTCCCTACCCTAAAACACTACTCTGCACAACCCCTCTACCCCATCCACTCCCCACCCTAAGCCCTAAAACACTATCCATGCATGACCCCCCCAACCCCAAGTCCTCTCCCTACCCTAAACCCTACAACACTACCCCTGCACAACCTCCCCCCAACCCTCAGTCCTCTCCCTACCCTAAAATAGTAACCCTCATCCCAGGCCCAATCCCCCTTACCTGTCTCTCCTCGTGGCTCCTCTCTCTCCTGAGGTTCCTTGTCCTGTGACCTTAGGGGCGGTGCACGTCATTGAGAGGAAACGGAAGAGCCTCTGTTTCCTCCCAACTACATGGATCGCCTATATTGTTTTACAACGTATGTGCTTTTACCATACATACCTTTACAAAAAAATTAGTTGTAATGGCATGCGTGGTAAAAGCACATGCACTGTAAAAAAATGCATAGTAAAGACTGCGCGTTGTTAAAAGCCATGTGTGGTAACGCTTGCGTTGTAATGGAAAGCTGGGTAACAGCCGCAATGTAATGGCTGTTTCCAGTTTGTACAGTCACCGCAGTGCTGGCCGGGGCAATGGGTAATGCAAGCTGCAGAGGCCTCTTGATAACAGCCTTGACATTTATTGTTTTGCAAATTAAGAACTGCTAGTGCCCTTATGAAGGTCACATCCTCTTCATATTCTTTCTTAACTATCATGTACCTATATAATCCTTAAGGGTATTTATAAGACACATGGCTTCTTAGGATTAGGTTTTCGAGATGTTTATCTGAATGACAATTTTTTACATTTTCATACACGTGAGTTGAATAAAATCTCATCATGCAAGAGATCAAAAATACATAATAGATACTTTCAATTTTACCAACTACCAACCTGTATAGTTTCTATCTTGGGCTGTGATCAGGTTGGGCAGAGGTGCCCTAAGCAGGGACGGGGTGTTAAGTGTTCAGTATTGAATAATTCTTTGCTGTATGTATATTTGTTGACTTTCCGTGGTTTCTGCCCCCTGAGAGGGGAATTCTCAATTCAATACTATGGCCTAAATTACGATGAAACTTGGAAACCTCCGACTGCAGGCTTTCCGGGTCTCATTGTGGGTTTCACTTATGACTGCCGCATTGCGATGCATGTGGTCTAAAGTGAAACTGATCAGTCATTCTGGGTGGATTCCAACAGGCTCAAAGAGCCCGTCGGCCAGTCGGAGGTCTGCCTGTAATCCCTAAGGTTGGAATTTCCGCTGTAGGGATTACGATGTTGGTTCCCACATGCTTTCCATGTCCGGCTTTCCGCCATGGAAAACCTGTCAGAGAGCGACATTGGGGGCCCCTGGTAGAAGAAGAAACTTTAAAGCGCACGGCTACCTCCAACGGAGGTGTACCGGTGCTGGGTTGCAGATACACAGCGAGAAGAACAGGAGAAGCACTACGGGAGGTTAAGGAGCCATGTTTTTAGAGCTCTCCTGAAAGCCGGTTCTGGCTCTGTCATGCGGAGGTGGAGAGGCATAGCATTCCAGAGCTTCGCAGCTCTGACCGAGAATGCTCTACCACCTATCCTGCCCTACGAAAATGAGGAATCCTGAGCAATATCAGATGATTTTTATCTCAGGGCACGGTCTTGCTGGTAGTTTTGGGCCCCCTTCACCCTGAGGCCTCCGGTTGGGGGCCAAGATGGCACCTGTGTGTGCAGGAATTAACAGATGATCCCATTTCTCTATGGGAGCATATGCTATGGCCAGTTTAGCCACAGCACATGCTCCCATAGAGCAATGGGAGTACGCGACCGTGCCATGTGTGGTCGCATTATAATGCTGCGAACGGGACCGCCGACTGGAGATCGATCGGTCCCGATTACGCAATGGTGTCGACATTGTAATTAGGCCCTATGTGTCATATGTTTTACTCTTATTCTGTGTAGTGAACAAGTTTATAAATGCCTTATCTGATTTGTTAAGTAAAATCATGGCAAGTCCTACTTGGAATTCCAACAAAGTTGTCCTTGAATCTTATTTATTTTGCTATCTGTATCATCGTGTTTCTGTAGGGCAACGTAATTGCGCATCTTCACAGCACTGAAACATTTCTTACTCTTGACAAGTATTTCTCTATTAATAGCTAAACTGTACTGGTTCTACTAGACCTTTTGCTGCAACTAACACGGGTGATAACTGCATTCTCCTATCTGAGCAACACAATTCGATTGACATGGAATGGTATGTGGTATACTATGACCATTAAAGAATTAACATTTTCACCCCTCACTTCTGCTCTAATGTAGAACTAATTTTCACCAATTTCATTGCTGACCATTGTTGCTAGTCCAATGTGCTTGCAGTTATATTATTAATGTCAATATTTGCTATGAGCCGTGTCTATGATTAGCGCTAAATCTTTCCCAGTGTTTCCTAGTCTTGTTTGACCAATGCACAGGTGCAAAGTTGCTCTGCATCGTATGAAATTCCTTCGACTATTACTAGCCTTTGTTCAGTGACAGATTGCATTATGTGACTGGTAGTGTTGCATTAACACTGTAAGTATGGGTGCCACACTTTCAGCATGCAATTGAATGTTGGATATTTTAAGAAGTGCGGACATGGTAATTATGTGGAAAATAGTTTATTAAGTATAAAGGGAGCAAACCCTGGACACGTCCTCATCAGCAGCAACCCTCCGAAAAAGAGAAGTCCAGCTTACAGAACACAGGAAGACTGACAACCATCACTAGGCTACAGAGCACAGTTGCCAAGCAAGGTTGCTAAAATACAACAAATCTCTCCTTCCCTATAACAATAAAAAAAACATGAAAAACAGCACTAAACAGCTAAACAAAGTAACAACTAACAAAACAAACTAAATTCAGGCAAGAAGAAAAACATGGAGCTGACATGTACCATGTTCAGGAGAAACAACTGCATGCGATCTTAATATACAATGGTTAATAACACATATAGTCACTTTGCCACTTGGGCCTCCTCCTGACCTGTGGTTCCGTATCCTTCACAGTAGACTTCCCCTTGTCCACCCCTTCCAACAAATCACCACCCGATTTCTTCATCTACAATGTCACGTTCGGGTGCATTGCACAATGTGACCCTTTGAACATTCCACCTATTACCATCTGACAACCACACATTGTTACCTGCTACTTTTGTCACACATCTTGGCACCGACCATCTAGACACAGCCCTTTTCTGGGCACTCAAATTATTGGTTCTTACCCATTCAACATAGAGTAATAATACATAAACCAATACTTTCCCACAATCAATAATCAATAAGCAATTTACAAGCAATAATCACCAAACCAAAACAATAAAAACCATCATACTGCTACCAGAAAAACTGATCCAGCGCAAATCTGGAAAATGGGGAATAACATTTACCGATATCCTCCCTGCATCGCAGACCCGACGTCACACTAGCTCATTCACACACACATTCATTGGTGGGGCCCATAACACCAACACTCATATGTCTCTCTCACAAGTCTACACACAGGAGGGATGAGTAATTCAAGCGCTGGACATGTGGGGGGAAATACCTTATAACCTATAGGGAGAGAAAAGTTATTTTACAAAATATACATTAACATCCCTCGCCTATAGATCCCTAGTCCCAAACATCAAGGCACTCCACCCACTTGGTCAACGGACCAATTTAGTTGGATTGGTTGATGGTGATTTAGAACCAGCTAAAACACATTTAAGACTCAGAATCCTTATTTCCTTCAATGAAACCACAAACTCATATTTCTTGTTAATCAATATTTGTTTATCTAAATTTTCATAATGATTATTATTTGCATTTGTCTCGTCAAAGTTTAGAATTTTTAGATAAATTCAAATAAATCGCAGAACATCATATTTACCTAATCTGGCTATTTGAAGTCCTCTAATTCATTGGCTCTGCATAACCAAATTTTGTCGTAAATTGTCCGAAAAAGCAGGCCAAAGCTCAAAGTCCTCTGCTCAGCACGCTACAGTCCCAATTTATCAAAGGACCAGAAATCGTGCTAGCATCTATCATAGCCCGTGGATTTTAGAAAAAGTTTGCAGTCATCAAGCGGTCTGGCAGCATCTGGTTCTTTAGGAGAGGTGTCACAACGAATGAAAGTGGAAAAATGATGAATGAAAAGAAAGAGTATCCTGAACCCTCCCTATTCTAGTATGCTTTTACTATAAAATCAAGTTAAAGACGATACAATTTTAAACTTTAGGACAGTCGTGATTGGCTGGTTGAGATCGACCGACTTTCATTCCCAGATTCTTAGTACAGTTTGAGGGGTGAGGTCATTGGTCAGCAAAGTGTCGGCTTGTTCCGGTTTACTGTAAGGTTGATTGTTCCCCTGTCTTGGCGAATGTCCCGTTTTGTATCCTTGACCGGAGACATGTTGTGCAAAGGTCGCTACGAGGTTTAGGAGATTTCTTGCACATGTGCAGCTCACTCCTCACCTCATGAGACAGTGGCCACTTCTGCGTGTGGTGTCAGCGGCCATATTGGATTTAGGCCCAGATGCCAACTTAAGCGCAACAAACACAAAAGAATAATTAATTCATAGAAATGATGATTCTAATGTTAACCCCTTGCTAATCCCTCTATGTGCTTGTATTTATCTAGCATATAGCGACATTTAAAGCAATTACATTCACCTTTTTCGATCCTCCTCGAGGGTGCAACATCACAAAGCAACATATATCATGCAGTATTCTATTACCACATATACTATTGTTAATATGCGTACAGATTTAGTTACAAGAGTTATTTAGCCATGCAAATAGCAAATCCCATGTGTAGTTTAAGTATTAATAATGTTGATTAATATACATGCAACATTCGTTTAATAATTTTCTAATTAATAGATTATATAATTAGTATTTTCATGCAAAAATAGAGGAGGTATACAAACTTTTGCACTACCTGCTCCATCATCACGTTTGGGTGCATTGCACAATGTTACCCTTTGAACATTCCACCTATTACCATCTGACAACCACACATTGTTACCTGCTACTTTTGTCACACATCTTGGCACCGACCATCTAGATACAGCCCTTTTTTGGGCACTCAAATTATTGGTTCTTACCCATTCACACTACAAACACTCTCTTTTCCCTTTTTAACTTGTCGTTGTGCCTCTTTCAGTATTTGACCTGGTGTTTCTGAACCCTGTCCATCAAATTCTCCCTGTCCAGATGATATGTGGGTCCCTTGAGCCTCCACGCTGGAGAAACTCTTGTCCTCAGCTGTCTTCTCTTTAAGAGCATGAAGGGAGTCTCCTCAGTGACAGAGTGGGGTGTGGTACGGTAGCTCCACAATATTTCTTTTACCACCTCTTTGCAATCACCCCCACTCCTCTCACTCAACTGAACACACTCCTTCAATACCCGGTTGAACCTCTCAATGAGAGCATTCTCCCTGGCTTTGTAAACTGCTGTGGTATGGTGTACAATACCCTTTTTGGATAAGTATGTCTGAGGTCAATTATCAGTAACTAACATATCAGGGCAACCCTCCCTGCGGAAGATTTGGTCACAAAACTCAATGACATTGGATGCTTTTATTTCACCGGAAAATGCCACTTCCAGCCACTTGGAATGATAATCAATCATTACAAGGGCACATTTGTTCGTAATCCCTTTGGAAGAGAAAGGCCGACAAATATCCATGGCTATCCTTTCCCATGGCTTACTGGGAAACTTAGTAGGGGCAATGGGAGATTCTTCAACCCGATGGGACTTGTCACTGCACATACAATCTATGAAGCCTCGTACACACTCTTCCACTTCCTTGTCCATTCCTGGCCACCAAAAGGTCAGTCTAGCTCTTCTCTTCATCCCCGACATCCCACTATGTCCCCCATGCAGTAATTTGAGCAGCCTGGACCATAAGCCTTCAGGCACTACTAACCTGCCATCTCTACGCACCACACCATCATCAACAGAAAGCTCTGGACACACTGTCCAGAATTCGCTACATTTTCTTTTCAAAGTCACATTATATTGGGCTGGGCTGGCTAATTCGTCCAACAAGTCCTTCATGATGGCATCCTCCATTACTACTGACGTCCACTCATCCATCATGATGGCACCATTGCATGACTCAGACATGCTGGTCCCCACACATTCATCTTTGGTTTCAACATCATCTACGCACTGTAATGGCAACAGCGACAAACAGCCAGCATTTATGTTGCAAATACCAGGTACATAACTCAACGTGAAGTCATATCCCGGTAATCTGTACAACCACTTGGCAATCCTGGGTGTTGCCTTCCCAGCCCCTTAGTAGTGAACAGATCTATGAAAGGTCAATGGTCTGACCTGACCTCAAAATGGGTTCCCCAGACATAAGTTTTAAAATGGTTAACACCCCACCAACACTCTATGGCCTCCTTCTCAACAAAGGAATAAGTAGGCTCAGCTCCCGCAATGTGCGAGACACAAACGCCACCACCCGCTCTTGACCAAGATGTTTTTGCATTAGAACAGCTCCTAACTCGTTCGCACTTGCATCCACTAAAACCATACTTCAGTCAAGGGGATTGAAGGGTTTTAAAGCTACTGCCTTCACAATCTGCTTTTTGATGGCATCAAATGCTGCCTGGCATTCATCCATCCACACAAATGTATTTCCTTTCTTTATTAATGCTCTGAAGACATGCACCTTGTCAGCAAAGTGCTGGATGAATTTTGAATAAAATTCCGCTAACCCAAGGAATGATCACAACTGTTCCTTGTCCTGACGAGATGGCGCATCAGCAATGGCGTCCAATATATATTTTTGGGGTTTAACACCTTCCCTTGACAGGTTGTGCCCCAGATAATCTATTTGTTCCACACCAAATTTGCATTTGTCGGCTCCCACCGTTAGACCCACATCTTGCAAATTGCACAACGATCTATCCAAGATTTGATCGTGTTCTTCCTGTTTTGAACCCCACACCAGAACATCGTCTTGGAACATTAAGACTTTAGGCATAATCCCCAATATCTTGCACATCACCCTCTGGAAGACAGCAGAAGCAGACGCTAATCCAAAGGGCATTCGTAAAAATCAGAATGCACCCTCGGTGTTATAAACAAAGTGAGGTGCCTTGATGCTGGGTGTAACCAGACTTAGTGGTATGCACTTGAAAAATCAATCAAGAAAAAATATGCTGCATTGGTGAAAGACAGTACCATCTCATTGACATGCGGCAGGGGGTATCGGTCGACTAAGATGTTACTATTGAGATCTCTTAAGTCAATGCAGATGCGCAAATTTCCTTTTGAGTTGAATGCCGGAACGATGGGGCTAAGCCATTCCAATGTCTCAATCGGGTCAATGACTTGTGCCTCGCATAACCTCTGCAACTCATTCCTTAAATACTCTTTGAGTGAAAATGGAACATTCCTTGCTTTGTGTACACACAGGACATAGTTGGACTTCAGAACAATACAATGCTAGAATTTGGTTAAACATCCAAGCTCACTTCTAAACAACTTAGGGTATTTTACACTTCATTTGGTTTTCTCAGCATCTTCAGTTACAAGTACCTGTTGGGGATGGTTGGGGTCTAACATGATGCCTAACATTTTTTGCTCACACCACCTCAACAAAGCTCTTTCCTTTTCCACCACATACACCTTGCTAGTTATTTCCTTGTTTCTGTGTGAAAGATTGCAGTTAAAGAATACTACCAAAGGAAGCTTAACACCGCAATAACCCACGATTTCAATGTCAGGTGAATTCAATTTACATTTGCCAACCTTCTCCAGCACGTCTTTATCTTTGGCAGGCATTTGGTGGATTGTACCCTTATTGAATCTCATTAATAGTGTCCTCACATACAACTAACACCGCAACAGTGTCCTTTTCATCAGATGAATCCTCTTCACTGTACTCCCTTATTGCAGGTACTGAACATTTCCAATTATTAGACAAACCAGCTTTACACATACGTGCAAAGTGACCTACTTGTTTTGCATTTGTAAGATTGTTCTTTGGTTGCTACACATTTGTCAGAATTAGCAGTATGTCTCATGCTGCCACATCTATTAACAAATACGATTGTGTTGAGGCTGAAATTTTTTAACATTCTTGTCATCTTTCTTAATAATGTTTTTTTCAACCACACAAACCTAAGTAGGCTTGCCCTTATCCTTCACTTGGTCCAAATTCAGTTCTTTGACATATCTATATGCGTTCTCTATGTATCTAGCCACTTCTATTGTATTTTATAACAACAGATCTTTTAAATTTAGCAATCTCGCTTGTATTTTGACATTGCTTGTCCTGTTAATAAATTGATCCCTTATTATTTATTTCCGTAAATCCTTAAATCAAAAAGCTGATGCAAATGTTCTAAGAACAGAAATGTACTGCTCTACTGATTCACCTGGTTGTTGCGCTCTAGAAAAAAATGTGTGCCTTTCAACCATTATGCTGAGTTTCTTGCCAAAATTTTCCTCCAAGGCGCTTACAACTTCTAAATACTCATCAAAACTGTATCCTTGTGTTTCCTCACCCACGTCACCTTCTTCACCCTCATGGTTGGTGGAGTTCCCTCTGGTGTGTATGGGTAATATTTTTAGCACCTTCCTGCCTTCAATCCCAGTTAGACTTATTGCTAGCATCCTGCCATCATCTTTTGTGTGTTCGGGTATTATGCATGAAGTCTTTTATATAAGAAACCAACAACAATTATAATAATTTAAAAAACATTTTTTTTAAACCACTTTCTTCAGCAGTGTCATCTTCTAAATGCTGCAAATAATAACGTTGTTACCCAAGGGTACTGAAACTACGAGTCTAACTTACTGTTGAATGTATACAGTGTATGGCTATTGCATGCATGTGCAGAATGTGACGTCCTGTTCACATGTTAAATACCATCTTAGACAAACTGCAATGCAAAATCATAAATACAACATATAAAAAAGGCTCCTGGTTTTCACTTTTCACTGACTGGGGTGCTGCTCTCAATCACTGCATTGCTCGGGGACTAACCTGGGCCTGGAAGGCTGAACTGCTGCTGCCTGGACGGGGTGCCTACGCTGTGTGTCTCCCCCGCTGCCTCCACGACATCGAAGGCCGCTGTTGGGGAAGACTACAGCTCCCGTGAATCACCGCTGCCCCGCCCACTTCCTGGTGTCAGCGCGCCCGGAGGCGCTTCAAAGTCGCGTCTCCCTCGGTGGAGCGGGGGGTGCTGCTCTCAATCACTGCATTGCTCGGGGACTAACCTGGGCCTGGAAGGCTGAACTGCTGCTGCCTGGACGGGGTGCCTACGCTGTGTGTCTCCCCCGCCGCCTCCACGACATCGAAGGCCGCTGTTGGGGGAAACTACAGCTCCCGTGAATCACCGCTGCCCCGCCCACTTCCTGGTGTCAGCGCGCCCGGAGGCGCTTTGAGGAAATATGAATTTTTATGGTCAATTGTGTCCCCTATCTTAGACCCCAACGACTCCATGTACATGCTACAAGTACGTGTATGTTCCCTCCAGTTCCAGCTATGAAGACGCAAATACATGTGCGTCCAACGCCAACATATCCTCTTTCAGATCCGTCATAAATGGGTCGAATATTCCATTCCTAAGTATGATTGGCCACCGACTTTATATGGTTCACTTTTCTAGTTTTACAGTTCAGGCGAGAAGGCCCTGAATTCTGTCATCGAGCCTTTTCCTGCTTCTGCCTCTGAAATGCTCCAGCCTGGACCTGCATCCGTGTCCATGAACTTTGTCTTACTCCCTGCGCGGCTAGCGGTGCCTGACGCGGCCTGTTGCCTGCCAAAAACTGTATTCAGCCTTCAAAGTTATCTGCTCCGCTCCTCATCCAATACATTCCTGTCTAGTAGTTTAGGTAAACATCCTTCTAGCTACCGAGCAAAGGGCCCGGCCTCGCTGTCTTTATGCAAGTAATTCATAGGCCCATGGAAGATTCTTGCCCCCTCGCATCTCATGTAGACACATAGACGCTTGTACACGCACTAACAGTCAGTATAGAATAGGATCTGTCCGAGAAGACCTTTCCTTCCAGATAATATGGTTCCTTAAACACAAGATATTAGATATGATTTAGAACTAGGTTGTCCTGACACCCCAGACTTCTGTCTCCATATGTAGAGCTAAATGTCAATTCCCCTTCACCCTCTAGTTGCACGTCAATCACACGTCATGCGGCTGCGCGCGCATCTCTGCCAAATATTTCTGCTGACACTGCAGGATTCTCTTATGGATCCACCCACTTGTGACATCATTTTAAATGACGTTTCTAGTATACGCCTGTATTACGCCTATTTTTCATTACGTATGTGTATTCTTATCTGTATTATCAGCTGTTACGCCTCCTGCATCTGTCTTAATGCAATACTTTTCATATAAATATTGTTACTTGTCAATAATGTACTGCTGATCCCTTCCTGAACCTTCGTGGTGATGGAATATGATTGCCTGGTTCGAACTATAATTCCTTTGTAAGGAATAAAGCCCTTTTCAGAACCTCTAATACCACGGATTCTGCCTCTTATTTTGACTGAGTTATTCTTACTAGACTTTACCGCATAAAAAATAGTACAGGTAATTTAAATATTTACCACATAAATTGGCACCCTAACAGGGACACTTTCTCATCTCACGCGCCGGAGGTGCGTTGCAGGCCCGGTCCCCTGCCACAGCTGAACGGACAAAAACGCGTACCCGCAGGATTTCCTGTATCTCCCTCCGGCCAAGCGGGGGTGACTGAGGCTGCGATCAACACCCAGACGAGGCGGTGAGAGGTGCGAAGTATCCCGACCAGAGCCTAGCTGAGAGAGCAAGATCCGAGGTATACAGAGGCCCACCAGGTTCCGAAGTTCCGAATCTAGTCGAGTCCAGTCCGGTCCAGTTCAGTTCAGTTCCGAGGCCTTCCGTTCCGTGCTACCCGGTGAGTACCGTTGCTGGGGAGGCAGTTAGACGTGCACATTAATTTGTGCCGGTCCTGACGGGTTTGGGTACACAGATCCGGTCTGCACTGTTTTAGCAGTGTATCTGTACTGTTTAGCAGTATATCCAGTATGTTCATGTATATATTCAATATTATCTAGTATTAGTATTATGTCAGTAACTAGTTTTCTTCTAATTATCATTGTTCGTTAAAAGTTAAATGTTAAATGTTAAATGTTTTACAGTGTCTAAAAAATTGTGGTATGAATGAGTGTTCATTATTGTGTTTATTGTATTAATTGTGTTCAAGTCCAGTTCAAGTAAGAATCAAGTAGCAAGGTGTTAAAAATGCCGTTCTTTTCAAAATTAAGACAGATCAAAACTAGAAAAGGAGTGCTCGAAGAAGCTGTTCCCATTCCACCTAGGGACACTCCAGGGTACTTTATGTATCATAAACATGGCCTAGATGCCGTATTATATCTTGACTTATGGGTGGACTACACCAAGGATCTAGCAGAAAGTCAGAGGTGGCCCGCAGCTGGGACATGGGATGCAGATTGCATCATGAGAGTAGAAGAAGAATTATGGAAAAAGAAAGCCAGACAGTCACAGAAAGATGCCATTGAGTTATGGCGTAAAGAATCGCATAGGCGCACAGAGAAAGCGCTCAGACTGGAAGAGAAAAGTAGGGAGAACTCAAATAGAGCCCGAGAAAACGTATTAGTTGAGGAAGGTATCCGAGTAAAAACCGAACAAGTAGACAGACAACGAAATGCTCTTATGAATGGTATGTATCCTCTTTTAGCCGAAGGTTTACCTAAGGCCACCCCGGAAAAAACGAAAGATTTGCCACCCCCATTACTCCCGATTAAAGCACATCCCAAGACCGCAAAAGATATTTTCCTTTCCTCCTATTTAGACGATGTAGCTCCCGAATATGTTAATGATCCACCACACACGCCACCTGTCGATGGAGCTCAACACCGAGATCATCAGCCCCCAGCTCCGCAACAACAAACTCCTCCGCACAATCCAGTAGGTCCATCTGTTTCCACCGTTTTTCCTGCATCCACAGTTTCTACCTTACATCCCACAAATCCTTTCGTGCCTAGCACCTCAGAAGGTGCGGCAGAAGGTGCGACAGCAATTTTCGCCACGCCACCATCACGAAGTAAATCGTCTCTTAGAGATTTAGCAAACCAACGTACACCCCAAATAGCAACGTCCGACGTGTTTAAAGAACATCTTGTAGATTGTAGATATGATCCAGTGCCCGGTAAAAATGACAGAATGCTGCTATCATCACTACGTATACGACGAGCGTCAATGTATTTAACGACACTACCAGGAATGATTAATCATCTAGACAATATATATCGCTTTGTCCAAACCGGGCAAGGCCCTGAAAGTATTGACGAAGCCATGGAATACCAGAAAGCGGATATACAGAGACAACTGTTACGTTTCTTCATAAACTGCTTGATCAGAAACAGAGATAGGTCCGAGGTAGATCAGGATGAAATGCAAGTACTTACCCGATGGGGCCAGAATATATCAGAGGGAAAACATGATAAACAGACATGTATAGTAGCTATGTGCCGAAAGATCCGCAAAGAAGTAGAACGAATACATAAAGCCAGATTGGAGGCAGACAAAACTGAATCAGAGGGAGAGGAGGAGGAAGAATCAGACATGCCCACAGGACAATTAGAAACGATAGCCTATGTAGGTAGGGGAAGACCTTGTAACAATACCAGATACTTTAATGACCCGATACGTCCGATACGTCCAGAATGTAACAGACATTTTCAAGCCCCTATGTTAAATACGAGGTCCCCTGAACACTTATTCCAGGCTGCTGATAAATTACTCCGAGACCGAAGGGGGTATCATATGCTCGATTCTATGGATGAACAAGAATTAGCCAGGTCAGCAGTACAATGGGCTGACAGTTCTGAAAAATACAGTGATGATGCGTTGGCACACACGTTTTTGAATCTTACCCCAGACGAACAGCGTTTAGCTGGTATATACATGATACAACATCTCGTTATATTATATAGAAGCCAACACTCCGATCCTGGTCCCCTACCTGATATACTGATAGAATTACTCACGAATAAATGGAGAGGTTCAGGTACTGATTTAATTAAGGAAATTCTAGAATATCGACACCAGTACATTGTCTTCGTATGCCCAGAACATGTTTCAGTTCCCCCCAAGGAAAGAAAAACGTATCACATAGACAGACAGAATCCCTTACGCGAAGTGCACCCAATCAGAGGTGAGGACAATATTTTTAAACGCGTGTTTGTGTACGCGCCCATAACTAAAATTGAATTATTAGAAATGAAGAAAGTAGTACCTAGCCATGACAAAGACCCAGCAGGTTTCCACCGTGAGATAAAAGACATGTTACTCATGGGAGAGTATACTTATACCGACATTATGAAAATATTGAAAGTTTTATTGCCTGCCGGTATTTACGAGAAACTCAAAGAAAAGGAATGGGAGGTGGGAGACCAAAAGATAGATTGGACAGCATTAGAAAACGAAGAAAAGGCCCGAGCTGCAGGTTCAGGGCTTGGGGAAAGGACTACAGCATTACCAGGATTACTAGTGCAGGTACTACCACGTTTATTAACTACGAAAAAGGAAGACTGGGGTGCAATCTCAGCCTGTAAACAAAAACAAGATGAAGACACTAGTGATTTCTATTCCCGATTTGAAAAATGTTTTGGTATTAATAGTGGCATAAAAGCTAGTAGTGAGTCATACCCACATCTGTTTGTGACAAAATTAGTTGAGAATTCCCTGCCCCAAGTTAAGAGTAGAGTATTAAAATTCGAGAGTACTTGGCAAGGTAACACACCGTCACAGATGTTACAAATGTTACAATATCATCACAACAGAATTAGGGAAGAACAAGAACATGAACAAAGACGTATGAAAGACACGAAAATGAAAATGCTTGTTGCTCAGTCAGTTCCAGCTGACGGTCATAAAAAGGGTACGACACAGTCCAATGATTCAGCGGGTCCTGTTAGAGGGACATGCAACTATTGTAAACAGCCAGGTCATTATATACACGATTGCGCAGTTCTGAAACATAATATCTCTACGGGTATAACGAAAGAGAGACCACGTCCGCCTAGACAGGATCAGATCCAACAACAAGTACCTCAGAATATACAGCCTATGCCAGCTGTACAACAGACCGCACCACAACCACAACAACAATTACAACAACAGCCACAGCCTATTGCTGCAACACAAAACACGACACAACAGATGTACCAGTATGCACAAAATGACTATCCAGAGTATCAGCGCTACACATGAAATAGCCTAGAGAGGGAAGTTGGCTTACCCCTTATTGAGGTTCCAGTAGATCAAGAGGGTCCTTATGTACAGAGTCAGTTATTAGGGAAAGATAGAAAGTTTCTACTCGATACAGGGGCAAGCAGAACCACTATCCGTCACTGCGAAGTCCCAGGGGTACCCCTCTCAGGCTCACAAAATATCTCCCTTGGTTTTTCAGGAAAGCCTACTATTAACGAAGTATCGCAACCACTTGCATTTACAGTCGGTCCATTAACACGGACTACAGATCTATTACTTACGAAATCATGTCCAGAAAACTTGTTAGGTATAAAAACCTTGAAGGCTCTAGGAGCTGTAATATGTTGTTCTCCGGAAGGAGTACGACTATTTTTGCGTGATTTTAAAGGTCACTACGTGTCTAGAGACATGGATCACCGGTTACAGAATCTACCTGAACATTTATGGGCGCAAGGCCCCACTGATGTAGGTTGTATGCACATTACACCATATCGAGTCACAATAAAAACAGGAGTGGTACTACCACGAATATGACAATACAAGTTACCCCCAGATGCTGTTGTGGCTTTACTGCAAATCATTGACGAGCCTATTGCACAAGGAGTGGTCGTGGAAACCGACTCCAATGTATGTAATTCCCCGATAATTCCGATTCTTAAACGAACTGATCCAAAAGCACCACCAGTATATCGATTAGTTATTGATCTGCGAGAATTAAATAAATGCATTGTACCACAATACCCCGTGGTCCCAGATATCTCTTCATTGCTAACAGCCATAGATTCAGAAGCAACGTTCTTTACTGTAATTGATCTCAAGAACGCTTTCTTTAGCGTCCCAATCGATCCGGAAAGCCAATATTTGTTCGGATTCAGTTTAAATGGACGAAGTTTTTAATTCGCACGCGCACCTCAAGGATTCACAGAAAGCCCCAGCATCTATAGCCAAGCACTGAAAAGAGAACTTGACAGTATCCACATGCCAGCTAACACTGCCCTGCTTCAATATGTCGATGATCTGCTGATCACCGCCCGAAGCGAACCCGAATGTGAAAAAGCATCACTGACGGTTTTACATTTCTTAGCAGACAAGGGGCACAAAGTATCCCCTTCAAAGCTACAATTCTCTGTCCAGCAAGTTGTGTACCTTGGGCACTTGCTGTCCAAGGGGGGAAGACAGCTTACACCCGACCGTATCCAGTTAATTGTTAACATGCCGCCACCCAAGACACAAAAGGAGGTACGGGCATTCATAGGCCTCACTTCGTACTGTAGGCAGTGGATCCCTCAATATGCATTTCTAGCGAAACCACTCATTCAGTTGACAACACAGGAGGCAGCGACATCGACTGTCCTCCCTTGGACTCAGGAACATACACAAGCTTTTGAAAGCTTAAAGAAAGCTTTATGCCAAGCACCTGTTTTATCAACGCCATGTTACAGCAAACATTTTACGCTTTTTGTTACAGAACGAGAAGGTACTGCTTTGTCAGTACTCACGCAGGAACAAGCAGGATCACATAAGCCATGTGCTTATTTTTCCAGTACATTAGATCCCGTAGCTCAGGCTCTTCCTGCGTGCCTGAAATCAGTCGCAGCAACAGCTTTAGCAATCAGACAAAGCGATGCCATAGTGTTAGGACATCAATTGACAGTACAAGTACCACACGCAGTAGAGGTTCTCTTGAACCGGACCCAAACACAACACTTGACTATAGCAAGACTGACGGGTTATGAATTAACATTGTTCCAGCCACACATAGAAATCCGACGTTGTAGTACATTAAATCCTGCCACACTTTTGCCATTAAGTGGAACAGACCCATTGGCACATGATTGTATTGAAGTTATTACTATTACGACGAAACCCAGACAAGACTTGACAGATATTCCATTATCAGATCCAGACCTGACACTGTATGTAGATGGTTCATGCATGAGAACAAGTACAGGAGAGTTAGTGGCCGCTTATGCAGTCACAACAGACACTGAAATTATTGAAACAAATTGTATCGATACCTTGTCAGCTCAAGCAGCAGAGCTCATCGCTCTGACACAAGCCTGTATTCAAGCCAAAAATAAGAAAGTCAACATATACACAGATTCACGTTATGCATTCGGAGTCGTCCATGACTTCGGCGTGCTTTGGCGAGAGAGAGGTTATTTAACTTCTCACGGTGCCCACATCCAGCACGGTCCCCTTATTCAAGCTCTGTTAGATGCAATACATCTGCCGACTGCAATATCGATTATGAAGTGTAAAGCCCATACAAAAGTAACTGACATTATTTCTCAGGGTAACGACCTAGCTGACAGAACAGCTAAACAGACTGCTCAGAATCAGACTCGTCCAACTGACACGACAAAGACAATAGTTCCGATACCAACACACTGCATGACAGTTAAGGATCCCGCCCTTGATGTAATTGACATACAGACACATGCTACACCAGAAGAAATAAAGAAATGGACTGAATTAGGAGGGATCCAAACGGATCAAGGATGGATGATGAAGGGAAAATCTATATGGTTTCTCCCCGACTCAATGGTTCAGGTCATCATTAACACTATACATAGTCCAGCGCACCTAGGAGAGAAAGCTATGCTAGACAGCATTCAACACATTTGGTTCAATAAACACTTGCGAGCAGCAGCTAAACAGAAAGTACGTACCTGCATGATTTGTTGTCAGTTCAATCCAGGAAAAGGCGTACCTGTAGAACAGGGTGGATTCCAACCCCCCGACCACCCTTTTGAAGTCCTCCAGATGGATTATATCCAGATGGAACGATGTCGAGGATTCAAATATGTCCTCGTAGTTGTATGCGCTCTTTCCCGGTGGACAGAGGCGTATCCCGTCTCAGATTACACTGCCCCGACCACTGCCAAGCAGTTAGTTCGAGAATTCTTCCCACGGTATGGTTTGCCCCGTATTGTGTACTCAGATAATGGTCAGCCGTTCTCATCCGAGCTAATGAAACATGTTTCACTTCTGTTAGGCTACCAATGGAAATTCCACTGTGTCCGACATCCCGAGGCAGCAGGTCTCGTGGAACGACATCAAACTCTGAAAATTAGACTGTCCAAAGTTTGTAGAGAAAAAGGTGTCGACTGGATAGTAGCTTTACCGGTTGCGCTCTTTTACATGAGAATGGTAGCACACTCTCGAACAGGGCTATCCCCGTATGAGGTGATCTTCGGTAGACCACCAAATATGTGGAGGACGCCTATACCCCGTAAAATAACTGATGTTGATTGTAATATGCTGACAGATTACCTGGCTTCCTTGATGTCTGCACTACAATCTTGTCGTTCACAGGTAGCTGCAGCTTTTCCCGATAACACTGAGGTGAAGCCCCATGACGTGGTTCCGGGAGATATCGTATTTGTAAGGAACTTCGACAGAAGGAACCCGCTGGAGCCTCGCTGGCAGTCGCCTAAACTCGTCTTATTGACCACAAGGACAGCTGTGAAGATTGAGGGACGTAAAGGGTGGTTGCACTCGAGCCATATCAAAAAATTTCATGGACTACCAACTGAATCGAACTTTCAGCCCTGCATTCCCTCACAGACTGACTCAAAACTTCCCCTGGTTGATGAACCAGAAAAGGAGAATTATAAACTGAAATTAAGGTCTAGCAAGTCAGACAATTTGATTGTTTAAGTCCTCTCCAAGGTGAATCGGTTGAATTTGTCCCTGACATGTATCCTCTAGACCGAAATAGAGAGAAAAATAGACAGAAACAGCTCAGGACACATGCGTACTGTAAATCACTTCGTAGTCACTGCATAGTGACATTGTTAATTATGTTTTTTCTAAGTCTTCTGATTATTATCTCCAGTATATTATTACACATGTATTACCCTATCTCCAAGCGTGCTTCCAATGCTACTGCCGAACATTCTTTTAGCGAATTACCCCCACATGAGTTGTCCTATAGATTTGCGCTGCGCAACAACACATTCATTAGTATGTTACATCATTCTCATCAGACCAGCAATGCTACAAATTGTTGGATATGTGGCCGACTCCCTCCCTATCAGAAATATAGGGGAGTTCTGCCCCTCTTTCCGTACCCATTCACACACAATGGCTCCTGTGGAGCATGGTTTAGTTTGATTAATTCCCTAGATTCAAATTCAGTAGTTTATCAAGACAACTGGGTTTGGGGAAACCTGAACCTAGTTTTACTTAAAGTCTGCTACCCTAACAAGGAGGGACTTCCCAAAAGAACAGGAACTGATCTAGAAAATGAAGTATATGGACTAGGTAACTTTACACTTAATCTCATGATCCTAAATGTTGAATCCGAAGCTACACCAAACTTGCCCGCTATGTCAGTATTTCCAGTTAGAGGCGAATTATGTGTAAGAAAGAATGGTTCAATACACATGGGCCATAGTAAATGTACCACTGTAATAGAATTCAGTGATAAAGGCAAGTCTACATTTAGAGCTTCTCGTCACTCCTACTTCATTTGTGGTCACACCGCATACATACGCCTACCCCTAGATTGGGATGGTACCTGTTACATTGCATTCCTTCTGCCACCTGTTTTCCTAGCCCCGCCTGATTACCATAGAAATACCCATTTAGTACACAATAGACAACAGAGAGATCTCCCGATTGTCGATTACACCGAAACCGCATGGGAGCAATACACAGATTTCAATAAAGGTTTCTTTCCCTACATAGGTACAGTCACTAATAGTAAGTTGATACGTAGATTAACTAGAACCCTTGAAGCAGTAGTGAATGAAACTACTTCCGCCTTAGGCAACTTAACAGAGGAGCAGTCTGCGATGCGGATTGTTGTTCTTCAAAATCGTCTTGTCCTTGACGTCATCCTGGCCGATAGGGGCGGAGCCTGTAGGGTCATCGGATCAAGTTGCTGTGTTTTCATACCAGAAAACGCGCCGTCAGTATATAAAGCTATAACTCGACTTCATAAGATCGTAAGCCAGATACACCAGAATCCAGGCACCTGGACTTGGTCCGGTTGGTTCTGGAGCGTGTTGTCAGCCTGGGGATGGAGGATCCTATCCTTCCTAGGTATTGGCTTTCTCATACTATTCAGTTGTTGCTTGTGTCTACAATGTGGGCCAGCGATTTGTGGTCTGTGTGCCACATCGTGTATCCCGCCTTCAAATTTCCATTCAAGATCCCGGAAGAAGAAAGAAGAACAAATGATGCTATATGAACAGATTGATGGATTTATGAAGATGGATATTTCATGAGGGTCCGTAGGGGACAAGGAGGGAATGAGGAAATATGAATTTTTATGGTCAATTGTGTCCCCTATCTTAGACCCCAACGACTCCATGTACATGCTACAAGTACGTGTATGTTCCCTCCAGTTCCAGCTATGAAGACGCAAATCATGTGCGTCCAACGCCAACATATCCTCTTTCAGATCCGTCATAAATGGGTCGAATATTCCATTCCTAAGTATGATTGGCCACCGACTTTATATGGTTCACTTTTCTAGTTTTACAGTTCAGGCGAGAAGGCCCTGAATTCTGTCATCGAGCCTTTTCCTGCTTCTGCCTCTGAAATGCTCCAGCCTGGACCTGCATCCGTGTCCATGAACTTTGTCTTACTCCCTGCGCGGCTAGCGGTGCCTGACGCGGCCTGTTGCCTGCCAAAAACTGTATTCAGCCTTCAAAGTTATCTGCTCCGCTCCTCATCCAATACATTCCTGTCTAGTAGTTTAGGTAAACATCCTTCTAGCTACCGAGCAAAGGGCCCGGCCTCGCTGTCTTTATGCAAGTAATTCATAGGCCCATGGAAGATTCTTGCCCCCTCGCATCTCATGTAGACACATAGACGCTTGTACACGCACTAACAGTCAGTATAGAATAGGATCTGTCCGAGAAGACCTTTCCTTCCAGATAATATGGTTCCTTAAACACAAGATATTAGATATGATTTAGAACTAGGTTGTCCTGACACCCCAGACTTCTGTCTCCATATGTAGAGCTAAATGTCAATTCCCCTTCACCCTCTAGTTGCACGTCAATCACACGTCATGCGGCTGCGCGCGCATCTCTGCCAAATATTTCTGCTGACACTGCAGGATTCTCTTATGGATCCACCCACTTGTGACATCATTTTAAATGACGTTTCTAGTATACGCCTGTATTACGCCTATTTTTCATTACGTATGTGTATTCTTATCTGTATTATCAGCTGTTACGCCTCCTGCATCTGTCTTAATGCAATACTTTTCATATAAATATTGTTACTTGTCAATAATGTACTGCTGATCCCTTCCTGAACCTTCGTGGTGATGGAATATGATTGCCTGGTTCGAACTATAATTCCTTTGTAAGGAATAAAGCCCTTTTCAGAACCTCTAATACCACGGATTCTGCCTCTTATTTTGACTGAGTTATTCTTACTAGACTTTACCGCATAAAAAATAGTACAGGTAATTTAAATATTTACCACAGCTTCAAAGTCGCGTCTCCCTCGGTGGAGCGGGGGGTGCTGCTCTCAATCACTGCATTGCTCGGGGACTAACCTGGGCCTGGAAGGCTGAACTGCTGCTGCCTGGACGGGGTGCCTACGCTGTGTGTCTCCCCCGCCGCCTCCACGACATCGAAGGCCGCTGTTGGGGGAGACTACAGCTCCCGTGAATCACCGCTGCCCCGCCCACTTCCTGGTGTCAGCGCGCCCGGAGGCGCTTCAAAGTCGCGTCTCCCTCGGTGGAGCGGGGGGTGCTGCTCTCAATCACTGCATTGCTCGGGGACTAACCTGGGCCTGGAAGGCTGAACTGCTGCTGCCTGGACGGGGTGCCTACGCTGTGTGTCTCCCCCGCCGCCTCCACGACATCGAAGGCCGCTGTTGGGGGAGACTACAGCTCCCGTGAATCACCGCTGCCCCGCCCACTTCCTGGTGTCAGCGCGCCCGGAGGCGCTTCAAAGTCGCGTCTCCCTCCGCGCCGCGGGACGCGCGCGGGCGGCGCCGGGCTGAGCCCGGGCAGAGGGCGGGCCGTCTGTGGCCATCCGGGGCCGGAGGAGGCCGGGCCAGGCCACCCCTCGTACGTGCTAGTCGGCACACCAAGGTACTGTACTGCTGAGACTCTCCCACCCCCAGAGAAAAGCTGTGCCTATAATATATTATGCAGCACCACCCTCTGTGAGAGCCTGAACTAAGTATTGTTGTAGTATACTGCCCCTTGATTTTATATTGTCCCTAGGTTTGTGGTATTGTTGATATCCTTCATCCCCCTTGTGTTTGTAACATGGCCAAAAGGAAATCCATGGAAGGAGGTGGGGGTAATGTCTCGAAAAAGGGAAAGAAAGCAAAAAAAGTTAACCACGCTGCAGGTAACTGCATTCTAGATAGGATTGATAGGATTGAAGCTATTGTTGACAATTGCCAAGTCATACTAGAGGACTCTAGCTCTGTTTCTTCTAGCACTGGGGTCTTGACAAAAGATTTGCCAACTAGTATCTGCACTCGCAAGATCCCTAGTATGTTTACTAAAGTCAGGGAAGCCCCTCCTAATGCACCGACTTCCCTTACACCTATAGTTCACGATCATGAGCCCTATCAGGAAGACAAACAGGCTACACAGGACCCCATACCAGTCATCGAATCTCCCTCTTCCATTATCCAGCTCGACCTCACTTGCTCTAATAGGTTTGCTATCCTGGAAGACCTAGAGGAGGATACATCTGCATGCCAAGTGGTTGGTTCCTCGCCCTCTGAAGTAGTTCAGACCCCTAGCTCGCATGGGGTCTTGTTGGAACAAAAAATTGACCAGCTATTGTCCGAGATAGTATCCCTGAAGAACATAGTCATGGAACTGAGCAAGAGGGTTTTATTAATTCCTATGCAGTCTACAACGCATAGTAGCCCTGCGGTGCCAACATCACTTGCACCTCTAATCCCCGTCCAAACCTGCTCCTTGCCAATCATTCACAGGGCTAAAGATCTACCTTATGTCACAACCAATTCCACTAGAAAGCCAACTCTGCCCCCCACTAGACGGAGTATACCACCAAACAGGGATACTGTTAATAATCAGAGAACCGATAAAGTCACCACCCCTACTCCACACCTAGCTGTAGGGACTGGATCCTTGAGACCCAGTAGCCAGAGGTCTGTGCCATGCCCCGGAGACAACACTGCACTTAATCCTACTCTCGCTGGTTCGTTGTCTAATCCAACCGTAGTTTATATGGCTGGGGTACCAAGACTTACTAACAATCAATTTTACGAAAATGCGGATTCCCTTACAAACAAAGCTATACACTGGGTCAGGCATGTCAGGGGATGTAGGTCCATTATTCGGGAAGACATTACCAAGGCCAGAAGACTGTCTCATTACACTAGCCAATCTGACTGTATTGAGCTTACTCTCTCTAACAGCACCCTGGCCGAGAACTTGGTACTCCTCGAGTACCGTACTTCAGCCCCGGACCATTCCGGTATCCAGATAAGGCGTACTCCGCCTTGGGTCCCAAGTAACGCTCTACCAGTGGGTAGACAGAGGATTCTTAGTAATGATTCCAACTTAAATAGGGTTGATTGACTGGCCCAAAATCCTTCATCCAAGGTTTGTTTTATGGAGCCGGTTACTGTTGTTCCTAATCACATTATCACAGCCCCTGAGAGTTTGTCCCCCCTCTCGTTGCCCTCCCTGCTCTGTGAGATGCCCCCTGTCACCCAGTCCACCACTACACTTGCCAAGCCTACGCCCCTTCTTAATCTTGTGTCATGGAATGTTGCGGGGCTCACTAAAAAGCTTTTGATCCCGGAATGGCATGATTTTATCGGCGCATTCGATGTATGTGCATTTCAAGAGACATGGAGTACAACCCCGCTATATAAATCTGGGTATTCCACTTATTTTCTACCGACCATAAGCTCAGGGAAAGGTCGCCCTTCGGGGGGACTACATGTGTGGCTAAATATTAAGCACAATTGGCAGGTTGAGTGCCATAATAATGTTTCCCCCGACCTGCTTCATTTGACAATAAAAGGTCCACACGGCGGCCCCACCCTAGATCTCTTTAACATTTACGCCAGAGGTTCTACGGGGGACAGATCTCTCAGACAGTGGCTGCTCTGGAACATGAACTGACCCATATCGACCGGAACTCCACTATTATCATCTGTGGAGATTTCAACTGCACTTTCGAACCCCTAGCCACAGAAGATTTACTCGGGCTTAGTGATTCAGATCTTATTTGGGGAATTCCGCCTCTGGAGCTCGCTCCGATTAAGAAATGGTCACAAAGGGCCATTCAATTGAATGCACTTACTCAAGAATTTAATCTACGTGCAGTGAATGGCAGATCCATATCTGACAAGGGTGGTGCCCTTACTTTTAACAGGTTAATCTCGCCATCACGCATCGATTATATCCTTGTCGATATCTATTCCTGGGGGCTCATCATAGATATGGTTGTCAAAAACACAATAGATAGCGATCACAACCCACTATGTTTACAAACCAAAGACCTTTGGATGACAATACCTAATGTGGCCAATGAACCCCCCCTAATGGCAACCAAGGATGTATCACTGGCAGGGTGCTGTCGACGCCTTAAATGGCATGGGATCTCCCAACATGAGGAGAAGCTCGCTTTGATCAAAGAGCTTTTAGCTAGAAAACACACCGAACTCTGCGATGCCAGCACCAAAATGGATGATCCCCACCTCATAGCTTCTGTCTATCTTGACACCATTAGCAAAATAGGGGACTTATTTATTCTGGGGGCGAAAGCCCGTCCCAAGGTGGACTCCTCGAGGAGCGGAAACCCTTGGTACTCCAAAGGTTGCAAAAGGGCCAGAGTTACCCTGTCCCAAGCCCTAAGGAAACAGGATAGAAATCAAATCAGTAAGGCAAGACAAGTCTATTCAAGATCCCTGAGAGACGCCAAACGGGATTGGGAAGAAAATCATTGGCAGGAACTCAAGGAGGCGGCTCTAAATCGGAATTCTACAGCCTTCTGGGACATTTTGAACAGAGCCAAAAGGGCCAAAACAATAAGCATCCCAAATCATATAGCGGAGCTGCAATGGTTCGACCATTTCTCTGCTATATATGAGGGTGACATTGTCTCTGACACATCGGTGGCGAATGATTTGCCACCCATTGTTGAGTTCCCAGCGGAGACTAACTTTGGGACCCACGAAACTATTTTGGCCATCAAAAGTATTGCCCCCGGTAAGGCGACTGGGCCTGATGGCATACCAGGTGATCTTCTTCTACACGACCCAATTCCCTGGGCCTCATTTATTGCTGTTGTTATGAATGCCATAGCTAAGGGTTCCATAGTACCTGAGTCCTGGAAAGCCGCGGTGGTGGTACCAATTTTTAAAAAAGGCAACAAGGAGGACCCTGCTAACTATAGACCCATCAGTCTAATTGACGTAATACAGAAAGTGGTTGGCAGGGTTCTCCTAATGAGACTGAGATGCTGGATTGAGAATGGGGATGTTTTATCACACTTCCAAGCTGGTTTTAGACAAAAGGTAGGCACTGTGGATCAAGTTTTTAGATTTTTTATGATATATTGGAAAACGGTAGTTCTAGGCAAGGGAACCCTATATTTAGCTTTTATTGATTTAAAGTCGGCTTTCGACTTAATTCCCCGCCAACGCTTGTGGCAGGTTTTATTTCAATTAGGTGTTCCCCATGAGATTCTTGCCTTTTTAAAGCTTTTACATGAAAATAATCATGCCAATATTAGATGGGGGGCCCAGGGCCAGCTTACAGGGAGTGTCGCGGTGAATAGGGGGGTACGCCAGGGCTGCGTGCTGGCTCCCACCCTGTTTTCTCTATACATTAACGGGGTGGTGGACTTCCTCAGAGAGGTCCCTGCCGACGCGCCAGTCCTGGCTGGCGAAAAGATCCCCACCCTCCTGTTCGCCGACGACACTCTCCTGATTTCAAAATCCCCGGCTGGCCTACAAAGAAACCTAGACAGATTTGCCTCCTTTTGCAAATCCTATGGGCTCATTATTAATACCCAAAAAACTAAACTAATGGTTATAAACCCTCCGAGACGTTTTAGCTATACTTTTACCCTTGATGGCACTCCCCTAGACATTGTAGATTCTTTTGATTATCTAGGGATACGTATTGCAAAAGGGATGAAGTGGAGTGCTCATCTGACTAAGATGCTTCTGTGCCACAAGAGGGTTTCCGGTGCCATTATAAGAGAACAACATCTCTCTACTAGTCGACCTGTGGCACCGGCTCTTGTGGTATATGAGGCTCAGGCACTGTCTAGCTCTATGTATGGGGCTGAAATCTGGGGCCATGAAAACATTCACGATTTGGTTGTCTCGGAGAACAAATTTATGAGGAACCTCATCTCTGTCCCAACATCATCCCCCCTAAAACCTTTGCTCCATGACCTGGGGAGACACTCTATTCAGGACATTGCACGTCTACGACCCCTATTATTCTGGGCAAGACTGCGGAGGACCCCTGAACTTGCTAAATATGCAGCAGGTTTAAATGATCTCTTATTAGCAGACACTGGGCGGAGGTTAAAATGGTTCACTCACATAAAGCAAACACTGAAATCTATTGGCTATGAAGACTCCTGGGTATCCCAGGTACCCCCTCCGAAACAGGATCTTAAGGAAGCTTATTGGAGTTGGGTAAATATAAGAGATCTGAATAATCCCAAATTGGGGAAGCTGAGTGAGGCCTTCTTCGAACATAAGCCCTTTTGTAAACTGGAGGCATACCTTGACTTCATCCAGTCCCCACTGGACAGATCCCTGTATGTACGTTTCAGACTAGGGTCCCTCCCCCTTAATTGTGTGACTGCTGGCTGGAAGGGATCCTTACCTTCATTTGCTGGTTGTCCGAGCTGCACAGCACCTAGTGAGTCTACCCCTCACTTCTTATTTGCTTGCTACCATTATCGAAGGCCAAGAGCCAAATGGTTACGTCCGATCTGTAGAATGTTGGGATGCCGTGACTATCGTACTGTGCTACGCATTCTGCAGACTGATACCTCGTCCCTTACTATTGTCTGCGGCATTGCCAAGTACTTGGGCTGTGCTTGGCTATTGCGTAAGAAAAAAATTTCAGCGCAACTGCATTGATCCACTTTTGTGATCGACCACTATCTGCATTTTAATGAACTAAGTCACTAAGCACTTTGTCTCTGTTTCCTATATGCTGTTTTTAACCGTTTTTTAAAACTTTTTAAGATGTCCACGATCATTGTTGTTGTTGTTATGTCTATCTTGATCCTTCTTTTATTATTGTATGTTTTGCTTTTATGATATTTTATATCGAATAAAGCTTTACCTACCTACCTATTTTTCACTGACCTTTAGAGATTAATACAGACAGAAAACAATGTGTTTCCATTTCTTGTCTGTATTTATTTCTGAAAGCGGAAAAATACTGAAAATGGTGCCTCTTGTGAGAGACTTTATATGCTGTCTTTCATGAATTCCAGGTAACAGCTGAGCAGATAGACAGAATGGAGAGGAAAAACCATCTATAATGTTGCATGAGATTTCCTTAATTCCGGCATATAGTAACATATATTTGTCGTACAGCGCTAATATGTACTTGTGAGTGTAGCATTTCGTTATACGTGGCTGTTTAATTTGCTAACACGTGACAGTCATCGATGTATGAGTGCAATTCCAAGAGTTAAATAAGCATGGAAATATACCATTTTACGGCTCCATATTCTCCAAACACAAAATTAATATTGCTAAATACCAATAAGTTGGACAAAAATTAAATATGGATAAATACAGACGAAAAGGTTAAAAAAAGAAATATCATAAAACCTGGAACTCTCTATATAAACTATCCAGAGAAAGAAAGAATAGGACGAGTCTAGGTCACAAGACCTTCCATCCATGCCTTCAAATGGCCACTACCAATCTGCTAAGTCTTGTGGCTAAGTGTCTTTGCTGGAAGCATCCTCCATTGGTCAGCAAGCCTTTACGAAAATCAGTGTTTTGTGATATTCCCCAGCTTTGCTTTCACTGAAGACTTCATACCTGCCTGGCAGATTTCTCCAGAGAGCTTCTGCTTGGCTGAAATTATGTCTGTAGATGTTTGTTTCAGGAATGGTGCCATAAGTCTCCTACTGATACGGAGGGTAAAAAAAAAGATAAGGTCATGTCAGTGAAACCTGTTCTTTGGTACCTCTCTCCTGAAGCTTAAGGATACAGGGGGTCCTGATAAATAAATATATTGACTACGTAAAAGAATTACAAGTTGAGATCAGACATGCTGTGAATACCTGACAGGCGAGCTGTGGTGACCACCCCCCCATGCAACTGAAAGAAGTGGACTGGGATCTAAGAAGTCAGTCCTGAATATTAGAGGATGTTTTTGAGGCAGCTCTCCTGCTAGAATGTGTGTAAACAGTGTCACATAAAGGACAGGGAACAACCTGCCAATTATTTCCGAATAAACAACTTTGGTGGCTTTAACTTTGCACTTTTCACAGTTTTGTTTTGGCAGAAGGTCTTAATCTTCTCCGTTTCTACCCATATGTGGTAAATTAATAAAAAGTGACCCAATGCAGCGCGGCAACGCATTGCATTGCATCAAGGGGAGAGAGCAGAACAGCACCATATCTACTGTGATATGGTGCTGTTGTACCTTCCTTGACCACTGGCATACTTTAAATTGGCCTTGTGTCAACACACACAACTCTGCACCATAGTGTAACGGTGTGTGTGTGATGTGAAGCATAGGTTTCTTTCCTGGAATGTTATATTTCCAGTACCAATTCCTTTCTACCTTTTTTATTTTTTAGTAGACAGGAATTTGCTTCTAAAACCAGGGGTGGTTGCATGGAAACACACATGTATCACACATGGAACACTCCCTAGACATAAAGTAGTGTAAATCAGCATGTAGCTTTACTCTACATTACATTAGGCTACTTTCTAATGAAAATCAGAATTTGTTTTGGAAACAAAATCCCATTACAACACTTTGTACTGGATATGCATGACTTTAGTTGTTACCAGTTATTTTTATGAATCTCATGCACATAATGTTCTTGAACATATCAAGGGGCCACAATCCCTTTCAAGCCACTGAACTTACTTTACACATGGAGGCCAACATGCATCATAGGTTGAGTGGTATATAAAAATCAGGAACTGCTAGACCTGTCATCCTTAGGGCGGTCTTTAGCCAGAACCTTTGCCTCACATTTTTGCTGGTGAGCACTTTACCACTGCTGACCGGTGCTAAAGTGCATGTGCTTCTCCCCTAAACATGATGACAATGGTATATACCTGATTGACATATTTATTGTACTGGTAAGCCCTTTATAAAGTGGTGTACCAAAAACCCAGGGGCTGTATTTCAAATGCTACTAGTGGGCTGCAGCACTGATTGTGGCGCCCACAGAAGTAGCTTTTCAAACCTGTTTCAGGCCTGCCACTGCAGTGCCAATGTGTGCAATTTACTGTCACTTCAACTTGGCATTTAAAACTACTTGCCAGGCCTGAAACTCTCCTTCTACTGCAGGTAAGTCACCCCTAAGGTGGGCCTTAAGTAACCCTAAGGGCAAGGTGTCATGTAAGTAAAAGTTGGCACATGTACTTTTACGTTTTACATGTCCTGGTAGTGATAGACAGCATATTTTCCTTTTCACTACTGTGAGACCTACACCTCTCATAGGTCAGCATTGGGGAACCTTAATACATGTTTAAGCTGCAATTCCTGATCAGAGCAGAGTAGCTTTTTCATCTTTCATATCTTTGGAATGGTAGTGATAAATCCTTCTTACTGGTGAAGTTGGATTTAACAGTACTGTTTTCGAAATGCCACTTTTAGAAAGTGCACGTCTCTGCATTTACTGCTCCATGTGTCTGACAGCCTGTCTTCAATACACATCTGTGTTGGGTGACAGCTACACTTTGTGTATTCCCTCTAGACAACCACAACCACAGGAAGGTGAGGCTCATCTGCATTTTGAGCACTCATTTGCTTTCATCTGCATTCTGATGGGTCTTCTTGGGTAGGGAGGAATGGGAGGGGATTACACTTACACTTCAACATATAGTGTCCTCTCCAAACACAAAGCACTGATTTACCCCAGACAGGACTGGGTTGCAACAAATTCTTGTGCACTTAAGAGAGTACATTTGAAGTCACCCCCACATCAAATGCACTTTTGGGTATATTACTGGGTCTCTGACCCCCTAAAACAGACTCTTCTGGATCTTCAACTGAACCTCTGTCAGAAGCACTGTTGTACTACTTAAAGGACTCAACTGGACTGCTTTTCTGGAACAACTGCTTTTCTGCTTGTTGCCCTGCTCCCAGCTGCTCCCTGACTCTGCTGAAGGAGAGCTAGACTCTGCCTTTCCTCCAAGTGATCTCCAAGGGCTTGCTGGTTTGCCTCCTCTTTTCTGAAGTCTCAAGGACACAAAAGAATTCCTGCAATCCTGCTGGTGCAGCCGGATTCTGCCTTCTGTGAGTCTTACCCTTGCCTGAGGTGCCCTCTCCAAGCTCTGGGTCTCAGAAGTGGGTCCTGCAGCTGTTTTGCCACAAAACCGATGCATCGTCACCTTTGCACTGATTGGAACCGACGCAATGTCCTCCGACGCAGAAGCTGTTCAACGACAGTGATCTGGAACCTGCGACCGATGACAAGGCTCGGTGCTGCTCGACAATGATGCATTGCCTACAACTTAGTGAAGCTTGATGACGATACAGTGACCTGACTGCATTGAAAAGATCAATGCATTGTGCCCTCAGAGTCGGTGCATAGCTCCTTCCAAGCTTCTTTTCGGTATGCCCAGCATGCATCCTTTAGCTGGCTGCCCTCCATCGCTGTCAGCCTGAATCATGGATTTGCGATGGTCCCCCACGACCTCAAGTAACCTTTTGACAGCTAGTGACTTGTAAGCACATCTTTTGCATGTAATCTTCAAAAATTCATATCTCGACTTCTACTGATTGAATGTTTGTCGTGTTGGTCTTGTTTTACTCAGATTAGTATTCTCTATTGTTCTAAACCTGTGTGGAGTCTTCTTGTGGTGTATGTATTCATTGCATTACTGTATGTGTATGTGTGTTACATAAATACTTTACACATTACCTCTTTAAATCAGCCTCACTTCTCTTTGCCAAGCTACCAGAGGGTGAGCACAGGTTATCTTTTAGTGTGTATCTTGCTTACCCTGACCAGAGTGGTGGTTCGTGCTGGCTTGGGTGCATACCTCAGCCAACCTGGGATCCCATTTCTAACAGGGCCCCAACACATTTTTTTCCAAAACTACAAAGACAATGGAATTTTCAGGGTTAAAAAGAAAACATGGTAGGGATGGCAGCACAGGTGATCAGTCAATCAATGATCCATCTATAGAATAACTCAGAGGGTCTAGATAAGATCACCAACTGCTAAGACAATATCCAACATGAGATAAGTATTTTGCTTTAATGGAGCAAAAAGTGAAATACTAATCATAATACGAGACAATTCCAGCTCATGATTTCAGTGGCCCATTGGATTATTGTCTATTCCAGCCACAGCTCAGAAAGATGAAAACCTTGTGATCATCTTTTACTCTGAAGTCTTATTCACCTTTCAAATAACAATGCAAACTTTTCCTTTTAAAGCACAGCTCAGTTTCTTTCAAGGAAAATGGTCTACATAAAAGAAAATGGTTTACTTTATTGAAATGCAATCATAATATGTAACCTACCTCATTATTATTCAGAATTTCAAGAACTGACCTATTAGCACTTAGGCCTGCCCTTTTAAATCTTTCCTGGCTACTGCGACCAGTATTTTGTGACCAGATATTTGGCCAACTGGTGCAAGATGTTTCTGCTGGGGTGGATCGAATCTTGTAATATGATTGTAATACGATGTGCACAGACCTACCAAAGACATTGATACACAGACTCCAAAATCAAGCTGTCAAGATGCACCCAAACAAGAATGTAACCAATGCAAACTGGCTGTATCTTGGCCCGAGTGGCTGCTTGGATTAAATTCAAGTCACTCCGCATTATCCACATAGAAGAATAAAGGTCAGCTGCATCTGAAAAAGAATGGTCACATTAAATCAATACTGGAAAAATTTGGCCAGATTCACTGCACCTAATACCATGACCCTCTTTTTCTGGAAGAATCATCAAGGCAACTCTCCAGATGTGCGGAGTCCAAAACTGTGTACGGTCTTGGATACCCAACTCAAGCCAAATAATCTCTGCTGAAGAAATCACGTTAAAACTGAACTTTTCAGGGAAGCCTTTGTCCAAATGTATGTTCAGGTGAGAATATACCTTGTTGGGGAGTCAGCTCACTCCAGTGGTCAACTAATTGTTAAAGAGAGAATACTCGGGTGAGTTAGTCATGGGTGAACATCAAAAATACAGAGTTTACCAATATCTTACAGACTGTGGATTTATGATATGGTTTTTTATGGATTCGGCGCAATTTTTGGTTGCACATGTGATATAATTTTGATTTACTTTTTATTGTGAAGAGGTGAGCCTTTTGTTATGTCAACACTTTATTATCAATTTAGGGATTTACATGACCAAAAGATTTCTGTTTGGTTGTCACAGCACATGTCTTGTACACTCTGGTACTTATACAATTAAAAACTGGTTGTTGCATCGCACTTGGTTTTGCACGTGCTGTGTGGACACTAATAAGTGATTTGGAACACATGGGCGTTGCATCCTTATGTTGTTTTACTTACATTGTGTATAGTGGGATAACGGAAGTCCCTTGAGATGGCCATCTGGTTGTTCTTTTTGGTGAATGGTTGCTGCAGGGGGTTTTAGCGATTTGCAAGGAATTATGACTGATACTGATTATGTATTATATGATTTTCTAGCCCTCATGAACTCAGGGATGAAGAAACACATGTTGGCTAGAATGGATGAACAGTCCATGGAATAAAGAACATTTGAAATTTAGGCAGTGCACATGTGAAATGTAATCTCTTGCCCATTACAGAAGGAACCTTCATCTATTCTAGGGACTTTGTAACTACACAAACTTTGGTGTCGTCCTAATGCCACAATGCCCAAGGATGTAAGTATGCAAATAAATGCATACATAGGCATAGGTACACTACAGGCCTCCGATTTGTAAGGTTTCCAAGAAGCAACTTATTTAATGATGGTGTTAGCCTAGGACATTTTAAGGTATAGTTAGGTGTCACCAGCGTATTGACAAATAGTAATATTTTGCTAGCTCAGTAGAATTACTAGAGCCTTCATGTACTGGTTAACATATTGGGAGTAGAATGTTATATATATCCGTGTAATGCTGCAGGAAACCGAAATTGTTCCAACTCAGCAGGATTCCATCTGTGCAAATTGCTTTCTGACGTAGAGGTATGAGGTTTACTATTTAAGACAGTGTCAGTAATATCATGCACAAATTCAGTTTCACATAAGACCAGGAAGTTCAACAGGAGCAAAATTCTCTGATAGGTCAAGCAGCATGATTCATCCTTATTCATGAAGCTCGTATACTACCTGGGTGGTGTCAGACTGTCTATTATGGTGGTGGAAAAACAGAGCTATAGGGTTGAGGAGGCTGTGAAGATTAGACTGCATTTGAAGCAAATTATCTACAGCCTAATGCCTTTTTGAGATTTCCCCAGAGGAGAATGAAACTGTTCTTCAGTGAAGGGGCCATGATATCTGTAAGTAGAGAGGTGATGATGTCCACAATAAGTCTAAGAAAGCAGGGATTTTATGTCACATGATGAAGTTGGGTCTTCATCAAAGGAAGTTACTTTTAGAGAGTGTGGGTGGCTCTCGATAATTATGCTGTCAAGGGTTTGAAGGAGTGTGAGGGTCAGTATGTCAGAGAATATGTGAGGTTTACACCATGGGTTATGGATTTGTCATTGTTCGATCTGTTTGTGTCAGTTTCACGAATAAAATATTTAAAATGTCAAGTGATTTCTATATTCAATCAAGAGCTAGATTTGTGCAAATGAGGTGGAGCAGTATTCTATTCAACAGCTTTGTATAATGCCCTGGCCTTATTCTTCCAAGTGAGAAGGGTTTCTAAGAAGCAGTAGTCTTAGCCAGTAGCAATGTTTTCTTTTCAAGTGTAACAGTAGTGTTTTGGATTTTCAAGTTTATGGATATTAATTTTGTTAGCATTAAGTGCCTAGGTGTACCGAGGTGTATGAAGTTTAGGTTTGACATTTTCTAGGTGAAAAGTGAAGTGGATGTTTCCCTATGTTTGGAGGTCTTTGTTCCATTGTTCCATGTGAGAGAAGTATGTCTTGGCCAGAATTGGTAGTGAGAGGGACAAAGATCATTATTTGGCTGAGAGCCTTTAACTCTGAATTCTTAAATGCCTATATTTTATAGATGTCTTCTTTGCTTACAATAGCGTCATATATTTGTTGAAAGTAGAATTGTTCAATTGTTGGACCAGTTTAGAGAAAATGGCTATTAACAGGCCTTTTTATTAGGGATTTTTCCATTAATACCAGGAGCTATGTCCGAGATAGTGGTGACATTATCATACAATTGGAGGAAATGACTTTTAATCCTGATTCGGAACTTTTGGTATGTTTGGACTTGGAGTCCTTATATACCAACATTCCTCAAGTTCAGGGAATTGATGTAATTAAACGCATCCTTGACACACGTCCAGCCCCCAGGCTAGTACCTACGGATTTCATTATTGATTTATTGACTATTTCTTTGACAAAAAACTATTTTGAATTTGACGGACATTTTTATTTACAGACGAAGGGCACTTCGATGGGGGCTTCTTATGCCCCCAATTTTGCGATTTTGTTTGTAGATGACTTTGAAAATAATTTTGTGTATGACTGCACAATAAATCCATATTTTTCTAGCGTGCGCCATTGGCGACGCTATATTGATGACATATTTTTCATTTGGACTGGAAACAGCTTGGGACTGACAGATTTTTTGAATTGGCTTAATTCTTGCTCTGTTGATTTGAGATTTACTTCCCATTCTAGTAACACACAAATTGATTTTTTGGATTTATCCATTTTACCACACGAGGGAGGATTAACTACTAAACTCTTTACTAAACCCACCGCTCGGAACACTTTACTTGAATATTCCAGTCACCATCCTAGAGGTCTTAGAGATGGTCTTCCTTTTGGGCAGTTTCTGCGTATTCGCAGAAATTGTTTTTTTAAAAAAGACTATTTCGAAGAAGCAGGTAAATTATCTGAAAAATTACGACAACGTGGGTATCCGCGAAAATTAATCAAACGATCTATGAAAAGAGCATGGTATAATCATCGGGAATTTTTGTTGATCCCGAAAATAAAAAAACAAACCACGAGGATCCCATGTGTTACCACTTTTGGGACTAAAAGTAATCGCATTTCGGCCATTATCAAAAAACATTGGCCTCTTGTATTGTCCACTGGTATTACAAATGAACTACCACTTTTCTCCTATAAAAGAGGAAAAAACTTATGAGATCATTTAGTTCGAGCCGCATTACCACGGGCGGAGACACCTAGCCTGACTATGTTGTGGGGGATGAACAAAATTGTGGGTCATTATCGATGTGGCGGCTGCCTAATGTGTGACTCTAGTTTAAATACTAAACAGTTTGTCCATGACAACATATGCCATGATTTGAAGGAACACTCTAATTGTAATACACAAAATGTAATATATTCCATCTGGTGTCCCTGTAATCTTGTATATATTGGGCAGACAACACAAAAAATCAAAATACGTCTGGGTCAACATAAGAGTCGTATTCGCTGCAAGACTGAAAACGCACCTTTGGTTTCTCATTTCTTAGAAATGAACCATGCACCTTCAGATTTGCGTTGGCAAGTTATTGAAGTGATACATACACCTATGCGAGGTGAAAGTATTACTCCGATTCTAAATAAATCTGAATGTCGTTGGATCCTCCGCTGCGATAGTATTAATAAGGGTTTGAACACTATGGAGGAGTGCCATTCTTTAACGTTTGGCTAAAATTATAACTTGGTGCTGGACTTGTAAGGTGCTGTATCTTCTTGGCAGCTAATGTGACATCTATATCCATTAATGTTGACAATACTGTGACACATGAGTGCAATTTGCACTATATCTGATCTTTTATAATCATTGTTATGACAACTTCAATGATGGTTGTATTGAAAGTTTCCCCTCCCCTTTTGTTCCTTCTCTCCCTTTTCTTTTCCTCCCCTTCCCTCCCTTCCCTTTTTTACCCCTCCCCCCCCTTTTCTCTTTGCTAAAGAATCTAAATTGTTTTCATATATAACAATTTTCTCTATGAAAGTATAATATAAAAATGTAGCTGTATTGTGTCCAAATTGGATTTGTAAAGGACGTATATTGTTATTCAAACTTTATTGACACTTTCATTTATGACAAGTGCTGTGTTTTTGTAAAATTATGGAATGCAAGTTTTTTGCCTGAAAAATATTATTGCCTCAAAATTTATTGGTATCATAAAGAACTTAAAGGTGGCATTATTGAGCCAATTGATGACTTATTTATGTTTCATCTTCATTCATGTATATATATTTTTTTCACTGGTGAGGATTTGTATAAGGTTTTTCTTTATTATTTTTTTTATTATTTTTTCTCCCTCCCTCTGTTTCTTAATTATTCATTTATGGATAATATTTTTTCATCTGGTATATTGCTTTATACCTTCGTTAAAGCTCTTTTTCTATCTGGCTATGGAACTTTATCTAGTCCTTGGGAACTGTGATCCCATTCCAAGATGGCGCCCATCCAGCGCGCCACTTATGGCTGCTTTCTTTTTTGGTCCGTAATTATTGCGGAGTGGAGATGCAGTCCTTCTATTGAAGTTGCCTTTGTCTTACGTATCAGTGAATAGTTATAATTCTCGAATACTACCCTCTCTTAGATTAAGACTCCCTTCTAAGATGGCGCCCATTTAGTGTGCGAGCGGTGAAAGTCCTTTCTTTGTTTTATTGCCCGGGTGAGAGCTTCCTTGGCGTGTATTTAAAACGTGAAGTTCAACGGCGTTTTCATTCACCTAGAACATATTCGGAAAATTAAGTTGTGTGAATTGAACCAGTAACAGTAAGCTTGTTGTTTTTAGATCTTGGGTCGATGTTGGGTAGATTTGACAACTTCGAGTTGAGTCTCGCATTATATAGAACTTATCCTCTCCCGCTTTGGTTCTATTTTAGTCTGGGAACCCTCCTGAAGATAGATACGACTGGGATTTTTGTCAGACTAAGCAGGATGTTTACAATTATACTGCACTAAGGTAATTCATGTTTGGCATATCATCAGTTGGCAATATCGGTTGTCTGGATACTGAGCTCTGAGTCGGCACCTAGCATGTCGTGCACAGTGATTTATATTAGTTTTGGTTTTTCTGTTACAGTTATTGAATTCGTAAGCAAATGGAAGCTGAATTTTAAGAGCTCACATTTCTTATATATATGTAAGTAACTTGGATGGACTATACCTTGGTGGTGGTTAATCTTGCTTTGGTGAAACATTGATAGAGCTGTACCCACTCTCTCCTTTACAGAACTCTAGAATTCAACTGATACACTAGCACGGATGTAAACTGTGCGCTAGATTGTATTAAGGATTTAGTGAGTATGATAATAAAAAATTATAACCTTCCCCTTGCCCCACCCCCCAAATTTCCCCCCCCCCCCTTCTTTATTTTAATTTCTTCTTCTTGGGGTCACATGATTGTTTCCTTTTTCTATGTGCACAAAAACCCCAATTTTTGTTGGAGATGGTGTGGCTATATATTATTTATTTTTTCTAGCTTTCTATTTCACAAACTCTTATATCATTTTTTAGGCCCTTTGAAAATTTAAAAAAAATTATATTTTATTGCAAATATTTAAATGGTAATTTTGTACCTTATAGATTATTTGGTGAGATGCTCAGCTATCTAATTGTCCTGATGATGACCATGTACTTGTGACAAAGGTCGAAACGCCGTCGACGCATTTGTGGCCACAATTCATAGAGGACACATTGTTCTGTGTGTTGAAGTTCCAGTGTTGTTTTGGAACTCCGACTTTTATGTAAATCTCTGTTTGTGTACGCCATTTTTGTCTGGTTTTATATGTTTATTGAATTGACTATTTGTACCAGCTTGTATGTCTGAGCATTGTTGTTTTTTGTATAAGGGCCTTATTTTCTATTTTTCTATCTATTTTTTACAACTTGTTTGGTTTTTCACTATTTTTAGGAACACGGTATAATTTGTATGGTTATGTGTTGATCATATATATTTTTTATATGTTGATTATCTTGTAAACACTGTGAACCATTGTTAGGATACATTATAAACAGGCTAGGCACGTTGCAGAAAAGATACTGACATCAAGGTAGTTGCCTTTGGAATGCATTACAGTTCTGATACAAGATGTAATTTGACTGAACCAATGATGAAAGGGATTTGTCATGCTTTTAATGGTGTGGTCCCCTGAAAGGTTGAAAACACCACATTATGTTTTGTTGCATGAGAGAATGAGGTTTAGGAGATGAAAAAAGAAAAGTCAGCAATCAAATATTTGTTGTATTCAAATAGTGATAGCTGAGATGATAAAGGGGAGAGAAGGTGGGTATGAAAGTTTCTCTGGCAGAAAAGTTTTTTAAAAAAGGTGGGTGAAGAAAAACTCACAATTGTGATAGAAAGCCTGTCCATGATGGCAAGGCAACCCACTGACTTGAGTTTGAATGGTTGAGAAATGATTTTATGACTGTCAGGAACAAGTTCATTAAATACATCAATAGTCTCCAATAGTCATTCTTGAAATGGATCAGTGGCATTAGCTCAGATGGGGTTACTTCTTGTAACAGGATGGCACTGAATCTACATCATTGAGCAGCAACAAGCACAAAATGGCACTTCAAGCAGTCCTCTAATGGAATATTTGTGAGGGGCTGAACGGAAAATGACCACTTCCCACTTGCAAAGGATCACTTAAATGTGCTCCCTCGAATCAAGAGAAAAAACAGGAACCCTCAGATAAATCTGGGATCACCTACTTTTGCAATTTAGCACAAAGATGCTATTATGAGACAACCTTGAATACTCGTCTCTAAATTAAAATTAAATTCGCCTTCAAGGAATTTAAAACAGATACAGAGACATGATTTATCACACGTCATCAAGCTAGCTGAGTTGCCTGATATTAACATAGCACATATATTATATGGGTAGTTTGCTTCTGAATTGTTACCATTCTAAGTCCAATCATTGTGTATAATGCTGTGTAAAAAAATAGCGCTACGTTAAATAAACATCAGCACATGTATTGAATGCATGTTACATAAATCAAAACTGTGGATTTCAAGGTTTGTTTTTTAAATATACAAACAACATTATTGCATGGAAATGGGTTATTAATTGGGAGGATGTGAGTATTTCCCAAGTAATGAGTCAAAAGTCTAAGTCCTATCAGGTCCAACCGACAAGTTCGGTAACTCAACCTGGGCTCAACCCTAGTTAGCTAAGGCACCATACTGACAGGCTTAACCAAAAGAAAATGTGTTGAGTGTTTAGCAGTACCAAAATAATTAAAAAGTCTAAGCACAACGCAATAAAAATCCCTCAACCAATTAAAAAAATAGAGGCAATTTTAATTAGAAAAATTACACAAACATGATTTCAATCAATAAGGCGAACTGGAGAGTAGAATTTCTAAAGTTTTGCTGCAAAAAGTGCCAAGAAAAAGTAAAGCACCAATCAGAAGTCACCATTTGTTGCTGATCAAGACAGAGCCTTGGTTTTAGGCCAACAGTGATGAGTGGAGGTCAGATACCACAAGCCAGGCATCCCTTTAAAAGATTTTACCTTTTGACTTAGTCTCTGACATTGAAGATGAAATCTTGTAGTGGGGCGAGGTTGCAGATATCTGGCAAAGTCCTTGTGAAGTCAGGTAGCTGTTGGCCAAGGTCCCACTAAAGCCATTGGTTTTGGTGAAGAAAGCTCAGAGTGTCACTTTTTGGAGCTCAAAATCCTTCAGTGGGGCAAGCCTGGAATCTGTAGTTGATGAAGGCCTTTGCAGCGAGGTCTTGCTGAAGCTTCAGAGGTCTTCGAAGTCCTAAAATATTCCTAACTTTTCAGACTTTTCTGGGGCAGTTCCTCCTGGTCTCTTACAAGGCTCCAGGACCTCAGGGACAGTCAGAAGTCAGTTCAGCGGAGGCCACCAGCAGGGTCAATTCCAGGTGTTACTGGTATCTTGCAGCCTGTTGTGTCACTGTAGCCACAAAGGAGGTCAGCTAACTGACCCTTGGAGTCTACCTTTTATTCCTGGCTACAAGAGGTGTGGGTCCAGCCCCTCAACTCTCCTCACGTAACTTGCAGCAGGTCCAGACCTCTTCTGTTATTCCAGAGTTCCAAAAAGTGTTCTGTTGAGCTGTGGGCTAGGTGGCTGTTTTGTAAAATGTACTGGCCAGTGTGTAGGGTTGTCTGCTGGTTAATATAACCAATAATAAAAAGTTTTCCAAGGATTCAGCTTCTTACTTTTTGCATTACTGCAAACAATCCCACAGTGCACAATTCTGAGTAAAATCCAACATTGTGGAACCCTTCTGCTTTGGAGTGGCTAGTGTCCCCTCTTTCTCAACCAAACTAAACTGGTTTTTGGGTCAGCTCCATCTTCACTGCATTGATGCCAAGCTGGTTATAGTTGGCTCAGGGAATAAAGGCTTCTCTTGCCCTTTACACATAACTATGGATGGGCAGGCCTCATCATGGTCTCTTTCAAGTTAACAAGGTTCCTGAACCCTCCCTTTCAGTCCCTCCTGAGTGGAAAGGATTCACATACCTCACACTTAGGCCTAACCGATTGTTTCTGCTCTGAGGGCAGTGTTCACACCTCATTAAAACGAAGCAATAAAATAGGTTAGCCACTGAGAAGCTAACACTAATTAACCTACTGGACTTCAGACACACCAGGCCTAACTTTTTAAATGTTACTTCTCAATAATAACTAATTAAACATTGATTTTCATCATTAAATTGTATTTTTAATAACTATTAAAAACAGTGGTTGAATCATTTATGTAGTGTATCCCAAACCAGAGTTAGCAAACACATTGTTTTTACACTTCAGTTTTCCTCATAAGATCAGCTTACAGCCCTGTTCAGTGCAAACAGGTTTTAGAGGCTAGTCACTGTAGGAATATTCCAATACTCAATTTGTGTATGTACCACTTTTAAATACTAGGTACCCTACCTTGTCATCTACTGCAGGGGAGTAGCAGCAACCTCTCCTGCTACCATCAATTTTAATTTCTCGTATGCCAAAAATGTTTTAATGTTATAAACTATTACCTATAAGTTAGCTTGCACTCAGCACTTTGTGAGACTACTTCCAGGTCTTGCCCGCTCTCTGTTCCACCGCTGAGTCTTCCGTTTGGGTGGTGAGAGCGAGCGAGTTTTGTATTTCCTGCTTCCGTTCGGGGGTTACTGGAGTCAGTGGCCTAGATGCACTCCCAGACTTCTAGTTAGGGCACACGTCACCACTGATGCTCAGCAGATGCGCCACCAGCGAGTAGCAGCAACCTCTCCTGCTCCCATTAAATTTAATTTCTCATATACCAACAATGTTTTAATGTTTTAAACTTTTATTTATAAGTTAGGCTGCACTCTGTGAGACTGCTTCCATGGCTCGCCCACTCTCCGTTACACCGCTGAGGTTTCCGTTTGTGTGGAGAGAACGAATGGGCTTCGTATTTCCTGCTTCCATTTGAGGGTTACGGTAGTAAGCGGTCTAGCTGCACTCTCAGGGGCATATTTAAAATAACTGGCGCATCCCTGCATATCAGCAGGGATGCGCCAGTTATTGTGCGCCACAGCTCCGCCACCATGGATGTGCCGCATTTACAATGCGGCGCACCATGGAGCAAAAACGGCACAGATGCGTGACGCATCTGTGCCTTAAAAGTGGCGCTTTGCTGGAGTTGCATTGCGAGCACGACGCTGCTCCAGCAATGCTCTGGGGGGCCCTATCTTGTTAATGCTGCGTCAATCCTTACTCCTGCTTCAGGCAGGCACAGGGTTTTGACGCAGTATGGGCCTAAAAGTGACTGAGTTAAATCTTGTAGATTTCACTCAGCCACTTTTAGGAGGCGTTCCTGCGCCAGAACGCCCTCCGTGCGCAGGAACACCTACATGAGGCGCGGGGCTTTACAACGTGTCGCATCTCCCAGATGCGTCACGTTGTAAGTACCCCGCACCATGGCGCAGGATTTGCGCCGCCGCTGCGTCACAAAAGTGACGCAACGGTGGCGTAAATGAGGCGCGAGTGGCTTGTAAATCAGCCCCGTAGTCTTCTACTTAAGGCACATGTCACCATTGACTCACAGCGGACACGGTGCAGGTGAGTAGCACCAACCTCTCTTGCTCCCATTAATTTTAATTTCTCATATGCCAACAATGTTTTAATGTTTTAAACTTTCACCTATAAGTTAGCTTGCACTCAACACTTTGTGAGACTACTTCCAGGGTTCGTCCGCCCTCCGTTCCACCGCTGAGTCTTCAATTTGTGTGGAGAGAGCGAGCAAGCTTTAAAGTTACTGCTTCCAGTTGGAGGTTTATGGGAGTCAATGGTCTAGCTACACTTCCAGTCTTCTACCTAAGGCACATTCCAGTGCTGATGCGCAGTGGACGAGGGCAGTCAGGACCCCTGCCTCTTTTGCCTCGGAAGTCAGTAGTACTCCTAAATTCCCATACTCTGCGGAGGAACGTACATGCATAAGCTATGAAGGCAAGGCATTATTTTCTGTTAATTATGCGGCAAGCAAAGATCTCCTATTAGTCCCGAAGGTCAATTTACTTGTATATACTGGCAGTATCAAAGCCTTACACTGAATAAGGAGGTAGAACACCCTACAGACCCCATTACCCCAGATTATGGCTTATTGTTACTCCCCCCTAATATCCCTCCCCTTAAGCCCTCACAGACATGGAAAGGTGTTTTAGGCAATATGAGATCATTGCCCAAGCATGCTACTGAAATCTGGGACTTGCTGACTTCTAAGTCACCCGATCTAGGATTCTTCACAGACACGTGGCTTAAACCTTCCTCCACGCCTTCCATCACTCTGGCACTCCCTGAGAATTATCGCTTATTAAGAACAGACAGGAAAGTTGTGGAGGAAGGGCCATTGTTTTCAATGAATCCTTGAAAGTCTCTCTAATTGAAACCCTTTCTGAGGATTTGATAGACATATGTGTTTTTAGAGTAGAATTCTTGGCCCAGGACCGTTAGAAAGGAGCCCTTGTGTATCGTCCCCTGGTACTCCTATGAGACTTTAGTCTTAAAATTGATGGAATTGATTGCCACTCATATCCTTTCCTCAAAACACTTTATTTTATTGGGTGACTTTAATATACACAGTAAAGATCCCTCTAATATGGAGGCAAATCATCACTGATATGGCAATACTAGGCCTTCATCAGAATAGCATAGGCCCCACACACACACACGGCGGGCCACACGCTTGATTTTATCTTCACTAATTCTCCTTCTATATCTGTGGAGCCCCCTTGCTCCTTACCTTGGACAGACCGCTCTTTGATTAGATTTCAGATCCCTTCTACTTCTTAGCCGGGTCTGGTGGCTCAGTGGACTAATGCGTCCATTGCAGGGACTTATGTTCAACCTCATGGTCACAAGTTCAAATCCACCCGGGTCCACTCAGCTTTTCATCCATCTGAGGTCAATAAAATGAGTACCATTGGGTTGGATAACAATAAACATATGTTATTCAACACCAAGATACCTCCAGGTGATCGTGCACTTTATAAATACACGTTATGTTATGTTACTCACGTTCCCACACCCCAAATAATCCTACAAACTGTCTGATATGAGACAATGGCATAAAATCACCACAGACACCTTTACTAAGGAGTTTATTGACTCTAATATAGGGGAGTTGGGGGAAGTCAACATAAGGTTAGCAGACTATCATGAATCCTTAAAATAAGCTGTTGATAACCTAGTCCCTTTGAAACATCAACACATAGGCAAACATGGACCACATGGCCCTTGGTATACTCCTGAATTGCGCAAGTAGAAAGTTCAATGTAAAATCTAGAGAGATGTTGGTGTCAATCCAACAACCCCAATGATAGAGCAACCTTTAAAAGTACCATAGCACTAAATCATAGGAATATTAAAAAAAAAACACACAGCATACATTGCTTTACAACTTAGCCATGCGGGGAACTCTTCCAAAGAGTTAAATAAAGTTTTTGAATACTTTACTAATCCGATCGCATGCTCAACTGATACCCCTCCCTTGCAAGCTCTATGTGATGCTGTTGCAAACCATTTCTAAGAAAAAGTCAATCTGATCTACAATAAATTTACTAGAGCAAGATATCATTTTGGAGGAGAACCTTTTTGCATCCCCTCAAATGCTGATAATACTGGTATCCTTGAGAGCTTTTATACCCCCTAGTGACGACTCCATCTGTGAAATGCCAAAGACCACTAAATCAAGGTCTTTAGATATAGTGCCAGCCAACATCACAGCGATTCTAGCTAATCAACTTGCCCATCCATCTGCTCTCTATTAAATCTTTCGATGAGCCACACAGGTTATTCCCATTTGTAAGAAAGTGAATCACTCTGCGTCAGAAGTGTCGAATTATTGTCCTATCTTCCTTCTCTCACAGATGACCAAACTTTTGGAAGGACACATCAATAAACAACTTACAGAGCACATAGGATCCAACAGATGCCTGTATTCTTCGCAATCCGGCTTCTGATTTATGTATAGCTCTGAATCTGCTCTCATAGCTGTAACAGATTATATCAGAAATTCTCAAGATGCTACCCAGCCTGCTCTGCTGGTGCTGCTGGATATGTCAGCAGCCTTCAACACAGTGTTCTATCGTAGACTGGTCCTGAGACTAGAAGAGATGGGTATTCATGGCCTAGCTCTACATTGGTTCTTAAGTTTTCTAACTCATCATACACATACCATCAATCTAGGCCCATTTCGATCCTGCACTCTAGAACTTAACAAGGGAGTTTCTCAGGTCTCTTGTATTAGTCCCACACTGTTTAACATCTATGTGGCCCCACTTGCTAAAACCATTATAGAGTATGGATTCACCCCTGTAAGAAGTTGGCCTGGTATATGATGTCCGCTAATGTAAGTGGGCACCTTGCACCAGTCCAGATAACCCTTATGGTGATTTAAGAGGTCTCAGAGAACCTTAGAAAGCTATCCATGTGAGCAGCCTTCAGGTTGTGTAAAGCAGATTGTTTTACCAAAATGTAATCTTATAGAATATATTAAATGAAAAGGAACCACACAAAATATGTATAAAAATATGTATTTATTATATAACACTGTCTAGTACGTTACAGTAACTCCTACTCGGAGATAGACACAAAGCACACAATACTTAAGCAAAGAAATCACAGTAAATAGCACTAATACACGGTGGGCCCCATGGGGGACCAAACCATACACTAAGAAAGTGGTATAAGAACCACGACTCGAGTCAGGACAATGTCGAGAGGACGTAGAATTGCTGGGGACCCACAGAAACACCCATGGTAAGTAGATAGGGACCCCGCGAAGAGCGTGTGCAGTGTGTGAACACAACTGTGTGCTCCATACAAGACTATGTGCAAGTCGCAGTTGAAATTTTAAAGATTAGAGACCCTTCCCAGTGGACTCTGAGGAAACCCTGCGGAAGACAGAAGGTTGGCGAGCCACCCCACCTGTGGATACCGTGGTACTCAAGTTACCTATCCCAGGGAAGCCGGGTGCATAGATGTGAAGTGGCGTCGGAAACCGCAGTCAAACCCAATGGAGGACTTCAGGAAAGTGCTGCTGCTGGAAGGGGAGAGAGTGTCCGGAGGAATCCAAATGTAGATTCTTGATGAGAAGTACCTGAAAGCAGAGGGAACAGAGTCTGTGCCACTCAGAGGTGACCAGGAGACTCAGAAGACGAATGCCCGCCTAACTCGGGTGCTTCAGGAAGGATGACTGTGACCATGACTCTGCAGCTGCGAAGACCAGGCGACACTAAGGATGACCAGGACCAAGATACAAGCTGTCCCATGAAGGTTGTCGAATGCTGAGGGATCTGTGTTCAGAGGGAGCACCAACAAGCCTTGGCAAATACAACTCATGAAGGAAAGTAAGAAGGTGCACGGGTGGGACCAGCAAGGTCCAGGATACTCACCACAAGCAAGGGAGTGAGGGCAGGCCCGAGCATTCAGACGATCCCAAGGAAAACAAACATGACCCTTAATTGGACCCACAGGCCGGAGGCACAGGGATTGCGAGAGGCCCTCAAGCAGCTCACCAAAAGGAGCAGGCCATGGTGCCCAGGAGGCAGTGTGGCTGAAGATATTGGTGGAAGAAGTTGCCGGACGTTGGGGCTACTTGGAGCCCAATGCACTTTTCGCAGAGTTGCCAACAAGCATATGCACTTGTTTGCAAAAGTATGCGGTGGACAGGGGTTCAGTTAATGCAGCCCCCACTTGGGACTCTGACCGCAAACTTGGTGAGAGGGCAGCTTGGACCTCAGGAGATGTAGATAATCAACACCTGTGTTGTTGAACCATTTGAAGTCTGCAGGAGTTTGGGATCAGCAGACCAGTCCACAGTGTTGAGGTGCATACAAATGTAGGGGAGTTCCTCCTTCACTCCAAGGGCGATTACTTCAGTTGTCCTTGATGCTTCTCAGGCCTTGGAAGGTTCCTGTGTAATGCACAGGCAGAGATGATGCAGCAGAAGCGAGACAAAGTCCACCGAAGTCCAGAGTGCCCATACGGTAGAAGTGCAGTGGTTTCAGTTCTGAATCTTATCCCACGACGAATCTAGGGACCTACACCCAGTTAAGCCCTTAAGTACCCTAGAGAAAGGGATGGGAAGATTCAGGGGACCCTCCCAGGGGAGGGTCTGGACAGGAGGGAGGTTAATGGCATGTCCTTGGTCTAGTTTTGCGCTAGAGCTGGAGCCAACGGCTCACAGGACTGGTTTGAACAGGACTATGCACAGGGACACCAAATGTGCCCCTCATGCAGACTTTCAGGCTCTGGCAATAGCACCCACCTAACCCTAACACACTAAACCTGTCTGGGAGGTGGTCACACCTCTCTGTGACAGGATGCCTATTGTTCTGCTTTCCCCTGCTTGAGCTTGGCTGGGTAGCAGGAGGGCAGAAATGTGTCTCTGGTCAGCAGTAACATTATCCGGAACAAGTAGGTTGTTACCGGGAACACCAAGAGCCTAATGGAAGGCTCTTCCAGTGCTTGGAATCATATCTCCCACACTGTTTATGGTGTGGGGGTATGATTCCAACATGTTTGATACCAATAGGAATTGTTGCAGCCGTTTTCAAGATTGTCATCGTGCGTTCACGCAATGCCCCTCTCAACGAGTATATGGCTGCCTCACTTACAACCCAGGAGAATGAACTCCCTAGGTTGCAAGGGTGTCCTGCTCATGCATAGGCACTCTCTCACTTAGAACCAAGCACCCTACCCTAAGGATTGTAAAGACCTGCTAGACGGGTGACTTATAGGTTTTCAGTGCAGTGACCCTTAGATATAGTAAACCTATATCTTTAGTAAGTGGTGCATGCAGCAACTTACACAGGCTGCAATGGCAGGCCTTTAGTTCTATTTGGTCTCTCATGGGTGGCATGATGCATGCTTTACCCCATGGCAGACCTTTGGGGTACCTATGCCCTGGGTACATGGGTACCATATACTAGGGACTGACAAGGGTACCGCAGTATCCAATCTGGGATGTACCTAGGTACTGAACAACACAACAGTTTAGGGAGAAAGAAGATAGACTGGGGTCCTGATTGGCAGGAGCCCAGTCATACTAGTCAAAAACAGATCTTACTTTCCTACAAACCATGTCTCATACGTGGATGACACCCAACTCCTCATATCGTACAATAACGATATACATACTTCAAAAGTAAGTTTCTTTGAGGGTGTGAAAGCCATCTCGGCTTGGATGACTGAGAACTTCCTCCAGCTGAATGCTAGCAAGATGGAGATTATGCTTTCTGGTAAAGCCCAATTGCTCTGGTCCCCGGATTGATGGCCAACAGACTTTGGTGCAGCACCTGCTCCCAAGTCGTTGGTTAAAAATCTGGGTGTTCGCCTGGACCAGACTCTCTCTAAAAGTGGCATTTCTAAAAGTAGTTATGATGAATCTGCGCACACTATTGCATAGCATTTATTATCACTATTCCAAACATCCCAAACTTGACCATGCTGCGCCTCTCATATCAGGAATTACCACTGAAACACTTATGAGGGAATTCCCAATGCATTCCTATGGGAGGGCAGCCCCACAGTAGTGAGAAACCAAAATGGCTGTTTGTCACTACCAGGACATGTCACATACTTAAGGTATATGTCCTACATGTCCTATCTTTCACCTGCAATGTACTCTGACCATAGGGCTATCTAGGGCCTAACTTAGGGGTGACTGACATGTTGTAAAAGAGGGGTCACGGACATGACACACACTTTAGGTGCCACGTCACAGCAGCAGTAACACTGCGCGCACAGGCCCTGTAATGGCAGAGGCCTGAGATAGGTTTGAAAGGCCACTTTGGTGGGTGGTGCAATCAGCGCTGGAAGCCCACAAGTAGCATTTAATTTACCAGCCCTGGGTATATGAGATACCACTTTACAACTGACTGACAGGTAAATTAAATAGGCCAAACAGGTGTAAACCAATCTTACCATATTTAACAACAGAGAGTACATGCACTGAACAACAGTGCTAAAGTGTCCAGAGTCCTAAAACCACCAACACCATGTCAGAAAAAAGGCTAGGAGAAAGGCAAAAAAGTTTTGGGATGACCCTACAAAAAGGGCCCGGTCCAACAACATATTAATAAGGCCTACATAGGGGTGACATTTAACATTTGAAAGTAGGGTTCTTTCTTTTGAAACGGGTTATTTTGACAGGTTTGCCTGAAGGTTTTAAAGCTTCAGAAGACAGACTACACAAGTAGGCTGGAAGTAATGTTCTCTTTGGCAGCCAAGTGGATGGCACAGCATGCAGTTCACTGGTGACATTTACTTTCCATGCCATTGGCGTATTTTCTGTCACCATATACTACAGGCTTAATGGAAAGTTAACTATGCCAATTGCTGATTAGTCAATTCTGTCAAGCAGTGCCCTAGTGTGCAGAGTTAAAGAAACCCAGCAATACTAGTGAGCACTAAATGGGGGTGATTATGTAAAAAGAGGGATTTTCTCACAATTGTTATCGACTCGTTGCATATATATGATTATATTTTATTAGGGGAGAGGATGCGGCCGAATGGGCTAGGGCGGTCGATTCTGGGCAAATCACTTATTCTCCCTGTGCCTAACAAAAATGAATGTGTCCTTGTGTGATAAAACTGGTGCTCATGTAAAGCGCTCTGATACCCGATACCTTCGGGTCAAGTTCGCACTATATTAAACATGGTAAAACAAAGAAAAGAAAAAAATTATGTAGCAACAAACAGATTAAAACAGATTATTTAAAACCTAGATCCCTTTTTCAAAATATGTTTATTTAAGTTATTCTGTAGCATAAATGCAGTCCAGGTGGACAGCAGAGTAGCAGAATAGCAATCAAAGGCAATAGAACAGTAGACAGGGTTAATGGTAGAGATATAGGCTGATACAACCATTGGCAGCAGTAAAATAACACAGAAGTCCTCATCAGAAATTCAATAGGAAAACAATGGAAACAGACTTATTTGTTTTGCTCTGGGAAAACATGTAAAACAAGGGTTATTGATTCATTTTTCAGCAACAGAAGTCATATATTATAGGCCCCTACAAAGATTCTGTGGGCTGATTCAAGGCATCAAGTCAATCGTATAGGATAATTGAACCAGGCAGCAGTATCTAGAGAAAATTACAAAACTTGAAAATGGACTGAAGTCTAGAAATGAAACAGTGGATTTGAATGCCGGAAAACTAGAATCTTATGAGAGGAAGGGCTATGTAACTTAGACTTGATAATATTTTGGTAGACAGCTCTCCCATGAAGGAAGTCATAGATGTAAGTAATATATATCAACAGCTAAGGAGACTGAGGGTTTTATAACCTCAACTTGAAGAGGCAAAGGAGATGGGAAAAAGAGCAAGTCTACAGGAGAGCGGGCATTTCACGGAAATTCTTTTGAGATTGAGGCTCTTTAGAAACAGTTGATCTCTGCGACTATTTGAATATGCTGTTCCATAACATGTGTGGAAATCTAAAATAGGAATTATATAAAGTACATATATGTAAGACATTGGGTTGTTGGTTGACTGGGGGTGAGTCCCAGTCAAGCAGCAAGCACAACCCTGGTCAGGATGAGGCACAAGCCAACCATAAATTAACCTGTGCTCAACCCTCTGGTAGCTTGGTACAGTGCAGCCAGGCTTTACTTAGAGGCAAAATGTAAAGTATTTGAGCAGCACTTCAAACAGTAATAAAGTGACAACACACAAAAAGGATCCCACATCAGCTTCAGAAAATAGAGTGATTTCTATTAAATAAAAAATGACAAAAATCCAATTAGTACAACCGGAGATGTGCAACTTTAAAGATTTCAGTAAAATAGCGCAATTGCTTGTTTAACTTTTTTCACCTTTCTTTGATGGGGTGTTTGTGCACCTTTGTGCCAGAGATTTTTTTTGGTTAATGCCATTAGGTTGTTTAAATGTATGTGCATCTTTGGTCTCTTTGTTCACCTGTTCAAACTACATGGTTTATTTTTGGATTATTCATGGTTATGCCTTGGTAAAAACCCCTTATCAAAATCACATGACAACCTGAAAATATAATAAAAAATATGGAGTTTTTTTCTTTTACTTTTTTGAAACGGACAAACATAAATTCCAGAATGTTGTCTGAAAGTTTGGAGTCTGGCAATACCAAATGCATGTGAGATTTCCTACGGACTGTAGCATGCATAATCTCATGCAATATTAACCCATATCATTAAATTACAGCAGAAATATTGTTTATGGTGCACAGTTCATTAGATTTCATACATCAAACTCAGGACAATTTGGAAAGCAAAAAAACGATATATTTTCTAATAACTCTCCTTTGTGCAGGAACATACTCCTACCAATGTTCAATACCATCAACAATGGGACTGATTTTGATGGCGGTCGGATCGCACACCGACATGCCGTCGGTGGTGGTGTGACCGCCGACAGGTCTTCGGCCCGACTACCGCATTTCAATGCAGGCGGTCGGACCCTTAACAGTCCGGAGGAAGACCGCCGCCTTGTGCGACTGCCAGCCCAGCGATCACATCGTAATTGGGAGGTTGGACCGCCACCTGCTTGTCGGTCGGTCTCCTGACTGCCGTTATGGAAATCAGGGCCTATGTTCTGAGCATGGGAGTACCAGACATGGATGGATTTTTAATAGCTATGAGCAGAGCTCCACACACTAGGCACCAAGGCATATTTTTGATGGGAAAAGTTTCCTAGAGGGTGTGTGTAGTATTTCGGACCAAGGTCATCTGGCACCCAGAGCAACCAATCAACCCTACAATTTTCCAAAAAGTCAAAATCCAGGCGAATCAAGTGATTCCAGTATGTGTGATTGGCAGAGATTGCGTTTTTGTGGCAAGAAACTACAGAACATCTAGACAATGGGAAAATTCCCATCATCAAATGTTGCCAAACTTCTCTTGATAAAAACTTTAGCCAATATTTGTGGGCAGGGCTGCTCCAAAGATAGTTAACTCTTTTCTATGATCAAAATCTGGTTAGTCAAAAAACATACACACAAATACCAAAAGACAAAATGTGTGCACATCCCCAATGATAAAGACAAACATGCATGTCATTGATAACAGTGTACAACAAACAGACAGAATACACAAAGAACATGTATAAGAGAGAGAGTGCGCAAGTGGTTAGAGTGGATCACTGACACAATATTGTGGTAAAATATTGTTGACAAAAATATTGTGTCAAAAATGCAGTTTACCACAATATTGTGCATCTATACTTAAAATATCAGAATAAAACTATAGTCGACACTAATATTATCCAAACATATTAAAAAATATAGATTTTTTTTAATATTGATTTTAAAGTAGTAAATATTACATATTTTTTATATTAATATAATGTAAATTAAATAAATTCCACTAATATTTGATACTATATTTAAACACAAACATATATATGTGTGTGTTTGTATATATAGATAGATTTCTTACATTTACCACTGAGAATATGTATATATATATATATATATATAAAAAATATTATTTCATAATAATACATTTAAAATATCTACAACATTAACATAAACAATTAAATTATAAAAATATAAACAATTCAATAAAAATAAATATAAATAATGATTGTAGACAATAAATAAAATATAAGAAATATAAAAAAACAAATACACATTTACAAAAATACTATAAACATTAAAATAAATTTAAAAATAACAGCAAATATGATAAATATAAAAAACCAAATAATGAAGGCTATAAAATCTATTTAAGAAATTTTATGGAAAGAAATTTGAGTATAAGAATATTAAATATACTATTCCCTCTTAGGTTTATGCAACAGTAGGGAAAGTATTGGACTTTGGAGGAGTAAAAATTACTATTCCAACTCCAATCTGTGCAACATTAGGGAAAATGTTGGACTTCAGATGGGTTAAATGTTCTATTCCCACTATAAACAATGCAACAGCAGGAAAAGTCTTGGACTGCTGAGAGGTTAAATTGACTACTCTTAATCCAAGCAGGGCATCAGTATGGAAAACATTGGATTTCAGTAGGGTAAAATGTAACAGTAGGGAAAGTGTTTGACTTTGGAGGGGTAACATTTACTATTTTCACTCCAGTTAGAGTAACTGTAGGGAAAGCACTGGATTTTGGAGGAGTGACATTTACTATTCCAATTCCCAACAGTGCAACAGTAGGGAAAGTAGTGAACTTTGAAGTGGTTAATTTGACTATTTCTACTGCAGCCTAAACAAGAGTAGGAAAAGTACTTCACATTAAACATATCACATATATGAGTAAAATGTAGAAAAAGTACTACACTTTTAATATAAAAATTGTTAATAAACCTGAAATATATATATATTTATTAAAAACTAAAAACAATCAGTTTACATCATTACTATTCAATAAAATAATGATCAATTAATAAATGTTATTCAATTAATGATTATCTAAATTCCCACCATGTACACCTACAATCCTAGCAGCCTGCACCTAAAATATAACTAAAAAAATAAATATTCCATAATTTACATATTTAAAATCATGTAAATAATTAACTAACAATTAATGATCAATTGTTAATAATTATTACTCATTTAACTTTCTACCTTATATCCCTGCAAACCTAGCATCACACAACTAAAATATAAGTAAAATAAACTAGTATTCGATGTTTTACCTAAATAAAAATCAATTAAATAATTACCATTTAATCATAAATTGTTGAATAATTGTTACTTAATTAACTTACCACTCTAGACCTCTACAAACCTATCAGACCGCAGCTTAAATATAAGTAAAATGAAGATGCATTCTATAGATTACATAATTAAAAATCAATTAAATAATCATTTAACAATTAATAATAAATAGCTTATTATTACATTACTTCTCACGCAATACCCCTACAAACCTAACAGCCCGCAACTAACATATAACAAAAATAAATCATTAATACATTTAATTGATATCATATAATTTATATCATAGATATCAACCATATAATTAAATAAAATTAATTCAATAATTTATAATTAATCAATACCTAATTAACTTCCCACCCTATCCTCCTGTAAAACCCAATAACCCACTATGATGCTATACATTAATATTAAAACTTAACTTAAACATTTGAAATCACTTAATGTTACAAGCTATATTTCAAAAACATTAATAACATTTATATACACAATAGTCACAGATAAAAATAATATATCAACTAAAACCCATAACAATTTAAAAAACGAGATTGTTAACTACTATATTATTAATGATTTTAAAGACATCAATTATATTACATCCCTCAAAAAACAATATTCTTGTCAACGATATTTGTCTATTATTATATTTATGTTACACGATAGTTAATTTCTGGTTTTTCTGTCTCCTGATTCTTTTTACTCAATATTTGGTCCAAACATCAGTAAGGCAGAATAAGAATGTATTTATAAGGTTCCAGTGCTTGATCCAAATACTCCACTTCTTACAGCAGATATTTGGAAAAACACTCATATAATTCATCAATTATGTGTACATTAATTGATTAATGTCAGTTCCAGATCCTTTACATTTTTCTAGCCGGTAAACCTGGAAAATTCAAAAGGGCATAAATTAATAGGCCAAATTATAAGGTGCTAATGAAGCAAGTAAGCCTCAACACCTGCAGATGTCAGAGTAAAAAATGGGCTAAATGGGGTATTTTGTAGAACAATGGTCAAAAGAATTAGTAGAAAGGCTATTATTTTACAACTAGCATAAGTCACATGGGGAGCCTATCTGACAAATCTTCTCATTTTTATGATACAAGGGATAAAGTATCCCCTGCCGTGCAGTAAAAGGCTATTGCAATTCACTGAGGAGTCCCATAACCATATAGAGGAACATGGCTGAATGCTGAGTCCCTTCATAAGGTTTTGAAACTCAGAGGTGACTTGTAATATCCTTATCATGTACGCCAGGGGGTATCTTACAAGTATAACTTATAATACATGGTGACACCATCACCATTTTCCACAAACCACAAACACCTTGGTGTGTAGCTTTTTCATTTGAAAGAGCAAGCATGTTTGCAAACATGCATAATAAAAATAAAACCTCTAGTGCAAAATTAAACACACCAAAAACCTGTTAGACATTTGTTGCAAACAAATATTAGAAACAGTTCAACATGTCAGCTTAAAAGAAAATAAAGCTGCAGTAGCTCAGAATATGTGGAAGCATACAGAAAGATTCTAACTTTTCTCTATCCAAGAAGTGCAAAAATGTAACACATTCTTTCTGCTTGTCATTGTAAGTAATTATAATAGAGCAGAAGAAAGAAAACCAATGTTCAGGTTTCGTTGCTTTAAGCATCTGCTTCAATTATGCTCCGTGGCCTGACTTGCCTTTCACCTCGGCTAATGGCTCTGGCAGCAGATATTGTGATGTCAAAACTCGACTGTACTAACTTTCTTTATATTCGGCGACTGGGTGCATAATTAGCCACGATTATAAAGAAGATAGAGACTGCCGTTTATATAGAGATTACTGAATCCCATGCATTATGTAAATAACAATTTACCTTCCAACCCTTTTTCCAGTCTTGCCCCTTCCAATCGGCTTGTAATGCATATAATATTGCTAACAATCTACTTTGAAGGGACAGGATAGGAACATACAAAAAGTAGACAGATGACACAACATCTGGCTTTAGACCACCTTATAGTGAACAAATCATATGGCCTCATATAGTAGTGCTAACACTGAGGATATGAAGCTCTTTTGGGTTTTGAAAGTAGCTGTCTCATTTAGGCTACACAGGTTTTACAGGTACAGTCAGTATAATTATACTCCTGATAATGACATAAAAAGCTATTAATATAGATGAAAAATGTTTCCATGGGCAATTAAATAGCAGCCCTAGTAGCAGCACCAAGAACATGATGACATTATACAAAAATGTATCGTTAACTGTGCATAAATGGATTGCTGAACTATTTTCATAGAACTATCAGCTTAAAGACCTTTTGAAAACGCACCAATTCTCAGCAAATATCAACTTGTCATTTCCAAAAACACATTCATTTTGCCAGCAAATATCAACTTACATTTTTTTGATAAATGAACTAATGCTGCTTCCTCCAAAAAATGTTTACTTTTCTGAACATACACCCCCAGTGTCTAGGGGTGCCATGAAAGGCATTCTACCACTGGCAGGGGAAAGGCAAAGCCATAGTAAGAGATCTACCACAGACAGTGGCTGACAGTGCCATACTCTATCACTGACGTGGGATGGGCACTGCCATGGAAAGTATCAACAGGCACCAGGTATTTCTATAATAAGGATTCTGGTGCTGATAGTGGTCAGGAAATGCCATAAATATTATGTAATTTTTACCTCTTGCAATGGTAAGGGCAGCTATGTAGAGGCTGAAAGGGCCAGAAAGATAAGTTCTAGACCTGTTCTAGAGTCATAATCTGATCGTTCTTGGTTTCGTGCAAAGCTCAGTGTCATCCAAACAGTCAAGGTCTTCACATGCATTTAGAACAGGCATCAAGGTAGCAGGATTTAACACAGAACAAAGCTTCAGGGTGACATTCTCGGTAGCGAGTAACACTTGCTCACACCGTGTCAGCCTGTTATTTGTCAAATGCTGTGTTTTGGTTCTCGTCATCCGGAGCTCAACTGAATTTTGTACATATACTGTAAGAGGATGACCCATCACAATGCTCTCACATCGTTCAGTACTGACACCTGTTGCAGCAACGGATTTGAGATATCCGGGCAACGTTGAAGCTACATAATCTAGTGTAGCTGAGAAATAGGCCACTGGTCTACGGGCACCTCCATGTGTCTGGGTGAGTACGGCTAGAGCACAACGTTTTCGGTTATGGCAAAATAATGAGAATGCTTTGTTGTAATCAGGTATTACTAAAGTTGGAGTGTGACACAAGCACTCTCTCAGCTCCAGGAAGGCATGCAGACCGTCGTTATCACAAAGTATCGGATCACACACATCCTTGTGGGTCAGCATCTATAAAGGCTTTACCAACAAGGAGAAATTAGAAATCCATTTTTGGCAGTAGCCAACCATTCCCAAGAACACCCTGACCTCCTTCTGTGTACTGGGTGGAATCATCTTCATGATCGCCTCCACTCTTTCTGGGGACACATTCCTCTTGCTTTTTTCAATTTGATGACCCAAATACTGTAATTTATTTAGATAGTATTGAAGTTTACTTGGAGACACCTTATGTTCATTGTCAGCTTGATGATTCAGTAAGGCGATACTATAGTCCCTAAAAGCCTCTCGTGTTTTGGACACAATGAGGAGGACATCGATGTACTGGACTAACGCTTCGGGGCAGAATCAAGCTCTGAAAGGTTCTAGTTGAATATGGATGGGCTTTCACTATACTCTTGAGGGATACGACACCACACGATTCTCCAGACAGAAAGAAAATAAAAAGTGTCTCTCCTCGTGCAATTGGATGGAGAAAAATGCCTGACAGAGGTCAATCACCGTAAACCACACAGCTTCACAAGGAATCTGAAATAGAACCACAGATGGATTTGGTACCACTGGACAACACAGAATCACTATGTTGTTTACCTTTCTAAGGTCCTGGACAATGCAGTTTTTCCCACTCTGCTTCTGCAATCCCATGGTAAGAGAATTGCACAGACTTCCCATGATCTCCTTCAGAATGCCCTGCACAATCATGGGCTCAATTACAGGTGTAATCCCTGCTACGGTTTCTGGGGTCAGATTGTACTGTAGTGTTCTCGGAAATTCTTGATTTGGTTTGACTTGTATGTGGACTGGCTCGACTCCTCGAATCAATCTGATTTCCTCCCCTGAGAAGTCCCATACTACTGGAGAGACTGTGTCTCTCAAATCCAGCAGCATGTCTTCAACTGTCAGTAAAGGAAACATGGCTGTATAATGATTCTGGTTGGCCAATTTGAAAGCTAAGTCCTCATCAATAGTCTGAAATTCAGTCCCCGTTGGTGTGCAGTACATGTTACAATTCAATTTACACAAAAGTCTTGCCTTAGCAAACAGACTGGACTCGAATCACACACCATGAACTGATGGTGATCTTAAAAGGTCCCAATTTTCACCAACACCTCTTCTGTCATAGGGTTTGTCATTATTTTATTAGAAACTCCTACAACTTGGATCGATTTTCCTTAGAGGGGCAGATTTGGATTTACTGCAGATCTCACAGTAGAATGGGTAGCGCCAGTATCAATCAAAAATGAAATGGGATGACCATCTATTTCTGTTTCTGCGTATGGTCCACTCTGGACTCCCTCTAAGGCTGCGCCAATTGTACCCTCTACCTCCCATCTCAGGCACCGTCATAAGGACGGGCCCGGATCGAATCCACCAGAGCTTCCATTAAAGGCATCTGGTGATATGTTTTGTTGCCCTGCGAGGTTCTTGGAGGCTGAGGCACTTGCACTACCTAATTCTGATTCCCTCCTTCATTAAGCGATCTTGGCCTAGTCACTGTCGGTAACTGATTTAGTCCATCTGCCACCTGCAAAAGTTCTCCTTCCTGCACTAGATCCAGGGATTGAAACAACACTTATGTTTCCAATGCCCAATCTTGTGACAAAAATGACAGACAGTGGTCTTTTTCTGGGTTGCAACAGCTATCCACGTCTTAGGATCTATGGGGATGCCTCTTCCTCTTCTCTGTTCCGTCGACCCTGCAACTGATGTCACTTGGACACCTCCTGGAATATTCCCCTGAGCATGAACTACAGTTCCCACTCTTGCATACACCTTCTCTTCCTTTTTGGACATTTCGCATTTGAACCAGCATCTACTTCTCCTTTATTCTCCTATGCTTAAAGTTCACTTCATCACTGCAGTACCTGGCGTATCGTAAGATTTTGTCTACAAATTTGTTTTGCCAACAGATTAGATTCTGTTGGATAATGAGGCTGATCTCTGGCTTTAGTCCAATCACAAATTGGGATAAAAATTGTCCCATATCTTTAAGATCGAGCGTATCTATGCTTAAAGCCGTACAACAGCCTCTCATATTAGGCATGCACTGACTCATTAGACTCTTGGGTCGTTCGATCTATCTTAACCCAATCGATATTTTGAGGGGCTATCTTGGACTGCTGCAATGTGATCACCTGATTGTACTTCTTCAGGACCAAAGGTGAAGGACCATGAGTTACTGGATCCCTCTCTGGCTCAGCAGCAGGCCACTCAATAGCTATCTTACAAGCAGCCCATAAATCACTAGGAACCACAATTTCAAACAAGGTATTCAAGTCAATCCACAACACTTTCAAGATCTTAACAAAGCAATCAACTTGCATATACCACCCCGCAGGCTTCTCTCCCAACCTAGGAAAATCATTTGTGAAAGCTACAAGGTCTCCCAACTCCAAGAAACATGCACATACCCTCAACTAAGCACCTCCCGTAAAGGATATGCCTCTACTCCCTAAGTTCCTCCTTCTGGAGTTGGTGTCTTTCCTCTCGCCTTTCTTGCACCTCTTCTCTTCGACCATCTCTCCACCCACTTATCCAACATACTCCAGGCCCTTATTCCTATTATCAACTCTCCGATCTGCGGCTTCAACTCCATCACACTCTTTTCCTCTAGCTCTTAGTCACAGTAAGTAAGCCTATGATTTCCCTGTAATGTCTTCCTTCGAGACAAGTCTACTCCATCCCTCTGAGCCAGCTCCCACAACTTCCCATGTGTTTGTCTTGCCCTTCGGGTGACATCCTTTGCTACAAACAGCAGATCATCTGGTTCATGGGTCTTTATCCTGTCTAAAGGTAAATTCCCACTGATGATTTTGTCTACCTCAGCTTTCAGTCTCACCACATCCACTAGCTTTGCCTTCATTGCAGCCTTGATGGTACCCTGACTTGATGTACCATTCTGACTCCCTTTGCTGGTAGGACATGCTGATTTCCGGAGGCTCTCTGCCTTGTGCTAGGTTCTAAAGTCCCACCACTTGGCCCTCTCACAGTAGTTTCCCACATCTGCAGAACTAGTGCTTGCCAAGGGTATAGACTGTATAGAACTGGAGCCAATGCGTACTCTGGAAGGGTCAGCAGTTGCCACCAAAGGAGTACTCAAATCGATAGGCACTAAAGAATGGCCATTTCCATTCATACTAGGTAAATTCCGTTCCTCTCGTGGAATTTGCGGAATTTTGGTAATTTCGCGTTCCGCGGAGAACGCGGAATTGCCCAAAATTCTCCGTTCCACCGCTTCGTGGATTTTTTTGCTTGTTTGCATTCTCAAAATGCGTGTTTGCAAGATATTTCCCCCCGAGCACGCAAACAGCGTTCGCGAACAGGAAAAAAGCATCGCGAACAAGCAATTTCCACTTGTTCGCAGAATTTCTGCGTGCTCACGGAGATTTTTTACCGTTTCATGGAGCTATGCATAGCGCGACAACGCAAATTCCGCCCACCCCTAATTCATACTCTCTGTTTTTCCCAATCCAGTCTCTTCAGCAGGTATGGGCTGTCTCTGGCTAAGGTTTCCCACGGAGCTCAGATTGTAAACAGGAACAACATTACCAATGGTAACTGGTACTGTAAGAGCTTCCGGCAACCGTGAAGCGGCATTGACGCCATTCTATTCGAGACCTCCCAAGGCAGATACTCCTGACTTTCTTACTGCTGATATCCTTCCCACGACTCCTGGATCAGAACCCACTTGAGCTGTTACACTTCCCACCTTCTCAGCACTTCCTGAGTCTCGCCCCCTTCCCCTGTAGGTGGACTATAAGGTGGAGGAAGCTCAGCTAACAACCCATCCAACAAGCTATCTTCATTGTCGCTGCTGTCACTCCCATTTGGCCTACCACTCCTATCCTGTGATCCTCCATCTCCTATCAGAACTAGTTACAACCTTTCTCCCTCAAAGGTATCCCACTGTGCGTCCTGATATGCCCTCACAGTATTCCTCATTCTCCCTTGGTATTTCTCCCTCTGCTTAGCATGAGCTGCATGCATCCATGCATCTAACGCTTCAAACTCTGTTGGTCGAAGCAAAGGTCGCAGTGCAATCATTGCCACTCTGAGTTGATTCAAGACATCCAACCAAAATTAACCAAAGCGTATATAGGACAATTCCCCCTCCTTTTCAGTGATCTTATGCCAATTTTGAAACCCAACTTGTATCGCCATATGGTGTGCTGGAGTATCCACTTTGCCCACTCGAGTGACAACCCCCTCATCACCCCTGAAAAGGTCCAGCAACACCCTAAAGCATCACATGATTTCAAATGACAATTTACTGTTCACCAAGTTACGAGGAAGCAATCTTTTTCCAACCACAAGCTTCCTGATGATTACCAACCAATCCAGCGCAGGGTTACACCAACCTACTTATCGCAGCTCGACACTCTCTGACATCACTCTCACTCTTTGCAGTGGGTCACCCTCCTTCACAATTTCTTTGTACACAGCAACTCACACAGTTATCTTAAATCTGTAATTGTCTGCCATCTGAAAGGATCAATAGAATTCAACTACTCAAGAACATTCACACACCTCTACCATTATGGATCATCCGAATCAGTGTAGTCAACGCCTGTACACAAAGTAAGCTAGACGATTCCCATACGTCCCATTCACACAGTTCCCTGTCTTAGGTGGAGCTGCCGATAACGTCTAAGGAGAACTCCTCAATTCTTCGGTCAGACAATCACAGTCTCGGTGTCTTCTAAACCTTTTAATATATCCCAGGATTTTAGGCCACTTCGAGACCTGCAACTCAAATCTCAATCCTTAGACCACATCCGGCCCAAATACACATTCAATCGACTCCCACTCCGATTTTGCAAGAAATCTTACAATCAAATCATTTCCGTAATCTAACACACCCCATACACCTCATTAATACTTACTCCTCCTTCCACCGCTGATCTTGCCGCACCATCAAACTCCTTCGGTCTCCACCAGATTCCGTCACCTTCCATTCTCTATCATTGGGCTCTAGTTTGGGGCTTTGAGGTTCTAGGTTCCACCTATTCTAGATCACTTCTAGATTCTCCCCTTGCTTCATGTGCGAACCATTCTACTATGCTACCAACTGAAAGTTCTTGACCTGTTCTAGAGTCATAATCCGATGTTTTTTTTTCACAGCATGAAAGTGTAAAGGGGAGAAATGTTGTTAGGGAAAACAATCAATTAGCCACTAATCCTCCTTGACACATAATAACCCACGGACAACTACTTAAGGTTGGTTGGTTTTTTACAAGGTCAAAAATAACATAAGAGAGACGCGCGAGCGCGCGATCCAAGATGGCCGCCGCGTGAAAGCCTTCGCACGTTTTAAGCCAGTTTTTCGTCCAGAAACGCCAATTTTTGTCAGAAAATTGCCCTAAAGGAGTTTGCTGCATTCATAAAGGACTTACCAGCATTGTGGAGCAATTTTGAAGGTTTCTACACAGTGGAAGTGGGTCCTTTCATCGCCTGGTTCCTGCTCCCTGCACAGCAGTCAGGTACAGCCAGGCTTTCTGTCAAGGGGGCAGAGCGAGCTTTCAGGAAAGGGTCTGGCTTGTGCCTAGCCACTCCCACAGCCCATTTTAGCTGCTGCACCAGTCTTTGCCTGGTTAGTTCCACAGCTTTCATTTTTTCATTCGTTATTCTGCTTCTGCAATTATAATTCAGACTTTTTATTTTATTTTATTTATTTATTTTTTTCACTTGAAAATGGAAAATAAAAGTTCTGTTAATAAAAGGAGGCAGCAAGTTTCTCCTCCTGCTAAATCTAAAGTAGTGGAGTCTTCTGAACCCTCACTATCTTTAATATTGGAGGAAATTCAGGCACTTCGTGTCAATACAGACACTATTGCATCTGAAGTAAAAAATGTGCGTAAAGATATGGCCAGCCTGTCAATGAAAATATCGGATAATTCCATCAAAATATAGGATAATAAGGTCAAACTTGACTCATTTACTCCACTTGTGGCAAAAATTTCACCTATGTGCTCAACATTATTGGACTTGGAAAATCGTAACAGACAATATAATCTACGCATATTTAATTTACCTGAAAATGTTGAGGGAGATAATTGGAGACTATATTTGGAGAACTTATTACCTGGCCTTCTACAAATTAAATTTTCAGAAAAGTTTGAAATTGATAAAGCTCACAGGACCCCCTCACATAGGAACCCTCAGCACACAAAACCGCGACAAATGATTTTTAAAGATCTTCAACACCACCATTTGGTTCTAATCAGAAAAGCAGCTAGAGAAATACCTTCATTGATGGTCAATGGGAACAGAATATTTATTCATCAATACTTCGCCAAAGAAACTGTCTCCATTCGTAAAGAATTCACTGCTCTTCGTCCTCAACTAAGAAGTCTTGGCTACAAATATGGTATTTTTGATCCATCGACGATGCGCATTTGGAAGGATAATTTTTCAAAATCTTTTCATCGTCCAGAAGATTTGAGACATTTTTTGGATCATCAGTCTCAGCACTCTATGGATACCAATGACTCTGCTACTTGATTTTTGCCAGTTATGCCTTTTCTGACACAGTACTGAAACTTCTCTATAATGGGCTCCAGCGGTTCTGGTCATGCTTGTACAGCGTGTGTGCATTTCACATTTCCCATTTATGTCTTCTGTTTGTCGTTTGTTCCATTTTTCCTTCCCTTCCTCTTTATCTGGAGCTACCTTTTTCTCATTCTCTTGATCTTCTTTTATCTTTCTCTCCTTGACTTCTTTTTTTCCTTTCTTCTATTATGGCTAATATACACAATATTAAAGTTATTTCATTAAATGTTAAAGGATTGCGCCATCCAGTTAAACGAACAAAAATTCTAGATTATCTAGGTAGTTGCAAAGCTGATGTTTGTTTTATACAAGAGACTCATATAGATGATACAATTTTAGAGTATATGCAGAAGAAATTGGTAGATGCTATTGTTTCTTCTCCTGCCAATGGTAAAAAAAATGGTGTAGCAATTCTTTTTGCAAAAAAACTACACTGTATGTTCTGGGTAAAACTTCTGATAAGGATGGTAGATATATGCTTGTTAAAATTAAAGTTCATGACTCATTTCTATTTTTATTGAATGTTTATGGTCCTACAGCAGATTACCCTGTTTTTTGGACTAATATTACAACAGAGGTTCTAAAGGTTGGTAACGCTCCTTTAATTGTTGGAGGTGATTTTAATGTTATCTTTGATCCTTTATTAGATAGATTATCTCTTACTAAGTTTCACCCTTCTAAAGTCTGTTTTGCTTTTAAATCATTCATTAAAGCCACTAAGTTAGTTGATATTAGGAGGTCACATTTTCTAAAATCCTCATAATTCCCATTCTAGAATTGATTGCTTATTGGTCTCCAGGCATCTAATTAGTTTACTAACTTCTCCTAGTATTGGTAACATTGACATCTCAGATCATGCTATGATTTTTAGGGTTTTGAATTTGGAATCAACTTATACTAAGCAATCTAGATGGTGAATGAACACTACTACAATTTTAAATGAGTATAACAAGCCTAAAATTTTAGCTGCTATTCACGAATATTTTCTACTTAATCCTGAAGGTTCTACTTCTATGATTAATAGATGGGATGCTTTCAAAGCTTATATTAGGGGTGTGACAATATCTATTATGGCTCACGAAAATAAAACTTTTAATGCTAATGTTAAACACATACAAAAACAGATTGCGAAATTTGAACAACTTTTTATTATATCCAACAATCCTCAATATAAATTTAAACTACAAAAATTGCGTTATGAATTTAATTAAATTCTTAGTAAGAGAGCAGGTATTCAAATCTCTAATGCCAAAGCCAGATTTAGTTTTAACGCCAATAGATCCGGAAGACTATTAGGCTAATTATTTGTGCATAAAAAAAGATAAAACTCAAATCAGTTCAATTCATGGTCAACATGGTAAAATTGCTCTCTCTCACAATGAAATTGTTCATGAATTTTTGAATTTCTATTCTGCATTATATAATAAACCCGATTTTCAAGAGATCTCCTTAATCGATTCCTTTTTAAATTCCTGTGAGTTACCCAAGATTTCACACTCAGATAAAATTGGACTTGATGCACCCATTACAAATGATGAAATCATATCAGCTATAAAATCTCTTAAAAAGAACAAATCTCCGGGTCCTGATGGGATTCCAGCGGAGTTCTACAAAGAATTTCAGTCTCACCTTTTACCTTTTTTATACCAACTTTTTACTTTTTTTGGATCCACAGGATCTACCTCTGGTTCTTTTACAGAAGCTTTAATTATAGTACTTCCAAAACCAGATAAAGACCCCACCCTTGTCTCTAATTATCGACCTATATCCTTAATTAATCAGGACTGTAAATTATATGCTAAAATACTTGCTACTAGATTGGGCCCCATATTAGATTCTATTATACATCCTGACCAATCTGGTTTTATGAAGAATAGATACTCTGCTAATAATACAAGAACTTTGCTACATATTATTGAACAAAGTCCTACTTTATCGATACCATGTGGAATTTTAGCCTTAGATGCTGAAAAGGCATTTGATAAACTCCATTGGCAATTTTTATTCCATACATTGTCCTCATTTAATTTTGGAGATACCTTTATTCGCATGATTTCAGCTCTATATTTTGCACCTACTGCTCGTTTATTTATTAATGGCCAAGTTTCAACTCAATTCTCACTTTTTAGAGGTTCAAGACAAGGATGTCCTCATTCTCCTCTCTTATTATTAATTGGCATTGAACCTTTTCTTAACCTAATCAGAAATTGTGATCATATTAAAGGAATCATTATTAAGGATGTTACTGTTAAAACCCTTGCTTATGCGGATGATGTGCTTTTATTTGTTAGTGACCCTATATCTTTTTTACCCTCATTAATGGACATTATAACAACGTATTCTACAGTTTCTGGATAAACGTTACATACCAACAAAAGTGAATTTTTTCCCTTAAATGTTTATTGCACTCCTGATATGCTTCCTATGCATGAAATTATTTGGCAAAAGAATAAGTTAAAATATCTTGGAATTTTTTTTTCCTCATCCATAAAATCGACAATAAATTTAAATTGTGAATTCATCCTAAATTATATTAAAGACAAAACGTCTAAATGGTCATCATTACATCTTTCATGGTGGGGTAGGATGGATTCTATTAAAATGACTATAGCTCCCAAAATCTTTTATACCCTTGCCATGGTTCCTACTCAATTCCCATTACATTTTATAAAGATGTTGATAAATTTTTGTCAAAGTTTTTATGGAATAACAAATCTCCTTGTATTAATTATAAAAAATTAAAAGTTACCAAACGTAATGCTGGATTTGGTATCCCAGACTTTTTTCTTTATCATAAAGCTTTTATTTTAAAACAAAGTTCATTATGGTTTAATCGCTCATTTTTTAATAATCCTCCTGTTACCTACTTTGGTGTCCATGCATATCATTGCTCCATTTTTTGAAAAAATCAGTTATTATTAAATCCACTAAAATGTTATTTAATGATCTTGACTTAATTTTTCTTTTTCCCATGATCAACACTGTTGAGTTATCACTATGGTATAGTAATGTTATTAAATTAAACAGAAATATTAGTTTTTGGTTTTCGTGGATTAAGGCTGGTATTTGTTATCTCAAAGATGTTTATTCCAATAATACTTTTATTTCTTTTGAATCGTTGCAAACAAGATTTGGTTTATTTAAGTCTGATTTTATTAAGTATCAATATTTGTGCAATTCAATTTTAGATTCCTTCCCTAAAGCCATTCCTTCTAATGTTACAGCTGATTTAGCAATTTATATTCAAACAGTTTCAAAATCATCTCATGGAGTTTCTATTTTATATAAAAAATTATCAGATACTCTAGGTGCTGACACGTGGAAAGATATTTGGCTTAGTAGTATATCTGGGTGGCTCCCTGTTTCAATCCACCAAACTAATTCTTATATCCTTTGCAATCGTTTATGGACTCCATCACGTTTATTCCAAGCTAAACTTCTCCCCTCTCCTGATTGTTGGCATTGTAAATTACATCCTGGTACATTACAACATATGCTTTTTGATTGTTCTTGGGTTTTTAAATTTTGGTCTGAAGTTTGGGATATTATAAATAAGATTTTTAAACTTCAAATTGATGTTTCATATCAATTAATAATTTGTAAATCTGCTATTCTATCACAACATTTACTTGATTTTCTTATCTCAGCTGCTTTAAAATCCATTACTTTTTGTTGGAAAGATGTTTCTATATTATCTGTTAATGCTTGGTGGTTGTGGGTTATTTTTTCAAGAAGAGGTGCTCAATTATCCATGAATGGGATTACTCACAATTCTTTCTCTTTTTGGTTACCTATTGATGTATATATATCCTTTTAATGCTGTATTAATAATTTTAAATTCAGATTTGTACTCAACCTGATTACTCTTATTATGAAATATAGTAGCTCTGTATGCATCTTATGCATGAATTGTTATATTTGTCCCCTCCTTCCCCCTCCTTCCTTTCTCCCTTTATGTATCTTTTGAATATGTATTCTCTCACTACCTATTGTAATTTTTTTAACGACTTTGATTACGATATACATTGTTATTTAGGTATTCTTGCTAAATAATTATATTTTATGTATTGTCTTTATTAGTTGTATATGAACAAAAATTCAATAAAATATTCTGAACTGAAAAATAAATAACAACATAAAGACACCTTAACACGAGGGTATAGCAATAAAAAGAAATTAACATACAGCCACATTGGCGCATCCAGTTTAGATTGTGCAGCATAAACAACACAAGTAGTTAAAGAACTAGGATACAGAAAATCAGGGAACAGGAGTCCAAGTTTCTCTGCATCGGGAGTTCAGGAGTGAAAAGCATTACATCTATCCCTACTCTAGCACTAAGGTGACATCCCTAAATAACCATTTTCAGAAGGAAGGTTTAAAAGGTGTCAGTGCGTGGAGTCTTCCTAAGAAGTCTCTCCACCGTCAATGGGTCAAGTAGCATAAAGCTACAAAAGACAGAGCTCGTTCGAGGATGCTCTCTCTCTGAAGGCAAGAAAGAAGTGGCATGCGATCCCTAATTCCAACAATCAGTTATCCACAGGCAACACTCCTATGATGGAATTCCAGTTACGCCACAACTCTGGGTACAGTCCTGAAGGTAATTTTCCACAATGTCGACGGTGTACCTTCCTCACTACAATTTGTCCTTGGTTCTCAGGCCTTCTCCTGTGTGAAAAGCAACAAACTTCCTTTATCGACCCAAGCCACATGATGGTAACTTCTTCTTTCCTTGTCTAGCTAATCAAACACAGGCATTATTCTATCTAACAAGTGCTTCTCCACTTGCTACAAAAAAACGTGAGAAAGAACAGATTCCACAGCACAAATAAAATTCAAACTGTTAATTCTAAAACAAGAGTTATCAGGGACTAGCATTTCAGGCCTATGAAGTTCAGCCAACATAAGAAAACATCATATAAGCTTTACGAATTCAAATAACCTTAATGCAACTTCAACAAATACATTTACCTACGCATAAAATGACATAATTAATGAGCACATTTAATACAAAAACAATTGTCAGTTGCACAACATGGGTTATTCACGTTAGCGTTTTCTGATATTTACACTCTTTTCCAAGTTGATTCTCCATGTCTTTGTCAATAGCCTAAAAATACATCACGTATTTATGTTAATACATTTCACAATTCTAACACTTCTCGTTAATACAGCAAATAATTATATACAGGAGCGATCTACACATGATTACGAAGCACCCCTACAAATCTCCACTCTGTCAAGGCCATTGATATAGCAGCTTTCATTATGTAGGAGAGATAATGTCGTTGTCAGTTGATGCAGTAGTGCACATAATGCAGTGAGGGTTCACTTTATAAACATGCCTATGTTTAGAACTCCTATAAATCACAAATTATTTGCCATTCAGAAGGACCAAGCACTGGTCCTGTCCATAACACATGTGTATATTCAACACGCTCGCCACATCTTTTGGCTGCGGCACACTATACTCATTCTTTCATCTAAAAAAGTTTCCCTTATGTATCAACACATATCTGAAGATAGATTTAATTTCAATAGAAATGTGTTCATAATAGGTTCACTATATTTCCAATGCCATGAAAAATTCTAGGCCATTGAAAGAATTTGCTATAACTCCCAATCAATAAATTCACTCTGTGACTAGGAGCACAATTAATAAATCATGTCTGAGCTCAAATGCAAACATGTCTGCCACAAATTTCCAAAAGTGCAGCCATCGATTAAAACGATGACTTCAAAAATATTTTGAATGGTTGCAACATAGATTGGTTTCTAAGAGGAGCCAACTTGGCAAGACAATGTAATCACATTTATTCAGTGTAAAATGTCAGGAGAATAAGGATGGCTGGAGAAGTTCCATTACTCTGTGAAACTTTTGTTTTGTATGTAAAAGATCCTGTCTGCTGCTCTTGGACTCTGATACAGTAGTTATGGCTCACCTCCAAAAGTCCAAGGAACCAATTGGTAGTGAATGTGCTCTTATTTAAATGTGTTTTAGACAAAAATGAAGTATTAAAAAAAAACAGTTAACTTTTAACTATTATAATTAGATAATCAAGTGCTAAACTTTTTTGTATTATAATCATATAATCACATACTTTATATCATCATTATACCTTGCTAAAGAGATGTTGGCAAACTATAGACCACAGCTTCTTTACCATATTGCTCATAAACACTTTCTAACATCACAAGTATTTGTAGTTATGGGTAAACTTAGTTGTGATGGTTGGTGTTTGTAGTTGTATTTAGAACATGGCAGAGTCAGAACATGGCGGTTGTACTTTCATCCATATCTGGATTGGGGAACGTCTGACTTGCTGTTGGCGGTACTGCCATGGGAATTACAATGTGACTGCCTTCATGGCGCAAAGTGTATTTTTTGTATTGCGGCGTGTGCTGCAGCACACACAGCAGTACAAAAAATACACATTTAGCATATTCCTGCACTTTGTGACAGGCACCATGTGGTGCCTGTCACATGGTGTAGGGATAGGTAAGGGGGCACCATAGGTGCTCCCCAGGAACCATGTCTGAGGGCCAGGGGTGAAGGGGACCCGCTACAGGCACTTTCCACCTGCCTTTTCATGGTGGATAAACTGCCATTAAACGGCCCGCGGAAAGGGACATTGTAATTTCTACGGCGATACCTGGCAGGGACCGCCACATTGTAGGGATTGCGGTTCCCTCCGACGGTCCTACAGGCTCCTTGAGCCTGTTGAACCCATAGTGGCTGGTATCTCCGACCGGCAACCATCCACCCGCCATCAAAATGCAGCGCGTGGTGAGGCAGGTCCGATGATGGTGGGACCGCCACGGACAGGCTGACAGTGGCATTCCCACCGCCATCGTAATGAGGCCCAGAGTATCCACAAAATGTGTGCTTTCTGGATATGTTTTATTTTGTAGAGCTAATGGGACCTGTCACATAAAATGAGCACTGGAAGCGCTAATTTAAGACACAATCTGTTCCACTGCTTTTGTCTGCGTGGGTCTTACATAGTTGAATATTTAAAAGAGTGTTATTTTACCACCAAAGGCAGTGGTAAATGGTGCTTCCTGCAAGAACTTTTAAGGCATATGCTGCTTGTGGCTGGAAATGGAGCATCATTTGTTGACATAGCTAAAGAAAACAACTGACCATAACATAATAATGTACATAAAGCAACATAACAACACAATTAAAGCATAACCACGCACACAACAATACAGTTCAAACAGAACGCAACAAAAGCAGTAAAAGCCTACAAAATCACAATGCAATAACGCAGCTCAATCACACAGAAGCACTAAAAACAACAAAGAACATCACCACCACTACAAAATGTCATAAATCAAAAGTGCACCAAAGGCTTAATAACCTCCAGAATCCTCTTTTCATTATACGGTGGCAAAAGATGTTTGGAGCAAGCACTGCCTTTTACTTACCACTAAGGACATGAAATAGCACCAATCAAAGATGTTTTGTGATCCGATCCTATGATTTGGTTGGACATTAGGATAAATCCTGTTGCAAGTTATGGTTAGTCATTTATCTTTTAAAGCCACTCCACTGCAACAAATGAGTCAGAGCTTATAAAGCACTGTTAATTGCAATGGAGTATCCTGTACCTCATTTGCCATGGAAAATTTATGCGAAAATGAGGTAGCCCTTGTTATCTCCATGAATGTACATGCACTGAGATAAGCGCTTCACCTTCTGGGAGAGCACATTACAGTCCCAGACACAGGGTTGTTCGACAATATGCCCTCTCCAAGAAAAAAAAGGGCCTCATTGCGAGGTCTGTTGGTTGCAGTCCGACCGTCCTCTGGTGCTGCAGTCCAACCACCGCATTGTGATGTGTGGCGGTCAGAGGCAGCGGGCGGAGGGACCGACCAATGCTTCCAATAAGGTCAAGGAGCCCGTACGACCATCAGTCAGCACTTAATACCCTACAATGGGACATTGCCTGCTCAGGCACGCCTTAGGGATTCAGGTGTCCCCTTCAGACTGCCTTCCTATGGCGGTCTAACGGCCACAGAAAGGCTGTCGGAAATGGACTTTGGGGATGCCTAGCAGAGCCCCCGTTCCCCGCTGCCTCTAATAAGAGGCCTGGGAGCACCTGTTGTGCCCCCCAAATGTCTATACCTTGTGTACCAGGTACCACATGGTGCCTGGCACACGGCACTTAGATGTCTGAAAACATACATTTTTCCAATGTAGCTTGTGCTGCGACCCTTTTTCGGCCGCAACACAAGCTGCACTGGAATTTTCATGGGCTGTCGCATCATAATTTGTCAGATGGAACCGTATACTACTAGTTGGGCGCTTTCCATTCCGAAACGATGTCGGTTGAATGCAAGTCCAATCGGCATCGCAATAAGGCCCAAAGTGTTGTCATTAGTCGCAATGACATGTTCAGACATGTTCAGAGAAACACTTATCTTTTATTAAGACCCTGAATCTGGATTTGGTTGAGAAAAAAGTGAAAGGATTCAAACGTAAGTGAAAGACTTCCTGTTTGGTGCTCTAAATGTTGCTGCATTTCTCTCACTAAGCAACATTCCCATCCTCTTTCAAGCTCTACTGCCTTGCTTTGATGTTTTTGCATTCTGTATCTATCTCTCCTTACGTTTCAAATCTTCCTCTATTCTTTTTCTCTTTCGATCTCTGAATTTCTCGCTTTCTCTCTGCATTCATTTGAGGAAAGTGGTTTATTATATGGTGTGGTTGTGCGACTTCACCATGTTATAAAGGCGCAATTCATTATTATTTGTAGTTTTTAATTAGACCCCTGTACCACAAAAATCCACCTGATCATTCTTAAGAGTTGTATTTTTAAAGAAACTATAAATCACAGATTTTTCACTTAGTGCAATAAATCATTGTAATCTACCACCACTCGTGGTTTACGGTTAGCCACGACAGGTAACTTGAAAATGGCTATAAGAGGACTCTTATGGCTGCAGGGGTTGATGTCCATCGAAGTCCGGGTGAAGTTCAGCCAAAAACCAGTTGCCACAGGCCTACTGATCTTCGGTTACAGCAACACCAGTAGTGCCCTTATACTGTCAGTACCTTCTTTTCTGAGTGACTAAACTGCACTCTGGCAACTCTTCTGGGTCCAGCAGACTCAGGTTGCAACTTTTTAGGTTTTGAACTCGGTCTCCCAGGCTGCTCTAGCCAACTGACATTATAAGTCACCATCTTAGTCTGGGGCTCTTGGAGGAACTTTTCCTCGAGTGGAACGCCAAAGGCACAGTCATTTTTTCTAGCCCAAGTGATCACACCTTAGTTATACTAACACACTTCAAAATGGCCCCCAAAGTCATCACTCCTTAGTCCTTTTACCATGTTACCCATACAAACGACCCCCAACAAAAAGATGGCCTCTGAGTTGCATTACACCGGCAACCAAAGTTTCTTACAACGGAGTACCGAACGGACTCATCTATTTACGGTATGTAACGGTACAAACTTTATTCTTACACATCCGTGCGCACCGCACAGATATTTACTTCAACTTTTTTCGGCTTCTAAACGGCACAGCGCGATAACTTCCCAGCACTTTAACAGCCACCCATCTCATCTCACAAAATAATGTACGTTAAACCAGCACGATACTAACTATCATTTAAACCAATTCACCGCTAAAATTTTTTTCACATTTATCACAAACCCGTCACCCGCTGACTTTTAATTGCTAAGCACAAAAAAAAAATTCTGGACACATACTTGTGGTCACCAAATACCGTTCACCCGATGGAATCACACGTTAAGAAAACTTTATCGGCATGACATTTTCTTACCACGAACCTCGTTTCTTAATCGGAGCACGTTTTTTAACACAATTCGCACAAAGCGGCAAAGTACTAATACGGATCGTACTTAAAACAAAGTTGAGGCTTATAATCTCAATGATACACTTCAGTCGCTACTTCTCATGCAATTCCTATTGTAATCCAAACAATGTTATGGTTATATTGTTCAAATCCGATTACCAATGTATACCAGCTAAATGAGAGAGAACCAACAGAATATTTACTATAAAAAAAAATATATTACTGTGCACAGTTGTTCACGATACTTACATTCTCACTGCAGGACTAATCCCTGACGAGGGGTACCTATACCCAAAATGCATTGGAGAAAAAAGTCCATAAAATAGAACTATAAAGATTATCAACTTAGAGATATTCACAATGTATGAATAAAATACATGAACTGAAATCTAATCTACAACGAGTCGCCTCAAATATTTTAAAAGATCGATCTGACCTAAGCTGTGCCCAGGGTGACACATCTATGAATGAACTGCAGCAATTAACAGTACCGATGATGTTTTGAATGAAAACGCCGCCCCGGGAGCACGCAAAAAAAAGTTCTAAAAAAAGTATAAATAGGATCAGCAATTAAACTACAAAAAAACCAGGTAGTAGCGTGTATTCATATCTATCCATAATTACTAGAGAGGGGAACATTCCCTGGGCAGGCACTGGATTTTGAACCACAACATGAGGCTCTGCTTTGCTGGGCCTCCAACAAACAGGGGCAGGGTTTACCGCTGCCAGGGATCTCTCCCTTGTGACTGCCCCCCAGGCAACACTGCCCCAGGGCCGACCAAACCAGTCATGCGCACTATTATTTTTCTCTATGTAGGCTGCTTGCAGCCTACATAGAGAAAATGGCCTTCCCATAGATGCCTTTGGGGTCGTGTCCTAGCCAATCACAACGCTGCCATTGCAGCATTGTGAGTGGCTTAGGAAAGGAGAGGGAGGCTGCCTGCTTCCTGTAAGGCGCAAAGAGGGGAGACACGACGCGGGACCGGAGGCGAAGGTAAGTTAAATTGTTTTCTTTTATTTAATTAACCCACCCCCTCCCCATGCGACCCCCCTGCCCAAGCCCCTCCCCACCCCAACCCACCCCCCACCCACAAGTCATGCTGGCCGTGACTGCCCAGCAGACTCTAGCAGACCCCAGCAGCTTTTGGGGTCTTTTGGTGAGAGAGCGGGTGGGTGAGGTCCCACGCATACGGGGGCACAACCCCCGAGTTGTAGCATTCTGGGGAAGTTCTCAGTGGAGGCACCCGGAGGGAAGTTGGCCATGGGCCATGTATTCCCCTCGAGCCCAGTGGATACCGCTTCACTGGAGTACCGTTGCACCGAGCTCAAAGGGTTTGCAGGGAGGCTGTTGGCATACGTTGCTCTCTACCTTTACCGCTTTGCCTCCCAGGTCCTGAGGGGCCATTGTGAAACCATAATGCCTGTGAGAGGTGGGCAGGGGTCCCTGCTACAGAACTGATGGGAATTACCATATTACGGCTAATAGGCATGTAGGTACTGCTATGCCCTGCACTTCATGCCTATATTACTGTATAAAGCTGAATAGGAGCACAGGGGGTGCGGAGCCCTATGAATTAAATGGGTGATTCATGTGTTTATCCATAACCTGTCACAGGATTTGTGCTGAATTATCAATCAATGTCGTTTTGCCTTGCATTGCTCAGGATAACAAGCATTGTTCCAGGATTTGCTTTATATTTACAGTGATGGTGGATTTATAACATGTGCAACCTATAAGTGTTTACTCGATTGCGCTACCTTGTGATGTTATGACAATTGCCTGGTTGGCAAAATGATTTTATGATCTATGTGACATCATGGCAATTGCCCAGTTGGCAAAGTGATTTATCTGATTGTAGTTGAAGGTGTTTTATTTACAATGCAAGGATATTTTGGTGTGTGTGTGTGTTGCGCAAACGCTTTCCACATTGCCTCTGGGATAATCCTGACTGTTCTGTCAAGCCTCCAAGGGGGTGAGCAAACAGGACTCAGTGCACTTAGAGTAAAAAACACAGCCGCATTAGTCCAAAAACTTGGGGTGATTAATGATCATGCAATAAGAGGCATTTCCTTACAATTCATAATAAATTAGTTGAATTTCTTTTTCTGAATAAATATGTGCCTGCCTACTTTCTAGATTTACAGTTTATCTACGTTCCCTCTCTCTACATTCACAGTCTAGCTCTGCCTTCTCTTTCACAGACACTCTCTCTACACATTCCCAGACAAGGTTTATCCCCAACAACACTTGTTTGCTTTCGCAGTTTGAGTTGTATTGATCAACTGCCACTTTCTTTCATTTTTTCCTCTTTCCTGTGTGTCCCTTTTCTGTTTACTTTCACAGTGTATAGCCACAGTTTGCACTATTGGCAAGAAGCCTTGTATAGAGCTGTAGCCCCATAGAGCACCTCAAGTCTATTGTTCCTTTTAGGCTGATCATCAGTGATTGCCCATCACAGGCTTTTACAAATATTGGAAGCACGCATGTCCATAGAAGGAAAAAATTACTCTGGTTAGCTTCTTTCTTGGCAAATTGAACACAGTCCATACAGATTAGAACAAATAGGCAGAGTCATTCAACGTTCGATCTTAGATCCAATTCAGTTCAATATTCCATCGAGAATCTTGATGGAAGAAATAGGAGTGGCTATTCATCAATATACTGATGATACCCTGATTTACATAAAAACATCTCTGTAGGATAGAGGGACTTGGGAATTGTGTAGATAACAAATACAAACATGGATGACTGGAGCGTATTCCAAAGGTAAACATGAATAGAACTGAGTTTATCCTAAGCACACGTCCTCAAGACACCAACATTCCTGAAACTTGCCTCCTAGATCATAAATCTGTTGAGTTCTTACCAACTGCTATGACAGTGGTGAAATCTGTAGGAATATGAATGGACTCTCACCTCTACATGGTTCATCATATTGAACAAGCTACCTTAAAAGCTTGAACCACATGACATGAAATAAAACAATCTTAAGCCCTTTATTCTATCTAACATAGTAAGACTTGTAGAGCAATCCAAAATTATCTATAAGATTAGTTACGGTAACTTTTTACTCACTGGCATCCTCACCTCTCACCTAGCCCCTGTTAAAGTTCTCCTTCTCTCTGCAGCGTCAAATAATTTTCAACATTGGAAATTTGATCATATCGGCTCGATGCTCAAAAACCTCCACTGGCTTCTTTTTGAGGCCACGATCAATTTTATGAAATTCTTGCCCTACTTACAAGATAATGCTTGTCAACTAACCAGATAACCAACTGTCTGCTATCAACAGATCTTGAGTCAACAGGAATCTTTCAAGTGCTCAGAATCACATCTTAGAAGCAAAAAGATTTAACGCCTCTCAAACTGCCTCTCATAGTCTCCCTGATGATGCAAGGCTCTCTAACAAAGCACTTCCTTAAATTCATATGGTTAACACTCTGGAATATAACAACTATTAAATTATCATTCAGTAACTAAGTTATGAATGACCTTCAATTTATATTGACATTGAATTACCATGCACAAACTGAGTCTTTTATTGAAATATAAATTGTGTAGATATTGGCACTACTGTACACTAGAGTGTGGTCATTTAAGCAGGTCCAGACTTTGTTGCCAAAGGTTTTGACGTATTATATTGTCTCTGCTGAAGGATGCCATAGCTCGTGGGAAGAGGAGAGAGAGGAGGTATTCACGAGCTTTGGAACAGCAGGCTTGGATGCTGTTCACCAACCATGGATTCACTGATCATTATGCAACCTGCCCCTTATCTGGTTTGTGCAATGGGCAGGATGCGTTTCCCTTTGCTAATCTGAGACACAAATCAGGACCTTTGGCAAATTTTCTGAAAGGGGATATGTATCAGTTATCAATATTAAACAAAACATTTACATGGAGAAATAAAATCATCAAAAATGTAAAATGCATGCCTTAAAATGTAATTCATCCCAAATCTACCCAAGAGTGTATCTTGTTTTTTCACTGCCCATTGTCTCTAGAAACAGAAATAGTGCATGTGGGCCATTTGAAGAAAGAACCTCTCTCACCCATTCCAATTACAGCGCACCAACTATACACCCACAGGTGACATCAAGGTTAGAAAGTGTTGGATAAGGCCAGTGCTAGAGTAGTGTTCCCTCTACATAATCTCATGTATCCCTGACATCCTTTCCCATGATGACAATACTTGTCTGGACGTCTTTGCTGGCAATGTCAATCATATCTTTCCTTTAGGTCATCATAGTGCACAGCAGGCTAATCTCTTTAGACACAAATTATTTTTCTATTCATATTCGAAGCTCTATCTTGAACCAAGGATCTACCCCGCACATAGCAAGTATTAGGTAAATGCATTATATCACAAACCTGTTATCTGTGTTGATGACGTGTATCTTTTTTTCTATCCCTGTATCCTCAATCCCCATCCCTTGTGGGATGATAAGGGCTTACTTGTCAATACTTTTAAATCTGACCATTGCGTAAGTGTAGGTTAATATTTATTGTATAAGGGCTCTGTTTAGGACACCTGTAATACCAAAAGGGGCACTTGGAAAACGTTGGCTTGCTTTTCTTCTGTACCTTGACAGGATGTGGGAGGTCAGAACACCTGTAATACCAAAAGGGGCACTTGGAAAACTTTGGCTTGCTTTTCCTCTGTACCTTGACAGGATGTGGGAGATCAGAACAAGAGAAGTGACTAGGAGGGCTAGAGCGCTAACAAAACAGTGGGACTCATGAGTGCCTGTCATTGTGGGTGAATAATTGAAATGCTAAAGTTGATCCAGACCGTGATGTGTTTCACATAAAACTTATGTTATTAGTTCTCATAGCTTGATTCTTTTTTTTTTAATAACAAATTTTATGGAGTTTATAACATCAAGTGGGCGAAACCCAGTATGCAGCATATAGACAAATGACAGTATGCATGAGAACGAGATACTGGAGAGAGCCTCACCAGGAGGTCTGCGAAACATTCGATCCAATATCCCACCCCACCACCCTCCCTCAAACCCTTCACCACGCATCCCATAAGGAACAATAAGTACATGCACGATGAAAAGAATAGATCCACAGCTACAACCGATTAGCATATTAGATTGGGGAGTCATTGATGATCAGTCATTCAATAGGGTCTAGGTTTGCTGGCTGTAAAAGGAAGGACAGGTCTATACCCCTGTATTTAGCCCACCTGGCCCAAATCTTTTCATGTTTCTGTGGACAACCCGGTGCCTGAATTACCGCAACTTCAGCCGACATACATTTATCTAAGGCTGCTTTCCATGCCACCATCCCGGGGGAGAGGAAGACTTCCAATGCTGCGCGATGTCGCGCTTGGCTAGGGTGAGGCCTAGGAACAGGAGGTGTGTCTTATATCTGATCCCCCCGATGTCTTCCGTGCTGTGTAGCAGTGTCAGTCAAGGGTCCGCCGGAATGTTCCACCCCAATACCCGCCCCAGACAGGACAGCACACCCGACCAAAAGTATTGTAGTGCCCCGCAACTCCAGGCCGTATGAAAAAACGACCCTTCCTCAGAGTTACAGCGGAGACATGTAGAGGACTGAATAGCTCCCATCTTCCAAAGGCGAAGGTGAGTGTAATATATTCTGTGAAGATATTTGAACTGAGTCAACCGGTACCTAGAGGAGACAGCAGCATACCTGGGACTAGCAAGGGCCTCTGTCCAATCATCATCTGTCAGGGCCGGTAAGTCTGCCTCCCACGCCGTCCTGGTCTGAAGTATGTTCGTCTTTGCGTGTGTGGTCAAAGTTTGGTAAATTTGGCGGATTTTATGTCCTCCTTGAGCCCCCATTAACAGTCTGCCCTCCATAGGGTGGAATTAAGGTAAGGACTTGAGGTGCTTTATCAGAGGGGACAGGGCATTGTGGAGCTGTAAATACTTATGGAACTGGGATTTGTGTAGGTCAAACTCCTCTTGCAGCCTCTGAAAGGATTTACCTAGTGTAGATTTTCCTATAGTATCCCATCTGCGGAATCCGGTCAGGATGGAGACGTTCCGGAGGTGCATGCCCTGCCAAAGGAGAGTTGTGCCTGTCAGCATGCCCCACCAGCCCATGGACTGGGACACAAGTCTCCAGATCTGAATTACCGTACGGCAGGCCGAGGGAAGGTCCTCCAAGGACGAATTACTGTATAAAAGACCAAGCAGTGGGTATTCCGCCTTTCCACCGCATAGGCCGGATCAGCTTGTGGGTTGTACCACCATTCATTGATTACCAAGAGCTGAGATGCCCAATAATATGCCCGCATGTCCGCTGCTGCGATTCTGCCACAATAGGTGGATTGGATACAGGTCGCCAGGGCTACCTGAATCCCCCCTCCCCCCCGAGGAATCTGTTTAGAAGCGCATTAATGTGAAGAAACCACGACGGAGGGATGGGATATGGGAAATTCTGCAGCCTATAGAGCAAGCGTGGCAAGGACACCATTTTGAAAATAGCGGACCGGCCATATAATGATAAGGGAAGGTGGGACAACACAGTTGTCTCCTCACGTACCGCCGGGAGCAAGGGGGCTATGTTGCATGACCACGCCACAGTGGGGCATCTGGTGATATGGACACCGAGATACTTAAACCCCTCGTCAGCAATGACCAGCTGTGTGGCCCAAGTTTGACTCCCCTGTTCGCCGCATATGGGGAAAAGAACAGATTTGGACGGGTTGGCATGTAGTCTGGTCATTTCGCCGAATTCCCGCAAAATCAGAAGCACCCTCAGTCCAGTGACCCAAGGGTCATTAAAAAAAGAATAACGCGTCATCAGCATACCGTGCTATCCTATCGGAGCACTCAGGCGACCAGTCCAGTCCTCGGTAGACCGCGTCTAAGCGCACCCACAAAGCCAATGGCTCTATCGCTAAGGCGAAAAGGAGCAGAGAGAGGGGGCATCCCTGCCTGGTCCCCCTGCTGATGGGGAAGGGGGCAGAATGGTAGCCGGCCACGCGAACCGAGGCTGTAAGATCTGTATATAGCAATTTTACATAAGCACGAAAACGGGGCCCCAGGTTAATCGCTTCCAGAAGTTTAAAAAGATAGGTCCGGCTCAATCAGTCAAAGGCCTTAATACCACAACGATGAGGGCCCTAGACTTGTGCGCACAGAGAGTGACAATATCGTCTTAAATTCCCTCTCAAAAAGTTCGACTACTGGTGCTCACTTCAAAATGCTCATCGTCCAACCATTCCTAAAATATAACAGATGAAACAGCAGACACGAACACGAAGGCAAATAGAGCCGACGGACTGGTGGGGATTGGGAAAACTATTGTGATTGGATGATGTGAAAATGAAGAAGATAGGAAGGAACTGGGGGGACTTGAAACGGCGCATGGCAATTGGAGGTGGTAACCGGGTAATTTGGATTGGGTGACTGTGTCTATGCGGAAGAACAGGACCGCTGCTTATCGGCAAGCCCATGCATCAGGTTAAATAGCAGACCGGAGAGGAAACACGATAGTAAATTAGTGGTTTAGAAATATTGCGTGGTGATTGGTTGCCGTGCCCTTCATAACCGGAGGGGCAGGGTGTGCGATTATGTGAAGCGAGAGTATCGGACAGACCGTGGGGAGATACATATCGGGAATTTGGACCGCTGCAATAATAACATGTACTTGGTCAGAGATTATTGAAAGGGTGCTGGTGGTAAACAAGGTGATTGAGTTAATTGTGATTGTTTGTTACATTGAAAATAAGACTTTAGAACGTTTTTCTCCTTGGTTTTATTTCTGATACAGAAAGAGGAATCTTGAGTTGAATCTGGTAACCTTAATGTGAAAAGATACGTTTGGGATACTTTCACCGAAATAATTGACGAAAGGTGAGATGATTGTGGGGTGTTTCGGCGATGGATATGAATAAGAATAGTAATGGCTCAAGGATGGCTTTAGAACTGTCGTCTGGGTGGTAATGAGTTTGTGGATATAGGGGACAATTGCGATAACTTAATAATAGTGGCTTGGAGATGTGGAGAAGTGTGGCTCAGGGGTTAGAGGCGGCAGACCCGGAAGCTGAGATCGGTCCTGGATCAGGGTTCAATTCCCTGCCTCGGCGGGTCTTGGGCTAAAAATTCCACGGACTTGATAATTCTTGCCCCGGTGCCTCCTCGACTCACGGGTTCACACTCTGTGACTCTGGGCAATAGCTTGCTTAATCTCCACAACGGCCCCTCGCGGCGGGATGCCTGACTTTCACCTTGTGGATACCCTGCTACCTCACAGGGGAATACCAGGACGGGTTCCCTAAGCAAGTGCCGGGAAACCCACTGCGGGTAGCTGTGCGCTATATAAGCTTAACTACATTTACATTTGGGAAAAAGAATTTGAGATACAATTTTTGGTTTAGAAATACACAGAGCATCAATCATTTGAGACATGGGGAAGAACAGTGACATATGAACACATTAAAGGGGCCTTTTTGAAGAGTACAGAAGAGGTGGGTGTGTTGGATTAGTCACGGGGCAATAAATCCCTTTTTAAGTACAGTGAGGAGGTTGTGAAGAAGGAATAAACATGGGGATAGATGCAGTTATGAATTGTTTTCTACGCACTAAGTATGGAATTTGACTATGATGTCCAGTTTTAAGAAATATACATATATAAAAAATGTAGAATTTAAACAAAGGTCGGATTAACATTAGAATGTAATGGTGAAAACTAGGATGTTTTGTATAGTCACATCCGGACTAAACATGGAGCTTGTAAAATAGGCAGGTAATGTTTAAAATGATATTAGGATGCGAATCACTATACATGAGGGATCTGATTATGATTGGTATGTTCTTGTTTATTTCACAGCCCTGATGATGTCCCAGAAGGGGACGAAACGCGTCGGCTGTTGAGTATATTTGGATATAAGGAATTGGAATTATCATCCCTGATAAAATTATTGGATCATAAATGGATGGAATTAACGATTGATGGACATAAAGGAAATAATTGTGGAATGAAAAAAGACATTCATATGAAATAAGGATGAAAGAGAAATTCACATGGAACTCATGGATGAATAAATCAAAAGGACATTTGTGTTGAATCAAATTGGCATTTTTCATGTTGGAAAGAATATGACAACTTAGAATACATTTTCTTATTGATCAAATCAAAATATTTGTATTGAGATACTGTGTTGAACTTGGGTGGTCCTTACATGTGTGGATCAGTCAAAGGCCTTGTCGATATCGGCCAGCCGGATATCCGCTGGGCATCCCAAACGGTGGGCCTCAGCTACAGTAGAATGTACGCGCCTGGTGTTGTGCCTGGTGGAGCGTTGAGGCATAAAGCCAGATTGGTCCGGATGCACTAGGTCTAGAATACAGGTGCGGAGGCGGTCCCACTACACCTTCCCCAGTAATTTCGGCTCAAGGTTTAGTAGAGATATGGGGCGGTATGAGCCTTGGGCCTCCGGAGGACGGCCTGGTTTAAGGAAAATGACTATTTCGGCATGGTGCCAGTCTGGGGGCAAGATCTTCTGGTCCAATGCCTGGTGTAGCACGTTTAGGAGGTGTGGACCAATGGTCCCAATATGAGGACGCATAAAATCACAGGGGAACCCGTTTGGGCCAGGTGCACCACCTGGGTGTGTATTGGTGAGGGCCGCAGCTCATCCAGAGAGATGGCTTATCTATGGCGTTCCGCTGCTCATCCGAAAGGCACCTGGGTGGGATATCTAAAAGAAAGGCATCTATAAGCGGTTCGGCAAGTCCCTCCCGGTCTCTATATAAGGCAGCATAGTCGGAAAAGGCCTGTACCACTGCCCCGAGGAGGTGCACGTGTCGCCAGCAGGGGATCGCAAGAGGGGGACTTGCGTTGGGGAGGCTCTTGCTTGACATAGTCTGTGGAGCATCTGACTAGATTTATCACCCCACTGATAGATCCTATATTGAGTCGCCAGCCAGGCTTCCTTGGCGTCATCTGTGAGCAACTAGTGTAGTTGCTGTTTGACATGGAGCAAGTTGCAGCGGGCACCTGCAATGGAGCCTTCCACCAACAAGGTTTGAAGAGCAAGTTGTCTACCTTCTAGGTCTAGAACCTGTGTCATGCAGCGCCGCTTTTCCCCAGTACGATAACTGATATTGGCCCCTCAAATTGTAGGTTTAAAGGATTCCCACAAAGTTATCGGGGACTGAGCGCACCCAATGTTGAAACTAAAATAAACGGCAGTGGCCCGATGTATCATCTCCTGATACCCGGTATCTCTAAGCAACCAGGGGGACATGTGCCATCGATATGGGGCACGACTGGTCTGCAGGCGGAGCTTGAGCTGAATTGGTGAGTGATCGGACAAGCCTCGTGGTAGAATAGCGGTATGTGACACTCTATGTATATAGCTACAGGGGAGGAACAGATAATCTAGGCATGGGGGGGGGTGTACTGAAGATGCATAAGTGAATCCGGCCTCAGAGGGATGGAAGACCCGCCAGGTGTCCACCCAACCCAATGTATGTGTCAATATGTTGAGTTTAGACCTAGGAGGAGGGGTGGCCGGAGGTCGAGCTCGCCACCTATCCGAGGGAGCCATGATGTCGTTCCAGTCCCCACCGGGTAACAGCGTCTTAAGCCAGTCTGTAAGGAAGCCATCCATCGAGGATCCCTCGCAACCTTCCGGAAAACCCACCAGGCGGATGTTGTTGTGGCGGACCCGTCCCTACGCATCCTCGACCCGTGCCACCAGTTCCTTAGAAGCCATGGCCAGCTTGTCAACCTTCCTCTGGAGGGCGGAAACGGTGTCCTCCATTGTGGAAACCCTCATCTCCGCCTCAGTGATTCGGTCGACCGCCTTCCGGAGGTCCTGGCGGAAATGACACCTTGGACCCCACCGCCCAAATCTGGGCCTCAAGGGCAGTCCTCGATTGATTAATGGCCTCCAGGAGTGTCACTGTGTCAGAGGAAAGGCCCTCCGTCGCTTCCTTACTTGCCGGGGCGAATGTGGTGTAATGGTCCATGGTAGGTTGTTTGTGTGATGCCGCACCGGGGTAGCCCTTGCCCATGATGATGTGGGGCACTTCTCAGAGGGTCCACTCCAGATCAATCTGCACCACAGCCAGAGGTGAGGGTAAAGGAGGAGCAGTATGGTACGCCACCCACCGCAGGGCCAAGCCGGGCGCACCCGATCCGAGCAAATGCGAACAGGACGCCCCTCAAAGATCCCCTAGGGCCGCCAGTGGGACAGGAAAGTCAGGATGGTTGGTGTGGCCTCCCCGTGTAGCCGCCAGTCCAGAGGGGAAGAGACTGGACATTACGGATCAACTCCTCATCTAGTTCTGCGGCCAGAAGGCCCCGACCAGCAGATCACTCTCTCCACAACTGGGGGTCAGACGCGTGGAGCTGTGGGAAGTGGGCGCTATGTGCGCTGACAGTGAGACCGACCCGGTGAGCCCCCTGCCCGGCTCACCGCAAGGATAGAGACCACAGGAGCTTGAAGGCAGAGCGGCGATCTCCCGCAGTTGGAAGGCCTTCCAGACCCCACCGGCAATATCCAGGCCCAAGATAGGCCTCACCAGGCCCAAAGCTCTCCAGCACGGGAGCCGATGCAGGCACAGCCGGGGGAGGGGTGCCGCAATGGCATTGCCGAGGAGATGTAATCCCTGCCAACGGATCACACCCTCCGCCACCCTCCGGGACCCGGACACAGTCTTTACCCCCGAGGGGGCCTCTGGGCAAGGCGGTGTCAGCTCCGGCCACGCAGCTTGGGAAGCGCGGCCGCCGCAGCTTGGTCGCAGCCGCCCTCCAGTGCGGGCGCAGTCTCCTCCGGTCAGACGGTCCGCGTGTAAATCAGATGTTTCGGGCTCCCTGCCGCCTCCGGATCACATCAGCGAAATCGCTGCATGTCTATTCTTACCTAAAAAAAAATAAAATAGCATATCACTAGGTCTACTAATTGGATTGTTTTCATTTTGGTGTCAAATAATTCTTTAAAATGTACTCTATTTTTTCTAAATAGGAGTAGGATTTTCCTCGTGTTGTGTTTTCATTGTATTACTGTTTGAATGCTGCATAAATACTTTACTAATTGCCTCTAAGTTTTGTGGTTTACCCTGACAGGGATTGTGGCCGTTGCTTGTGAAGGGTTTTACCCCACACAGCCAAGAGCCCAACTTTTCACACCCCTCACTTATATCTTTTTTTAGCCACACATTGTATGAGCGTTCCACAGCATTGTAAATCCCAGGAAACATTATGAAACATTATGGGCCCAATTCTGATGCGGTTTGGAAAGCTTCCCGACTGAATCGGTTTGGAAATGGTTTCCGACACACTCGGATCGGGAGAGTCCGACTGACCCAGTATGATGCATACGGATGCTTCCAGATACGATTTGGTTTGACTCCCATTGACTTCAATGGGAGCATATGTTCCTAACCGCATCATAATTGGGCCCTCGGTTGGGAAGACACATTCCCGATCCGATTTGGAAGGAGCAAATGCTGTTAGGAGGCTTCCCTAACCGCATCGTAATCGGGCCCTAGGTGGGAATGCTTTCCTAACCGCATCAGAATCTGGCCCTAAGTAGACAAATGCAAGCCTTAAGTGCAAATGTTTGTTCTAGCTTTATGTATTATGTTTTACTATTGTGTATACCTTGATCTTGGAGCCTTCAAGGTGTGTGTGTGTCTTCCAAGTTAGAATATGCAATGTCAGAATGGAACCCAAAAGAAAAATGCCGAGGGACCGCATACTTTGCTGGATGCATATTTGCAAAGTATACAGCCACTATAAAGTTTGTCATTTTTCGCCTGTGCCCCCCATCCATCTTCCAGTATGAGTGTATCTCATCTCCGATCACCAGTATCCTGGCTCGCCTGCAGTACAACTGATCAGTCTGCTTCTAGTGATGAAGAGGAATGCAGTACCTGGTTCCTGGGTTTCCTATATGCAACCCAATCCTTTCCTCTGCAGTAATTAGGTTCTCAACACCATGCAACACTTAGTTAGTCATGCGTGACCAGATGAATGGTTGACACTTAGGATTTGACACATAGAGCAAATTTATCTGCAGTGCATCTTCTATGTCACTATCTGTTTCCTCCTTTTCATCAATTAGTCTGATGCACATCAAATGGTATATATTTATGCTACACTCTTATCAGTACCAGTTGTAATCCTTCATATGCCTTTCCATATGCCGTAGAAAAGATTTCTGACTATTTATCAGGTTGCCCTAATCAAGCATGCTAAAAAATGCAGTATCTGGCACCCCCGGAAGATCAGCTATATAATTTTTGATTGTTCGCAATGTAAGTCGAGTGATGTTTAGTGGTAGCTGCTATTCACTCCATCGTGATAGTCATAGGCAGTGGAAGTAGCAGTGTGGAGGGTGCTGCAGCACCCCAAAAATAACCATGCTGTGGTTCAGAAGGTGGGTGAGCAATAAAAATGCCTTTAAACCTGATGGTTATCTCGTCATATTTGCTGTGTTCAGAGACAAAAGTCAAGCTATGTCTTCTGACAAATTGCTATTTTTTGAGAAACAGCTGTTTACTTTTACAAAACGCTCTCACTTTGTAGTCAGAGAAATAAAAGTGAGCTAGGTGACAATCTTTCTGGGTTATAGGAAGTGAAATAAAAGGTTTTCGGTGTCATGCTTTTTTTAACACCCAACAAAAGTTAAATACCTGTAAATGAACTATACACATCTTTCAAAATATATCATGAATTCGGAAAGCACAAATGAAGCACATTTAAAAAACATAATCTGAAGTGTGATGGAAACAATAGGATCAAAACAAATCAAGGCACTTTACTTGGTGACGCGCAAATGAGAAATATTCACTGAAACCCGATTTCCACACATTATAGTTTGTGTGTTCTATAGTTTTACCAGTAATCCTTCATGTCTATGCAAATCTAGTGGCCATTTCGTGGGAAACGGTGGTGTCGTAAATGACAGTGCGCTACCACCAATGCTGCAAAATTATCCACCGACTACATGCCGCGCCCTTGCCGTTATCCTGCTGAATGGACGTGATACATTTGCTACACTTGTTTTTTTGTGGGGTGCTTTTTTTCACAATCAGTGATATAACAGAAACAGCAGCTCCCCCACTGAAAATGGTTCCCTTGCCACTGGTGATAGATGTTTTAGCAAAGGCCTTCCAGGTCAGAAGAAAGACTCATGGTCTGGGATGTGTTTTCAGCTACGCGGCACCCGTGCGTGTAAATGAGCAGTCCCCCCACGCCTATGGACACTAAGCAGCAATTTAACTACTTACAATACACATTTGTACAAAGGCTCGAAGCACATCATGAACCAGTGGCTTTGCAGTACCATGTGTGTTTACCAACGCCCAATCACTCCACGTTCACAGCTCTGCACTAAATCATTTTGAAAGCGAGCTGGAATGTGTCATTACATGTGGGTGAGTTGACAGTTTGATGGACATCTGGGAAGCTGCTTAATTTCATCTGATGTTTTCTGTTAGATGAAAGCGGCCCTGGGATCGATACAGTGGAATTCAGGCTTCAATCTCTTAGAAAAACATGTACTGCAGCCCTCATCCATCACGCTTTCTCCTTAGACCCTTCAAGGACTGCTATTTGGTCTTTTCAATGCCTGCACTATAAAAGCTACCAAAAAATCAGATAATGCTCCTTCAACACTCCACATTCCTTGGTGCTTTAGTCTTCTGTAATGCAATACCTAATTCCAGTCAAATCTACCCACCACATTTTCTAGGACAAGGTATTTTCACTCCAGGCATAGAATTTTGGGGGCAACTGCTAGACAGCTGGATGACGTGCAGCTCGAGCGCTCTGCCAAGAAGAAGATGTCGACCTTGATTCTGGACAAATCACTTAGGGGCATATCATCAAGGGGCCGCAATAGAATTATCGCCGCTTTAGCGTCCATTTTTGGGCGAAAAGCAGCGATAATTATATCGCAATATCAGCAAGGGCACGCTAGCGCGTGAATCCATGCCTTAGTGCCCATTTCCTTTGCGCCTCGCATCGCTTTTGAGATGCAAAGTAGGCGTTCCTGACTGAAATTCAGCTAAAATAGTCGCTAACACAGCTTCTCACTATCAACAAGGATATCGCTAACCCGCCTAGCGACTAAAAAGTTGCGCTAACGTGTACATCGCCGGTTTCTAACACCTGCTAATTTTCTGACTTACCTATATGTATCATGGGAGGTGGATTGTAAAGCTAAGTCCACATCTCCCTATCAACAATGATTTCCCTATCGCTGTTCTTTATTGCTGAAAATCAAGCGACATTCCCGCTTTTCGCCGCTATTGCCGGGATTTCTATCGTCTCGGTGATGCGCGTTGTTAATAGCTCGCTAACCGGGCAATAGAATCCGGCGATAGAAATGTTCACGGTAAGCACGGCCAGCGATAATTATCACTGCCGCTTGATGATATGCCCCGTAATCTCTCCGTGCCTAACAAAAATAAACATGTCCTTCTGTAACGCAGCTGGTGCACAAGTAAAGCGGTCTGATACCTTCACCTTAAGGTCGAGTTATATATCTATATATTTAAAAAAAGTAGGTAAGGTTGAGATTTTGGAAGGGTATCTTTTCGAGTCTACTATTGTGCAATATTTATTTTGTTGTCTGTGTTTTCCTATGCTTATAAAATTGTTGGCAATGCTGGGTAATACGACGGAAATCTGGCAGCATTTAAAAGTATTAAGTAAAATAAACTCCCAGTGAAACCTTTAGTCATACCAAGCATTTTGTTTCTTGTTCCTTGTCCTGGACTGAAGAAGAACTTATCCTCATTCTTCGTTTCTTTCTCCATCTTCCTCTGGCTACCCATCCGATGCGGAGTTCTTCACTTATCCATGTCCAGCCCATTGTATCATTTTATGTCTCTTCATCGCCTGAACTTGTGGTTGAGCACCTGAAGGCTGCATGGACTTAGGCCCGACCTTTACCAGCAAAATGACATTCTGCATCTCACTTAAAACCCCTGTGCTAGACAAGGAGTAGATTTTCAAGCAGGCTTAGGCTGTAGGGAAGTTTACGAGGGCAGACCTTATTGGTTATAATGATTGATGATTTATAAGAAAACGTTCAGTCCTTACTGAGCAATACAGGTTCAATGTGATCCCATTAAAATCAACAGTGTTAACCATTCTGTAAGCAAAGTCCCTCAGTACGCATGGAGAGCACCTACCATTATGGATTCCAGTAAAAACCCTGCATGAGCTCACTCGTTGAGCCTGAAAACAGACCGTAGTTCACCCGGGAAAGAATAAAGCAAGTTTGACCAACACATAGGCTCTCTGCACAGCCACTGAGAAGAGTTCTGAAAACCACCCTATGTGTGAAGGAAGCCTTTGACCTTCAGCTCCCTATAAGGTGGCCATCAGCGTGCCTAGAAGATGGCCCATGTCCACGCGCTGTTCCGCCTGAGGTCATAGGGGGACCTTCATTCTCAAGGAACTAGAGTGGGAATATCAGGATGAACGCGCCTCTAGGGTCCGCCACGTGCTCGGCTTGAACCACTTCCAGGTTACACGGCGATAGTTAGGGCAGACGTTTCTGTGGTCCAGAGCACAAATCATATGAATAAGTAAATAAAGAACTATGGGCCATATGTAGAAAGCAAAATTGCGATCGCAAACGGCGAAATTCGCCGAATTTCGGCGTTTGCGATCGCAATTTTGCCAAGTGGTATGTAGGAAGGCAAATCTGCTTGCAAAATAAGGAATCGCTAAATTTGCGATTCCTTATTTTGCAATTGCATTTAAGGAATCGCAAATTTTGCGATTCCTTAAATGCAATGTAAGAAGCACCAAAAAAGTGCAATTTGGCCTTAAGGAATCGCAAATTACCACCAACTACAGGTTGGTGGTAATTTGCGATTTCTTTCAAAAATGCATATTTTTGCATTTTTCAAAGTGGCATGTGGTGCACACACATGTCCTTAGGGCATGTATGTGTGCCACATGTGCACCCATGCTCATTTCAGAGGTGCAACAGGGTGTCCTTTTGACACCCTGGCACACTTGAAATTGCATTCTCAATTTGCGATTCTCTAATTGAGAATCGCAAATTGAGAATGTCTTCCCATTCATTCCTATGGGCCTCTAGGCCCATAGGAATGAATGGGGAGGTATTCCTTAATTGCGAATTGTAATTTGCAATTCGCAATTAAGGAATATGTAGGATTCACAAAATTATTTGCTAATCCTACCTACATTCCGTTTTGCAATTCTCTAATTGCGATTCCCTAAAAATTGCAATTAGAGAATCGCAAAACACGTTCTACCTACATATGGCCCTATCTTCATAACTGCTCATAAATGCGAACTAATGGAAAAAACCAGTGAGGAGCAAAGCTCTAATTTATTTCGCCACACAGTGTTTTGTTGTTTTTGCATTGCAAGTGTTTCAAAACACAAAATGCAATAAAATGTCATATTAGTGCATTCTGCGTGAACACATTGAAGCAGTAAATCGTCATTATTTAATGATTGATTATGTGCAGGAAGGTGTCCATTTCTACACATAAACAATCATTAATGGCGTTTAGCTCTTTCTATGTGTGCTGCAGAATTCATCACACATAGAATAAGCAAGATCAAGGAAATATAAAAGTATTTCTCCTCGTTTCGCCATTCTAATGCCTTCTCTTGCATGGCGTTAGTTTTTGGCTTTGCCCCAGATTTACACATCCTTGTAAATCTGGGGCAGCGTAAAAACACAATTGGTGCTGCGGTGGAATGCCTACAGCAACACCCACTACACGCCTCTTTCACACTAAGTCATGCGTGTAAAGGAGCTGTATTTACAAGGCGGCGTTAAGTAGCTTAATGCTGCTTTGTAAATATGGAGAAGGGTGTATCACCACCAGAAAGTCACTAAAAGTGACATTCTGGTAGCACTATCCCCTTGTAAATATACTCCTTCATCTGAATGGCTGCCCACTTATATTTCATGAGCCATTTCAGAAGTCTGTGTAAGTGGTACAATGCATTGGTAGAGAAGAATGCATGTTCATATTAGTGCACAATACATGTTCCCCTTAAATGAGGTTCAGACTCGTAGTTGATCATCAGCCACAAGATATAAGCGATGCAAAATTCAATTTCAAAATGCAGTATAAATGGTGAGTCACATACACCTGAATATTTCTTCAACATTCTCAGTATACTCAAATGACAGCAAATTAAATGTTGGAATGCCACACTAAGGGGGTCATTCTGATGGTGGTCAAACCACATCCGACAGCTCTTCGTATGCAGTCCAACCACCATCTGTTGCTGCGGTCCCACCAACGTATTACCATGCGTGCGGTCAGAGGCAGCAGGAGGAGGGACAGTCCGACACTGTCCAATGGGCTCAATGAGCCCGTTGGACAGTCAGTGATCCCTACAATAGGGGCGGTGCCTGCTCAGGCACCGCCGTAGGGATTACAATATCCCTTTCCCGCATGCAATTTCATGGCGGTTCACTCGCCATGAAAAGGCAGGCGAAAAGTGACCTCCTGGCCCTCCGCTATGGTGCACTCCTGAACATCCCTGCACCTTGTGGTAGACACCGCATGGTGCCTGCCACACGGTGCATGGATGTTTTTAAAGTGTACATTTTCTGTTGCGGCTTGTGCTGCAGCCCGCAGCACAAGCCACAATGGAAAATATACACTTTGCGATCACCGTGAACGCTGTTGCATTGTAATATGGGCAGCGGGAATGCCAACTTCTTGTCGGGTGGTCCCTCTTCCACTGTGGTCCCGGTCCGCCGAGAGTCCTGCCGGCAATGGAATGATGCCCTAAATGAACTTAGTTAAAGAGATACATATATTTTGAGCCTCAATTTCATTTATCAGAAGGACGTTTTTCAGGGTTTCCGTAGTTCCAAGTATTTATTGTGCCAAGGTATATACCCTTATTTAAAAGAAGCAATAAACTCATCATGAACATGTTTTAAGAGCTCAACATTTCCACATCTTAAAAATGCTCTGGAACCCACTCGAAATGTCATCGAATGAATGCACAGATCAGACGAATGTCACTTTGTCAATTTTAGCCTCTATCAATGGATGCGGGCTGCAGCAGCCCAAGTGTTCCTGCTGTTTGTCATATCGGATGGCCAATAAATATGCAAGAGGTAGGAATGTTTTATGCGGTCGCACATTTGCACATTTGTGATAGCATCGGCTATGCAACTTTAATCTTTGGCGCAGGCCTGCTCCAGTGGAGCATGTTTTCTTTGTAAATAAATGGCCTTGTGCACTTTGACAGACTTGCACGTTGTTTTCTATGCAAATGTTTGATTATCTTTGTTTTTTAACCATAAATACTGACATCAGATCTGAGTTACCGTGGGCGAGGTGACTTGTAGATTTGGTAAGCATTGGACCTACACATTAGATAATACATGCTTGTACTTTTAGCGAGAGAGAACTTTTTTGTAGGTTTCCCTATGAACCAAATATTTTTCTTCATATTTTATATTTTATCTTCAATTTGAACATACTTTGTTTCTCGAAATTCCAAAGGAAAGAACCATGAGGTGGAATCAAAATTGGACAGCCTGGTATTTGGCAACCAGGGCATTCAACAGCTGTGCAGGCAAGCATGGTATGCTTAGGATAACTGGGGCTTAGCGCGGGTCCTGCTGCCACTGTGGCGTAGGGGGCCCTCAATTTTTCAGCGGGACCCATTCAGCCCAAAGCTGATGCATATCTGTGAGATATGGTAGACTCAGAGGCTTCTCATCATATTTTGTAGAGGGCCCCTTAATGTTGCATTCAGTGATGGCGAGTAAGGAAAAGGGGTGGGGGAGGGGGAGATGATGATGACGACGGGGGTTGTTTGAAAACGTACATTTTTTTTAAAACTGCACTTACCTTTTCTCTGCCGACCGCATCGCTCCACCGCTTCTCTGCTCTTCCTGACTCCAGTCTGGAAGAAGCTGCAGAAGCCCCCGGGCCTACAGGCTCCCCTGAGCCAATCACTATGCTGCAATGCAGCATTGTGATCGGTCTGAGCTTCGTGGACCGGTGCTCAGATCAGGACAGGGAGCCTGTGCATATTCCTACCAGGCTATCCATTACATCTTGGTAGGGAATATGCAAAGTGTGCATGACTGCTTGGCCGGCCAAAACGTCCGGCCAAGCAGTCATGCGCACTTAGTGTGCATAGTCCACTCTTCCTCCCACCCTGAGCCCCCAGCCCGACTCTGCCCTAACCCAGCCCACAGAAACCAAAAATAAAACGCCATTGTTTGCGTTACGCCACTGGGGATAACGTTTGTCGCCATGTGGATGTACCGCTGGGCTGTTGTTTACCACGTTTTACAATCTACTAGCATCTTACCACAAATCAGCTCAATGACAGATGGTTCCAAAATTCAGAAATCTTACTAAGGTGTGTCTGAGTATTTTATTTTATGCTTTCAATAAAGATATTTAAGTGCCTCATGTGATTGACGCCTTCTGAGGGTTAACAGTTAACATATAACAATGCTCTCATTTTGCCTTTCGAAAATGAAGTCTTCCTAGGGAATTCTGAAAATACTGAAAAAGACAATGCCAACTAGATAGGAAAGCTTATCCTAAATTTAAACTATTATTTCAAAAATAGAAAACCACAAACTGGCGGTTTCGAAAGTGCTCAGCTATTTAAATTCCTTTCGTAAGCAATACAAGTTACAAACAAAGGCCCTAATGAGAACTGGCATGATTCACTGACTCCATAGACAATCGCCATAATAATACCCATCATACAAAATAATTCCTGATTCAAATGAAGGAATAAGAACAATACTAGGTCCACCAAGGAGACGTTCTCATTTAATGGCTGCAACTGATGTTTGTTCATTCGAGGAGAGATTTATTTTATTTTTGTACATAAAAAAGGAACCATATTACATATGAGCGTAGCTATACATGGACTTTCACATATCATGATCACGAGCACCACTTTGGCTGTTTTTTAAGATACGGTATCTTATATGGGAACACCACGAAGCAAATACAGACGCAGGAGGTAAGCGAAGTGTCCTTTATTTGAAAGTATGAACCTCTGCACCTACAGCTTGCCAGTTCAAGGCGCATTCTGTCAGATGCACTGCCTGTCAACATTCCAAGGCAGCCTTCACCTGAGGGTTCTAAGATGGAGCCAAGGTGACAGGAGAGGGAGGGGAGTGAACAGGACTGTACCAACAGGGTAAGATATATCACATCTCCCTCCCTAAAGTGGTGAGGAGCAGAAGGAGAGGGAGGCGAAGAAGAAGGGGATGAGGACAACAGAGGAGGGGAAGAAGAGAACAATGAGGGATAGACAGGAAGTAAGAGAGCGAAAGGAAAAATAGAGAGAGAGAGAAACGGGAGGAAAAGAGAGAAAGAACGGAAGTAGACCCAGGGGTAGAAAATCCGGAGGAGGGTAAGCGGGAACAACCAATGGCAGGACATTAAACAGTGGTCTTGCGCAGAAGACCACATAACATGAGATACAAAAATTGAGCTGAAAACATCACACCATCTTATAATCTTTGTGCCAGCAAGGAGAGCTCTTGGATCTTTCCCCTCTTCTCCCCTGAACCTCTTCCGAATGAGTGCCATATGTGGGAGGATCCCTAATCTCACTGGGACTTGACCTGTCCGGGCAGATGGCAACACGATCCATACTCCACATTTTACCATTTTCAAGAATCACCATGAAGCAAATACAGACGCAGGAGGTAAGCGAAGTGTCCTTTATTTGAAAGTATGAACCTCTGCACCTACAGCTTTCCAGTCCAAGGCGCACTCTGTCAGAAGCACTGCCTGTCAACATTCCAAGGCAGCCTTCACCTGAGGGTTCTAAGACGGAACCAAGGTGCCAGGAGAGGGAGGGGAGTGAACAGGACTGTACCAACAGGGTTAGATATAACACACCAACATCAAGGTTACATTAAATTTCTTTCCACAACAATGTTCCCAACGCTATGAAAGTTCACTCTGTCAATGTATTTCATATGTAATGGATACATTCAAGAGATTCAAACCATAAGCAGGTTTCCATATCTTGCATTATTTTATTTATTCTCTGAGATTAATGTATTACTTAATGATGTTGTTTTATGAAATATACATATTCCTTGATATTAATGTTTCATATTAAATTATAAACTAAGTGGGGAGACCCGAAGAAAAGCATCATTTTCTTTACAATAATAGTTGAATGGTGGACATTTCTAAGACACTGCCATACGGTAAAGGAAACATTCTCCACCACTTGGACAAAAGGAACAACGATTGTGTGCCTTTTCATATCGTACTAAAGCTCTTCATAACTCTAGTCTCTGGTTCTGTAGTTTACTGACTCTGGATGAAAAATGTCAGTCAAATTCCGAATATTCAAGTGTTTATGTGATTTATAGTTTGCTGAACATGAGGGCCATTTTGGGGCTTTAAAGACATGCCTCAAATATTTACTGGTAATCTTCCTTGTTTTTAGTCTCACTGGTTGGTATCCAAGTCATTACTTCTACATCACTCATCATCACCCCAGTCTCTGCTCACAAGGAATATCATAGCCGCCCCAGAGGCATATGGACACACCAGCAAGAAACACAGAAAGTACCAATCTCAAATTGCACTGACATAAGGATGGCATGAAATAACTCAGACAGAACCATTCAGGGAACTGCAACAACAAAGTTCAAACCTCCACAATCCAACCCTCAGAAGCCTAAGAGACAGGCAATGGAAAGGGAGAGAGCTACATCTATGTAACACATTGCAAAAAGATAAACCTCAAACCCTGCAAGGGAAGCTCCCACTCAGAGCTCACATGCCTTGAACCTCACAAGGAGCAAACACAATCCTAGCAATGGCAGAAACATCTACAGACCAAGAGGCCCAAGCTAAGCTCTATCATTTCAAAAGGCACAACCAAGTACAGACAGAGATGGAAAGTAAGAGAACAAAAATACTGGAAGAAAATGTCCTGTGCACCAAACACCAGGGACCGTATTCCATATACGGCTCACTTTCTCTGTTTGTGACATGGTGCACCTTTAAATAAGTATGCCATGAGCAAACAGGGAAAGTGCGCCATGTTACCATGAATGCGCTGCCCCCAAGGCAGCAATGAACTTGTGCTGCCCTGGGGGCAGTGCATTCAAGTGAAATACAGTGCAGCTGCTTCAAAGCCGTCCATGTTTCACTGTGCAGGCGGTACACGCTTGTACGTTCAAGAAGGGAGAGAAATCCCCTTATAGGCAAGTGCTGTGAGAGACTGCACCCGCCTGCAAGGGGATTTCTGGTATGGGGGTCCATGGGATACCCTTTCTCCCCTCCCGAAGGCTGCCTTTAGGAGGCACACTTAAAGTGTGCCACCTTTTTGTGGTGCAATTTCTTTTTTTTTTTTTTTTTTTTTTTTTTTTTTATCCTCATTTTGCGATTGAATTGATAAGGAGGTTTCTGGAGTCTGATGATCTTTTCTTTCGTTAATGTTTGCCTTCACAGTCCCGTCACTTTCTGAAAGAAACGTTGGAGGAATACCCTTTTGTTGTTTGATCCATCAGTTTTACTCCAATTACCCTTTATCGTTTCCCATATTACCATTGGTTAATGGAGAGGAGCTAGCCAAAAAGACTACTCGGCAGAAATCATTTCTGCCTGGTATTATGGTTTTACGCATTAATCATTGGATTTATTATTTATGACCCAGAAAAACATTTAAATACTTTGGAAGTGATTTTCCCAGATTTCCCAAAAATCTGTTCTCTTCGTACGGCCCCTGTTTCTATCAAGGTTATTGATTTTAATGATGTAGTTTAACCAATTTGTGTAATTTGGAGTGATTGGTTTAACCCAATTAATACAGATTTCTCTCCGGGCTAATAGCATTAAAACAAAGAGTAAATCTTCCTGTTTTTTATTTAATTTGTTGCTATCCGCATCTATACCACTAAGAATCCCAAAAAAGATAAGAGAAGTACTTACAGTTATGTTGGTTCTTAGAATCTTATTCACGGTCTTACCAATCTCCTCCCAGTAGTTGGTTATTACGGGGCATTTTTGAAACATATGGATGTCATCCGCTCTTGCTTCTCCACACTTGGGACAGAGCTTAATACTGGAACCTTTAAATTTAGACAGCTTCTTTGGAGACCAATACGCTCGATGTACTGTAAATAGGTGATTTCTTCTTAGTGGCGCTGATTTTATACAAGACCAGCATTTCCCCATAGATTCTTGCCATATCCTTTGTAAATCTATCTCTTGATCTAGTATAACTTTTCTCCAAGTTTTTTCCGGTATTAAGAAATCTTCTTCCCCTGATTCAATTAATGTCCAATACCACTTTGATATTTCTTTTCTGATTGGTGTAATTCTTATCATTTCATTTTCAGTAGTCTCATTTCCGATGTTTTCTTCTTTTAGGGACTTTGCCCAATTTGATAACTGATAATATTTAAATTTCGATATCTTACCATCCGTTTGTTCATATAGTAAGTTCCAAGGGATTATCTCTTTACCTTTTAGTAGCTGTCCCCATAGTATTATTCCTGCTGTTTTGAGTGGTACTGCTAGGGAATCTTTTAAGCATTCCGGTAAACCTGGAGAATCCCATATTGGTGCTTTTATACTATAATACGGTATATTTGCTAAACTTCTTATTTGAAACCAAAGTCTAGTGGCATTGTGTAAAATCTTTAGTTTTATTTTTTTGAAAAATTTTGGGTGTCCAAATTTATACAGGAAATAATCGGTGTTCTCCGTCATACTTTGCAGGGAACTTGGGTAATATTGATACTTCCTTAGTAAAGATCTAAAATTCTTAAATTGGAAGGACCTGTAATATTCAAATAAGTCAGGACTTGCTATCCCTCCTTGCTCTCTCTTCCTCCTTAGTCTGTTCCAGGCTATTCTCGTTCCTTTGAAGGCCCAAATGAAACTTGTAATTTCGCCTTGTATTTTCTTCATGGGTTCTTTTTTAAAATCCAATGGTATGGTGTTAAAAAGGTATGTAAACTTTGGAATAATCGACATTTTTATTACGTTGGATCTTCCCAGGAATGTTAATGGTAAGCTTGACCATGTTTTTAATATTCTTCTCATTTCTTTAGCGATTATCGTTAAATTTAGCTGCGGGACTTTGTCCAATTCTTTAACTAAAATGACTCCTAGATATTTTAATTTATCCCTACTATATGGCGAAATTGGATTGCAATTCCAACTCATTGTTTCAGTTTTTTCTTTGTTTGTTAAGTAGCCAGAAATTTTTCCAAAGTCGCTCATCATCTTGTCCAGTGCTTGGTAGGTATTTTCATAATCGGTTGTGAAAACCATTAAGTCATCAGCATATAATGCTATTTTCTTGGACCAATTTTGATATTTAAAAGGAAGAATCTGCGGGTGATCTCTAATCAAGGCGGCCAATGGTTCGATATAGAGGTTAAAAAGTAACGGCGACAGTGGGCACCCTTGCCTTGTGCCACGTTGTATTTTAATGTTATTGGTAAGGTTGCCATTGACTATTATTTTAGCTCTTGGGTTCTTGTATACCTCTTTTATGGCATTTGCAACGTTCTCCCCTAGATCATATTTTCTTATTGCTTCATTTAGGAAGGCCCAATTTACCCTATCAAACGCCTTAGCCGCGTCGTAAGTGATTATAGTTAGAGGAAGTTTTTTGGAAGTGGCGATATCAATTGCCGCGAACAGCTCATGGGTAATTTCGTGAATTTGCCGCCCTTTTATAAAACCTTTCTGGTCTGAATTAATCAATCCAGGCATGACCTTGGCGAGTCGTTTTGCTATAACTAAAGTAAAAATTTTATAGTCACAGTTAAGTAACGATATTGGTCTATATGACTCACAGATCTTTGGATTTTTCCCAGGTTTTAAAATGATGCTGATTATCGCGTCGTTCCAAGAGTCTGGAATCTTTTCATGATCTATATATATGCTGTTCATTAGATCTGTTAATTTGTTAACTAGATAATCTTTTAATATTATATAAAATTCATTTGGAAGGGCGTCTGGTCCAGCGGCTTTCCCTCTTTTTAAATTATTTATTACTTCTTCAACTTCCTCCGGTTTAATTCTTTGATTTAGCTCTGTCTTTTCTTCCTCTGTTAATTTTGGAAGGAGGATATCTTCTAAGTATTTTCCAATTTGTTCTTTAGTTGGATTTGTATCTTCTTTATATATACTGGAGTAATATTTTGAAAACTCTTGTCTTATTATATCGTCTTCAAAAGTTTCTAGCGGTTGTTCTAACATCTGGATGCATGGTATATTATTCCTAGATTGTTCACATTTTGTTTTCCATGCCAATAGTTTTCCGCACCCTTCCCCGTATTCATAATCTGCTAGTTTACTGTTTTCCCATTTTTCTCTCACTATGTTCTCTAAGAAAATTTCTAGCTTTTCTTTTAATCTTTGGTGTCTCATCTCCAACTCTTCTTTTTTTTCCGGGGAAATTTCGTTCTCTAATTGTGACTCCAAGTTTCTGATATCCAGTTCCATTTTATTAATTTCCAGTTTCTTCACTTTTAATTTATGTGCTCCCAAACTAAGCAATTTTCCCCTTATCACCGCTTTATAAGCATCCCAGGTTACTTGTTTTGAGATATCCGTTGCGTTTTCTTCAAAGTATTGAAATGTAGATGTTTCTAGCTGGTTGATATACTGTTGTTTGTGTAGTAAAGAACGGTCTACTGTCCATCTAGAGGGGGTTGCATCTTTGGGTACAAGCAAGGTTAATTTTACCGCTGAGTGGTCAGATATGTGAGCAGGGATGTGTTCTATACTAATGACCCTACTCTGTAAAGATCTGCTTAAAAGATAGAGATCTATCCTTGATTTGTGTCCTAATTTCTTATTGTGAAAGGTAAAAGGATATATCTTATCTCCTTTTTGTGGCCACATATCTTCCAGATCTAGATCTTTTCTATATATGCTTAGCCATTCCCTCATCTTAGGTAGATTAAAATGTTTATTTGGAGGTGATCTATCCTTTTTTGGATTCATTATTATGTTATAGTTTCCTCCTATTATAATGGGATCAGATGTTGGTAACAACTCCGAGTATAAGTTTTGGAGGGGTATAGGGTCATCAGTGTTTGGGCCGTAGTATCCTGCTATATTTAATGTGGATCCTCCTATTCTTATTTTTGCTATGGCCCATCTTCCTTTGTTGTCTACTTTCTTACTTATCAGTTTTGCCTTCAAAGATTTTTTTAGGATAATTGCTACCCCCTTCACATTACAGTCTTGGGTAGTATATATACACGTTTCTGCCCAGTTTAATCTTTTTATTATCTGTTCCCATTCAATACTAACAAGGTGGGTTTCCTGAAGTATAATAATCTCGCTTTCTGTCTCTTTTATGTATTCCATAATTTTCCTCCTTCTATTTGGGGTTCTTAAGCCATTAACGTTCCATGATAAAATATTTATTATTTTTTCTTTCTTCATTTCTTCTTAAAGATTTTTTCCTGCGAGGGCTGTGTTAAGGCATTCTTGTAATATTTTATTTGCCATCCTTTTGACTCCATTTGATTTATGAGGTTATTTTTTCTGAATTTTTCCCTAATTTGCTCCCCACCCGTGTGTTTTCTATTTACATTATAGTGTTTCTGTGAGATTCGTTTCCCCCCCCCTGAGGAAGCCCCCCTTCTTCTTTTGGGTGGAATTATCCATCCAATTCGAGCTCCAACTCACCAGTTTTCTTACTTATATATATTGAAAAATTTTCTTTCCTTCTTTAATCGAATTCTTTTTAAGGGATATCTCTTGAGATTCAGTTAGTTTTATCTTTTATCTGTTTTATAAAATTTTCTACGTCTTGAGGCTCTCTGATATTATGCATTTTGTTTTGCCACATTATTCTTAATGCTGCTGGGAATTTCATCTGGACATTTGCCCCCAATGTTTTCAATTCCTGCATATATTGTCCCAACTCCCACTGTCTATCTTGTGTGGCTTTGCATATATCTGAGCGAATTTTGAATGACCAATTATCTTTGTTTAGTGTTCCGTTTTTTAAGCCCTCACTCAATATCTTTTCTTTGAGAGTGTATGACATAAAGTTGACCAAAATTTTTCTTGGTTTTTTCTTTTCTTTATTTTTCCTAAACGGATCCCGATGTACCCTCTGAATATTTTCCGTCAAGTTACAACTTTTGGCCCACGGGAAAAATTCCTCAAGAAGTGAAACAATAAAAGATTTTATATCCGCTCCTTCCATATTCTCCGGGATGTTTAGAATCCTAAGATTGTTTCTTCTCCCTTGGTTTTCCAATGATTCCAGCTTCTCTTTAATTGTTTTCTCGCTATCTTTTATTTTCAGAATTTCTTTTTGATCCATGCTGACCTTTTTGCTAAGGGATTCCACTGCTGCTTCTACTGCAGTAACTCTCTCTCTGCAATTTCAGTGCACCTCCTAAAGGCATGTTTACCTCTGCAGTCCTAATAGGGTGCGGGCTGAGAGGCAAACTGATTCTCCCATTTGTACGCAAGCATGCCTCCATACAAACCAGGGAATGCCCTTTAATGACAGCACTGGTGCTACATTAGATCCATAGCTATGTGTATTACAGAAGGGGTCGCACAAGCATCTGTGGCCCCTTCTGTAATTTTAAAGTGCTCCAGGAGCACACAAAGTGGTCACACATGCCTGCTGCGCCCCTCGGGTACTCTGTGTAATAGGGCCAGAGAAGGCCACCTCCGACAGAAACAATGGGGCAGGAAAAAAAACAATCCAACATTTAGAACCTAAATAAGGATTCCTGCTAAATCAGAGCCTCAATTAACATGAAGGAGAAAGCAGAGGAGTCCTCTCCACCCAGCCAGCTGGGACAGGAAAAACAGAGACAAAAAGTACAAGGGAACCAAAAAGAGAATTCGGAGCTCCCATAGACCCAGAGAAGAAGAAACATGGAACCCAGAGAGAAGGACACTAACCCAAGCCACCCAAGAGGCCCGAAAGCTGGAATAAATCAACAGAAATCCCAGTGGAATCAAAGAGGTAATGTGGAGCGGGAATTCCAGAGCCCAATCTCAAAATCATACTATCAGATCAAGATGGAAATCCACTCTGACAGAACAACCAGGAAGCTGAGTAGAAACAGTACCAGCTGGAGCAATCAAGTGACCAGATGAACAGAGTCCTATAGAGAGCCATTAGGAACAGACAGGTGAAGGGGAATGACCACTACCTACTCCACACCCAACTCCTGGACCAGCCAAAACCCATGTGGCAAGGAACTGTAGGCGAAGCAACTGATAAGGTAACCAGCCCTCATGCCCTGAGAAAATAAGTAGAGGGAGAAATGACCATTAAAACATTGATTACAATAGGAAACAAGTTCCAAAAAAATCATAACTCACCAGACCACTATCCAGAAGGAGAAGAGGCACAAGAGTGAAACAGAGGAGACTGGAAAAAACTTCCCAGCCAGTATCTCAGCACCAAACCAACCCCCATGATAGGCAGGCAGAAAAAGAAGACAGTACAACAGCCAAAAGCACAGCCAAATGGCCAGTGAAACTGAACAAATGAGTAAAGCCTGACCCAAATACCAGCAGTGCAAAGAATTGTGAGCAAAATGCCTGCTTGGAAAGGTCCATCCCCACCAAAGTTCCACATCCAAGGGATCAAACCACTTCAACATGATCGACAACGTTTCGCCAAGTTGGAAAATTGGAACCCGTCCCCCCAACAAGGACGGTATAAACTAACATCAAGCCAGCAGCTGACCAACAAGAGACACCAAGATGAAAAAGAAGCCACAGGGCAGAGGCACACAAGGGATATCTGAGTCCAGAAGGGTGAGAGTCACGGAATCAGAAACACCCACACAGCCACGCCAACAAGCCCCCAGCTTGAGACCACTCAGGCCTGTGAACAATCCCTAAAGGCAGATGGACCCACTTTCAGACTTATCTGTTAGACAGTCATGAGCAAAGCTGGAAGTCTGAGCTTGGGACTGCAGAAGGAACTCCAACAGAAAGAAATCACTAGCGAAGGTACCAACCAGTATTGAGGAGTTCCAAAAAAATCATAACTCACCAGACCACTATCCAGAAGGAGAAGAGGCACAAGAGTGAAACAGAGGAGACTGGAAAAAACTTCCCAGCCAGTATCTCAGCACCAAACCAACCCCCATGATAGGCAGGCAGAAAAAGAAGACAGTACAACAGCCAAAAGCACAGCCAAATGGCCAGTGAAACTGAACAAATGAGTAAAGCCTGACCCAAATACCAGCAGTGCAAAGAATTGTGAGCAAAATGCCTGCTTGGAAAGGTCCATCCCCACCAAAGTTCCACATCCAAGGGATCAAACCACTTCAACATGATCGACAACGTTTCGCCAAGTTGGAAAATTGGAACCCGTCCCCCCAACAAGGACGGTATAAACTAACATCAAGCCAGCAGCTGACCAACAAGAGACACCAAGATGAAAAAGAAGCCACAGGGCAGAGGCACACAAGGGATATCTGAGTCCAGAAGGGTGAGAGTCACGGAATCAGAAACACCCACACAGCCACGCCAACAAGCCCCCAGCTTGAGACCACTCAGGCCTGTGAACAATCCCTAAAGGCAGATGGACCCACTTTCAGACTTATCTGTTAGACAGTCATGAGCAAAGCTGGAAGTCTGAGCTTGGGACTGCAGAAGGAACTCCAACAGAAAGAAATCACTAGCGAAGGTACCAACCAGTATTGAGGAGTTGGCCTAACGGCTAGGGCGGTCGACCTCAAATCTGGGGAACTGGGTTCGAGCCTCAGCAATGACGCTGAACATCCTGTGATTCTGGGCAAATCCCTTAATCTCCCCGTGCCTAACAAAAAAAAATGAATGTGTCCTCATGTAATGCAACTGGTGCTATGTAAAGCGCTCTGATACCCGATTCGGATCAAGTTCGCGCTATATAAAATTAAGTAAAAAAAAAATGTAAAAAAAGAAGGAAGAGTTACATGGAGCTGGCCTGTAGGAAAGTCGATTATTTTTTGGGGTGCTCAACTTGCCCACTTCAAAGAATAATAACACTCATTGTTAAGGTGAATCCTCAAAATCACTAACTTAACCTGAGCTCATCTCCCTGGTAGCAATGGCACAGGACAGACAGGCTTAACTTAGGGAAATGTGTAACATATTGATGCGGATAAAATCAGTAATAAAGTCAAAACACCAAGCAATAAAAACCCAAACTGAATTAGAAAAATAGATAAAATATAATAAGAAAATCACATGAAAACTTCAGAAATCCAACAAGGGGAACCGGAGCTGTGAATTTTTTAAAGTTTTAATTCGAAATAGCACTGAAAAGCACTAGGCACTAATAACAGCCCATGGAAGCAGTCGATTGGGACCTGGGTGCAATTTGAGGCTAATTGTGTTGGAGCCTGGGTCGCATATTCCAAGTAAATTGGTACCGATGAATGTTTAAAAAAGTGTCTAAGGGCCTTATTACGACTACGGCGGTCCATAGGACTGCCCTAGTCATGGTCCGTCAGACTGGTGGTCCACCCATCCTATTAAGATTTGGTCGGTTGGACCACCAGAGGACCGCTGCAACCCCGGGGATCCGTGATCCCGCGGTGGTCTTGCAGCGTTCTGAGGCCACAATATGCTGTCGGTGCTGCTGTAGCACTGCCAAGCATATAGTTTCTTCACGCCACAATTTTCACGGCGGTGAGCCCGCTATGAAAAGTGTGGCATTGAAGAAACTTTTTACTCCTGGCCACAGGGTGCATGTGACCCCTGTCTGTAAGCACCCACTGTTCCTGTATGGCATGGACTGCACAATCCCTGCCATGCAGGAACGTGCTTTGGTGCTCACATTGAAATACCAAGGCACTGCCGTGGGACAGTTTAAACACCTCCCGCTAGACCAGGATTAAACTCCTAATCTGGTGGGCAGTGTGCGGACGGCTTTGGTGGTCTCGCAGTGGCCCACTGCGAGACCAGCAAAATCGTAATAAGGCCCTAAGTCCTACTTCAGGTAGGGACTTAGTCACTTGTTTGGTGAAAAAAATTAGAAATGTCTTTCAAGTTCCAACACAGAATGGAACTTTGTCATTTTCAAGAAGAAATATCATCCTTGCGCTGGATGCCACTGAAAGTGTAGCCTCCACCAGATACCTGAAGCAGTTTGGTCCCACTGGTGCTCTGGAGCTTTGGAGATTTCATACTGAAAGCGTTTTAATTCCCAACGCAGAATGGGACTTTGTCCTTCTTTCAGAGGTGTGGAGCTCTCTAAGTGGGGCACAGCTAAAATTCAGTCCAGTGCTGGTGAACTTTGCCTGTAGAATACTTTTTCCAGCATGGTAAAGTGAAGTTCTGGAGTTCTGGACGAAATGTTTTCAAAAGTTTCCAAACATTCTTCTGGTGCTCAATCAACCACATGAATACACTTTTAAGACTCCAGGGGGCAGATTTACAAGCCCCTTGCACCACTTTTGCGTCACATTTCCCATGTTAGAAATGGCAAAAAATTGGAGCAAGGGCCTTGTAAATAAGCCCTCAGGTCCTCAGGGAAACGAACTTAGAGACACTCAGGGTGTCAGGGAGAGGCCAACAGCAAAGACTAGTTCAGGTCTTAGTGCTAGTTCTAGTCCAGGTCCAGCTGTCACTGTTCAGCTGGACACTTAAAGGAAATGGCCTCTTGCACCTTGTGTCCCTATAGTGACACAGGAGGTCAGTCAACTGACACTTGAAGTGCAGTCCACGTCTTTGCCTTTGGTACAGGAGGGAGGAGGTCCAGTCCTTCAGGGCTTCTCTCAGAACACATAGACCATGTCTAGTCCTATTCTGATCTTTCACAGGTCCAATCCAGTGAGTGTTCTTCCGTGGGTTCCTTGGGTTGTCACATATATGGTAGCACTAGCTAGTAGGTCGGGGTGACTCCTGCCCGTTCCCTAAACAATGGGGTAACATTACCAGGGGCAACTCTACTCACTTTTTCAGACATTTCTGTTTGCCCTACTGTAAAGAATCTTACAGTACATCTCAGTCTAAAAGCTCAAGATGGAGAAACCTTTTTTCATTGATGCTGAGGCACTGCACCCACCAAGATGTGCAGCCAGGAAAATGAGCAACGCCCTTCCCAGTATTTCCTCTAAACCAGTCATTGGGGTAGCTTCCCTCCAAGAGTGTTTGGTGCAAATCCCACTGTGGGACAAAGGCTCCCTTCTCCAGGTCTCCCCTTGCATTTACTTATGACAGGAAAGAGCACATTTCAAGGTAATTAAGTTTCTTGGTCCACATTAACTGGGCTTGCTGTAAGGGGAAGAAAAACACCTCAGCGCACCCAGACCATTGGCTCGCCTCTATCAACAGTTTTCACCTCTTTTCATACCTCTTTCAGGCCAAATACATGCTGAATACAGGCTGTTATGTTGCTGCAGAGCTAATGCAGAATTATCTCCCAGCAACTTAAGGCAGGGAAAGGTAACATTTCCAGTACATTTATTAAAAATCCAATTCCATCATTCGATTGGAGTTTTAGAAAATATAAAAACTAATTTTTGAATGGAATCAGTAGCTGGCACAAGTCAGAAGTTAACGATTAAAGTGTATAATCTATTTTTTTACTCTTCCTGCGAGCCAGTCTTACCAGTGATAATGTCATTTTGGACCTAGTCATTAGAGGAACATTCCACTAGTAATTTCACACATGTTCAACTCTTAAATATTATACACCCTTACTTGTTGGCAACAAGCTCTGGTTAGGGATGACTTATTTAATATTTAAAGTTAGTTTTTTCTACCTGTCTTAAGGTGATTTTGACAGGTTGATGCAGCACGGTTCAAGCTGCTGCTGCCAGGCTGCAATGGGTAGGTATGTAGGCATGTTATCACTTCCATTGTACTGAGTGGTAAAACAGGTGCCGCAATCCACAGGAAGCATTTAACTTTAATTGCCAGGGATGTAATTCTGCATCATGTTGTATGACCTTATAGGAAAGTTAGTTGCTCCAATCAGATTACAGCCACTTTTAACATATTCACAGGGAGAGCACACACATTTTAGCTGGGGTAAAGTGAACAGAGTACTAAAGCCAGCAAAACAGAGAGGTCAAAAATTGAGAGGAAACCACTGAAAAGATGGCTATTTCCTACAAGGTGCATGCAGGTGCGAGTTTCCACCAGACCTACCCTTACATGAGACTGTGTACCATAGAGGAAACAACAGCAAACCCCATTAGGAAAGCCATTTAACACACAGTGAAAAAAACAGTTGTTCATTGAGTTTTACCACAATTGAAAGAAGAAGGAACCCCTGTTCAAGGGATGTAATGAAGTAATAGCAACATAAGAGGCTAAACAAAGTTACCCTAGGCATCCGTGACTCAAACAAGGAAAACAACACCTAGTGCCAAGACAAACTGATTCCCACTTTCCTCAGGAGGGGACCAGAATCACAAGAAACTCACAACAAGCTTTGCCAGGGAAACTAGCACCACAGCCTCAAATCAGGAAGGATCTCGGGCGCGAAGAGAATGGTGGGCACTAAAGAAGGTGCCATATCCACAGAGTGAAAGGTCACCAGGAAAAGAGAAGTAAACCAGCAACTCCCCTTGCCCTTTAGAGTACCCCCAGATTGTGGAAGTAGAGAAAGCTCAGAGGAACCCGTACCTGCTGGCAGCGGCACAGAAGTCTTCAACCCTAGGAGCAGTGGAGCTGGAACAATTTTCAGAATAGGGGTGCTGCCATCATTTTTACATCACAAACGTCATAGGGCTCATGTAAAACCCAAGCAACACACGAAGAACAAATGTAGCAAATCATCCTCACCCATTTAGCAGGAGAGAGTGGTAAGAGTGTGGTGTGTAGGCAGTTCTGCATTCTGGAGCCCACTGTTGTACATGTATTGCTAAAGCATAGTGTGGTAGCACACTATCATTTACAGACAGCTCATTTTCTATTGAAATGGGCACTAAATTTGTACTGACATACAGTTTCAATCATAAAGCCATATAGTGCACAAATAATATGTTTAAATCGCGTTTCAACACATTTTTATCATTTTCACATCACCAAGTAAAGTGTTCAAATTTGTTTTGATCTTATTAACATTGTTGCCATCACACTTCAGAATTACAAAACAATATGCTTCATTTGTGTTTTACTAACTGCTGATATTGTTCAAGGTATGCATAGAGTGCATTTACAGGCATTTAAATATTTGGTAGAAAACAAAGACATCCTACAGCCTTTCCGTTCACTCTCCCTGTAAATCATTTTACTTTCCAGTCAGAGAAACTGAAAGCAATTTCCATGATAGAAAAATAGGCAGCAATTTTTCAGAACACATAGCTGGACATTTGCCCTTGTCTTCGAAGACACAGAAAAAGTGAAGCGATAAAAAATAGAAAGTTAAAAGCATCTTTATTGCTCGTTCACCTTCCGAAATCCAGCGCAGCTGTTTTGGGGGTGCTGCAGCATCCTCCGCACCTTTACTTACAGCCCCTATGTCCAGGAGGTGAGGTGGCACAGTCCCTTGGATTTGCGGATGGAATGGCGGCCTACCATTGCCATGTACTTCCAGAGCAGATGAGTAATAATGCATTCAAAACAACTAATCGCCTCACTTAGATGGAACAAATAACAGGCCACGAGCAGGAGGAAATGTGCCTAAACCCAGGCTACTCGAGAAATCAGAGACAAAGTGACACAGAACCCTCCACTCACGTGAGTGCATGCACCAAATGCAGGAAAGAAACTGTAATGAAGAGGCACTAAAGCACCATCCCCAAAGAAGAAAAACATCATAACAAGCATTTGCAATGCAATCGGTCTTATTTGTATTTAGCTATGCAGCACATTAGCCTGAGGGTTGAAACATCTACTGTTCTTTAACATGGAGAGAAAGAAAGCACCAAACTACGGCACATGCCAGGTATGGAAACACATTGAGAGAAATATTACCTTTCAGCGAGAAATGGTATAGTCCAAAGCTCTGTTTTCAATATAAAATCAGTTCTTTCGGTGGTCATATCCCTGAAAATACAAGATTTGAAAAAAAATGTTATAGTCTACGGGTGCTCGTGGAAGACAATTTCTATGGACTGGAATCTAGAGAATGCTAAAGTCATTCTGTTACTTTACTGACCTCTGCTGGTCGTTGTTTATCAAGTTAAATAGAGGCAGTTGCCAGAAAAATAAAAATAAAAAGTCCCTCAGCAGACAGCAATTCTGGTATTTTATTGACCTCTTCTGGTCATTTTCTATCAAGACAGTTAAATAGAGGCAGTTGAACAGAAAATAAGTTCATAAGCGGAATCAGACAAGTCCTAGGGCTGATCTCCAGAGCCCACAAAGTACATACACATATGAGTATTTACTAAAGTATATACAAGAGGTCGCAAATCCTCGACCTAAAAAATAGGCAGCAGCATCATAGCCCAGTCTACTATCCTCAGAAGGCTGGCATAGAGAATGCAATGCACAACCTGCAGGAGAAGCTTAAGCAACAGCACATGCAATCATTGGGACACGGGTATATTACCAGTCCAACATTTTTTTTAAAAACTGCAACAGTGGAAGCAACCAGGCCAACCTACTTTGCAAAACAGAAAGGCCATACAAGAGGCAGGTGCTCAGCTCAATGGTACAACACAGAAACACTGATTATCCAGCCAACTCCAAACCCTTCAAAAGGTCCTGAGCCCCGTAAACACCATGCACTGCTTAGGAACAAATACTGTGGGACTGTGGGCAAAAGCAACAGTTATCAGGATAGGAGAAGAGCACAATTTCAAAGTGATGCACGGATTCTCAACCTAAAATATAAACTCTCAGCATGTTCGCAGATATCCACAGGTCACATTGCTCCATCCTGTAGACCTCAATAAAGGACTCCAAACCAAACTGACTAGTTGTGCCTGGGCTGCTTGCTGCTTCTTAGAAACCAATACCAGTAAACTTTAAGGGGCATATTTAACAAAACGTCACGCAGCACAGCAAGTCAGTGCGCTGTGCTGCATGACAGGGAAAGGGCAGGAATGAGCTGTACTTAACAATCTGCAGCACATACCTGTCTTTTCCCAATGCTGGAGGAGTACATTGTCTACCCAGTTTCTGGTCAAAGTTTGGAGTAATGATGATACATATCCATTCACTGAGGGACTGCCAAGTCCCAACTTAGGAATGCTGTAATAAACTTAAGGGGTGGGCTAAACCTATGTTAAGCTGATATGAAGATAAAAGCAGCAATGCGCGATTAACAGGGTATGTGCAAATGTGGGCTGAAAGGTAAAATGTGATGGGACTCATATTCTATTGGATTGCTTATGGTTCTTAGGCAAACAGAAAGAGTTTTAAAACCTATTTGTATTACTTATGGAATCTCTAATCGGGATCAATCAGGATTTTTAAATGTTTCATGTGCAATTGGGAGATTTTTAAATACAATACAGGAGATTTTAGAAGGCCTGCCGGATAATTTATAACAGACCCGGTGGGTGGCATGAGACCCCCTATCAAAACGCTTTCTTTTTGTATTGTTGTATGTACATTGTTGATAACAATTTTTAGATTATGTATGATTTTAGGATGTATTTAGCCTAGCACCCACTCAGGCCCCTTCCTGCACAAAAACAATCCCCTGAGGCAATTTTCTCTTTCCATGTGTGCTGCAGATTCCAGCATACATAGAAAGAAGAATAAACAAGGCAAAATAAACATTGGGGCATATTTATGAAAGTTGTTTGTTGCCCTTGCACCACACCAGGGGACACAAGTGTGACGCAAAACGTCGAATTTATCAATCCACGCAAGGACACCCAGTGTGGCCCTGCAAGGCTTGATAAATCGAGAGTAAGGCAACGCAGCACAAATCACAGTGATGCATTACTCTGCCCTGGGAAGGTATTCCATGGGTGAAGCATAGGTGTTCCACGCATACTGCAACACAGGTAGAAAGAGAAAAATGCCTCCTCTCAGGATGTTTTTGTGCAGGAAGGTCTTCCTTCCTGCACAAAAAATTCCTGCTTACAGCATAGGCACCCTTGCACCATGGTAAAGGGTGCCTGCTTTGGAGCTAGGGAGCCAAAAGGCCGCCAGCACAAGAAAAGGACAGGAATGCGTTGTGTTAAGTTAAATACGGTTCATTCCTGCCCTTGCCCTTTCTCTTTCACGTAGCGCAGCTAGGTGGCTTGCTGCACTACGTGAACGCTACATAAATATGCCCCTCATTTCTCCTTGTTACCCCTCACCTGGGAGGCATAGTAGTTTCAAATCCCTTGGTGTTGTGTGGGAACACCCAGGCACCATCCATGGAAAGCCTCCCTGGTGCAGAACAATGCAACAGCCGATTTGCGCTGTATTTCTTTTCTCCAGGATTTACCAAGCCACTCAGGCCCGACCGAGGTGGCTATGCGTGGCTTATGGTGCAAGTGCGACACAACTACTTGATAAATAGGGCCCTAAGCTGTTATCTTTCATCAGCAAATAAATCTTGAAAAACAGGTCAGAGAGTTGACAGTTCACCGCAGCAACCTGAGTGGAACTGACAAGTTTTACAATTTATTAAAACATAGTTGTTATGACCTGGCTACAAACCGAAGATATTCATGTTACACATAGGTCGCTGCAGAAGGTGCTGCATGCTCCTGATCTACTTTGCCGGAATTGTTTGCCTACTGATCACACTCTGATCTATTAAGCATTCCATTAATTCCATGAATTATTCTATCAGCATGGAACAGGGTTGGACTGGGAGCCCAAATCAGCCCTGGCAAATTGTATGACCAGCCCTTGTATGGTGCTTAGCGAACACAGCGATCAATCCTGACCTCTACCAGGAGGACTTAGGTAGTTTCCCCCTGAAAAAAAGGTGGAAAAAATAGCAAAATGGTGCATTCTATAGCATATTTTGTTATTATATATTTAATTTAATTAGCTTTTAAAGCCTAGTAAATGATGACCTTACAGTTTACAAGGATACCCAGTCATTTCCACAGACATTCTTATAGAGAACACAAAAAATTAGATGTTAAGCAAGAAACATTGACTTAAATAAAACATAAATGCACACATTCACTGTGAAACACAGCGCCGAAGCTGGGAACACAATGAAAGGCCATTTTGAGGAATGTTAGCATTCTCCGCCACAATAAGAGGCATGGCAGGGTCAGCTTTAGCCCTGGTAATGCCTGGTGTGACAATACTTTTGGGCTTCCCCCTTGACCTCCTCCTCCACAGATTTCCTCACTATCACTCTCCAACAGTGTCCCTCATCTCTCCATAGCTCCTCCTTCACATGCATTTCAGCACCTCTCATGTCAGTGTGGGATATGGGGGTACTTTACATCACACACACATACAGAGACAATGAGTCATACATGTGTAAAACAGTGTATAGAAAGTGCTACATAACACAAAGGTGACTACAAGATGTAGGATACAAATGTCATCCATACAGTTAGACATTTTTTAAGAGTGTTTGGTCTCGAGGAAAAACTCACTCAGGATTCAAAACATAAAACAGTGTTAGGGTTTGCTTTACTACTACTAATACTTTATTTCTACCCAAATAAATAGGATAATGAAAGACTGGTAAAACACATAACCTTCTAACCTGTATCATGCAGTTTACATGCAGCTCTTTGATGGTAGTTCATAGCTAACTGTCTATATTATGATTGTAACTTATAAACTGCCAGTAGCAAAAGGATCTCTATCACAAAAGCAGAAACCCACTGATCTAACCACAGGCATGTTAACCATCTGCGCTACTTTAGATGAGTGATAATTGCCACTAGACAAAACTCCAATCCCTCTCAGCAGGAACATTTATCATCAGTGTTATCTTGATATGTTTGTTGTTGTCTGAAATCTGATGGATATAAAAGGAACTCTGCAACACAGTGCCTCCAGCTCAGAGATAACCCAGGCCCCAGGAGCAAAACTTACCCCCTCATTTCCATCTTACAAGGGACACCTGTGATGCCCGGTATGGCCAGTCCAGCCTTCACATGCAAGATTCAGGCAGGGGTACAACTTTGTTTTGACCTTTCATTCAATTGTCTTGACTATGGAACAATGAAAGCCTGTGCCACACTTTTCTAATGTGACTGACTTTGATAAGCTATTTACATCCCATCAGAGGCCCTAACTTGTACTGAAGTCTACCCATTTTTAATGTTTGTTCATCTCAATTGAAACTGCTTTACCAGTCACAGAATTATAAAAGGCTTACAACTTGATGTTAGACGTTGGCTAATTTATACTTAACATAGAAGACTGTGTGCACCAGGTACTAAAATATGTACGTGTTCTAGTTTTGCTAGAAAAGAATAGCTATCTGTAAAGTTTTCAGTACAGTATGAGGGTGTCAGGTAGTATGTTCTTTAGCACCTTCAGATTGTGGTATTTTTAAGCGAATATTGTTTTTTTTTTTACAAATGTTGCATGGAGTAGACACTGTTCTCAGTAGATCTATTTGAATACTCTGTGGTGTATTTATCATGAGAGTGTCACTGTCTGCAAACAGTTTGATACAGACTAATCTCTTTCCACAGTGAAAGACATTGTTTATTGTACCCCTTTTTCTGCTGATATCAAGTTTATTTCTTGATATAGGTTCAGTGAGTTCAGAGGTATAATACAGATCTAAGCTTTATGTAGTTGGCTACTTTTGTTTGAATGGCATTCGCTATTTTGGTTTTCTCCCAACAATTGTATAGAGATTGAAGATTGTAGTGAATGTGTGTTTCACATATATGTGTGATCGATTCTTAATGTGATCTATGCTAACTGTAAAGTTTACGCTATAGGCTTAATGTTGCATATAATGCTTGCTTTTAACCCCTAAGTGAGTTGTATCTTTGGTGGCAGTAGTAATGGTTGATATTCTCTTGAACTATTTTGTACTTGATTCCTCTAATGTCATTGTAATTTATCGAGTAATATGCGGGAAAACAACATTTGGATGCACTCATCAGTGGTGTCATCAATGATATCATTCAGAGATGAGTGATGTGATATTTCAGGTCATAAGCAGTGTTTGGCGTGGGTACAAGTCATGGTTAGCGCTGCTAACTATAACTGCTGAATTTCTGTGTTTTTTTTGTTTAAAATGTTAATGTCAATCAGAAATTCACCTAACATTTTGTTTTTCAGTGCATTTCTAAGGTTTTTTTAAAAACAAAAACATACCTTTTTATAGCACCTAACTATAACGTTCTTTAACCTTTGTTTTTTTTCAGTGAATTTCTAGTTTTTTTATTTTTAAGAGAATACATTTCTATTAAGTGTATGTAGAGTGAACTAACTGAATAATAAAGTCTATGTACAGACATTTTTTGGGAAGGGAATTGCATTTGTACTGTATCTTAATAAGAAAGGGTACACACTTTGAAAAATGTTTATAAAAAATGATGTCTGAGTATTAAACAGAGTAATACAACAATATCTGTGTTGAGATTGTCTCTCCACAGTTCTTCTAACTCTCATATTGAGACATTTTCTCAGAAAGTTAATTAATATTGTACTATCATACATTTCATAACCTTTGTGTGTGTTTTTACATTAAAGTCATAATTATGACTCAGAAAGAGGCAAACAGTTTTTTTTAATATTGCTTCATTATGGAAATCTATTTTTTAGGAATGTGTGATTACTCTCGTAATATGCTCATGAGATTGAAGAGTTCTATATTTTGTTGAATCTACTGTTTAGAGTTCTTATTCATGTGTTTAGTTATTAGTTAATGTTATTCTACAAAAACAGAGAGTAATTAAAAAATGTTTGTAATATTCAGTTTTTTTGAAAGAGGTAATGACTCTCACGAGATACCTGTGGGAGTCAAACAGAGAATCCCCTGCACGGACTCTGAGGGGTTGTACTTCCTGGTCTGTTCTCACAACCCTCTCACGGGATCGTACCTTTGAGTTTAAGTTAAGAACAGTGTTTTCCTGTAATTCTGAACAAAGTAACAGATTACAGATGTTGATAATATTAGTAAAATGTATTACGATTTGCTCCATTGAATATATAAAACAATAATATTTTTACGATCTAACAAGAAGCTTTAGGAGTCGGACCCACAATCCCCTGCATGTACTCCGAGTGGGCTGTACTTCCTGTTCAGCACTTGAGATCTACCCACAAAATCATGCATTTGGAATTAGGTTAATAACAGTGTTCTCTTGTAATTCTGAGCAAATTAAGACATTAGAGATATTGATTAGCTTGAAAAAAATGATTATGAATTGTTCTATTAAATATATAAAGCAATAATATTTTTACAATCTCACAAGATGCCCTCAGGAATTTTGCGAGAGGTTCAGGAGAGGAAACACGCCCTGAGAAAGGATTGGGATTGCTTCATATGGATATCTTTATTTAGAAAAAAATATTCCATCATTATTGCATTATTAGTCTATTGGATTTTGGCAAGGGTAGACACATCTGTCTTTCTCTGCTTTCTTGTTTCCATTCCAACTCAAAGATGTCTTCATCAGATTCTGATTAGCAGCCAGGGGCAACTGCACCTGCTCAGCCAGCCTTAGCCTTCCAAGGAATTCTTTGTGTGGCAGTTCTTTGAGATGAGACCAGGTGGCAAGAAAGAAAGTTTCTGCAAACTATGTCATCTGTAAACCTTGCAAAAAGGAGTTCAGCCGGAAGAGTAGAAATAAATAGTATAGTATGAGTGCCACAGGCATGTGGAGGCACCTCAGATCTATGCATCCGCAAAGGCTTGCTCAGGCAGAGTTGGCTCATGATGTGGTGCTGGATAACTCTTCAGGGGCTTCCACATCATTTGGTCTTGAAGATACTGTGCCTGCACTGGTAATAAGTGCAGAAGGAGACAATAACCCTGCTTACCTGAATAAAAGACTATTTTGCTGCTTCTGTAAGACGATCATTTTTTCATGAGAGACAAGCAGGTCTGCCCAGAATAAGCATCTCCAAGATCACAAATGCCCCTCCAGCCAATATTTTTTTTTTAACAGTTTGTTCCCACATTTTTTGCCTTTTTGTTTTTAAAGAGATGTTGTTGGTGTTCGATTCACCCCTCAAGTTGTATGTTTTTGTCCTACCCTATAAAAAAATATATAAATACAAACAAATATTGAAAATGTTAACAAACACAAAATACATTTTTATTTGTTGAAAACTGTTAATTAACAAAAATGTCTCTTTTCAGACGTACCCTTAGTTTCATGATCTTTGTTGTTTTTGCTATGTTTCCCTTTTTTCTCTTCTCCAAATCTCTGGCGGGACTTTTGCGAGAGTCAAAAAACCCCACTATAATCGGCGGCTCTTGCAAGACTCACTCGAAAGGTCTCAAGCGCACCCAAGAGCGAGGGAGGCAATCCCTCATGTGCAGTCTAAGGGAGCAGTGCTTCCTTGATTGCTCTTGCAAGCCTCTCACATGACTATACATTTTCTAATGGAGTTTACATTTACACCTAATATACATCCTGATATAGTATGTATAAAATATATATACACACCAGAATAGTAACCCAGTGTTTAGTTTAATGAAATGCAATCTATTATATAATTGTGGGGAAAAATACATCACTTAGATTTCTGAAAAAACCCCACATGTTTTATGTGCATGAGACCAACATTGGAAAATAGCACTCATTTATTCTCATTTTTTTTTTAAGTTCATTTATTATTATTAGAAAAATTTCAATCATTATATCGTTATTATCTCTGGTAGGCCACATAACGACAATGAATATGAACTTTAGTGTTTTTTCTCTGTTTATTTCTACATAGAAGTTTGTAAATATAATTTCTTTGTAGTACGTTGAGGGATAAGACTAGCCTCTCCACTGAGACCTCTCTCAGTACTGACAGGTGTGTGTAGCAGGATGTGAGAAGAGGCTGCCTCTCCGCTGAGACCTCTGTCTCGGATAACTATTAACCATAGTACAGTGTATGGAGGTACTGGCCTCTCCACTAAGACCCCTCTGTTGAATAACTAATTTTGTAGAAGAGTTTAGGGAGTGGCTGGGCATTATACTGACATACGTTCTCAAATTTCTACTCATGGAGTTGAGTATGCATAGTAAGGTGTGAGGAACAGCTGGCCTCTCTCTGACACCCTTGTCTTGGATGACTTTTACACATAGTACGATCTGCAGAAAAACTAGCCCCTATGCGGACACCTCTCTTTGGATGATGGATATGCATAGTAATGTGTGAGGACGATTTTACCTGTCTGCTCACACTTCTCCCCAAGATAACAGATGTACAACTAGGATGTGGTGAGGAAATGACCTCTATGCTGAGAAGTGTGTCTTGGATGACAAGCATAGAAATTAGGCAATGGAGAGAGACTGCTTTGTTAGCTCAGACCTCCTCCCTGAGTAACACGTGTATAATAGACTGTGGATACAGACTGGTCTCACTGATCCTACCTATTTTCATGGTGATGAACGTGCATAGTAGCTTGTAGAAATAGAGTATCTTCTCTGGTAAAAACTCTGTGTTGGTTCATTGGTGTGGATAGTTGCATATTGGTTAAACACGCACCTCTCTCTCAGACCTCTCCCATGGCCACAGGCATGCGTAGTAGGGTGTGCACAGAGACAGATCTCTCCACTAAAAATGTTCTCCAGAGTGACAAGCATATATAATAACATGTGCAAAAGAACCATTCTCTCCACACCAAAACTATACCACTGACAGCAGTTCATAGTAGAGTAAGAGGATACAGTGGTCTGTGTGCGGACACCTCTCTGTTGTATGAGAGGTCTCTATACTGCACTGAGAGTTCACTCTTGCATGGAAACTCACCGTAGATGGGTATTCAAGTAATTGGCTTCTCCATCAAGACGTCTCTGTATAATAAAACATGCACACAGTATTGTATGTATGCTTATACATGCAGGAACACTGCTGCAATCCCTGAAAATGAAATTACGAGTTGCAGTTAGCATTGTAATACTTAAAGAATATTGAAATCTTTAATAACTATTAAGCAATGAAATACTACTAACTTTTTTATTACAACAAAATAACTTCACAATAGAAAACTATATTAGTAAACTATTTGAACAACTGTAAAACAAACAAAAGAACCAACTTCATTAACTATTAATGTCTTCATCAGATTATGATGAGCAGGGTAGTGTACTTCCAGCTCCTCAACCATCTCGACCAGCCAAAGAATCTTGCATTTAGGAGATTTTTGTTTTGAGGCAAGCTGGCAGTAAAAGTCTCAGCAAAGATTCTTAAGCATACAGTTTTTTAAAAAGCAGTTCACGAAGGATAGCTTGGGGAAAGTTAGTTTGTGCTGCTGAACTGGAGACCTCTTCAGGTGGTTCCACATAATGTCAACCTGAATACCCTGTACTTCATCAGGTACTTATTGCACTGAACAACACAAAAATCTTGCTTGTCTTAACAAGGCTCTTTTTTGCAGCTTTTGTGAATAGATCATTATTTTCTCATATACAAGTAGACCTACATGAGAGAAGCTTGTGCAAGATCACAAATGCCACCCTGTGCAATCCAAACATTTTCACTTCTCAAATTAATAATTTATTTCCTCACTTTCCACTGTCTTAATATTTTCTGGTTTTTCAAAAGGAAACAAGACTTCTTTCCCTCCTCCATATATTTTCTCATATGTAAGCTTTCTTGTTCACAACTTCTGGTTTCCATTTTCCTCCTACAAAAAGAGAAAATAACCAAAAAAAGTTACATATTAGTCAATAAATAATAGCAGTCATTCTTCACTATATTCTTCACTATATTTCACCTACAATAACATATTTATATCCAGTGTTCCACTTACTTTTTATTGCTTTCTCCTGAAAAATTCTGCACCCTAACCCAGTGCATTTTTTCACAAATACATTATAACATGCCATGAAACCTGATTTTGTAAAAGTTTATAAAGTGAGACATTCCTCTTAAAACACCTTTACTAACGCTGACCATCATGTTTCACTCTAGACATAAAAATATCACCAATGAAACGCCTCATAGAGCTAAGGCATATGTACAGTGTGGTTCATAAAAACACTAGGGCTTGTATTAACACTTTCCACATTCTTGTTTTATAGTTTGAGAAACACTGCTTCCATAACTTACAAGAACATACAGTTTGAACACTTCACTTTTTAAATAAATTCTGCAATACCTGCCGATATCTCTCTATGTTCTAATTTCGACCTCTCAAAAACTATATTGAGAAATCTACACATTGTATAGAATACATTTTCCAACATTAGTGCACTTACTGCCACTGCTCAACAAACTTCATAAAGTATACTAATAAATATCTAAACTTTGAGCTTTTTCTTAAATGCAGCTAAAGTTACTGTGCTCAAAACCATAACAAATCTTCTAATTAACCCCTTCAGTGCCACGCCCTTTCCCCCTCCTGTGCCGGGCGTTGCACTAGTGGATGGGGTTCATGACGAGATAGTCTCGTCATGGGCACAGCGCAACCGTGCTCCATGACGAGACTATCTCGTCATGGGAACTGAAGAGGTTAAGATGATCAATAACGTTATTGAGTGAATCACGATATGTTGGGAAAAATGAAGGGAAACACTTCATTTCCTTTGCTTGTTCTCACACATATCATGTCATTTAGTGTATCATCTAATTGTTTAACACACCTTCTTACAGAAGGCCTAACACAATTATTGAGCTCCATCATTTAGCATGAGTATATAAACCATTGTTTAAAAGTCTGGCAAAACCATAGCATGTTGCAAAAACAGTCTAACTGAACAAGATGCTGCAGTCAGTCAGAAGCATGTTTAGCTAAGTGCCATTTTGCAGTTTTCAAACAGGAGAAGTCCTGGTGGTTTCTTTAGTCAAACAACTGATGCCAACATTTCTGAGGACACGTGGACAAATATGTCCCAAAATAATAGAAAACTGGAATTTTATGGCTACTCGTATATTAAATTTAATTTATAAAATGTGATCAGCTACCCTGAAAAGGGTGTCTATATTACCATTAGCAAATACTGCTATGGCATAAAATTTGTTCAGAGCAATTTTGAAAGTAATATCCCAAACATGGCTAGAACCCCCACTCCCCAGTTTTATAATAAACATTGTTAAGCATTTCTAGAAAGGTCATTGATACAACATGAATAGAACATATTACTATTTACTCAAACTCAGTGTTTTTGGAACAGTGTTATGGATAGAAGCTCATTGATCATTAAGAAGCAGATCAGGGTTCACAAAAACCTAACAGCATTGGAGTTAATGAGCAGGTCTGTACTCTTACTAAATAAATAACTATTCTGGGAATATGGAACAGTATGAGGTGCCCATTGGTTAATATATGGCACTTGACCTAAGCAGCATCAGAAAAGGCATAGAAAAACATGAGGGAGTTTGGCTTCATTTTTTGAGTTGTGTACATTCTGACTTTAGTGTACTACTGCTTTTATGTCAACCAGCTAGGCAAGATTTGAGAATCATTTATTATGTGAACTTTTGATCTGTTGTTTTGTTTTTTGCCTTATCTTATGTGTTTTACTACTCTTCCTAATTTCCTTTTATCCGTCGATCTAGTATTAGTGTCATTTAGTTTGGACAAGTTAGTGTTTGCTTTGATTAATTGCCAGTAATACCTGTATTCTACAAATGGTTGTTTATGAGGCAAGAAAAGAAATTTTATTTCAATTATAATTATCTCACCCATTTAACAACTTCCACATGTGCTGTGGTGTAGAGTAAGTGCATGCAAATGCACTAAGTGTGTAAGGTGGTGTAAGAAAGTGCCTCTCAGATTATATGAAGAAGACATGTTGGAACAACTAACCTACATGTCATGATGAATGGGAGAGAACTGCTTGATGAGGCATTCAAGAACAAGCATTTGCAATGTAAAAGGTCTCGTATTTACGTGAGTTTTGTAAATGCGACACCTATTGCATTACAAATGCTAGTTTTGATAAAATGTCTATGCAGCGCTTTAACTTTACTATTAGCCACGCCCCTTTCTTTAGACGAGCCGTGACTAAAGAGAGGGGCGTGGCCGCCATTAAAGTGAAAGCATTTGTTTGTCAAGTTGACAAACAAATCAGTTTTTTTTGTAAAAGTGCCCCATGCATTGCTTTCACTTGAATGGCGCCCCCCCCCCCTTTCCTTAAACTCTGCTTGTTTATGGAAAGGGGCAGCCTAAATGAATGTGAAAGCATTGAATGGGTCCTTGTTAACAAACAAATAGAAAAAATAAATAGAAAGTAAGCGCTGCTGCTATACTTAAAGCAACCGTGCTGCTAAAATAAAGAAAGAAAGAAATGTGTCCGTTATAGTTAAAGCAGACCACCATTAGTAAATAAAAGAAAGGCGGGCGGCATGCTGCAACGGAGTGGGTGGAATTGGGGCAAATCATTAAACAAAATAGTGCTCACGGCCAAGATAAAGCAGACCGAGTAACACGACAAGTAAAAGTTCCATTTGTTATGGGAGGTCTGGAAGGTAACACATTCTTTCAAATCACAGGTTTTGAGACAATATCTCTGAAACTGGGCATTTACAGCGATATAACTTCCCCCAATGTACTGTGTTTACCTCACTCATCATGGTATCCATCATATCATAAATGAGCTCATCGATGACATGGGCTAGTAGTTTCTGCATTCTAGGGATCATTGTGCTATGTGTTGAAGGCTCTTGTCACAATGATTTTACTGTGAGACATGCTTCCAGGCATTAACTTCAGCTTCAAAAAATTTGGGGCTGAGTGAAGTACAATGACACTAATACTATTAAAGTGTTCAATGGACAGTTAGACTGTAATATATTGAAGAGAAGAATTGGATTGGGAGTCTCATTTATGCAAATTTAAGATTTTCTTACTGCAGTTTTGCAGATGGTATTCAGCAAGTTCACCTTTTAAATGTCTGTTTGTCTGTGAACTCCATCATAAGGGTAGGTCCTAAAACTTTGTCTAACCGTGTTTTATTGACTGAAGCATGATTTGAAATAATCAAATTTAACACATTTGTGAAGTTTATGCCATGTGCATATATTGGCTTAACATTCATTGAGATGGTCTTAATCATTGTTTCAACTTCTGACTTCATTGTGAGTCCCTACTTTGAAACGCGTGGTGTTGGGGTTACTTCCATCGGTAAGTGACACTATACTTCAGTCTTACTATCAATGGCCAATAGATATTCCTTCATGGGCATACACGATTTACTAAGACTTGGAACAACTGTCTACAATCTGGTGCCTTTTAGGCCATTTAGGCTGAGGAAGAAGCCAGGTTAAATCAAAACTCGTATGTCCTTTCTTAGAAAATACGCCTGTTTCTCTTGCCCAAAGTGTTCTGATGCAACCGCAAGGTGGTCTGCAGCACCTTATCGAATCCAAATAAATAAAGAAGACAAAATGTGAAACATAGCACAAATACTTTGGCCTCGAGCCTCGAAGTGCAGCGCAGAACGTGCGATGAATAAGCATGAATTAATCTAAACAGTTGGTCCAGTGGTCTTTATTGCCACTTTAATTTTTGACGATCTAAAGAGTGCTATTTGTGTAGAAGTATAATGTGAATTTTTCCCTCTTAGAAATATGTAAATCGTACACAATATCAGATGTGGAAAAAAAAGTTCTCGGAATATATTATGCTTCAAAAATTCTTTGATGCTCACGTTTTCTTACCGTGTTCGTGAGAATATAGTTATAACATGTAGAAAGGTTTTGCTGAAAAGCTGCTAGAAAGAGCTAAATTATGCATTTAGGCATACCAAGAAAGAAAGAAATGCATAATGGCAACTGTTATTTTGGAACAAGCCTGTGTTACGTGTGACCTGCGAAGCTTTGTCAAAGATATACCCTTCTTGCAGAACATATGTAAGAGAATTTTAATATATTTTGAAAACATTGGCCTGAAAACAGAGACGTGTCTGAGGACGGTGTGAATCCAAGAACCATTTAAATATAAGCTATCTACAATGGTGAGTTTTTGAGGCCAAGAGAAGGTGTGTTGGAACTGATGCCAATTAAGTACCACTGTAACTGAACATGATAACAGGTCAGATGAAACAAAGCCTGTGCATATTTAAGAAACTCTGATCTGAAAATCTGTGAAACAAAAAATGTTCTATGTATAAATAAAATCATGTATTGTACTACACAATAAAAAAAAGTATGTGTTTGTGCCCAAGTACTGGTGCCATACATGGCAATCTGGGAAAGACTACGCCTGCTGCTGGAGTGAATGTATATTATTTAAGATGGCCACATCCAAGTGTCTGGCACGGTGCAGCCCGTGCAAAAGCCCGAAAGAGGAAGGGGTGCACGGGGAGGAGTGGGGTGGAACAACAGACCATGTTTAAAATAATGAGGCAACACCACAAAGTGGATCTTTTGGACAGAAGGCTATTTGTAGATTACATTTTCCACACAAACTGATATATAGGGTCCCAAGCAGGGACAGCCTGTGGCATGGGCAAGCTGGGCCCATTCCTAGGGTGCCAGCCTTCAGAGGGAAGCACCAAGCTGCCTCCATTAAAGACATGCATTCAGCTGTCTCGATCTGACTCCAGGGATTCAACTTAATCTTATTTCAATCACTTTTTTTTTAATGTTCCACTGGCAGCTGAGTTTAACACTCGCCTAACCTTCTTCCTTGTCCTTCTCCTTCCATCTACCTCACAACCTCTTCCCCAGAAACCTTCAACCTGTCCCTTACTAACAACTTGGCATCATCATACAGCAGCTGAGCTTTGTGTGTTTCAGAATAGCTGTGGTGGGGTGGCGAGGTCACTCACGCCTAATGTACTTCCTAATAACTTATTGTACACATAATCAGCAGCTAGGGTGCCAAATTTGGCTCCGCCTAAGGCGCTTTCGGAGAAAAGGAAAGCTTCCTCCGCTTAAGACTGTGAATTTTAACGACAACGTGGCACCTTCCACCATGGAAATTAAAAGAATCAACAACAAAGTGTAGACTATGTGGTGTAGTCAAAGAAGATGTCCTACATTTACTGTGCATCTGTAAGGGTTTAGACAAGGAACGAAGATTACTGTTAAAACCGCACCTAAAGGAAAGACAGATTCGAACATACAGACAAGCAGTGAAAGTGTGTTTCGAAGGCGAGGACATTTAACTAGCCTGTAGTCTGGTCTTTTTTATGAGTGCAGCAAATACAAAGCTAAATCTAGTAGCAAACTGACAAAGAGACTACGAGACTATGCCCACTTTCAATTTCAGAACCAGCCGCACAACCTTTTATTTGGTAAAAGCCTAATCGATTGTAACATTTCTGGTGAAAAGCTTCTGCCCCAAATAGAGAAAATTGTTCAAATACTATTATATCTTTTAGATATGTTAGGAAGGTTTAAAACAACTGTATAATTGATCTACTTGGTCTTTTTGAATCTGTGGGCAGAAACTGTGGCTCAAGCTGCCCAAAACGATTAGGGCATTTTAGATCTATTATCATGATTTTATAGAAGTGAATTCTTCTTTAGTGCCATCGTAATCTTTTAATGGTTTTAGGCAACTGGTAAAATCAATTATCAGTAATAATAGTAATTTATTGAAACGAAAATACGCCCTGTTACAGCTTTTCTTTGCACAACAGAAGACGCTGATGCACTTTTCTAGTTCCCTTGCACAATGGAAATACTATTACTGTTCACTGCACACTTGCACTTTAAACTTGTTCTGTGTCCCAACGAAGTCCAAATGTAATACAAAGCTGATTTGCACAAAGACCTGTAAGGACAATCAGACCTTAATGTATGATTATGAATGCAGCTACAAATGATAAGGATATCCTGGTGAAGTTGTAAAAAAGATATATATGTAAAGTTTACAGTATGGCTTGTAAGCATAGGCTTCTTTTTTATAAGGAGATTATTAATTATACAAATGTGATAATGTTTTATATATTGTATTGTTTTTAAGATGTTTTATTTGCAATGAATTGTATTAATCAAGCAATATAGAATAACTTACTTACTTACTTACTTGTCCTTCTCCTTTCATCTACCTCACAACCTCTTCCCCACGAACCTTTAACCTGCCCCTTACTAACAACTTGGCAGCATCATACTGCTGCTGAGCTGTGTATGTTTCAGAAGAGCTGTGGTGGGGTGGAGAGGTTACTCACACCTAATGTACTTCCTAATAACTTATTGTACACATAATCAGCAGCGATTGTGCCAAATTTGGCTCCGCCTAAGGCGCTTTTGGAGCACAGGCCGGCCCTGGACACCGAAATGTGCAAGTCTGTATATGTATCTTGTGCAGTGTTGCCTCTAGTGCTCTGTGGACCAAACTATTTTGCAGCTTAATAGAATCTTTCGAGGAAGTTGGCCACCCCTGCAACAATTTCCCCTCTACCTATACATTCCTCTCTTGCAAACACACCGTGACAAAATTTGAATGCATCTTTTTTCAAAAACAAAATTATAGCAGATTTTCCTTGAAACTCAAGTCGTTATTATGTTGTTGCAAGCTTAATGTTGTACACAATCAACAAGACAAACATTTTGTTATTACATATTCACTTTTACTGAAATCACATGAATGTCGGTGGATGAGAATATGATTCAATAAATTCTCCTTGCTAAGCATGCACTCGCTGTTGGACCTGTCATCCTTAGAGTGGTCTTCCCTCACCTTTTTGCCTGCTTACCTCCACTTTTTGTGTATCTTTTTGTTGGCCTTAGGACTTTCAGAACTTTACCACTGCTAACTAGTGCTAAAGTGCATGTGCTTCTCCCCTAAACTTGTTGAAATTGATGTATACCTGATTGGCATATTTAGTTTTCCTGTAAGTCCCTTGTAAAGTGGTATACCACGTATCCAGGGTCTGTAATATGAATGCTACTAGCAGGCCTGCAGCACTGGTTGTGCCACCCACACAACTAGCCTTTCAGACCTGTCTCAGGTTTGCTATTGCAGTGCCTGTGTGTGCAAATTACTGTCACCTCGACTTGGCATTTAAACCCACTTGTCAAGCCTTGAACATCCCTTGTATTACACATGAATCGGCCCTAAGGTAATCCATAAGTAACCCTTAGGTTAGGGTGCTGTGTAACTAAAAAGCAGGACATGTAGTTTTAAGTGTTACACGTCCTGGCAGTGACAGACAGCTACATTCATCATTCACTGCTGTGAGGCCTACTCATTCCATAGGCTAATATTGAGTATTCCTTAAAGCACCTTTTAAGCTGTAATTCCTGATTGGAAAGGAGTAGCTACTTTACGTTTAATATCTTTCGAATGGTGGTGATAAATCCTCTTTAATGGTAAAGTTGGAGTTGACATTACCATTTCAGAAACGCCATTTGTAGAAAGTGGACATTTCTCTGCTCCTAACTTTGCTCTGTGTGCCTGCAGCCTATGTCCAATACTGGGTGACAGCTAAACTTTGTCCATTCCCTCTAGACAGCCACTACACAGGAAGGGCTGGTTGTGACAGGGAATACATCCACATTCATCTGCATACTGATACACTTCTTGGGAAGGGAGGGGGAGAGGTGGCTCACACATATATCTGAATAGGTTGTATTCTGCCCTCACACAAAGGGCTGATTTACCCCCTACTGGTAGTCTGGAGCCAGGGCTCGGTTGAAAGGAATTCCCCCCACATCAAAGTCACTTTTGCGTATAAGTACCAGGACTCTGGCGATATCAAATCATTACACTACTGGAATGAACTCTGCTGGAGTAAAGTCTGCTGTGCAGAAAGAATCGCCACTTTGCTGTGACTGACTGTCCTGAGGAACTGCTTCTATGCTTTGCTGAGCTGATCTCTGCGCTGCTGAGGACAAGGACTGGATCCTCTCACTTGAACCCAGAGTGACTCCAAGGGCTTGCTGGCTTGCCTCCTGTTTTCTGACGTCTCAGGGACACAAAAGACTTCTTGTAATCCTGCTGGTGCTGCTGGACTATTCCATCTGTGAGTTCTACCCATGCCTGACATGCCCCCTCCAGTCCTGGGCCTCAAAAGTGGGTTCTGCAGCTGGTTTCTGCAAAAACAGACGCATTGCCTCGACTGCATGAGAATTTCCGCCACAGTGTTGCTTCGACTTTGATGCAGAGGTTGTTCAACGATGAAGAATCCACAGCTTGCATGGCTGAACAACAACGAAGAGGCGGGTCGATGACAAAGATTTGTATTCGATTCGACGGAGGTCAATGACAACGTGGGACTTTGTCTGCAGGACCCGATGATGATGCATTAGACTCTCGACACCGCTACAAAAGCTCCCCCCATGGTGTTTCTTCAGCAGTACCTGTCTGGGTTCTGTAGCCATCCTGCCCTCTATTACAGTCAGCCTGAACTTAGGTTTTGCACCGGTCCCTCGCAACCTCAAGTCTCATTTTACTGCTAGTGACTTCTAAGCACTATTTTTGGTTTATTCTTTAAAAATGTATAACTTGGCTAAACCTATGTGGAGTCTTTTTGTGATGTTTTCATTGAGTAACTGTAACTTAAGTGTTACACAAATACTTTTCACTTTGCCTCTTAAGCCTCACTGCTCTGTGCCTAGCTAACCGAGGGTGAGCACAGGTTAATCTATGGTGTGTGTCTGACCTACCCTGACTAGGTTGGTGGTCCCTACTTGGACAGGAAACAAACCTCCTCAACTAGAGACCCATTTCTAAAACTTTCTGTTATGATGCTCTGTAGGTATTGTCAGGATTAATAACTAGCCCTACTTGGACCTGATACCCAATGTGCTGACTTGACCACCATGGACTGACTAAGTAGTAGATTTGTTCCTCAAAGGGACTAGTTGAACCAATATATTTGATTGGTCACTGAGAAGGCATATGCACTGCATACTTTAAAACAATATAGTTATGGCCAAGAAATTATTTTATCCAGTGGTTACATTTCCGGAGGCCTTTTCAAAGTACGTCTACAGTAGTTTATGGTGTACATTTTAGGGATTTTTTTTAAAAAGACATCTCACTCTGAATTCCTATAGACAGATGCCAGAATAATGTTGTGCATACTAAAATTCAGACAACACACTAGCACACACTACCATACTCCTAAACATGCCTGATACATTCAAGTAACACAACATTTCCATACAACCAAATATGGACACTCAGATTTAATGATTAAACACAATCAAATTCATTGCCAGACAGCGAAGTTGCAAAACACAGTGACATAGACACATTTGGCAATAGAAAATAAATGTTCACTATTCAATGTAGGTAGACAGCATTAAGATGCACACATATTAAAGATGTGTATATCATTTTAATAGCAGACTACTGTACACAAAGCACACCAAAAGGACACATATCAGATACCATGATATTTAAAAAATTATTTCACAGTCTAAAACACACATAACAGCTAACCATAACACAACTGTGCACAGCAGGAACTACAGTGCAATACATGAAGAATGAGGCAACACAAGCATTGTGTACATACATCGAAAATAACAAGAGATAAATGAAGTTTGGTCACAGACATTGCATCAAAATAGTCAAAGTACACATCAAACATGCAAAACAAGCATGAGACTGCTTAACATCTTAAATATGGAAAATAAAATGTTTATTACCAATGCTCAACAGCTTCAGCAAATATGTAAGTAAATAAATAAAGAGCGTTTTTACACATGCACACTTATGCGTCATGATGGTATGGTGGCCCCAAGTGGTGGAAGCAATGTGGGCAGGGAATGGTGGGGAACAACAGTAGAGCTGGGTAGAGAGTTAAAAAAAATGCAGGGAGCATAGTTGCATCAATGTGTGGGGGTAGCAGAACACAGGGGAGAGAGCAAGAGAACACATACATTCACATGGAAAGAAAAAGGACAGCAGTAGATCCCTGATTTGGATTCATGAAAGGATAAAAGTCTGGTAAATAATCTACACTCTAGAAGAGAGATAAACAAAAGAAGAGAAAGGAACACCATAAATTAAGAAGCAAGCAAATGGGATTGACAAGAAAGCTCACCAATGGTAAGCAGTGGGCTGATTCAAAGTACACTCCAAACATTGATATTGTACACCGTAGGTATTTGACAACGGGCAATTAAAAGCTATCTGTAGGCGAGATCCAAAGTCAAGTATTGCAAAGCAAATAAGTCTGAATTTTGTTGAGGGTAGTGTTTAGTAATAGTTGGGAGACTTTTTGTCTGCTGCCCACAAACGTGTCATAGAAAGAAAGTTCCATAATTAAGTAACATCTTGGGCTACAACAGTATGGAAAGCTAGACGTAAGGCTTAATTGTTGAACAGACAGCATTAGCAGAGTTAATCTGTGCTCTCAATGAAGAGCATTATGAAAAGGAGACAGAAGATTAAGTTTGCATTGTAAGTGGTGAACTTAAAAAGTGTATGCACCAAGATATTGCATAGCAGTAGATACCCTTAACAAAGAGTAAGAGTTTTGTTGCAGTTTGTAAGTATTTAATAAGACCTACATATGTGAAGGCTTTTACTTTATCAACAAAAGAAACCATGAATCCCAAAACATGTAATTACAGCACTGTAATAACAATTAATGTGCTAGGGCAATTAGTGAATATCAGTGGTGGCTCCTCCGTTAAGGTGGAGGAGCGTCACCCCACTGAGTGCAAAAGGAAAAAAATGCTAATAACACAACGTTAGTAAGGTTACGTTATTATCATTTTATTTTTAGTATGAGCCAGATTAGAGCGCGGTGGGGCTAAGCTATGTGATGAGCAGGGGGAAGAGTGGTTGGTACATTTAAGTGTGCATCACGATTTGGCCGGCCATCTTGGGCTGGCCAAACAGATACGTGTACTTAGCATTTCACCACCCGGCTGTATTGCACAGTCTGGTGGAGAACATGCACAGGCTCCCACTCCCTGTCTGAGCTCCAAACAAAGATCTTCAGACCAATCACGACGCTGCTGTCATGCTGATGAAACCGGAGTTGTGATTGGCTTCGGGAGTCTGGGAGCGTGTGTGCTGCACGGAGCCAGGAAAAGTGGGAGGACACAGTAGAGGTGGTGGCTGTACTCAGGTAAGTGAGCTTATTATTATTATGTTTTCTAACCCCGCCAGCTTCTTCTTATTTTTTTAACCACGCCTCACCACTACTTTTCCCTAGTGGCCACCACTGGTGAATATCACTGTGACTTTATTAGTAACTAAGGTATCTAAAAATCAAACACATTCTAAACAAGAAAGCTGTGAGTCAGAAATGAAAATGTCAGCAAAGAAAATGTTTTAAAGAATGCACACTAGCCCTCAATGTGAAGCTACATGTCGTGTCACATCTGCGTTTTAACAAAAAAAATTAATTACGCCTCATCAACAAAACCTAATCATATCATAAATGCAACAAGGTAAACATTCTCAAATTGCCCTGGGCTTCATCAACAGCCCATCCAAAAAATGGCACAGCATAAAATTCACAACTCAGCTAATACATAAAAGGGGCTGACCAAAAGCCCCCTTTCCCTCTGAAGTTCTTCCTGTATGTTTCTAAATGATTGTTAATATAAGGTCTTTCTGACAACTAAAGCTGTGTGGAGCCAGGCCTAGAGAACTTTGATGACTGCACCACTGCTCACAGGATCAGTACAATTAAATGAAAGGGAAAAAGTTTAATATTACATTTAAGATATAGCAAACACATGGAAATGAAACAAACACACATACAGTAACACCTGCAATACTTCAGGAAGATATATTTAAAAACACATATTTCTTCGCACATGCTCGGTGTTACCAACAGACCCAGCTCAAATCTCTTCTGATTGTGCTGTACAATTGACTGAATCTTTATTGCACAATTCAGGGCAATGTAATTAAATGTGATATTTTCAGGATGAAACATACCATTCCTAGACCATTCACAAGGCTCACATGTGCATAGATGGGACACACAATCATTGAGATGGTCCTTGAAAAAATAATAAGGAAAAAGGGAAACACAGAATACAGTTATTTACCATAAATATTAATCAGCCAGAATACCACCTTTAATGCCAGCCGGATCACTGTGCACCCAGTATGATACTGAAAGTGGATAGGTTGTGATAATGTCCTGTGTGGGTCCCACAGACAAAGTGCTGAGGCCTTACCTCCACTCTGTGAGTGCCTCCACCGTTTATGTGCCTTGTTTATATGGATTATGCTGTACAAGGAGGTTTCTTGCGATTTCAGCTGCCGCTCTGTTTATGTATGCACTACAATAAGTAAAGTTTGCAGTGATTGAGCCATGTACACACAATGGTCATCCTGGGTTGAAACCACATATATATGTTCGCACTACAGACGTGTTATGGGGCATGCCAGTATTCACTAACTGTAGTCCTCCCACCCTCCTCTCATTTTAATTTAAAGTGGCAAGAGAGTATAGGGGGCTACAGTAACATCTCCATCCAGCACTGTGTATTTCACACTATAAATGGTGCGTGAGACGATGGGGGGCACAAAGTAGAACAAGCATTGGCATAGCCAATAGGTTTCGCTTTTGGGACCTTATAAGTATTTAGGTATGCAGCACAATATCCTTAGTGCAACAACACCAACTGTTGCATGGCTAAACACTTATAAGGTCCCAAAGGCGAGACCTATTCGCTATGCCAATGCTTGTTGGTGATGTTGTCGGTGTGAATAAGTAGTGTGCTGATAAATTCCTCTGCATACATGTGCCAGTACTGTTGGCATATGTGTTCTCTATGAGCGCCTTTGATACCACCTCCTTGATGTGTTTTAGGAATGTACAAGTGTCATGAAGAAGGCACCTAGGTGCTATTAAATTGACCAGATTTCACATAGGCCTTGATTTAACATAAGCTTAGGCTGCGAGGAGAAGAGTTCTCAAAGCCTTTCCAAAGGCATAGTGATCTTCAAAAGTGGTGCTCCAGTTTGTTCCAGAGTAACACTGCGTGCACTGATAACGCCTCTCCTTCTGATCATGCTTTCTAAACATTAGGGACAGAAAGAAGGACGAAATACCATGATGAAAATGGAACAAAAGGGACTACAGCAAGATTTTTTTCAAAGCAGATGGGGTAACTTAATAGAAGGCTTGGTTACAAACACACAGAACCCTCAACTCTCTATGCGGCGGTAATTGAGAAGCCGCGGTAATTATGAAATGCTGAAAGTAAGCAATCAGTGTCCTTTTTTACATTAGGCTTTCCGATACTGAAGAAGAAAGGCAAACAAACACAACTAGTATAATGTATCATCAACAAACCCAAAGTGATCCTGGATGTTTTATGGTAATAGGTCAATGAACAGCATTCAGGGGACTGGACTACTGCCTGTTGGGCTATTGGAAGGACGACCGCTTTGCCTGGGAAACACCTGTGCTGTCCTACCTGTGTGCATCCCTTTGGTCTCTCCCAGTGATCTTGTGAGGCTTGTTGGCTTCCCGGAGTTGATGGGCAGAAGCACGTGGTGAACGCTTTCATCCTGGTTGTACTGTGCTGGGAAAAGCGTGACAAGCGCTGGTGAAAGGGCCCTTGGTGTATGGAGCAGCAGGAGGGGAGAGCTTGTTAAAGAAGTGCTCTCTCCCCTCCCCCCTGGCAGCTGGTGAGGGTGTGCACCCCGGGTGACGTACGGTGCCCTCCACAGTGAAAGTGCGTGGTGAGTGGTGGAGGTTGGAGCACTAGTTTGTGCAACTGCCAAGTGCGGGGGAAGTGCTCCGTTTTTGGGAGAACTGCTGTTAACAAAAAGTCGCAGAATTCTTGTCAGCTACAGATGATAATGGCTGGGAACTGCTTAGTTCAGAGCAACCACCCATCGTGATATGCATCCGTTGCCTATAAACAGGGCCACTGGAATTATGCAATTGGCGGCTGCTGCGATTTTTGCATGATTATAGATTTGCCCCATGTGGCACATAATACATCAACTGCAGCATAATCTGCAGATTTCAACCCAAAAAATGTTTGTTTCTAGCTCAAACAGTTCAAAAGTTACTAAAAATGCAGCGGCACTTGTTGCCGTGATGGAAGATCCTTTGCAAAACTGGACTGCTCACTTTTGGGATGCTTATTGCTATATTTTGGTGTTAAACTGGTACTAATGAGGTGCAGCCAATGCCCAGAAAGTGTTACCAAGTTTAAAAATGACAAAATAATGAAGCACTATTATTATTACTAAATGTGCCGCATAATTATGCCTTGATTGCCTCATAATTTAATCAACCCTGCTGCATAATTTGGCCCTCTCCTGCAGCATAATTCTAGTGTCCCTGCCTATATGGCTTATATATGTAAACGGTTGGTTACAGAGGACTCAGCCTTTGCGATCTGTTGCAGTTACCTGTAAGGTGGATGTGTGTGGCTCGTAGCATTCATCTGTTGAGGACTGCTGTGTGGGAGCTGCTTGGAGTATAGGACCAGTGCATAGTGATCTGCATCAGCTCTCCTTGAGTCTATTGTGGGGGGGGGGGGGTGAGCTTTGAAGTGCACTGAACATATGCCTTTTGATTTACACCAGCTCACTGGGAGACTTGTGTGTGCGAGCTTCATGTGCACAGCAGCCATGCATTGTGATCCGCATCAGCTCTGCAGAAGGCCTAAGTGTGTGAGCAGCATGACAAGAGAACCCATGCATTGTCACCTGCATCAGCTCCCCATAAAACCGAGTTGCAAGAGCTGTAGGGCGCACAGCACCTATGCATTTTAATTTGAGAACCCATAATGGGCTGGATCCAGACTTTTGCAACGGAACAGGCTGTGTGTGATTGTTGTGCAGTCAGTATGCAATGGTGGCTAAGCCTTCCTGAATCAGAGCATCAGCCTATCAAGTCAACACACTCAAGGGCAGGCGCGGCCCTGGATTACGCATCCACCAATAGGGGCTACGGACACATTTCAGACGGGCAGCCAGAGATCAAAACTGCCCCAAGTACTGGGGCTTTCAACATGCCATGCTAGACTGGTGATTCCATGGACAGGTCTCCCTACCTCCGGCTTCCTAATACCTGCACAATACCGGCGCTGCCTTTGCCTTTATCACAAATGGTGCCGCGTACTGACGCATCTGTCCACAAATGAACATTGGAAAATATGAAGGAATAGGATGAGAATAAAGCACAGATGCTCAGCAGCAAGGAGTACAAAACAAGGGGAAAGTACAGAGCTGAAGAGAACCAAGGAAGGAGCACACGACTGACTTAATTTGGCCAGTGCTTAATTTGTAAAATATTATGTACCGGGGCTCTGACCAGGAGGCACTACAGCTTGCACCATGCATCGCCCTTGTCATCACTGCCAAACAACTACTAACCATCTCTATCGCATGTAAATGCGACAGTTCAGATTATTCCAGGTCTCCAAAGCTAAAGGAATGGCTGGGGAGGCAGGTATTAGTATTTCTTTAATGTTTAATTGTTTTCCTAAACAACTGTATACTGCTCATCTCTAAATTACATGAGCAACGCCACCTTGTGGTAGACTGCCCCAAGTGTGGTGTTGACAATTAGGTGCCGGTGCTGAGCACCGGAAACCAATTCAGTGTCGGTGCTCAGCACCGGAAAGCTCCGGCTCAAATTAAGCACTGAATTTGGCTTCCTACTTGTCAGCGGGACGCGAGGCGGACTGGGCACAGAGCTATCCAGCTCTGAACATGCCTCCCAGTGATGCTCTCCTACCTCGGAGGCAGCTCTGCCCAATTAACAGTTTCGTTAAGCGTCCCATTTCAGCGATTTTGCTTTCCAGAATTAAACAATTGACATATTTATTAGCATTCCCTCCACAAGGGCTTTTGGTACCAGTTGACATAAATGTTCTTTAAATATACGGAAAGAAATTACATTTCGCTGGGTAAAAAAGTTCCTTTTAGCTTCCTGACTCAGATTGCGGCATCCAAGTCCAGGCTCTTAAACTGAAGAATGTCTCACCTGTGTTTTTTTATCTTTTGCTCTCAGGTTAGACTCTATCTGGGTTTTCTGAATTCCTCTCACCCGGGCTGTATGCCAAGATAACGTTGACAAAAATATTGTTTGACAGACGCACCGTGTCCTATATATCATTTACAAAAATATCATCCTATGGACTGTAGATTCTCTATTATTAACTATGGAGGTGATATTTTTGTAAACGATAACTGGGACCTGACATCTGTCAGAGGATATTTTGCCTGTCACATGTCAGGACCATGCCATCACAGTTATCACTTTATGGGGTAAGGGGAGCATCTGTAATTTGAGCCACCCCTCCTAAATGTAATTATCTGTTTGACTAGGTCTTGGTCGATGTGTATCTGATATGTTCACAAGATGAATGTGCAAGGCGGCAATACATTTCACAAGATGATGAGGATGCTGAATGGGAGGACGGGGTACCACGAATGTGATGGACATCTCAAACCTGGCAGGCTGCTGAGGGCGAGGATGGTTGGTGAAAGCCTAGGAGGGTGGCAAGGTGCTAGGGGAGTGTCAGGGTGCTGCAAACGTGGCACCATGCGAAAGGGTAGGGGAGCGCACGAAGAGCGTTGGGGAGGGCTAAGGATGCTAAGAGAACTGCAGGCAAGAGAGCGGTGGCAGGGGTCTGACAGGGTGGCACGGCGAGGAAAGAGTGCATGGCAGAGTGTTGGCAGTCTGAAGACAGCATGGCGGAGTAAGGAGCACGTGGCAGCGTGTGGACTGTCTGGCAGGGTGAAGGCAGCATGGCAGAGTAAGGAGCGCGTGGCAGAGTGTTGACAGTCTGGAAGGGCGAGGAGAGGGTGGCAGAGTAAGGAGGGAGTGCCAGGGTTTGGAGAGTCTGCCAAGGCGAGGAGAGTGTGGCGGAGTAAGGAGGGAGGAGGGAGTTGCACAGGAATGAATGTGGCGTACACCTACTTACAGTCACCACAGCAAGAACTGATGTATGTTGGTTGGGCGAACAGTTAAGGGTACAGGGTACCTTTCGAGTCTACGATGGAGCATACTTTGCTGGAGGACTGAACTTTGAGGATGTTCATGAAAATGACAAGAAAAAGGAAAAAGCTGTTAATTTGCATCTTAAATGCACCGTACTCTATTCCATGAAGGAGAAACCTCAAGAGAGTTTGTGAATTCCAAATGCACATATCATTCTACAGCCATCTCATTAAAAGGTGACTCTCTGGTTTTATCAAAATGCTGACTAGGTGTATTTAGGGTCAAAGGTGCTGCTCCGCGGGCACACTATAGATTCAATGCAAAGCTCACGGTGCCGCCTCCGACGTCCCCTTTCAGGCTGTGGGTCTGTCCAAGCTGGGCCCTCAAAGACCGCTCTTAAGGGGTATGCTCTTAGTTTGGTATTCACTTGGGCCTCTCCTGCTGGCAGCGACCCCAACCCATCCTTCAGCGCCCTTCCTGTCCCACCAAACGAGCTGAAAGGCACACTCAGCGCAAAATGGGCGCGTCAGAAAGAAGAATGCACCCCTGGGAAGACAAGCATGCGCACGCCTCGCCTCACCTCGCGCCAAAAGTGGGAGGGGTGGGGGGAGTGCAACAGCACACAAAGCGTTCCTCCCGCAAGACAATCGCCACATGTGCACGCGTTGCCATTGAAAGCAATGGAACGCGTGCCCGTCTTCGGCTGAAAAGCCGAAGCGATTGCAAAAGGTCTTTTTGCCTATGCAGCGCATGCGCGCTGCGTAGGCGAGACCTAAAAACAGAGGCAGTGTGGCCAGAGGAGAGAAGGAGGGTGAATATCACTTGGGGAGAGGAACAAAAAGTTGATGAGGAGGGAAAGGTAGGATGACGAGTGGCACTGGGAGTGAGGGGGGAGGAAAAGAGTGGCCGTATAGGAGGGGAAAGCAAAACAAGTGCTGCGGGAGGACAAGTGTGGTTAAGGTGGGTTGGGGGTTTTGAAGAAAAAAATAGGTTGCTGTGGAAAGAGGAGAGCAAGAAAATTGTTGCCACGGAGAGGGGATAGAATAACGGGTTCCTAGGGGAAGATGGGGGTGTCAGGAGCACAATTGACACTGTGGGAAGGTGGGGAGGAAAAAGTTGCATGCAGGGAAACTACTCTGGTTCTTTTGTTTAAATTCTGATAGGGCTTTTATAAAAATCAAGAGATTTTTACAAATGTCCTAATTTCATGTTTGTTTGTTTTTTGGGGCAAATTACGAAATGGCAATATCCCGGAGGCTCTGCTGAATTGACTAGGGTTTGGCGTCAGTAAATGTTGTGGTGTACGGGCACTGCCGACATGGAACTGCTAGGTATGGGTCAGTCCTCTGGGTTTTTGACACTTTCCCATAATTACAGTCTTTCGTCCAGGTATGATGTTCTTGGATGCCTTTGAAGGGCATTTATGTTATTACAATCATCATTGCTATTTTACCACAATGTGGTATGGTGGACTGCTGATCCTGGTTTTGTGAGTTAGAGACTATCTGCGAAGCACTTAATCCATGCTTGCTTTGCATGGTCCATGTCTAATATAGCACTCCAGTACCCTTCTGTTGGAAAGTGGGTTATTGGTAGGGGCAAATGTAGGTCTGCCATGGGCAATAAGGCCGCTAACACATGATAGGACCCAGCATAGGTCTTAGAAAATTATTCCTATGCTCAACCCTTGGTAACGTGGCTGTGAGCAGACAGGCTTAACTTCAAAGACAGATATGTAAAGCATTTAAAAACACAATTTCAGTAAATAATTAAGACACAACACAAAATAAAAATCCAACACCAACTTATAATAATAGGTAATATTTTTATCTTTTAAATGACACCAAAACAAAAAAATTCCACTGTAGGGAACCAGAGATAGGAATTTTTAAAGATTAGTCACTTTCTATTGCTTAGAAACCAACAATGCCCCTTTTAGTCATTTCGTTTTGTCTGACAGGGACACACCTTTAGAAACTGTTCTGGAGAATATCTCCCCACTGTGCAGCCTTCTCCAGCAGGCTGGGTCCAGTTAGAACTCCTTCCTGAAGTTCTGCTTGCGGGTCCCAAAGTATCCAACACACAGTCCGAGGTTCTGGAACCTCCAAGAGGGTCCTTGAAAGTGTGAAACTTCAATTCCGCAATCCACTTGAACAAAACCCTTTCAAATCCACTGGTACTCCAGGCTGGGGATTCTTTGGGGGGATGTCCAGGTGAGCTCTGTAGCTTGCAGGGAGTCTACTTCTTAGTCCTTTTGTAGAAAGGTAATCCACAGGGCTGCAGTTTTCAGATGGTGCAGTTTTCAGAGGTCAGGCCTTAGAAGTCTTTGCACAGCAGAACTTCACAGCAGGGCACTTCTTGCTTCAGTAAGTTTCAAGCAGCAGATCTGGAGGGCTCTGCCCCTCTCAGATACTTATTCAAAATTCTCTGGGTCAAGCCACAGGTCACTTCTGACCAATGAGAGCAGGGTAACTCCTCATAGTTATGACCACATCCTGTAGAGTGTGGCATTATTTTGTCCCAGAGTGTATCAAATCTTCCAAATCTATAATGGCTGATTTTCCAGCAAGGAGGTAAGAGCTGGCTAAACACACCCCCTGGGATGGCTTATTTCCATGGCCTCTTCCCCTACCATCTGCACATACCTTCCTTAAGCCTAGCCCTGACTCTAGGTCAAGAGTGAAACTGAAACCCAGTCCTCCTCTCTGCCTTTGAAGAGCATGGTTTACGACTCCACCCCCTGGCCTGGCATTCCTATAGACCAGCACACTGCCCTCCCAGTAGAGATGTTAACCCCAGGGGTTCTTTATCACCCCTTCAAAACAGCATGGCTAATCCACTTAACTGTGAATAATCAGGGCAGACCACTGGAAGGCTGAATTTGGACTTACAAACAAGAAAGTCTTATAACTTCTTGTATGTACACTTTAGGAGAAAGTCTACAATATAATATTGCTGGATTTACTACTACCATTCTGGGAAGTCTTTGAATGGTCCGTCTAGTCCTCTCCTATCAATATTTATTAACCATTAACTTCCTACCATGTTAACCTATGGGCCATGGGGTTTGCAATGGGGAAAATGACTTGGGCCAGTCTCCTAGCACCAGGGCTTATAAAAACATATTTTATAAGTATTTCCTTAATTTCTACAGGACCACCCACCCCCTGTGAAACTAGGGGAGACTTTAGGGGTTCTGAATCTGTAGAAATATTGCAGATTCCCCTTTTACTGTGCTCCTAGCATCAAAGTCGAATTTGAACAGCAATTTACTGTTTCAAAGCAGTCCTGGCCCCCAGTGCTGCTTTTAAACTGACCTCAGGCTTCAGCACTGCACACATGCTAGTGCTGAAAAAGCTTCTGGCCTCTAAACTGCCATACCCCAGGGTACTGGGGACTTCTAGGTAGTTTCAATCCCCTGCCCTATTATATACTAGGGGCTTATGGGGTAGGTCATGCCAATTACAGGGGTACCCCACCATATCATAGTGTACCCTAGTGTATGTTGGGTGTTTTAACTGTATTCTAATGTGTTCCTTTAGGCTCAGCACTGGCCCTGGACCTGGTTAGGCAGAGCCCAGGGTCAGTCAAAATCAGTTACCACCAGCATCAGTCAGCAAAAATTTGGGGGGTGCCCAGGGCACAGGATGACTTTGCAACACCTTCTTTTAGCTGTACTGTGTACATGCCCCTGTCTTTGGTAGCTTTGGGTAGGAAGTTACTAAAAGCGTCACATTGTGTTCATTATAGAAACGGGGCCTTCATTTCCGTACACATTTCTCCAAGTATGGCGCATTAATCCTGTTTTATGCAAATGCATAACATAAAAATGAAAGGTACACTCTGTTATTCTTGTAGCATAGAAAATAGACGTGTTGCATGTGTTGAACATTTTCTCAAGTATACAAATATGTACACGTAATTTGCATTTAAGAATGTACAATTAGAAAACAAACACAAAAATCATGTCACAATTCCTAAAACAAACGTTAAGGATCTAGACATGGATCATCATTCTTCATCCGTCTGTATGTTGCTAAAAGAAGAGGAATTTATTTATCTTCCTGCATTCAATTCAGGCACTTATCCAGCCTTCCTGCTTTGCACTTCTGTTCTGTTGTAGCATTTTCGTTTTTATTCAATTAGCTGTACGACCATACACCTGGACATCTATGACCAACACCCTACTTTTAAATACTGCTTGAGAAACTTTAAAATACCCAATATCATCCACCCACTCCACACAACATCCTATTTCACAGCCTATTTCCTACATAGAATTGCACTGCCAATACATTACAGAATAAAAGCAATATTGTGAGAGTCATGGCACATACAATATATACAAACAGAGAGGGATTTTGGGAATCTACTGCTCTATGCATTGATTGCTCACGCAAGAGTGACAAAGAGTCCGTTGCTGTGCAATATATATTCAGCACAACATGGCAATACTGACAATACCACGGTAAGCATTTAATCATGTGATATTCCATCGAGGTGACCAGAGTATCGAGGGGCCTAAGAATTACAATTATACCCACATATGAGATACCACACCCAGTTCTCTTAAAAGAATGGGCTCAATTTATGTCAAAAACCTGCAAGGGCAGGCTTGAGATTCTGGTGAAGTAGCCAACATAGACGTGGAGATGACCAGACCAGAACTGGCACAATTAAAAGCTGAAATTGACCAATATAAGGAGGAGAAGCATGTGACAGACTTTCTAACCATTCTAGCTGAGAGCCTAAAATAATATCAGGAGGAAATCAACTGTAAGAAAAGATGGGTGTTCCTCAGAGATAAAAAGAATTACACAGAGGTGTGAATTCTAATTTGCGAAAGGAAATTTGATATACCACGGCAACAACTCAGGATAACACCAACACACACACGCCAGGAATTGTCTGCGGCAGCATCAAGTGCAGATGTGAGTTCCCTGATGAATGACACACCCAGCATCACAGCAAGTATCATCACTCGGACTACTTTTTTAAGAACCAATCTTTTTTATTAGTCAGAAGTCAAAGTAGGAGAACACAACTTCCTGCCTACATCCACCGGCCGGCAGAGCGTACCTTGTGCAGCAGTACACAGCTTTTGAGCCATCAACCCGGAGATCGGCAGCAAGGGTATTGCAATGTGGTAATCCACGACTTCTGAGTTTTCACAAGAACAAGTATAAGAGGCTAAAGAAAGACGTAACTAGGCAAAAAGGAAACAGTACTAAACCAACCCGACCCTAAACCCCTGATTCCCTCCCCCACCCTCATCCGCACCAGCTATACTACCTGACTATATCCCGAACCTCAAAACGGGGAGACTGGCAGAGTATTTCTACAAGGTAGTTGTCGGCGGAGCCGTAGTAAGTGTTTCTTTAAAAACGGACTCTGCCCCAGCAGTATTGTGTGTTGTGTGATGGGTTCTATAGAGTATGTGTTCCCATTCCTTTTGAGACAGTGGCCTGCCCAGCTCAGTCTCCTAGCGTATTTGTGCTTTTGTGCATTGTTCAGTGGATCGCGCTGCAATCATGGCATATAATTCCGAGATAAGGCGGCGATCGTCGCGCTTGCGAAGCAACCATTTTGCAAACGTGGTGAGAGGGCGGGATATTTGCGCATAATTGGAAGGTGCCGTGATCCAGTGGTATAGTTGGCAATAGGCATATTTGGCATATTTGTCAGTCGATAAGAGGCCAACCCCTCTGTGTCAAAAAGAGACCTCTCCCTCTTTCAGCCTTCCTCCCTCCAGCTCTGAAAGACCGCCGATGCTTGCCCTGAGGGAAGTCAGGATTATCTACAATAGGGGTCATAGGTGAAGGAAAGGACGTCCAATCCTTCTTTACAGCCACCGTATCCCAGACCTTAAGAGTCGGCGAGGTGACAGGCGAGGAATATAATCCCCACGCCCTGTGCTTGTGAGGCAACCTTCGCTCCCTCCAAATATTGATGCCTGCTACCGTCTGATCCATAAAATTCCAGTGTTTACCGGGTAGGGGTCTGTTCCATTCCACTATGTAGCGGAGACAGGATGCCTGTTAATAGCCTCGGATCAGAGGTAGCCCCACCCTGCCATGGTTCTTCGACCGCACCAGCTGTGACAGCGCGAGTCACGGTTCCCCCCTATACGAATTTATTAATGATAGGATGCAATTGCACTAAAGCCCGCGGTGGGGGTGTCATTGGTATCATTTGAAAGATGTATAGAATGAGTGGAAGAACCGTTATTTTCACCACCACCACCCTCCCAAACCATGCTAGATGCAAACGCGACCAGGCTTCCAGTGCCTTGGCCGAGTGATTTATGAGGGTCGTTTAATTAAGGGCAACCGTCTTAGCAATAGTCAGGGCTAGGCATATTCCTAGGAACGATATGTCTTGCTGAGACCATTGGAACGGGAATTGGTGCTGCAAGGTGTCATCCAGGGCCTGGGAGACCAACAAGTTCAGGATGTTGGATTTAGTCAAGTTGACTTTAAACTCTGACACCTCGCCAAAAGCAAGGAGTTCTTCAAGGAGAGCCGGTAGGGTCGATTGAGGGTAAGGGAGAGGATAACATTGTCTGCATAAAGACTTATTTTATGCACATCTGCCCCGAATTTCAGACCTTCCATGCGCTTGTCCGCACGTATACGTTGGGCCAAGGGCTCCATATAGAGCACAAATAGAAGGGGGGATAAGGGACAACCCTTACGGGTCCCCCTAGAGATCGGAGAGGTGGCAGATCTGTTGTCATTTACCCTCACGAAGGCCATGGGCGCACTGTATATGCAGCGAATCCACTTGATAAAGTTCTCCTCGAATCCGAAGCAGTGCAGGGTATCAAACAGGTAGGTCCACCCCACCCTATCAAATGCCTTCTCGGCATCAATGGACAGGAAGAAGGCCTGCCTGCCAGACCGCTGTATGCTGTCCATGAGATGGAAAAGGCGTTTAGTATTGTCTCCCCCCTGTCGCGTGGGATTAAAACCAGACTGATCGGGGTCAATAAGGTCTGCCATGAGCGGATTTAAGTGCGCTGCTCATATGCCGGCAAATATCTTCACATCTAGATTGAGGAGGGATATAGGCCTATAGGAGCCGCAGTCCCATGGGTCCTTGGCAGGTTTTAAAATACCTGAGATCGCAGCTTCTAACATGGAGGGTGTTACCGCACCTGTCTCTAAAAAGGAATTGAACAGTTTAGTTAAAAAGGGAGCCAGCTCTCTACAAAAGGTCTCATAAAAGGAGGCCGAAAAGCCATCGGGCCGAGGGATTTGCTCAGTTTCAGTCTGGAAATGGCCAAAATCACCTCTTCTATGCGAATCTCAGAGTCAAGTAGCTCAGCCGCTGTCTTGGGAAGAGGGGAGATCTCACAGGAGTGCAAATATGCAAGCGGCTACCGAGCCGGTGGGTCCTGCCCTGTATATAAGTCGCCTAAAATGCGCAAAGGTGTCCACTATGTGTTCGTCGGCACTATGTTCGTCCCCATTGTGGTCCCTAATCGATTGAATCATAGTTGTCTGAGTTTGGGTCCGTAATCTGTGGGCTAGCAGCTTACCACACTTATCACTACTAAGGTAGAATTTGTGGTAGAGGCGAAGAAGGGCATATTCTGCCCTATCAAGATCGAGATGTTTCAACAGGCGCCTACGTTTCTTCAGTTCCCTCCACACCCTCGGTGCCCCAGTTAATTTGTGTATAGATTCGAGCTTCTCAACCCCCTTCTCTAGTTCACTGCGCTTCTCTCTCTGACGTTTATTTTCCGCTGCCAAAATAGCGATAAACTCGCCCCTCGTGACTAGCTTCAGGGCTACCCATACGGCTGAAAGCGGCACAGAGCCTACATCATTAAGCTTTAGGTATTCCTTTAGCTTTTGATTGATGCGTTGGACTGTGTCTTCTGAGTGTGGGAGACTCTCCCGTAGGCACCACCCAGGAGGAATCGCATGCGATGCCTGTGCGAGGACATGTACAGTGATGAGAGCGTGATGGGACAAGGATTGGGGCTCAATTGTGGCATTATGCAAGTGTCGTGCTAAGGGTGTGGAGGCTAAGAAGTGATCGAGTCGCGCATAGGTATTGTGGGCTGCGGAATAGTAAGTGTAATCACGTACCCCAAGATGTTGTGAGCGCCATACATTGTGTAGCCCGTTGTCTGCTAACCAATCCCTCCCCCGTTAAGAGAAAGCCCCTGTTTGTTGAATCCTTTGACCCGATCTATCTTTTTGCGTGCCACCGCCATGATACAGGGGGTCAACTTCAGAGCTCAACTCAGTCCCAGCCCATGCTGACAGTCCACCTACTCTGAGCCCAGCTACCGGGCAGCGGCCCCCAGCCCAGGTCCCCATCAATGGGTCAGTAGCTGTCGGCCCGCCTGCTGATGGCCGTCACGGAACTGCCGTCAGTGGGCCATAGAAGTAGGGCCAGAGCCGGGCGGGCCCGCTGCCCAATCCCACTCGCCGGGTGTAGGGGTCGTGTTCCCCAGTTAGGCAGGCACCAGGGAATCCACAGATGCCTCTCCTTCACCCAGAAGATCCTGCCCTGTTGTGGGCATGGGGCCAAGATGTGCCCCGCAGTGCCCCTCCGCGCAACTTCCCTTGCCCGTCAGCTTCTATGCCCACGTGGTGCCATGGTGTGGCAATCTGCTCCTCTGAGGGCCCCACCAGGCCCAGCCAGCCTCTGCTGCTCACCAGGTCTCACGCAAGTCTCTGACTCGGGCCAATCCATCCCGCAGCAGCCGACTCTGTCAGGGGCCCCCCAATGCTGTTATCTAAGCGCTCAGTGCCCGTCGCTGGTCCCAGCAGGGCACACCAAAAATCCACAGGGCCTGGGGAGCCCCACTGGCTTCCCACTCCCCAGGCGTACCGGGCCCCTGTCTGCAGCCCAGGATCAGTCGTGTTTTAAGTCGGGTCACCAGTTGCAGCTAGTGTTTGGTGCTCCCATCCCCTCCTTATGCGGGGGAAAGTCACTCTGCCCCACTGCGGCAAAAGCTCATAGAAGAGTCAGCGTGGGCCACACACCGGTCCATGCAGGCAGCGGGAGCTTTAAAATGGTAGGGCTAACAAAATGGCGGGACCCCAGACGCTCCGTTTCCCGGCCGCCACCGCTTGCCCGTTCTCACCTCTTGTGATGCTGCCAATTGCAGCGCTTCGACCTTCTGGAACCCGCTGGCTCCTCAGTCCCACTTACCAGCCGATTGCAGTACAGCAGCGGCCTCCCAACACCTTGCGGCCGCGCTGCTCAGCCCTGCTCTCGCTGTTCGACCCCCGGCCTGGTCACTCCTACCACCCAGCCTCCAATCCGGCCAGCCGCGCAGGCACCAGCAAGGTGCTGACTTCGCCTCAGCAACACCTCAAACATGAATGGTGTTGAGCTCACCCGCCACCCGGTATCTCGACAGCGCTCAAGGGCTCATGGGGCAGGATATCAATCCTGTGTCCTACCAAGCCGCCACCTTGGCCACGCCCCCGGACTACTTTTTTAAAGAAGTTCAAACTGCTCAAACAAAATCTAGAACCACAAAGATTTGGCGCCGCAGAGGTCGAGGAAAACAAGAAGAGGGGGAGGTGGCCCTCATGCAGAGACCATGGTGACAATCCAAAAGGAAAAATCAGGAGCACTAAATGGGTTGACAAGACAACCAGAGGAGGAGACAGAAAGAAACTACTATATGTCATGGAATCATGCCAAATTATAGAGCTGGATAGCAAGGTCCCATGTGGGCTAAATATGGACAAAGAACTGACAGTTCACACATATCTCACTTTTATCCTATACTGATCTTGCTGCACATTAACATCTTAAAAGTATTGATTTCTTATCTGTACAACCTGTTTGCATAATTAGTACATTTTTTCACAAACAGGTAAATTCAAACATTGCCGCTTATTCTACACGATGATGCCTAAACTCACTGGGCCCACTTGGGCTTAATCACAGCTCCACACATTATATCAACATAGTGACATTTGGTGGCCATTAGCAGAGTGATCATTGTAGCACTCATACCCTGAGACCCGTACATTTCATTGCTCTCATGGGCACATGAACATATACTTTATCTAAAGCTAAAATGGGTCTCGCTAATTTTGCCAAATGGGGTATAATATCCTACATAGGGCAACTTTACATGGAATATGATGATTTTCCATGTACATATACATGCCAAGATCAAGCCATGCATTGACCGTCAGGCATTGAAAGAAATAATGTATAAGACTGAGTGATATATATATATATATATATATATATATATATATATATATATATTACCTACTGGCGGTCGCCAGTAGGTAGTTATAGTTAGGACCACGTTTCCATAGGAAATCCGCAACATTCTATTTTGAATAACTTTGGCGCCGGTCGACGAATCCTCGCGAATTTTTCAAAATAGGTGGGGCGCGACGCTCCGCTCCTACCCTGAAAGTCTCGGGGGGATTCGTCAAGCGGGGGCTGAGATAAAAGGGGGGTCCCAAAACGCGTTTTTCCCATGCATTTTTCCATAGGACCTTTAGACACAGCTACAGCCCGAACGGCTGAACAGAATTACTTGAAATTTGGCAGAGAGGTAGTCCTCAGGTCAAGGAAGTGCCTTTTGTAGGTTTGGTGTAAATCTGTTCAGTAGATTCTGAGAAAATAGCCTTTAAATCAATATATATATCTGTGGCAGCTTACGGTGCGCTTACCGTAAGCTTACCGTACGCGTACGGTGGCGTGCGCGAGCGCGATTTTGATTGGCTCTTAGATCTTAGTAAACATTCGAATCGGTCGAAACCAGGAAGCGGCGGCCGCCATTTTCTCTCTCGCTCTCTGAGTTGGGCAGCTAAAACGAAGCCAAAAAACGTCTAAAGAGGCAGTTTCTTGAGATCCTAACCACCCAGCATTGATATAGGGGTCCCCAAACAACCCCCAAGCCCAAAAAAAAATAATTTTTTTTTCCGAAAATCACCGATTACGCTTACCGTACGCGTACGGTAAAAATTGTTAAAAAAAAAAATTATCCACACCCTCCCCAACCCGTGTGCAAATGGTGCACGAAGGGCATCATTTGGGCATGGCTCATTAGAGATAAGAAAATAACAAAGAATAAATTTCACAAAGATGCGCATAATATGTCCCCCATGTGCGCACGGTGCGCGAAGCGCATCGTGCGTACATGGCCCATCCCGCATAACGTGGGCACGCGGTGCGCGCAGCGCACCGCGAGACCACCGTGCGTGCGCGGCACTAACTGCGTAAAGTGGGCGCGCGGTGCGCGAAGCGCACCGTGCGCGCACGGAACGAACTTCGTTAACTGGGCGCGCACGCCATGAATGGCGTAAAGTAACTTAGCATTTAAAAAACCGTACAAATTCACTGAAAAAACCATAGGTTTCACACACGTTATAGTTAGGAATTAGCATTTAAAAAACCTTGCAAATTCACTGAAAAAACCATAGGTTTCACACATGTTATAGTTAGCTGTACATTTCACTCGTAAAAAACCAATGAAATTCCCCCGTTATAGTTAGTGCAGGCAACTATAACTCACGCGACCGCAATCTTCTGCTGATGACATATGTGTCTTTATGAAAAAAAAATATTTGTAATATATGTATAGCTAAAATTTAATGGAAGAAGACATGGGCAAATAAGTGTCTAAATACAGTATTAGCATCAGCAGAGGATTGCGGTCGCGTGAGTTATAGTTGCCTGCACTAACTATAATGGGGGAATTTCATTGGTTTTTTTACGAGTGAAATGTACAGCTAACTATAACATGTGTGAAACCTATGGTTTTTTCAGTGAATATATATATATATATAGTTTTTATATTTTATGAAGGTATGAAGGAATTCATTGCCTATTCTTTTATGTCTAGTTATATATCGGAATGTATTTCTTCACACATATTGATTGGGGTAAATTATAATGTATGAGCTGTATATTTATTTACATATTTTCTATTGTGTTTTCACATAGCACAATGTATTCTCGAAGTGAGCACAATACAAATGTATCTGTATTTTTATATATTATTATTGATGTCACTTGGTGGTTTGTCACATAGTCTGTCTACTATGTCTTGTATATGTTTGTGATTGGCTTGCACTATTTAGGGGCCGATTCCGATCCGGGTCGGAAAGCTCTCCAACCGAGCCGGATCTGGAGTGTTTTCCGACCGAGCCGGAGTCCGACTGAGCGAGTATGATGCGGCCGTATGCTGCTGGACCCGGTCCGGTCGGACTCCCATAGAAGTCAATGGGAGCCAGTCGTACGACGCGTACATGGGCTCCCATTGACTGAATGGGTACGTCTCGTACAAGGGCGCCCCCTACAGTGGGTATGCGTCGGTGCCATCTGCAACGTACATGCCTGTTTTGGGGGGACCCTTGGGTCTCCCCCTGTGTCCGAGTCGTAGGGCTGAGGGTGACAGGGGGTCCAACGCGGACCCCCAAAGACAACTTCCCAGACGTTTTGCGAGCCAGACACTCCGGCTCGCACCGGCTGTCTGACGTGTGCATCGTACTGGCTCGGTCGAAAATCGCATCCATTGCACGCCACGGTTAGCTTACAGCCGAGACGTACGGAGCGGTTCGAACCCGGAAACAACTCTGTCGGTGAATGTCACGTAGCTCGCATCGTACTTGATCGCTTGTACAGCTGTACGAGTCGGGCGGAAAACACGCGTACAGCTCATACTTTTTCCGGCCGGATCGCTTTCGGTGCCCTTCCGACCCGGATCGGAATCGGCCCCATAGTGTCTAAAGTCGATTGAACCTGCACTTGAGAAAGGCTGCAAATGCCAAAATGCATTGTCGTTGACATAGCAATACACTTAAAATTGACTGTGAGGGTGGATACATCATCAAATTGGTGATATTGCATAGGGAAACCATTACTCTGGGCAGTATATACGCACCTCCCCCGCTCTCAGACACATTTGTAGAGTGCCTGTCAGCAAAATTGTCGGTAATACCTGAGGGCCTCTCTATTATTGGTGGAGATTGGAATGATGTGGCAAATGTGGTGCAAGACAGATGGCGCTCGCATGCGGTGCCTGAGATTTCGCAACCTACACGGCTGCACATGTTAATGAGGGACATGGGGTGGTTGGACCCATGGAGGCATCTGCACCCTGCTACACATGGCTAAACGTACTACTTGGCGGTCCATGACTCATTCTCCAGGCTTGATTACGTGTTCATACCACACTCCTATTATTTTTGAATTGCAATGACAGATATCTTACCTAGAGGTCTGTCTAATCACTTTCTGGTGGCCCTAATGCCCTGCCAGGTAGTGGCGCACCCCCTGTTTCAATGGCGCTTATCGCCGTGGCATCTCCAAGACCCACAGTACACTTACCACCTACATCAGGACCTCACAACATTTTTTTCTGAGAACTCGGGCATGGTGGATTCTCTGGCCATGCTCTGGGAGGCGATGAAGCCCACCATCAGGGGAGTGGACATCGCATATTGTGCGCCCAATGGAAAAAGCACCGGAAGGCTCTGAGTCAGACCGAGGCCCAGATTTTTCAACTGGAACAGAAATGTAGGGATGAACACGGTGGGGCACACAGCCGCCAATTGCTCCTTCCCCAACAAACCTAAGCCGACACCCTTCGTGATGAGGCAAGACAGGCTTGGCTGGCATCCCGCAGTAGAATTTATCAATGGGGGGTCAAATCAAGCTCGCTTCTACATCGCTTGTGCCAGCATGCTCTCCACCCAGTGAGCATACCGGGTATCCCTGATGGGGATGGCCAGACACTCACGGACCGTACTCAAATTGCTGCTAGTTTTGCGGAGTACTATGAGGAGCTCTATGCTCCCAGGGACGCACTCCCGGAACCTCTTGTCCAGCAATATCTTGACAATTTGCCTCCCAAGGCCATTTCGGACAACGCTAGAGAGGATTTAGACGTCCCGCGGATGTATGATGTTACAACGCATGCTTTTACAACGCATGCTGTTACAATGAAATTTTTACAACGCAAATGCAGTGACAACGCAAGTCTTTACAACGCAAGTCTTTACATCGACTTGCACTAGATGGCGTGCTAACATTAAAAAAGTGTAATTTACTATTCTAACTCCAGTCCACGTAACAGTAGGGAAGGTGTTTGGATAGTAAACTACACTATTTTTAATGTTAGCACGCCATCTAGTGCAAATCGATGTAAAGACTTGCGTTGTAATGGCATGCGTTGTCAATGCATTTGCGTTGTAACAGTTTCATTGTAATGGCAGTGCGTTGTAAAAGTTGCGTTGTAAAGGTTGTTCCCCCGTCCCGCTGACAGTTGACGAGCGGCGTGCTGCCTTGGTCAATTTCCGATCCAGGAAAGCACCGGGACCGACCGGCTTCCCCTGCAAATTTTTTTAATCGTTTCAGACTCAATTCCTTACCCATTACTTGGAAGCGATACATGCAACCCTTGAAGAGGGGAGGCTTCCTCCGGATTGGCGGCATGCTGAAATTGCGTTTTTTTCCAAGCCGGGCCGACCCACAGTTCAGCATTCCTCGTATCGCCCTATTTCATTGTTGAACTTCGAGGCAAAATTACTGGCCAAAGCGTTGGCCAATCATATCCTCCCCTATATGTCTGAGCTGGTCCACCCAGATCAGGCCGTCTTTATGCCCCAGTGGGATCCCCGTCATAACATCAGATGTGTGCATAATGAGGTTGCGGCCATCGATTGCATTCAGGGTCCGGCGGCCCTGCTCTTAGCTGGTATTGACAGAGCGTTTGACTCGCTGGGATGGATTTATCTGTTTGCTCTATTACAATGCTTAAATTTCGGGCTGTCTTATTTCCTATATTAAACTTCTTTACACTGACCTTTCGGCCTCGGTCAGAATCGCTGGCGTAGCGTCTGATCCCTTCCCTAGGATGCGGTACTCGATAAAGTTGCCCCCTCGCCCCATATTTATTTGCCTTAGCTATGGAACCATTAGCCGCTTGAGTTCGTATTCACACACAGGTTATGGGCTTTGAGTGGCCCGGTGGGTTCTCAGATCGGATTGCTCTTTATGCAGACGATCTCCTGTTTTTGCTTATGCATCCCCACCGGACAGGTCCACTTATTTTCCGCATCATGTAGATCTTCGGCCAACATACTGGCTTATATATGAACGCCAAGAAATCTGTACTTTGGCCTGTGCGTGGGGTTTCGGCTATGGGCACCTGGACAGCGGAGGTGACAGTGGCTACGACCAGTCTGAAATATCTCGGTGTATATGTTTTGGACACACAATCAATATCATGGGATAAAAATATCGCCCCTATTTGGACGCACACACAAGCGGAAATGGAGGCGTGGTTGCGTATGCCCTCTCTATACTGGGCAGGCCCGCAATATTTAAAATGGTGTCCCTCCCTCGTCTCCTATACCAACGACAGAATTTAGATCGCACCTTCCTGGTTCCAGCAGCTAAACTCCAGGTTGAGCTGCTTTTTGTGGCAAGACCAGGCCGCTAGGGTGTCCCTCAGAACGTGCTTCCAGTCAACCTTTTGTGGGGGTATAGCGACTCCGATCTCCAACTGTATCACGCGGCATCCCACCTTTTGGTTAGGTCTCGCCTGACCCAGCGCATGCGCTGGTCTGGCGAGACTTTTTGTGAGGGCTCAAAAAAGTGCCACCACTGTAGCCTAGAGCTACAGTGCATGTGCGCGGGCATGTGCGCCTCACTTTTGCGGCCGCACGGCCGCTTTGATGTTTGATTGCGATCACTTTCACTTTCCCGGCCGCACGGCCGCTTTGATGTTCTCCGTGGGCCAGGTTTTTTTTCTCCTGTTTATTACTTATATGTAGTAATGGTGGCACCCGTGCGCCGCCATTACTACAGAGCAGTACTAAACAGAAACAAGCATTGGCATAGCCAATAGGTCTCGCTTTTGGGACCTTATAAGTATTTAGTTATGCAACTGTTACATGGCTAAACACTTATAAGGTCCCAAAAGCGAGACCTATTGCTATGCCAATGCTTGTTTTAAATGATTGGTGGTACGGCATTAGCAACGACCCAGCATATCGAGTGGAGAAATGGCTGATGGGAGATATGTTGCCACACAGACTGCTTTTTGCACTGAGAGAGCAGCGTAAGCTGCCGCCAGCTACTCGGGTTGTCTTCGGTGTGTGGACAGACTCACTGCATCGGTGGGGTGGTTGTGGCAGTTGACGAGGGAGACCCCACACTGGCAGAGTGGCCTTATGCCACAAGTGACTGCGTTAGCAGGATTTAAACAATGGGACGCCATTGGTAGAGCTATGTTGGGCAACTTAGTGCGTGGCACTACGATGAAATCTTTTCAGGACCTCAGGTTTGAATATGATATGCCACATGCTCAGTTCTACAAATACCTGTAATTGAGACATGCCTTATCTCCATATATTTCACACCTAGACTCTCTTCCCGAATTCAACCCCATCGAGGCAAAAGTCTTTATGGGGGACTTGGGCGATCATAAAACCGCAAAGATATACCAAACGTTAGTTATAAATCTTTCCACGACTCTAGATCCCCTCCGGGATAAATGGTAGGTAGACTTGGGCCCCTTGAACAGCGATGATTGGCAGGAAGCCCTGGAATCCCCGAGATACGCTACAATTGCCTCCCGTCTCAGGCTTATTCAATGTAAATACCTGCACCCCAAATATTTTACTAGGTATCGGCTTTGGAGGGCAGGGATGATAAGCTCCCCCATGTGCCTTAGATGCGATAGAGAGGAGGGTACAATACTCCACACAACCTGCAGCCTTGGGCCGGTTCTGGACAGGGGTAATTCGCTGTCTATCTGAAGTATTAGGGTGGGTTGTACCTCATTCTCCTAGGCTTGTTCTTTTGCATATCACAGATGAGATAGGGGGCAATATTTACAAAAGACATCTACTGTTCTTGGGTCTCACCCTAGCTAAAAGGGATATTGCTAGGGCATGGAAGGATCCGTCTCCACCCAAATTGAGCGCTTGGAGGGCTGGTCTCGACTGATGTATGGGTCAGGAGCAACCTATTTTTAAAGCGAGAGGGTGCCCTCAGAAACATTATTAAATATGGAAACGGTGGGCAAATTTTAGGGGCCTTGTACTGGAGCCACCTTCTCCGCACCCTGCGGACGTTGAAACCATCTAGAGGTGTAGCACGGGGCAAAATGGCTGTTCGGATGGACTTGAATATGTCGTCGGGCATGCAGGGCATAAGCGTGGTTTTATTTTACAGTATGCGACACAGTGTGTTAAAATGTTTGGGGCTGTCGTTCACGGTCCCAAATGGTTTATTTTCTTGTTTTATAATTACTATATAATAGTCACCTGCTCAGTATTCAATATATGGAAGATTGTATGTTTTCATTGCTTTGTACTGCTTACAAATACTATGTCAGCTGACTTAATAAAAAGAGTTTTGAAAAAAAAGAAATTCACTGTGAGGAGTGCCTGCCAATTCTTTTTTCTCATATGGATGAATACACACACACACACACACACACACACACACACACATATATATATATGTATATATATATATATATATATATCAACCAAACTCCTACTCCACACTGGAAGAAGGCACGCACACGAAGGCTGCAAAGTATGTGCTTCTTTATTCCATCGGGCTTCCCTCGACCCCACGACTAAAGAGACGCGTTTTGGCTGTCACAGCAGCCTTTCTCGATCTATATATATATATATATAACAGCCCAGTCTACTTTCTATGTCTATTTAAGGCTCAGTGGGGGAAGGACTATATATACTCGAAAGTTTATGGCGCCAATTAGATTGATAAAGGCCGCTGCGCGTCCAAAACACGTCTCTCGTTTATTTTGTGGTCGTGGGAGACCTGAAAAATAATAAATGGGCCCTACACCTACTTACCTCAAGTACATGCCTCCTCTTTGTTGGAGCAGGACTGTCTTGTTTGCTTAATTTGAGCATCTACGGTCGATGCTGTACACGTAACACCAGTCGACTTGTGGCTCCACTTTGACCGTTACTGTTTTTGGATGAGCATGGGAGTGCTATGCGGTGGAGCCCCCAGAGAGTGCGCCGGGAAGAGGAACAAGGATGACAGCTGTGGGGATTCCAGATTGAGGAGCGGGGCGGTTTCTCGACTGCCAGCACTTGGTTCTGCATTTCTTCAGCTAGAAATGCCTTGCCCGGGATACTGGCGTACTTTGGTGACTGGGCACTGTGGATGCCGATGCGGAAACAGTGAGGTTCGTTCAGGCATATCAAATTTATATTCATCAGTCTCCACCGACCTCGTTTGTGTGCCCACTACGAAGTTACATCTCGTGCTGCTCACGTTTAGTGACATTGAGACATTTTTCACAATTACCTATCTGAAAAGACTATATGATTATTCAGGTACGGATACAACCAATATAAGGAACATTTGTAATTTGAACTTTCACACAGGTTATGTATTAACGAACTGTGTATCCGCATGGCCATCAAAGGGGATTATGGGTCTTGGAGTCCTGGTGAATCGAACAGTGATTACCCTGAGGCTGGCATTATTGTCGGTCACACTCACAGTGGTGGAATTGGAGACCGTGGTCATGCTACTAATCCCAATATTTCGTTTTCCTGAGTGTTTGGTTTAAACACGCATTTGCGTTTTATGTTCTAATCCTAATTTTGTTTCCGCTGTGTCTGCTGATAACCTTTCTCTTTTCAGAATTTTAGTCAATGTGGTCTCGGGAATTATTTGCTAATAACATGCAGCACGGTTTGAGTCCCGGTGCTCTTGAGCACTCCTGTAACGACGCCATCGGGGCCGCTGCGTGTGGGGCAGGAGCCGGTTATTGAAGGAAGATCGTGTCAGCGGGGACCCAGGCCATTCCCCTCCGCCCACTGTGTTGTTTTATTTGAACTATGTTTGGGGACTCAAGCATGGCATCTCACTCGAGCAATACTGGGCACTACATCTACCATCAGGCCACGGGAAGAGGCCACGCCCAATGGGGCGGAGATTCGTAATTGAGTGGTGCTTCAAAAATTGCTGTGCTGCCGCCTCGTCAGTTTCCTTTGCCTTTGAAGAAGTGATGCAGATCACGAAACGCGTCAGGCTGGACAATCTATTTTTGTGGGGCATGGCTGTTGTTTCCTCGCTGCAACCCCCTCAATAAAGAAGTTTGGGCTATTGAACATCCTGTTGTGAGGCTCCTCCATTGCAGGCAAACTTTGTTGTTTGTTGGATTTTGGGCGGCATGCCTGAGCCGCGGAGTGAGTCCCGGTGCTCTTGAGCACTCCTGTAACGACGCCATCGGCGCCGCTGCGTGTGGGGCAGGAGCCGGTTATTGAAGGAAGATCGTGTCAGCGGGGACCCAGGCCATTCCCCTCCGCCCACTGTGGTGTTTTATTTGAACTATGTTTGGGGGCTCAAGCATGGCATCTCACTCGAGCAATACTGGGCACTACATCTACCATCAGGCCACGGGAAGAGGTCACGCCCACTGGGGCGGAGATTCGTAATTGAGTGGTGCTTCAAAAATTGCTGTGCTGCCGTCTCGTCAGTTTCCTTTGCCTTTGAAGAAGTGATGCAGATCACGAAACGCGTCAGGCTGGACAATCTATTTTGGTAGGGCATGGCTGTTGTTTCCTCGCTGCAACCCCCTCAATAAAGAAGTTTGGGCTATTGAACATCCTGTTGTGAGGCTCCTCCATTGCAGGCAAACTTTGTTGTTTGTTGGATTTTGGGCGGCATGCCTTAGCCGCGGAGTGAGTCCCGGTGCTCTTGAGCACTCCTGTAACGACGCCATCGGCGCCGCTGCGTGTGGGGCAGGAGCCGGTTATTGAAGGAAGATCGTGTCAGCGGGGACCCAGGCCATTCCCCTCCGCCCACTGTGGTGTTTTATTTGAATTATGTTTGGGGGCTCAAGCATGGCATCTCACTCGAGCAATACTGGGCACTACATCTACCATCAGGCCACGGGAAGAGGCCACGCCCACTGGGGCGGAGATTCGTAATTGAGTGGTGCTTCAAAAATTGCTGTGCTGCCGCCTCGTCAGTTTCCTTTGCCTTTGAAGAAGTGATGCAGATCACGAAACGCGTCAGGCTGGACAATCTATTTTGGTGGGGCATGGCTGTTGTTTCCTCGCTGCAACCCCCTCAATAAAGAAGTTTGGGCTATTGAACATCCTGTTGTGAGGCTCCTCCATTGCAGGCAAACTTTGTTGTTTGTTGGATTTTGGGCGGCATGCCTGAGCCGCGGAGTGAGTCCCGGTGCTCTTGAGCACTCCGGTAACGACGCCATTGGCGCCGCTGCATGTGGGGCAGGGGCCGGTTATTGAAGGAAGATTGTGTCAGCGGGGACCCAGGCCATTCCCCTCCGCCCACTGTGGTGTTTTATTTGAACTATGTTTGGGGGCTCAAGCATGGCATCTCACTCGAGCAATACTGGGCACTACATCTACCATCAGGCCATGGGAAGAGGCCACGCCCACTGGGGCGGAGATTCGTAATTGAGTGGTGCTTCAAAAATTGCTGTGCTGCCGCCTCGTCAGTTTCCTTTGCCTTTGAAGAAGTGATGCAGATCACGAAACGCGTCAGGCTGGACAATCTATTTTGGTGGGGCATGGCTGTTGTTTCCTCGCTGCAACCCCCTCAATAAAGAAGTTTGGGCTATTGAACATCCTGTTGTGAGGCTCCTCCATTGCAGGCAAACTTTGTTGTTTGTTGGATATATATATATATATATATATATATCTCCAAAAACACACGTTTCCCAAGGTAACGTGAAGCGCACTCGAGCTCGTGATTCAAAAGTAAATCTTTATTCCATTCTCCGTAGAAAGCTGACACACGCGTTCCGGCACCCTGGCCTTCGTCAGTGTCAGTTAGTGCATTACAACGGCCACATATAAATAATCACTGTCTTCATTGGACAGGAAGAAAAGTGAGCAAAACCAACAAAGGACTAATCAACTCGATCACAATGAATCAATCGTTATGCGTCGGCCATTTTAGCCTAGTCAATTAACAGAAAATAACGACAAAATTAGAAGGGTAATTCATCAAACCATAACATTCGTGTGGGTACATAAAACAATCTGGAACCAATGAAACATATCTGACATGTAAAAATCGATATGCATAAATTACAAATTGCCTTAGAGGAGAGATGAAAATCAGTTCATTCCTTTGCATAAATTTTCATGATTAATCATACCAAATTCATTGAAAATATTGATCCCTCATCAGGCAAATTTAAAATTTAACCAAATAGAGCCCTCCAATGGGCTGATGTCTCATGATGAATGTAAAATATACATAATGTATGTGTAAGTACCCCACTTGTTGCTCGTTTAGCCTGTCTAGTGATATTTTGTGGGATTAGACTTTGAATTAACCAATAAAGGACCACAGTTCTTCTTCCATGTTTAGACCCCCCGGAGTGCGTGTCTGGAGTTCAACAATAAAGCGTGCCTCCAGTTGACGCAATTATTTGACCCTGTCCCCACCCCTATATATCCAGAAACTACTCCCACCAGCCTTGAAAATCCTTCAACTGCCAAAGAAGTAAGCACACGAGCCTGGGAATAGTGCCAATTTCATTTATTGCCCAGAGCGACGGCCATGACGTTTCGGCTCCGTGGAGCCTTGATCACATGACAGCGTTTAGCTCGTGATGTCAAAAATTTAAAGTGCTATTACTGGTCACATGGGGGAATCACATGGGTACATGTTCATAGACATAGAGGAAGATGCAAATCACAGCTGGCAATAAATTCGAGAAATCTAGCAACAGACTGACATGTTATTCATTAAAATCATGTAAACATATACTTCAGTAAGTCGTACTTTGCAATACCGGCATAAATGCCCATACAGCCTGTAAAAATACAAGGTAAGCATCTGTCAACTCCAAAGGATTAGAAGTGAATTAACTAATTGCTCATAAATAACATAGTTGCCAATATTGGAATCAATAAATTACAGCCGGACCTCAAAACATAATACAACAATCATTATATAAAAATATAAATATTATGATAAAAAATCGGGTCACCCAACAGACCAATGCAATTAGAAAAGTGAATAGTGCAATTAATGGAAAAAATAATAAAATAAAAAATACGAATAAAGTGCCTGTGCTTGAATATTAGAAAAATACATTTCCTAAAAATTACATATGTGAAAATGGACCCTACCCTGATGTATCACAAAGAAAAAATATTCAGTTTTTGAAATTCGAACTAGGTTAATAGGGGACAACAAAGGCATAATCAAGGATTAAATAGATCCAAAAAAAATATAATGTTTACTTCTAAGAGAAGCTTCCTCAGAGTAAGAGTGCGGTGGGACCCGTCAAAACGATCATAATGATCCTAATACGAGAGTAGTGTGGTAGGTTCATAGATAGAGAACATAGTAATGTTAAACCTCAGGAGATAAACCACAGAAATGGATGATGGAATTAAGATGTGCAAATACGCAAATTTCACATACAAAAGTACAATTTGTCAATAATAAATAGTGAAATACTAAATAAATAACCATAAAATTGCAAATTTCATAGGATTAAGACAAATGACTTAAAAATGTTAAAATATTGCTATGAACACATCAGATAAAAATTTCCATGATAAAATTTCCGAGTAAAATCAACCGCAGTGTAAAACCATAATAAATGGGGGAAGGGCTAACTAAGTTGTCACTTGAATAAATTTTTTCAGGATACATTTGATATACACAATAAGTTGATAAACAATGAGGTGTATTAATGTATGATCAACCCAAGCAAGTATGCAAGTCCTCCGTCATGTTCAGTCCTAAAGGTACCTTGGTGTTAAGTTGCAAAATGTACCGTGTTTCCAATTTGCGGAGACTGGACTCGCGATCCCCACCCTTCCTACTGGGCTCAATAGAATCAATAACAAAGTAGCTTAAACCCTTGTTATCACTACTGTGTGATTCTCTAAAGTGTCGAGCTACGGGGTAGGTGTTGTCTTGATTGGAGATCGCACGCAGGTGTTGCAATATAAGTTTATGTACCGCTAGCTTCGTGCTACCCACGTACTTAAGATTACACGGACAAGTAAGGACATAGATAGCAAATTCAGTCTTACAAGTCAACAATTTATTGATCTTATGCTGCCTGTTACTAAAGGGATCAATAAATGTTTTGGTATTAACACCATGGGTGCAGGCTTTGCAAGTTTTGCACTTGTAAAAACCACTGTTGAGTTGTAGCCAAGACGTTTTGTCAATGGTTTCTGGATTGGTGTTAACCAATGCTTGTCTCATTGTGGGAGCCCTGCTATGTGTGATGGTAACTTGCGGAGGGAGCAGAGGACCAATGACAGGGTCACTTCGCACAATGGGCCAGTTCCTGTTGATGATTCTGCGTAAGTCTGCTTGTTGTTTGCTATAGCCCATGATAATTCTGAAGGCATTGGGTGAGTTCTTGTTGGCCTCCACTTGGTTGCTTGGCAAAATGGTGGTACTAGTAGCTCCAGTAATGGGTTTTAACAGGTCATTGCGATTGAGCGCATTGGATCTAACTATAGCACTTTCAATAATACCCTCAGAGTAACCTCTTGCCCTGAATCTTTGTTTACTCAACCCTTGTGCTGCTTTGAGATCAGTATCATTGCTACAAATTCTCTTCAACCGCAACATCTCCCCATAGGGTATGCTCTTGATAAGATGGGGTGGGTGCGCACTTGTGGCGTGTAGGGTAGTGTTACCTGCAGTGGGTTTGCGGTATAACCTGGTTTCTAGTTTACCTGCGTTGGTGTAGATTTCCGTATCAAGAAAGGTGACACTGGTTTGACTACATGTAGCTGTGAAGTGGAGGTTAAGATTGTTCACATTTAAAATCTCAATAAAACCATAGGCCTCATCTAATGAACCATTCCACACTACAAATAAGTCATATATATATGCCCCATCACTGTGATTCACTCTTCCTATTTTGTCGTGTCAGACTTCCAAAATGAAGAAAAACACACTGCTGCTCCAATTTGCACAGAGCGTGTTTATTCAAACAAGTGCAGCAACAATTCCCGATGTGTTTCGGAGCCCCCAGATCCTTGATCATGGGTCAGGTTATGTTTACTTTCTGATCCTTATAAAACACCATGTGATTTACTGTGTCACATGAACAATGAAAACAGAATTCCCGTTTTTACCATATTGCAAAATACATTTCAGCAGTATTTACCTTTTGTTTTTAATCCAGCCTTCAATTCTGTACATATATAAAGCAGGTTGGAACTGTGTTTCCTTATTATTGGATCGCTTACTACCTCTCATTGCATTCTTTCTGTCCCATTGCAGAGATTTCATTGAGGTAAAAAGTTGTTATACAATTCTAAAACACTGTTTTTTAGTCAATCATCCTTGTAAGTAGTTATTCAGATTTGACCAGTATACTCATTACATAATTACGCCCAAGTAGGCATATCTACATTTATTGTAAAAAACAAAAAAAACAAATACATATTATTTTTTTAGCCCTAGTGGGCCTAACGTATAAATGTACAAATAAAAACCTCACAACGTATTAGTATTTACATATAGAGTGTTGCAAAAGCAATATTCTGTGTACGCTTAACCTCTTCAGCGCTGCGCGGATTCCCGCGCAGTGCTGAAAGATCTGAGCGCGGGCGGGGCCATGACGGAACGGTTCCGTCATAAGCACAGCCCAACCGGCGTGCATGACGGAACCGTTCCATCATCGGCATCGAAGAGGTTAAGAAGAAACATGGAATGGTCCCCAGTGGGCTAGATATAGTTAGGTCTCTTGCATTCATTATTCTGCAACTGGTTTCAGGAATTTCTGCAACAAAATTCAAACAAAAAAATAGTTGAAACCATCACATATCCTGTGTAATTAAAATAGCACATACACCTAACTTTCTTTTTAGATATAAAATGAGGGTCATGAACATAAAGGACAACATTTTTCAAACATAATTTTACTTTACTATCTACTTTCATTATTTATTATTTTTTGTTCTTTAATGAATCTTTATTTTTCATAATGTAGTTTTGGGTACCTTGCTTAGTCTAGGTGTACTGCTAGTTCCTCGTCCAAGTTGAGTCCATTAGTGTGAAGGGTACTGTACTTGATAATCAGTTTAGATTCTAACCTTCTTAGTTCTTGTACCCTATTGCTTCCTCTTTCTCTGATTGGGCCAAAAGTTTAACAGATTGGTATTCTTGTTGTGTTTCAATTTAAAGTGCCTTGCAATTAGATATTGTTTGTCTTCTTTGCTTATTGCCCTAAGGTGTTCTAGCACTCTTTTTTTAGCCTTATGAATGGTGTTTCCGATATAATACTTGTTATATGGACAGCCTAGTGCATAGACAACATGATATGAATTGCATGTCAAATGTTTGGTTATCTTATATGGCTGGTAATCTATAGATAGCTTGATAGTTTTGAAATTATGGCTGTATTTACATGCTTTGCATGCACCACATGTGTAAAAACCTTGAATGGCATTTTTCTCATTTTCTCATCTTACTATACATTGGCTCCAAGTGTCTTTTAAAGACTTACATCTTCTATAAGTCACTTGGGGGTTTTCACCACTATGTCCTTCCAGATGTACATCTGTTTTTAGGACTTCCCACAACTTTTTGATGCTACGTTTAACTTCCCATGGCTGACCATAAAAGGAAGTAATAAACCTTACTGGTTGCTTTTCTGACTCATTTCTGACACTGGGAGTTAAAAGTTAATTCCTTTCATATTTACATGCCAGTTTAGCCACCTCTCTTGAATACCCTCTTTCTAGAACTTTCCACTTCATGATCTGCTGTTCTTTCTGAAACCCATATGCAGAGCTACAGTTTCTTTTAGCTCTCAATAATTCCCCATATGGGATACTTTGAATTACATTTTTAGGGTGACAGTTTTCTGCATGTAGCAGCCTGTTTTCTGCAGTTTCTTTGCGGAACAGTCTGCTTTCCAGTCTGTTAACCTTGGTTTCTAGTTGCAGGACCAAAAATGCTGTTGTAGGTTTGTGCATGTGACTTGTAAATGTGACATTTAGGGGCCGATTCCGATCCCGTAGCGCTGGGGGTTCGCACTGTACATACGGGGGTGGCGTGGGGGTCCGCACCGTACATATGGGGGGTGGGGTGGGGGTCCGCACCGTACATACAGGGGGCGGGGTGGGGGTACGCATCGTACATGCACGGGGGGCTGGGGGTACGGCGCGTCCATCCGCGGCCTGGGGGGTGGTCAGCGCGTACATACGGGGGGCTGGGGGGCTGTTCGGCGCGTACATACGGGGGGCTGGGGGGTGTTCGGCGCGTACATACGGGGGGGCTGGGGGGGGGGGTACGGCGCGTACCGGGCCCCCAATTCCGCTCGCATCGCGGCGTACTTCGCTTTTCCGGCACTTTTTGGGTGCCGTAAAAATATTGCCATCCGGACTGCTGTCGGTTCGAATCGTACATCCTGGTTCGTGAAACGCAGCCTGAATGCGTCCCAACGTCACGTCGGCGCTGTCCCGGATCACATTGGTATGTATTTTTTCATCGGTCGGTGTTTTTTACGATTCGTATGGAAATGGTGTTTCCGTGCGAATCGTACTTGCATGTTTGTAATGTTTTTTTCCCGAGTACGAGTCGGACGGAGAAAATGCTCCAACCGACGGTTCGTACCCGGTTTTTCCAGGATCGGAATCGGCCCCTTAATAAATTATCGTTAAGTGTCTTAACAAAATCAAATGCTTGTTCCTGATCACCTTTACAAATACAGAAAATGTTGTCAATGTAACGTACCCAGAGGACAAGGTGGTTTTCAAAATTATATTAGTTACTAATGTGCTGCTCCTCCCACCAGCCCAGGTAAAGCTCTGCAAAACTGGGGACACTGCTGGTCCCTGTTGTCATTCCCTGGGTCTGTCTGTAGATTTGTTTTTGTAAATGAAGAAGTTATTGGTAAGACATATGTACATCATGTCAAGAAGCATTTCGGTGTGGAATAAGTAGGATATAGAGATCCTGCTCTCAAAAAGTGTCGGTTAGCTCTAATTCATAAATCATGGGGGATACATGTGTATAAACTGTTTACGTCTAAACACATTAACATATAGTTATTTTTCCAGGTGATCTCATTGATTATTCTTAAGACATCGCCCGTTTCTTTGATATACAAGGGGAGGGATTGTACGAATAGCCTCAGAAAGAAATCTACGCATCTAGAAGTATTTTCAAACATGCTACTTCTTGAGGAGACAATGTGTCTCTCAGGAGGATTTTCCTGATCTTTATGTAACTTGGGCAGGAGATACAGAGCTGGGATTTTTGGAAAATTGCAGTCCAGAAACTGATACTCTTCCCATTCTATCAAGTTCCTATCCCTCCATTCAATCAATTTTTCTTGATAAACTTTGTTGGCATTCTCATATTTTTGTATTGTTGACAACTTGCATCTATCAATATTATTCATTTGCTTATACCCCTCATTCAAGTGTTTTTCTATAGGTAAAACAACTACATTTCCACCTTTATCAGACTTCTTGAAAACAATGTTGTTATTACATTTCAGTTCTTTTATGGCATCAAGATGTACTTTTTTCAGATTGCTTCTGACAATCTTTTTTCTTATCAATTTTCTGAAATTCATTTATCACTCACCTTTCAAATGTATCGATAGCATTATTGTCCAACTGCAGTATAATAATTGATTTTGGTGTAACTCCACTAGTGCAGCATGAATCCATATCCATTTCATCATTAATCAAGTTCCAAAAAGGATATTTGATTAAATTATAGTTTCCTTCTAATTGATTCATGGTATGTAATAATTCAATATCGCTTATTTCTAAGTTGGTCGATCTTGCAGTGATATTGATATTAGTTAATGGGAGTTTGGTGGCACACCATTTTTTCAATTTTAATTTTCTCATACAATAAAACAAATCAATGCAGCTTTTAATGTAGCCAAAACGTGAGGCAGGACAAACTGATAAACCTAAGGCTAACACTTCAATTTGTGGATTTGTAAGGGTAGTAGTAGAAAGATTTACCACGGTCATTTTCTCCAACAGTTTGCCAATTTCTGCCCTCTTGTTTGAATTCCTATTGAGATTTCTGCCTTGCCTTGCTTCTTTACATTTGTTTTGTTGCCTCCTTTGCCTCCTCATCCACGACCTTTGCATCCCTGTGCACCCCTGTTTGCGTGTGTTAACAATCTTCCCTGGGCCATCAAGTTGAACTCTTTTTACATTTTTGAATTTTACTCCTGTTGTGTCTGATTGCACTCATGCGTCTGCTTGTGCGTAGTTGTTGGGTGTTTAGTTGATTCTATTGTGATATTACTTGAAGTAGAAGGTTGTTTAATATGTAATTTATGTTGTGTAGTGTTTCTCAAGTGGTCAATTTCTTTCCAAATCTCAGAATTTGGCCTTTCTCAATGTCCACTGTGTGACTCGGCCACGTGCTGGTGGTGGGGCTGGCGGTGTGACACGTGTCTGACTGTGGGCACTTGTGGGTGCTGGACTCGGGTCTGTATCCATCACCTGCAGGGAGGGGACATGTGCCCTGCGTCTTGGTGGTGTTGTCGGTGGTGGTGGTGGTGGTATTGTTGCTGGTGGTGGGGGTGGTGGTGGTGGTATTGTCGGTGGTGGTGGTGTGGATTGACCTTCCTGCGGAGTCTCGCCATCGGTATCTGCCGGTGTCTCGGAGATGATGAGGCGCTCACTGTCCTCAGAGTACACCGGAGATGCATCTGTGTGTGAAACAGGGCATTGTTAGTTTATTTTGTGACTACATCTGTTTGTCATTCTGCATTTATTTCCTACAATAAATTACATATTTTGACACTCTGTTGGGCCTGTACTGCTGATCTCATTTATTGTGCATTGGTGATCATACATGCACACTTGCCTAACATGACTAAGACTCCCATGATGCATTACTAATGTGAGGGCATATGTGTTATGCACTTCTCCCTGCACACTGTGATTGACCTGGGGGGATGGGCATGGGTATACAATACGCAGCGTATAGGCGCAGGCATGCATCTTACCGTGTTCTATGGTTGCTCCGCCGGAGGTGTCCATCTGGGTTACTCCGACGACTGCCTCTGGCTCAATGGTCCCCTCAACGAGCTCCTCCAGGGCAGTGTTGGCAGGTACTCTGGATGGCCTCCCTCCTGTGCCAGCTGCTTCCTTGACCCTTTCGGCAATGCGCTCCTTTGCCCTCTTCCTGAGGTCATACCACCTCTTCTTAAGGTCGTTGATGCTGCGGTGCGTCACTCCGACAGCATTCACCCTCTCCCTAATGCGAAGCCAAATCTTCCGCTTCTCTGCTTCGGGCACTTTGAGTGACAGCTTCCCAAACAGCTTATCATGCTTGCTGCTCACCCCCTCGATCAGATGCTCAAGTTCCCTGTCAGAGAACTTTCTCTTCCTCTTCCTGGGTGTGTCTGAAGTGGCAGGTGCATCCTTGTCCATCCTGGATGTAGGTAGTGTGAATGGGTTCAGAGGGTGAAGTCTCTCGGCTCAGCTTGTATGCTCTGCCTCCTCCTGTGAGCTCCTCAGGGCAGTGAATGAGGGATGGGCTGGATGACTTCCTGGTTGTGATGTCATCAGCCCGCTTCTTGTGCGAATTCGCTATTACCGAACTCGCTAATACCGAATTCGGTAATACCGATTTCGGAAATTGCTATTCTTTATTTTAAGGAATCGCTATTGTGTTTTCGGTGATTTTTAGCGATTTTTAAAGAAACGCTAAATTATACCGAATCTGTACATGCATCCCAGAAGGCGATTCCTTATTAGCGATTCCTTATTTCTCGCTAATAAGGACTCGCTTTTCGGAAAGGCTGATGCATGTGCACCATGGTGTTTTATAAGGATCAGAAAGTAAACGTAACTTGACCCATGATCAAGGATCTGGGGGCTCCGAAACACATCGGGAATTGTTGCTGCACTTGCTTGAATAAACACGCTCTAAGCAAATTGGAGCTGCAGTGTGTTTTTCTTCGTTTTGGCGGTCTGACACGACCAAAGAGGAAGAGTGAATCACAGTGGTGGGATTAAAAGGGGTTCGCTACCCCACCGTGTGCTCGCTGTATTAAAGAGGTTCGGGTTCCACTGCCCGTGGTCGCCAGTAGATAGTTATAGTTAGGACCGTGTTTCCATAGGAAATCCGCAACATTCTATTTTGAATAACTTTGGCGCCGATTGATGAATCCTCGCGAAATTTTCAAAATAGGTGGGGCGCTCCGCTCCGCTCCTTCCCTCAAAGTCTCGGGGCGATTCGTCAAGCGGGGGCTGAGAAAAAGGGGGGGTCCCAAAACGCGTTTTCCCCATGCATTTTTCCATAGGACCTTTAGTCCAAGCTGCAGCCCGAACGGCTGAACAGAATTACTTGAAATTTGGCAGAGAGGTAGTCCTCAGGTCAGGGATGTGCCTTTTGCAGGTCTGGTGTAAATCTGTTCAGTATTTCCTGAGAAAATAGCATTTAAATCAATATATATATCTATAGGCGCGCTCCGAGCGCGTACCGTAAGCTTAACGTACACGCACGCTGCCGTGCGCGAGCGCGATTCTGATTGGTTGTTAGATCTTAGTAAACATTCGAATCGGTCGAAACCAGGAAGTGTCGGCCGCCATTTTGTCTCTCGCAGTCTGAGGGGGTGAAAAACAAAGGTGGATAACGTGAAAAGGGGGCAGGCTGGACAGTTCCTGACCCCCTAGCCTTGGTCAGGGGGTCCCAGAAGGACCCCCAAGGGCAAAAATGTATTTGAATTGTTTTACGAAAAATCGCGGAGTGCGCGTAGCGTACGTGCACGGTAGAAACAGAAAAATTCAGTGAACTACGTAACGTGGGCGCGCGGGCTGCGCAAAGCGCACCGCGCGCCCACAGTACGCGCACGGTGAAAAAACTTTAAATAAATAAATAAATAGATAAATTAGCATTTAAAAAACCGTACAAATTCACTGAAAAAACCATAGGTTTCACACATGTTATAGTTAGCTGGGCATTTCACTCGTGAAAAACCAATGAAATTCCCCTGTTATAGTTAGGTCAGATAACTATAACTCGCGCGCCCGCAATCCAGTGCTCATGACGTCACATATTACATCACTCATGACATGGTCAGTGGCATTACTCATGACATCACCGATGACATCATCCTTGTGATAGAGTGGCGGTCGCGCGAACCGGACCTGCAGCAGTGCAACCAACGCCTTCCACGCCCTCACTGTTCCCAGTGCCTTTTCATTATTAGACCGCAGGGCCTGTTGTAGCTTAAGTGTACCTTCGCTCAGTGCCCATTTGAGGAATTCCGCTCTCCATCTCCCCATACTGGGCCCTCTAGCTGTTTTCCAATGTAGTGTGATCTCCCTCTTAGCTAATACGAGGCCCAAGTCAATAAATGTGCTCATCACTTTAGTTTTAGAGGTATGCGGGAACCAGTGCAATAAACAAACACCCTGGGTCATCTATGTTTCGATCAGTTATTCCACACAGTAAGGTGCCGATTAGGATCCTGGAAAAAATTTCCCCGTACGACTCGTATCCGGTCTTTTTACCGTACGAATCGTACAAGTGCCGTACAAACTGCCAAGTACGATTCGCATGGGAAAAAGTCCATACGAATCGCATTGGGAATAATTCCCCACACGTCCTCGGGTCGGAAAATGTTTCCGACACGTCCCCGGACGATTTACCGTACAAATGTGAAAAGTGAAGTCCGACCGCGCAAGTACGATCCATCCCGTGCGTCCGATGTCACAACCGTATGGAAAAAACACCGTCCGCACCGAACTCCCATTGCAACCATGGACACATGTACATACATACGCGCCGACCCCCCGTGTATGTACACCCGTGTACGTACGCGCCGTACCCCCGTGTATGTACACCCATGTACGTACGCGCCGTACCCCCCCGTGCATGTACACCCGTGTACATACGCGCCGTACCCCCCCCGTGTTTGTACACCCGTGTACGTACGCGCCGTACCCCCCTGTGTATGTACACCCGTGTACGTACGCACTGACCCCCCCGTGTATGTACACCCGTGTACGTACGCGCCGTACCCCCCCACGTGTATGTACACCCGTGTACGTACGCGCCGTACCCCCGTGTATGTACATCATGTACGTACACGCCGTACCCCCCGTGTATGTACACCCGTGTACGTACGCGCCGTACCCCCCCATGTATGTACACGCCGTACCCCCCCGTGTATGTACACCCGTGTACGTACGCGCCGTACCCCCACCCGTGTATGTACGGTGCATACCCCCAGCGCTGGGGGTACGCACCGTACATACACAGGTGGGGGTACGGTGCGTACGTACATGGGTGTACATACACGGGGGGTACGGCGCATACGTACACGGTGTACATACACGGGGGGGTACGGCGCGTACGTGCACGGGTGTACATACACAGGGGTGTACGGCGCGTACATGCACAGGTGTACATACACGGGGGGGTCGGCGCGTACTCACGGGGGCTGGGGGGGGGGTACGGCGCGTACCGGGCACCCTAATCTGGTCGTTTCGCGGCGTACTTCGCTTTTCCGGCACTTTTTGGGTGCCGTAAAAATATTGCCGTCCGGACTGCTGTCGGTTCGATTCCTACTTCCTGGTTCGTGAAACCCTGCCTGAACGCGTCCTGACGTCACGTCGGCGCTTTCCCGGATCACATTTGTCTGTATGTTTTCGTCGGTCGGTGTTTTGTACGACTCGTACGGAAATGGTATTTCCGTGCGAATCGTACTTGCATGTTTGTGAAGTTTTACAACCGGGTACGAGTCGGACGGAGAAAACGCTCCGACCAACGGTTCGTACCCGGTTTTTCCAGGATCCTAATCGGCACCTCAGTCTAGCACCTCCTCCCAATATGTTCCCAAATTGGTACATCCCCACACCATGGGGCCGATTCCGATCCTGGAAAAACGCTGTACAAATCGTGGTATGGAGCGTTTTCCCCATACAACTCGTACTTGTAAGGATTCTCCTACAACCTAGGAAGTACGATCCATACAAATAGACGCTCTCCATACAAATTGTAAAAAAGACCATACAACTCGTAAATACAAGCGATTCCGATTCGGATTGCCCTGCACGCGACGTTCACATGTATTCCCGGTAGCAGTTTACAACCCGTCAAGTACGATTCGTACAAACGGCACTCTGTATGGCTATTTTTTTACAGGAGCCAAAAAGTGCCGGGAAAACATTGTACGCCCCAAAAACAGTACGAGACGGACCCCCCATGTACGCGTCGTACACCCCATGAATACAGGGGTACGGTGCGTATGTACGGTGCATATCGATGACACGGAAAGTGGGGTACGGTGCGTATATACACGCTGAAGGGGTACTGGTCGTGTACGCACCGACCAAGCACCGTACCCCAAAATCGCTTTTGTACGCACCGTACCCCAAAATTGCGTGTGTATGGTGCGGACCCCAAAATGGCGTATGTACGGTGCGTACATGCGCGATGTTGGGGTACACTCCATACACACGCCTCGCATGTGGGGGGACCCCTGCATGCCTCATACCCCTATACGACCCGTACCCCGGTACGAGTCATACCCCCAGAACGAGTCATACCAGGGTACGAGGCATATAGGGGTTCGCTTCGTAGCCCGGTACGAGTCGTTCCCCGTATATAGGCCATTTTCCATACAAATCGCATGCTGACAACCCGGTACGAATCGTACTTGACGGGTTGTACAGCCTTTTTACAAATTGTATGGTCTTTTTTACAAGTCCGTGTCGTACAGCTTTTCCCGATCCGATTTGGAAGGATCGGGCCGATCTGTATGTATTTTTCCCGTACGAATCGTACTACATGGGTTGGAAGGGACTTGTACGATTTGTATGGAAAAAAATACGGATCCGATTTGTATGTAAAATAAAAGTTCAGGATCAGAATCGGCCCCTAAATGTTGGAAGTCGGCCCCCTCCAACCTACACCTCGGGCACTGGGCTGCGGCCACAGTAAAGTATTGGTTAATCTTCGCCGGTGTTAAATACGCTCTATGCAGTATATAAAATTGCACCAACTGAAATCTGGTGTTCCTCGTACTTTTCCAGGCCCTTCTAACCCGCTGGGTCCATGTCTTCTCAGGGATTTCCGCCCCTCAGTCTGCTTCCCATTTCTCCTGTAATGCACGCAACGGGGCCTGCGCTTCAGTCAGCATGCGCCTATAAAGGCACGCGATAGCCTTAAAGGTTCCTGCGGCCATTACCACATATTGGCATGCCATTGAGGTCTGCGGTTCCAACAAACCCGCCTTCCAATAGCACTGCATAGCCGAGACCAGTGCTGAATGCAGCAAGTAATCCCCTCGAGGGAGACCATATCTATCCTGCAGGGCCTGAAAATACAAAAGGATTCCGTTTTCATAGAGGTCTCCCAGCACCTGCACTCCCAGCACCTTCCATTCGGCTAATGCCGTCCAGTCCCCACCATGCGGGAGGGCTGTACACATACCCAGCAGAATCTCCAGGGCATACGTGCGAGCAAACCCCGCTCGACGCTGGCTCCGACTCCAGCACAATCTCAGCATCCGCTCTTCATTTCTCCACCCACTAGCTCATGACATACATAAATGTGACATCTCTAGGCACCCAATTCAGAGCACTCCTGGACCTGTGAAAGATCATAAGGTACTGAACCTGCAGTCAGAGACTTGAGATAGGCCTAGAAGTCTGAACTTGCTCACCTTCTTTTATCCAGGACAAAAGAAGTGGACTCCAAGGCTCCTAAGGTTGACCTCCATTAAAGCTGTGGGGACACAATGAGCTACAACAGGCATTTTCCTGCAACTGCCCAAATGACCAGTGGCAACTGGACCTGGAGTGCTCCCTGTTGTTTGGCCTCCGCCTGACACCCTGTAAATTTTTAAGTGCTTCCCGGGAGGTTCTTTATGGCTTTGGAAGTGTACTCCTGTGGTGGATTGGGACGTAAAGGACCAAAGTCAGAAGGTAAAATGTTTGAGCAGGTTGAACCTGGTTGGTGTATCCAACCTGCATTCCAATGCGGTCAGCTTCAAATTGCCCGTGGGTGCTGGCCTACTGCGACCATTGACTATAATCTTCTTGGTGCTATTTCTACTCAAAACTTGAAAAACTCATACCTCCAGGCCTCCCTTATTGGATTTTTACATTTTGGTGTCATTTTGTTTCTACAATTTTACTCTATCTTTCTAATTCTTTTTTTAATGTTTTGCCTTTCAACTTCATTGCTGTTTTAGTACTGCATAAATATTTTACACGTTGCCCTAAAGTGTGCCTGTCTGCTCTGGGCCATAGCTACAAAAGGGTGCTGCTCAGGTTAATTTAGTGACTTTGAGCATTCACCATGACAAGGTGTGTGATTATTCCTTGAGGTGGGCAGTCATTCACCCTAAATAAAAATCTAATTTCTTACAGAGGTTATCCCATAGAGGCTGTTCTGCGTTCTTGAAATTCGAGGCATTGTATAGAAAGAAGTGACATCTCTTGAGTTTGGCAATGCATTGTTTGTTTAAGCAATGGCTGGTAAAGGTTCTGGATGCACATCAGTTAAAAAACTGGTTGCTACATTTGGACTGGTTTGCTTTGAGCTAAATGTTCCTGCGCTAGAAAGGCTCTAAAAAGATTTTCAAACCAGAGTCCATTGTTAGTGCCAAAGCAAACTGGGCAGAAGCACATGCACATAATGGGTTAGTGCAAACAAACAGTTAGAAATTAGCACCAACATCAAGTTCACAGGAAAGGAAGACTTATAAAGTAAAAGCATCAGATGTGTTGGTGCTGTAGCTCACAAAAAGCAGCGGTGACATTTCATAAATGACTTCAATGTTTCACATGCCGTGAGGAGGCAGAGTAGCATACAGCCAAAAAGAAACTAAACATTTTGCTATGCAACATGCTGAAATAAATGGCATTCATAGAACTTCATAAGAAGCGATCCTCAAAATCATTACAGGCATCAAAGGAGTATAAGCAGCTAGCTGCATGCCATGAAGATCTAAAACAAAAATTACACAACGAGCATCACCACTGTTTACATTTTGGCATCAGCAGCATTCCAGACTACAGCTGCACAATCCGCTATAATATAACCAGAATTAAAGCAAAGTCTCCCACCACTGATTGAACATTAAACACAACTGCACATTAGCTATGCACAAAACTGTAATGCCCCCACAGAGTTTTGCAAACATGAGCAACTTCTCACTATAGAAAAATGAGTATGTATGGACACATCAGCAATTTGATTCACGCAGATGACCTAGCATTGTTTAGTTACACAAGAGTTGGGTTGCAGCTCTTGCTAAATGTGCTGCACTCCTACTCTAAATGGCAACTGCCTGGAGGTCAACTTAAGGAAAACTAAAATAGTAACACTGGGCAGAAAAATCAACGAGGCGGGCGGCTGGCACCTCAATGACCATACGATTTTGAAGGAACAGTCATACAATTACCTGGATGTCACCATTGATGCACAGTGCACCTTTGTTCGGCAAATAGAGGCATTGGAAGTCAAAGCTTTGGCCCACGAGGCATCCTTTACAAAACTGCCATGCGCATTGCGGGAGGGAGGGGGGTTTGAAGGGGGTCGAGCGCTGTCCAGGTGCTGAAGGTAATGAGGGCTAAAATCATTCCACCCTGGCTTACAGTAGCGAGATTCTGCTGGGGGAGGATGGCAAGCTCCTGAAAAAGTTTGTCACCAAGACATATACGTTTGTCCTTCGATGGCCGAGATCCTCTTCAGCTGCCCAGATCCGGCAAGAATTCGGACTTCTCGACCGATGGGTGGCAAGGGCAGGGGCGTTCCTAAATCTCTTCCACTAGCTTTGGCTTGCCAGAAGAGAAAGTTTACAGGCCCTACTGTCGGACGAAATTCAATCTATATCAGCAGCTCTTTTCTGGCATTGATGACAATATATGACTGCCAGGCGGACCACTATAAAACAGACATCAGTCATTCATGACCTATTGCAGGAAAATGCTCTTAAGCAATAAAATCAATGTAAAGTGGAAATGTAACTGCGCGCAAAGATGTAATATTTAAGCCAGCGAGGGGCATTCACGAGCCTGCGCCCATTGTCCCATCCACTCTGATGATAGGATAGTTCCTGAAATGCAGCCTTGATGCCGTTGTGTGTTCAAAGGCGCCTTTGATTACATGCACGCATCCCTGCACATGTTTGCTGTGCCTCTATGTGTAATGAAGAAGAACAGTGTTGAGGATGCTGCCAGGGTAGCATTCTGGCACCACATATTTTGGGTATATCCATTCTGGTAGGTAGCATGCCGGACCTTGCTCATCAAATACTTCTCTCAAAAGGGCAGCACAGCAGGGAAGTTGTGAATACACACCAAGAATGCAGTGAAGCCACATTCGTTTCGGTACACACCTTGACCCAGGAAAATATTTATCTGTTACACGTCAGGATGAAAACAAACCTTGCAGTAAAAAGTGCTCTTGTATTGCAAAGCACAATTTACAAATTAACAAGCACCTATTACCAAAAACAGTTTAGAATCGAGACAGCCCCTCCCCTCCCACACAGTCATTCCACTCCTAAACATCCTCCACGGCACTCTCTATCACTACCCTCGCTACTGGCCTCTGAGTCGTCTCCTCAGTGCTCGTGATGTGATTGTTACAATCACTAACTTTTCGGGTCGACTCTCTTGCTATGAAGTGGTACAGAGATGTGATTGGTTGGTCTGTTCTAACAGTATTGTGCTACTAAGGTGATATACTGGTATATGGCCAGTAGTTGCACCAAATGCATGGAATCTACCAGCTGTATTATAATGTCCACATTATCCGCCTTTTCTTGCGACAAACTGCTGATTTCAGCTGTACTGCACATTGATGTACAACACATGGGTCAGCGTGTGGTTTGCACTGCTGGATGGGGTGGAAGTGTTGCCCATAACAGGTTCCTGCTTTACTGGGCGATTGTGTGCATCCAGAGGTAAAATGAAAGAATAAATGACTGTCATGTTATGTTTGTGGCACAAATGCAACAGTTACCATAACGCTCATGAACAACCCCTGCTTGATTGGATGTCTGCTCTGTGGATGTTGCAAAACACGAAGGGGCAGATTTATGAGCCCCTTGCGCCACTTTTGCATCACTTTTCCCATGTTAAAAGTGACGCAAAAGTGGCGCAAGGGGCTCATAAATCTGCCCCGAAGTCTGGCATTCTTCCATCTAATGCGTGGAGTCAGGAAGCCAGCCTCTGAGTGTTGCTGGTAATGAGTTTTCATTGTCAGTCACCTGAGGGCAGTTTATAGGAACACAAATCCTACGAAGATTGTCAAGAATAGTTACTTTTTTCCTCTGCTTAACTTTTAAAGCATTTTAAGTAAACTTGTGTTTTCCTGGACACAATCTGGATGAGAAAATAGGAGATAAAAACAGAGTTAGGGTTTTATTAATCTTTTCCTGTCCATTAGATGAGTGTGATAGAGTGTAGCCCTGAGCACCAGCCATGAAGATATACCTGATGCTCGGTCTTTTTTTAAAATAAAATCGTCATTGGATTACCTGTGCAAAATATTGCTACATTCGTAGAAAGTATTATATCCCTCATTTTAAACGCAAAAAATATCTGTTCAATATTCCTAGCCGGTCCCAATATTCCCTCAAATGGACAATTTACATCCCTAATATAACGCCTCCTGTGTGTGTTTTTGAATATATATGCAGTTAAATGTGGAATTTATTCATGGGGTTTCTCTAATGTATATCAATAGATGCCTCCACAGGATTTCTATAATTGAGAATACAATGACAGGCGAAAACAGTAATGCGAATGAAAAGCGTTTTTCTGATACTGATAGCATCCGGGGGGGGGGCAGTTAATATGTCTCTTCTAGGCTTTCACTCCCTATAGACGCTGAAGAATGATGTTAAAAGCATACTCAACGGTCGGCACAACTGCAGTTGGAATGATTGATAAATGTGACTAAAATGCAGAAAAATACATCATTTGAACTGGTATTCAGACACTACATTAACGCAAAAAAGTCTCTTTGTTGACATTGACGATAAGTATATTTGACAGGAATTAAACTATTTTGAATTGCCTTTCTCCAAAGCGGTTGATATATCCAGTGACGCTCACGGTTCTCTAATCCTCCTGAATCGCTAACTCTTGCTTTCCTCTCTCTGTTTCTTTTCTGGAACGTTCAGTATGCCACAACCGTTAATGCATGGTTAGTGTCATCGTAGGAATGTTGGGGGCCTGAGCGCGACATATTATGGGGCCCTTGTATAGAATACATTTGAATTGTATTACCCATTCCTGCTAATTCAAGCCAGCATGATGCCAAACAATCCTAATTTATATAAAAAAATAGATGAAATATGTCTTGCCCTGGACACTTGTTAGAGAGGGAGAGTCAGAAGTAGAGGTAGGTAGGAAGAGAAAGAGAAAGAGAGGTTAAACGGAGAGAACTTCACTTTCCCAGGGGGTCCCTTGGGAAGATGGGGGCCCCGGCCAATTGCCCACTGTGCCAAGCTCTAGCGTTGGTGTAGCACCAAGACCTGGGCATCGCTGGGGCTTTGCATTGGTTAATCATCGCGGATGGTCACTTTTATCGCAAAGTGCTGGTCCCGATGTGCGGTCGTCGAGGACAGTCACTATCAGCAAAAAGAGCAGGTCCCACTGGAGCTTCGTGTTGGCGGTCAACAGAGGTGGCAGTGTTTTGGCATGAACAGGCCCATTCGCTGTCTCAAAGAGCTCAAACTTCAGGATTTCAACCTTTGTGTTGTGGGGGAGCTCTCACTGATGCCAACCAAGGGTCCAGGTCCTGGGACACCTCTTGGGGGTCAGGAGGACTCACTCAACCACAGAACAGCAGCAGGGCTCAGGCAGGTCTAGTTTGTGCTGGTCAGATTGGCAGTTGCAGAGAGGCCTCTGGAAGCTTGTTGTGTTCCTGTAAATCACACAGGGGATCAGCCAATTAACTCCTGGAGCCACTCTAGGTAGTCTGGGTTAAATTCAAACAGGTCCAATCTTCCTACCTAAGACAACTGGGCTGTCCTTCAAGAAGCGGGGCAGTCCTCCTTTTGAATCTTTCACAGGTCCAGGGGCGTTCTGACATCAGCCTATGAAGGCCCCATTTTTATACCTGATGCCAGCCTTAGGGTGAGGGAAATCACTGACCTACCCCAAAAACTGACAGTTCTTCCCCTATGCCAGGTCCTGGTTCCAAACTGTCTAGGGTGACTAAAGACAGGGCAGGACTGGTGCCAGGTTCCCATTTGTGTGATGCAGACAGGGCCATATGAAATTGCAATCAGGACAAGGGGCAGCTCCTCCGCAGCCTTCCTATCAGGAAGACCCTCTATCACAGGCTTTTCCAATGAGTGGCTCTCCACATACCTGCAAGTAGCTCTCCTGTTCCAGTCCAGCCTACCAAATTAGAAGCTTTTGCTTGACTGAATATATGTATACCAAAATTGAAAAGTGTGTATTAGAGAGAAAAATGTGTGTATTTTCAGAACTGATAAGCTGGTGTCAGATTTTCCAAAATCTATTTTAAGCGATATTTGAATGATAAATCATGTGGCATTATGGAGGTTTATTACTTATATTACCTTGATGCTAGGGGCATTTAAGCTGTGGCAGTTATGTATTACCCACGTAAAGGCCAAATTGACAAGGCCTTTTTTTCATGCTACTGCTAGCAATCCTACCTGATGCACTGAGGTGATCACTGTGGGTAATTGTACACAGGGTGGCCATTAACTGATGTGTCATTATTGCATCACTAATGATATCAGTAGCACAAGATGATTTTTATTGATCATAAGTAGCTCTTTTCACAGAAAAGGTTGGAGACCCCTGCTCTTTCCTTATACCTAAGCTTCCTTAGTCTCACTGTCTGGAAGCAATACACAAACAAACCCCAATATGTGTATGAGGGCATCTGCAGGCTATGCACAGTATTCACCCTTGATTCAGCCTTGATATAACTGCTCATATTACTTGGACCACATCAATAATGTGATGAAATTAGCTACCATGGCCTTCACTCCTCCAAAGAACCTGGGTTCTGCAGTCAGTCTTTGGGTCTGTGGATGGATGGGGCTGGTAGTTTCAAACAGTGTCTCACTACACTTTGTGAGGTCTGGGGAATCCTAGGGACTTTGAGTGAGGAGGGCAGGTGGTGTCAAACAGTGCCACCGGAACCTCTTGGGAGCGTTTGTGGGGAGGGAAGGGAAAGTGGCATCAAACATTGCCAAACAACACTTGTAAGAATTAGAAGTAAACTCCAGCAAAATGTATTCTTAAAATCCAGCTTCTGGTGGAGGGTCTGGGTGCTGAGGCAGACCCCTGGGAAGCATTGGCGAGTGTCTGAGGAGGCAGGTGGGGTGCTGATAGTGCTATACTCCTCTGTACATTTGGCTGTTCTCTGGGATCTGATGTGCACTTAGGCACTCGGGAGCTGTGTTCTGTCAGGGTCCTCGGGGGTCACCTGAGGTTTTGTGGATGGAAGTAGAGACATTGATGAGAAAGGCAGTTCCACCCTTCTGTGTGCATTCAGCTCTTCGCAGGGCTTTTAAACACTTCGGTCTGCACTATTCTTCATGAGTGGGTACCGGCAAGGCTTTGTATGATCTGTAGTGTGCCAGTCTACATGATTACTTAAGTGTTCACTGGGAGCATCACTCTTCACCATGACAAGGTCTCTATAAATGGGTACACAGTCTAAATATCGAAGTTTAAATATCGACCTACAATTATATCGAGTCAACAATATCGTAGGGACAGAATATCGATGTTAAGAATATCGTTGACCAGAATATCGACCTTAAGGTAAGTAATATCGTTTTTTTTAATATCGAAATTAGTAATATCGAAGTAAGTAATATCATAAGCAAAAAAGTTGTTGTTAATAATATCAATATTTATATTAGTGTTATGTATTTTAGTATGAATTTTATATGTATGTTTACATTTTTTTTAATGTATTTTAATTATTTCTAAATATATGTAGTAAATATTTAGATATTAGTTATTTTTTTAAAGTAAATTTTGCATTTTAGTATCAGAGCAGGTTGTGGGTTTATAGGGGAATAGGGTGGGAAGTAATTTAATTCTAATTAATTAATTATTATTTTTAATTTATTGTTATTGAGTAATAATGTATTGTTAATTAATTCTTAATTGTTCATTACCTTTAATTAATTGATTAATTTATCAGTAAATTAATTATAAATAATGTATTATTTAATTTATGTATTGCTATTGTTAATTAATTTACTATGAATTAATTAATAATTAATAATTTAATTTTTATTAATTGATTAATTGGTAATTACATTAATTATGTTCATGTTTATGTGTTGCAGGTTGTGGGTTTATAGGGGAATAGGGTGGGAAGTAATTTAATAATGATAAATTAATTATTATATTATAGTTTATTGTTAATAATAAATATATTATTGCTAATTAATTATTAATTGGTAGTCAGTTTTTATTAATTGAATAATTTCTAATAAAATAATTATAATTAATGTATTATTTTTTTAATTTGTTTTAATTGTGAATTAATTTATTATTAATTGTTAATTCATTTTTATTAATTGATTAATGGCAAATTACATTAATTGTGTTCTTTTTTATGTGTAGTGGGTCGTGTGTTTATGGGGGAATAGGGTGTAAAGTATTTTAATTTTATTTAAGTAAATATTAATTTAATTTTATTGGTATTTATTAATAATGTATTAGTTTATTAATTTTAATGTGTGATTTATTCTACAAAAAGTATTTAATTAATAAGTATGTTAAGTTAACCCCTATCCAACACTTTCCCTACTGTTGCACTCACTGGAGTGGGAATAGTAATTTTTACCCCTACGCTATCCAACACTTTCCCTACTGTTGCACTCTCTGGAGTGGAAATAGTATTTTTACCCACCCGCTATCCAACACTTTTCCTAGTGTTGCACTCTCTGGAGTGTGAATAGTAATTTTAACCCCATCGCTATCCAACACTTTCACTACTGTTGCACTCACTGGAGTGGGAATAGTAATTTTAACCCCCACGCTATCCAACACTTTCCCTACTGTTGCACTCTCTGGAGTGGGAATAGTAATTTTTACCGCTACGCTATCTAACACTTTCCCTACTGTTGCACTCTCTGGAGTGGGAATAGTAATTTGTACCCACCCGCTATCAAACACTTTTCCTACTGTTGCACTCTCTGGAGTGGGAATAGTAATTTTAACCCCTATGCTATCCAACACTTTCACTACTGTTGCACTCACTGGAGTGGGAATAGTGATTGTAACCCCTACGCTATCCAACACTTTCCATTCTGTTGCACTCACTGGAGTGGGAATAGTAATTTGTACCCCTCCGCTATCAATCAATCAATCAATCAATCATGGCATTTGTGAGGAGGAGCCTAGCGCGCAACCAAGATGGCCGCGTAGGCTTACGGCTCTCGAGGGCCTCCGCAACCTCCCACGTCTATCCTGACTTAATCCTGATTTATTTGACGGGCTTTTGCTGATGAACTTGCGCTGAGGTGCCACCCGTTTTCCGGGTTCGGATCAGACGCTGGGAACCGGAATGGTTGCGCTCCGAAGTTTGCGGCCTGCTCTTGCCTTGGTCCCGATCTCGAGTTGGTGAGGTGCCCGGGTACAAAGTGAACAACAGCGGCATGCTGGGCTCGACCTGCCACGTACCCCGCACTTTCACTTTCGTTTTCAAGCCTGTGTTCTGATATCGGCTGAGAGACTTTGGTGCTTCAGAGGGGCGCGGATGGCGGAGTGCCTGGCCTGACTCTCGGACTATATTTGGGCCTCCTGTCTGTAACGGCCGTGTTCAATTGCAGTAGCTACCTGGTTTTTGTTCCTGGTGCTGGCGGGTGCCAACTTTGGTGGCCTCCGGACGATGGCGGCTAGACTAGACGGAGACAAATCGAAATCCAAGTCAACTCGGAGGGGAGCCTATACTCAGGTCAATAACATGGATTGTTATGCGCAGACAAAGGGATCCCCTAGTGGCTCGCATAAATCGCCTGAGAGGTCCAAAGAGGTCTCGGGCCCTTCGTCAGAATTGACCTTGCTGGACGTTATGGGCGCCATTGAGGAGATGAAGGCTGCTGTGGGTCAACAGTTTGATACCCTGGCTCATAAATTGGACGCGGTCCTGATCGATGTGAATTTGGTCAGGGCAGACCTATCCAAAACCAACGAGCGGGTTGACTCTTTGGCTCAAGCTGCGTCGAGCCTAACTGTGGACGTGGCTGCCCTGCAGACGGAGGTCCGTAGGTTGCCGCTAGCCAGTGACCAGACGGACTGTCGACTTGAGGACTCCGGGGGCAGGGCTAGACGCAACAATGTTCGTATCATCGGAGTGCCGGAAAGGTCGGAGGACTCTGCTACCGACCTTTTTGTGGAGGATCTGGTGATCAATCGTCTCGCGCCCAAGGGGCTGAGCAAGTTCTTCGCGGTGGAGCGGGCCCACAGGATTCCGGGTGGTGCGCCCAAAGTGGGTGCTCCCCCGCTGCCTATAATCGCTCGGCTCTTTAACTTTCGGGATAGGGATGCTATCTTTCAGGCGTCGAGGGTGGCCGGGCCGCTGAAGTTTGAGAACTCTAATGTCAGTTTCTACCCGGACTTCACGCAAGCGGTCCAAAAACAACGGCTGGGATTTTTGAGCGTCAAACGGCGCTTGAGGGACATGGAGCTGAAATATGCGATGTTATTCCCGGCCAGGCTGCGGGTTGAGTTCCGGGGTCGCTCACACTTCTTCGACCGGCCGGAGGGACGGCCAGATGGCGGAGAGCGGAGAGGGTTTGGTGCAGCGGGACTAGAACTTGGTTCCTGGGGATGGACTGGACTGGTGATGTCTGGTACCTTGGCTCAACTGGACTCTAGTTTGTGATACTATGCCCTTCAAACGCTTGGAGGTGGTGGGGAGCTTATTGGGGCCTTTTTCTCCTTCTGGAGTTCTTTCTGTGGTGTATGTTAGGGCGACAGGCACACTGCGAGTTGGGGGGGCTGTTTGGGCTCATGCAGGGGTGCAGGGAGGGGGGAGTTGTGGTTTGGGGATTGTGGGGGAGGGGGGGTGTTGGGGACTGTTTGTTTGTTTCGCAAGGCAATGTGAAGTTCTCTGCTGACTTGTCCGGGTTGTGCTTTCCGGGATGTGGGTATCATGCACGGGAGTGGGGTGGGGGGTAGGGGATTGAGAATCCTTTCGTGGAATGTGAATGGATTGGGGGACAGGATCAAGCGCGGGGTGGTGTTGCAGTATCTGAAACGGATTTCGCCCGACATTGTTTTCCTGCAGGAGACACATTTGATTGGGAACTCCTTCCATGCCCTGAATAGGAGGGGCTATTGCCTTGCCGCTCACTCTGGTTTCACTTCTGGCTCAAGGGGAGTGGGTATTTTGGTTCGTACCTCTCTCCCATTGGAGGTGGATGAGGTGATTCACGATGATAGGGGGCGCTATGTGGCACTGGTGGGGCGATGGGAGGGTAGGATTGTTTCGCTTGTTGCTGTTTATGTGCCTCCGGGGTTACAGACGGCTACGTTTGCTGATTTGGGGCGTCTGGTCCTGGGACTCCCTGGGGGGGTTCTGGTGTTGGGGGGTGACTTTAACGCTGTTGTATCCGGGTTGGAGGACCGTCGCCCCCCCAGGGATCTCCCTAGGGCTCAGGCCTGGTTGGGTGGCTTTCTGGACACTTTGGGACTTGTAGATTGTTGGCGATTGATGCACCCGGGACAGGCGCAATACACCTTTCACTCGGGGGCCCATGGGAGTCTCTCGAGACTTGATTACATGCTCATGCCGGCGATCCAAGCTGGGATGATTGGGGAGGTGCGTCATTTGGCCCGCGGTATTTCTGACCATTCCCCAATATGGCTGCAACTGAAGGTTGTCCCTGGGGTGGAGGGGAGAGTAGCGCCCATTAACCCCTGGTATTTGCGCAACCCTAAGATCCGCGCGGGACTGGTCAAGTCCACAGATCACTACTTCAATGATAATGTGGGGTCGGTGTCGTCGGCTGTCTCCCTATGGGAGGGTTACAAAGTGGTGATCAGGGGGCAGGCCTTGTCACTTATTTCCCATGCTAAGAGGTGCGGGAGAGCAGAGGTGGTTCACCTGGAAACTGAAATAGTTGAACTGGAGGAGGACTTGGAGCGGGGTGTCACTGACGAGAAACTGCACGTTCTCAGCCTCAAACAATCAGATTATAGAGTGCTAGTCACGGATGCCGCTAAAGAAATGAGTAGAGAGCAGCAAGGACGACTGTATGATGTGGGGGATAAGGCCGGAAAGTTGATTGCTTGGTTGGATAAGAAGGAGAGAGCGAGCAGGGTGGTGCCCCTTGTGGAGAGAATGGATGGAGTGCGTGTGACTGACCCTGTGGAGATTGTTGACTGCTTCGCAGATTATTTCCGCGGGGTATACTCTCCGGCTTCTGTGCGTTCGGAGGAGGATTCTCATCTGTTGCTTAGAGACATTGCATTGCCGACCCTATCGGAGGCTGATGCAATACTGATGGAGGCGAAGTTGTCGTCTGATGAGATCGCCTTGGCCACTCGCTACATTGCGTCTGGTAAGGCTGTGGGTCCTAATGGTCTTCCCATTGAACTCTATAAGTTGCGTCCCGATAAGATAGCGCCGTATCTTCGGGACATGTTTTTCGCGGCACGTGCGGCGGGCTTCCTCCCCCCTGACCAACGTCTCGCCACCATAGTTGTGATACCTAAAGACGGGAAGCCGCGAGATCGCTGCGCCTCTTATAGGCCCATTTCGCTGTTGAATGCAGAACCCAAAATTCTGGCTAAGGTACTGGCTAATCGGCTGGTCCGGGTCGTGGGCGACTTGATTCATCAGGATCAGTCCGGTTTTATACCCCATCGGAATACCGCCCTGAATTTGAGGCGGTTGCACGGCGTGCTTGCTAGAGCGGAGTACATACGCGAGCCGGCCATCTTGGCATCTTTAGATGCTACTATGGCGTTCGACACTCTGGAGTGGTCGTATATTTGGGCCGTGTTGGCGAAATTCGGGTTCGGCCCTGAGTTTATTGGTTGGGTAAAGTTACTATATGCTGACCCACTGGCTCAGGTTGTGGTGAATGGTAGGGTGTCGGCTCCCCTCGCGCTGGGGAGAGGTACGCGGCAGGGTTATCCGTTATCACCTCTTCTCTTTGCACTTTCCTTGGAGCCTCTCGCCGCCTGGTTGCGTTGGGAGCCGTCTCTGCGGGGCATTAGATGGACGCCGGAGTTTGAGGACCGTGTCTCCCTTTACGCGGATGACATCCTTCTGTATCTTACCTCTCCCCGACAGTCGCTAATTGTATTGGTGGATGTATTGAATTCTTTTGGTTGCAAATCTGGCCTGGTCATCAACTGGGCCAAGTCATGTGTTTACGTCCTCTCGGGTGAGGCTCCCCTTCTGCCGCGGGATTGCCCTATCCAGATTGCTACATTGGGGTTCAAATATTTGGGAATCTTTATCTCTCTGGATCCTGCGGTCCGCTACGAGCGGAACCTTCTCCCTCCCCTCCAGCGATTGAAGGCCGACGTCGCGAGGTGGCGACGACTTCCGCTCTCACCGCTCGGACGGGCGGTATTGTTTAAAATGATGTCACTGCCTCGCTTCTTGTACGCTTTGCAAAATACTCTAGATGTTGTGCCGGCCCGTTATTTCCGTGAGGTGGAGGGTCTTCAGCGCCAACTGTTTTGGGACGGGCGGCCGCGGATCGCTCTCGCCAAGTTGACGCTCCCTTGGTATGACGGGGGGGTCGCCCTCCCCGATATTAAAAGATACTATTGGGCGTCTCAATTGGCGGCGGTGAACCACGGGATATACGTCCCGCCTTGAATCCGGCCTTCGAGATGGATAAATTACTACTCCCGGGTGGGGATTATAATAGGACGCTGTATTCGGTGACCCCGGATGCACGGTTGACAGGACCCACGCAGGTTGCTGTACGTGTGTGGCACGCGGCGAATGCTGCGATGGGGTGGAGGGGTCGCTTGACTCGGGCGACGCCGTTGTATGCCTCCGAGCGGCTGGGTTGTTTGTGGAACACGAAAGGCTTTGAGAAATGGGAATTGATTGGTATATGTAAGGTGGGTGACCTTTGGGCGAAGGGGTCTTTTAAAACGTTTGAAATGCTTAAAACTGAATACAACCTAAATGATAGAGAATACTTCCGGTATGCACAAGTCTACCATGCGCTGTGCTCGGTCTTTCCGGACGCTGCTGCTATCCCCGAACATTCCCCGCTGGAGGATAGAGTGTTGGACGGCTATGTGCCCGACAGCACTATTTCTCTGATCTACAAAAAACTTATTAATGATCGCGCGGACTTGCTAACCCGTCTGCGGGAGGCATGGACGGGCGACGGCTTGGAACTGGACGATGAGGACTGGGTAGCGGCGGTGGCCTCCCCGAAGGAGGTGGCGATCCCGGCCCGCTTACGATTCGTACAGCTGAAGATCCTCCACAGAGTGTATGTCACGGGGCCCGGTTTGCTACGTATGGGTTACTCGATGGATGGAATGTGTAAGCGTGGATGTGGCCTGTCGGGTACCTTTCTTCACATCCTATGGGAATGTTTGGAGGTTGTGCGATTTTGGAACGGTATCCACGCTGTTATGGAGGAGGTCACGCACGTTGCTCTGTTGCCTGAGGCTAGGAGGTGTTTGTTGAATGTCTGGGAACCGAATGACTATAATGTGGCACAGAAGCAGTGGGTGACCTTGGGGTACATGGTGGCTAAGCGTAACATTGCACAGCTGTGGGGTTCCCCGAGGCCGCCCACGGTCGCGGTATGGAAGGAGAACATGGACTGGTGTATGTTTAGGGAAAAGACGGTGTATGTGGCGAGAGGCAAGCCTGGGAAATGGACTAAGGTATGGGGTCCATGGAACTCATATCGTGGGCATATCTGCACCCCGCCTCTGCCGTTAGAGGTCGATATTGCTTTGTCCCCCTAGCCACGTATTCTGCGGGATTGTGTGAGGTGTGTTCCATGCTTTGTTTTCCCGCTGCTCCCCGCTTCCACTTCCTGTCAAGAACTGCTTTTGACACTGTCCGTTGTCCCCCGTCCTGGGAAGCGCACGCTGCTATTTTGGACTCTGTTGGACTTGGCCCTTCTGGCAGGTTCACCCCTGAACTTTTTTGATTTTTACTGGTGACTTGGTGTGGTGATTGGTTGGTTTCTGCGCACTTTCCCTGTGTCCCAGGGTAAAGTGCGTGCGTGCTCTGAGTGCATGAGGTGAGATAGGCCTGCCCTCCCATAGGAATGCATGGGGAATGTATGTGTCCCTAGTAGTTCCTGATGCGTGGGGTGTGCAGGCCCGAGTTTGGTATGTGCGGACTCGTGGGAGTGAATGCTGCGCGATGATGTGTGCGGCGTGCATGTACCTAGTGTGGAAGTGCCACTTCTAGAAGTGGGCACTTCGGTGTGCAGTGTGTCTGTCGCGTGATTGGCTGGTCGTGTCATGTGACGGGCTAGGGATTCCCCAGTGTCAGGATGAGTCACCCAGTGGTGAATGGGGAGATCAGCAGCTAGATGGGTGGGAGGAGTCCACCTGGGTCCTGAATAGGACAGGGTTTTCCAAACACAATGCTGGCCCCGCCCCCTGTGGTGCGACTGACGACCCTAGCCCTTCCAGTGAATAGAGTGAGGGGCTGAGCACATCAAGGGTGCTCCCCAACCAGCTGCGACTGGTTTTCCCCCTCACCCTGAACCCAGAACAAAGGGTTTGCCTGTATAAAAATGGGGCTGTGTCCCCACAGAAACTGTTCTCTGCCAGGATCTTACCTGAGGGGGGCTGCTGCTGCTGCCGCTGGACCAGAGGACCGCCACTTGGACTCCCTCCCTGCCTGGAGGCCCAGTGAGCTGGCTCTGGGTCCAGCCTTGCCCCCCACCCCTGCCTTGCTGTGTGCAGGGGAGAACTTTGCTGGACTTTGTTGTTATCCTTCTTAAAGCGCTGGGAGCGCTTTATTTGCATCCCTAAGCGCCTGGAAGCACTTTTCTTTCCCCCACAGCGTTTGGATTTGCCTAAGCGCTGGGAGCGCTTTATTTGTGCCCCTCAAGCGCCTGGAAGCGCTTTTTAGCGCTCAGAGCGCTTTATTTCTGAAAGCCGGTGCCCACCCGGCGTTTTCCCCGTCTGTACAGATTCCGAAGTCCCCTGGCAGGTGCCCACCCTGCCAGGGACATTGCCGTGGTTGTTGGCGGGTGCCCACCCCGCTTATTGGTCTTAATTTCACGGCGGGTGCCCACCCCGCCGTACATTTCATATCGCGAGGGAGCCTACCCCTCCTATTGCCGAGAGAAGTCACCGCCGCGGCCGGGCTCGAAGGAAGTCAGGCAGGCGTGGGGCGGGACTCCGGGACAGCAGGAAGTAGGAGGGCGGGAGCCTACCCCGCCTCCCTCCGAGGACTCGCGACGGTTTTGTTGACCCCGGAGCAGGCAGGAGCCGACTCTGCGCCCCGGTGCCCTCGCCCGGGAAGCGAAGAGTCCCCGAGGTCCTGGCTGCCCGAGCGGGGCTCTCAGGAGGAAGAGGAGAGCCCCGCCGCCTTCCGAGACGCCAGCGCCGCCTCTGCCAGGATCCCGGTAGTTGAGGTCAGTGCTGCTCGAGCCTGTGAGGCTCCGAAGGGACCGTGTTGATGGTCCCAGAGCGCGAGCGCGCTCCAACAGGACGGGGGCATTTTGTTGATCAGCAGAGCGGCCCCGGAAGGCAGCGGGCCGCTCCAACGTTACTTGGGGCCATTATTCCGCTTCGCCTAGAGCCCAGAGAGGCTCCATCGTTGGGGGCATTTATTGATTAGAGCCTGCGAGGCTCAGGGGGCATTCATTGATTAGAGCCTGCGAGGCTCAGGGGGCCACCGGAGTTTTGTTAGAGCCCCAAGGGGCCCCACGTGACCGTGATTGTGTTCAAAAGGCACAGTGGTGCCCACGCTCGTTTTCTCCAGCTGCCCAGCACTTAGTGGGCAGCTGCAACGTTTAGGTTGTACATTGTGCGCCTGGCTTGCGCAGCCTGCGCAGTCGCGCACTGACAGTTGGATATTGGCCATTTCTGCACCCCTGAGAGGCCAGCTGGCCTGGGGACAGTTTCTGCTGTGTTGTGCCCTCCCCTAGGGTACCTGGTGATTTTCATATATGTACTTTTGCGCCTGCGCAATGCCTTCATGATATTTTCTTTCCTAAACTGTGTTTACACCTCTAAATGTATTTTATGCATCCTGTGTTTATGTGCTTAGACCCCTACAGGCAGAGTGATACTTAGGTGGTTGTTTTCTCCCTAGTACAGGTGGTACTAGTAAGGTCCTAGTTCCCTGCGTGATATTCCTAAAGGTGGTTAGGGTTGCGTAGGTGGTACTTTCTGGTTACCAGTAGTTACTGGTTGTGTGCTATATGTTCTATTTTTAGTGCTACAGTGATTGTATGTGCTATGTTCTAAAATATGATTCCTACGTTCTAAGTGCTATTTCTACAAAGTACTAATTCCTGACAGTGGTCCATGTGGCCCTGTCCCCTGTATATATAATCCCTTGTAAATTCTGCCCGTGCCTGTTGGCACATTGTAAAGTGTGTGTTTTTATCTAATGTGTTGTGTATAATACAAAGGTTATTTTTATATAATACCTTGTGTGGAGTTTCCTTTGTGGTGGGCCTTGGGTGTTGTTGCTGGGTGCGCGCGCAAACGCTTTACACATCGCCTCAGGGATAAGCCTGACTGCTCGTGCCAAGCTACCAAGGGGGTGAGCAGGGGTTATCTTTGTCGTGTAACTCCCCAGCCCTGACTAGAGTGGTGGTTTCTGTCTGGCTTTGGCGCAAGCCTCAGCCAACCAGAAATCCCATTTCTAACATTGGTGATCAGCGGTGGGATTTGGACTTGCGTTTGCGCTGTACCGCAGCGGCAACTGGCCGCACTACAAAACTCTGCATTTAGATAAATCACATGGTATAGGGATTATTGTTTTAAAATTGTTTTTAATTGTCATTTCCTTGGAAATGTGTTTTTGTGCACTGTGAGTTAGGTGTCCCTAGCCCGGGAGGGTAGATCATCCCCCTTAGTGCATTGTGTTTTCTGGATTCACCAGAGGGTGGGATCCAGTGGTGGCAGCGTAATAGTGTCCTGTACATTTGTCCCCCGCCCTGCGCCCAGAGTTGGTACCTGTGTCACGTGGTGGTCAGGTTGAGGAATCAGGGGTGGTAGAAACTGCCTTACCAGTCCGAGGGGAGGGTTGTGTGTGGATGAGTGGTGAGTGGCACTAGGCAAGTGAGTGTGAGTTCTCTGGGTTAGAGAGCTTGCTGAATCTTTTTGTGAATTGTGTACTCCTGTTAAGCTCAGACCCCTAGGTTCCCTGTGTGATCTTTTCTCTAGAACGTCTGCCAGAATGGAGCCTGCTTTTGATCTCAGTGATCTAGTTTATTACAGTATGCAGGAGTTGGAAAGGTTCTGTAGAGAGAGAAACATAGGGGTGAGCGAGTCAGACACTGTGTACGAATTGAGGAACTACATGATTGGATGGCAAGCAGATGAATGGGAACGTGAGCGCAGTGAGGAAGAAAGGGCCCGGGCCTCACACCTGGAGGGTGGTGGGTCCGTGGGGAGCCCTGAAGATTTAGAAGAAGATGACAGTACCTGGACTCCAGTAGAGAGTGAGGACCCCGTAGGTAGGGAGTCCCTTGCTGGGTCCAGCGTAGAAGATAGCGCCTCACCCCTTTCCCTGTCCCCTGAGCGCAGTGGTAGTTTTCTGGATTCCCCAGTGAGGGTGGAGTCCAGGGGGGGCAGCAATATAAAGTGCAGTATAGAGAGTCCCAGTCCCAGTTCCCCGAGTGTGGTACCTTGTTCCCGAGAGGAGGAATGTAGGTTGAAGTTCAGGGGCAGTAAGAAGCTGTCTCACCAGTCTTGGGAGGAGGCTGTGGAGGAATGTCATGATGCACTGGTGGATTGGTTGGTGTTTAACCCGGAGCAGGATTTGGATGGAGTACTAAATATGATTATCAAGGAGCAGATGCTCAGTAGTTGTTCTCCAGGGTTGCGCCAACACCTGTTGAGGTATAACTCTTTTTGTCCATTTGAACTTGCAGAGGAAGCAGACCGCTGGGAAAGGGCCAGAGGTTCTCTAGTGTCATTAGTGAGTGATTCCAACAATAGTGGGTCAGAGATCCTCCAGCCCAGCGTGGTGGAGGAGGCTCAGTGTAGCCCAGCTAGGTCCCAGGATAGCGAGGAGGGTGTAGGGGCTCGCTGCCTGGCTCAGTGGAGCAGGAGTGAGGGGGTGACCGAGGGTCCCCAGACGCCCGAAACCCTGCCTCAGGACTTGGATGGTTTCATGAGGGAACACCAAGTTGGGGACCTAGGCTGTCCTGTTAGTCCACTTGAGGAAGATCTCTTAGTGAGTGGAGGACCTGGGGCACCTGTAACCAGGGCTCCTGTGGTTCTGGAGTCTGGCGGTACCGCTCCGGTAGGGAGGGTACAGGAGTCCAGCGTGAGTGATTGGGGGATGAGTTCCCCAGTGGAAGAGCCGGTGGGTCAGGGACTTCCCAGTTGGGCTAGGTTCCCGTGTAGTGACCAGGGTGACACCACTTCTGTTCTGGGGGATCTCCGCGCACTGTCAGGTGGACAGGGGACGGGAGATCAGCGCCAGACAGACAGTCGCTCGACATACGTGTCATTTGATAGCCTCAGGGGGATGGAGTGGAGATCCCCAGAAGTCCTGGAGTGCCAGGCAATTATTCCACCAAAGGTTCTAGGCCGGAGGTTGGAAGGCCAGGTTCGGGATCAGCCTGACCTGAAGGGTGGGACGTCTGTAATCAGCGTCCCGACCAGTTCTTCTTCCAGAGGTACCGCCCCAGTTGGTAGGGAGCAGGGTTCTGGAAGGGGGTGCAGAGGGTGGGAGAGCCCACCTCTGCCCCCGGTACAACCTGAGGGGTTAAACCCTGGGTTGGAATGGCGTTCTAGGTGTACCCCTCGCCAGAGGAGGAGGAACCCTAGGAGAAGAGGTAGGGGGAGGAGAGCCTTCCCTGAGACTCCTGGTCCGCCTGAGGGTGTAGACCCTAGGCTGGAGAACAAGTGGCAGTCTAGTCCTGTCTTTCAGAGAGGAAGAGTGGAGAATGGCCGCTATGTGCCAGGGGTTACTACCCCCCACTCTGTGGTTAGGCAAAGACCAGTGGCACCTGGGTGGCCTAGGGCCTGGTCTTGGCCGCGGACAACTTGGGAGTACCAGTGGGGTAGCCCAGTTGGTCCAGACAGTGGTGTTAGGAAGAATTCCATGGGTTCGCCGTGGCGTAGAACCGGAGCGTGTCCCTGCAGTTGCGGGCCCGCGTCCGTGTTCTATCGCCCCAAGCAGGGAAGTCCATCACGGTGGTGATTGGGCTGCCCTGCGTTTTGGCTGGAAGGGGGTTGTGTTGGACTTGGCCCTTCTGGCAGGTTCACCCCTGAACTTTTTTGATTTTTACTGGTGACTTGGTGTGGTGATTGGTTGGTTTCTGCGCACTTTCCCTGTGTCCCAGGGTAAAGTGCGTGCGTGCTCTGAGTGCATGAGGTGAGATAGGCCTGCCCTCCCATAGGAATGCATGGGGAATGTATGTGTCCCTAGTAGTTCCTGATGCGTGGGGTGTGCAGGCCCGAGTTTGGTATGTGCGGACTCGTGGGAGTGAATGCTGCGCGATGATGTGTGCGGCGTGCATGTACCTAGTGTGGAAGTGCCACTTCTAGAAGTGGGCACTTCGGTGTGCAGTGTGTCTGTCGCGTGATTGGCTGGTCGTGTCATGTGACGGGCTAGGGATTCCCCAGTGTCAGGATGAGTCACCCAGTGGTGAATGGGGAGATCAGCAGCTAGATGGGTGGGAGGAGTCCACCTGGGTCCTGAATAGGACAGGGTTTTCCAAACACAATGCTGGCCCCGCCCCCTGTGGTGCGACTGACGACCCTAGCCCTTCCAGTGAATAGAGTGAGGGGCTGAGCACATCAAGGGTGCTCCCCAACCAGCTGCGACTGGTTTTCCCCCTCACCCTGAACCCAGAACAAAGGGTTTGCCTGTATAAAAATGGGGCTGTGTCCCCACAGAAACTGTTCTCTGCCAGGATCTTACCTGAGGGGGGCTGCTGCTGCTGCCGCTGGACCAGAGGACCGCCACTTGGACTCCCTCCCTGCCTGGAGGCCCAGTGAGCTGGCTCTGGGTCCAGCCTTGCCCCCCACCCCTGCCTTGCTGTGTGCAGGGGAGAACTTTGCTGGACTTTGTTGTTATCCTTCTTAAAGCGCTGGGAGCGCTTTATTTGCATCCCTAAGCGCCTGGAAGCACTTTTCTTTCCCCCACAGCGTTTGGATTTGCCTAAGCGCTGGGAGCGCTTTATTTGTGCCCCTCAAGCGCCTGGAAGCGCTTTTTAGCGCTCAGAGCGCTTTATTTCTGAAAGCCGGTGCCCACCCGGCGTTTTCCCCGTCTGTACAGATTCCGAAGTCCCCTGGCAGGTGCCCACCCTGCCAGGGACATTGCCGTGGTTGTTGGCGGGTGCCCACCCCGCTTATTGGTCTTAATTTCACGGCGGGTGCCCACCCCGCCGTACATTTCATATCGCGAGGGAGCCTACCCCTCCTATTGCCGAGAGAAGTCACCGCCGCGGCCGGGCTCGAAGGAAGTCAGGCAGGCGTGGGGCGGGACTCCGGGACAGCAGGAAGTAGGAGGGCGGGAGCCTACCCCGCCTCCCTCCGAGGACTCGCGACGGTTTTGTTGACCCCGGAGCAGGCAGGAGCCGACTCTGCGCCCCGGTGCCCTCGCCCGGGAAGCGAAGAGTCCCCGAGGTCCTGGCTGCCCGAGCGGGGCTCTCAGGAGGAAGAGGAGAGCCCCGCCGCCTTCCGAGACGCCAGCGCCGCCTCTGCCAGGATCCCGGTAGTTGAGGTCAGTGCTGCTCGAGCCTGTGAGGCTCCGAAGGGACCGTGTTGATGGTCCCAGAGCGCGAGCGCGCTCCAACAGGACGGGGGCATTTTGTTGATCAGCAGAGCGGCCCCGGAAGGCAGCGGGCCGCTCCAACGTTACTTGGGGCCATTATTCCGCTTCGCCTAGAGCCCAGAGAGGCTCCATCGTTGGGGGCATTTATTGATTAGAGCCTGCGAGGCTCAGGGGGCATTCATTGATTAGAGCCTGCGAGGCTCAGGGGGCCACCGGAGTTTTGTTAGAGCCCCAAGGGGCCCCACGTGACCGTGATTGTGTTCAAAAGGCACAGTGGTGCCCACGCTCGTTTTCTCCAGCTGCCCAGCACTTAGTGGGCAGCTGCAACGTTTAGGTTGTACATTGTGCGCCTGGCTTGCGCAGCCTGCGCAGTCGCGCACTGACAGTTGGATATTGGCCATTTCTGCACCCCTGAGAGGCCAGCTGGCCTGGGGACAGTTTCTGCTGTGTTGTGCCCTCCCCTAGGGTACCTGGTGATTTTCATATATGTACTTTTGCGCCTGCGCAATGCCTTCATGATATTTTCTTTCCTAAACTGTGTTTACACCTCTAAATGTATTTTATGCATCCTGTGTTTATGTGCTTAGACCCCTACAGGCAGAGTGATACTTAGGTGGTTGTTTTCTCCCTAGTACAGGTGGTACTAGTAAGGTCCTAGTTCCCTGCGTGATATTCCTAAAGGTGGTTAGGGTTGCGTAGGTGGTACTTTCTGGTTACCAGTAGTTACTGGTTGTGTGCTATATGTTCTATTTTTAGTGCTACAGTGATTGTATGTGCTATGTTCTAAAATATGATTCCTACGTTCTAAGTGCTATTTCTACAAAGTACTAATTCCTGACAGTGGTCCATGTGGCCCTGTCCCCTGTATATATAATCCCTTGTAAATTCTGCCCGTGCCTGTTGGCACATTGTAAAGTGTGTGTTTTTATCTAATGTGTTGTGTATAATACAAAGGTTATTTTTATATAATACCTTGTGTGGAGTTTCCTTTGTGGTGGGCCTTGGGTGTTGTTGCTGGGTGCGCGCGCAAACGCTTTACACATCGCCTCAGGGATAAGCCTGACTGCTCGTGCCAAGCTACCAAGGGGGTGAGCAGGGGTTATCTTTGTCGTGTAACTCCCCAGCCCTGACTAGAGTGGTGGTTTCTGTCTGGCTTTGGCGCAAGCCTCAGCCAACCAGAAATCCCATTTCTAACATTGGTGATCAGCGGTGGGATTTGGACTTGCGTTTGCGCTGTACCGCAGCGGCAACTGGCCGCACTACAAAACTCTGCATTTAGATAAATCACATGGTATAGGGATTATTGTTTTAAAATTGTTTTTAATTGTCATTTCCTTGGAAATGTGTTTTTGTGCACTGTGAGTTAGGTGTCCCTAGCCCGGGAGGGTAGATCATCCCCCTTAGTGCATTGTGTTTTCTGGATTCACCAGAGGGTGGGATCCAGTGGTGGCAGCGTAATAGTGTCCTGTACATTTGTCCCCCGCCCTGCGCCCAGAGTTGGTACCTGTGTCACGTGGTGGTCAGGTTGAGGAATCAGGGGTGGTAGAAACTGCCTTACCAGTCCGAGGGGAGGGTTGTGTGTGGATGAGTGGTGAGTGGCACTAGGCAAGTGAGTGTGAGTTCTCTGGGTTAGAGAGCTTGCTGAATCTTTTTGTGAATTGTGTACTCCTGTTAAGCTCAGACCCCTAGGTTCCCTGTGTGATCTTTTCTCTAGAACGTCTGCCAGAATGGAGCCTGCTTTTGATCTCAGTGATCTAGTTTATTACAGTATGCAGGAGTTGGAAAGGTTCTGTAGAGAGAGAAACATAGGGGTGAGCGAGTCAGACACTGTGTACGAATTGAGGAACTACATGATTGGATGGCAAGCAGATGAATGGGAACGTGAGCGCAGTGAGGAAGAAAGGGCCCGGGCCTCACACCTGGAGGGTGGTGGGTCCGTGGGGAGCCCTGAAGATTTAGAAGAAGATGACAGTACCTGGACTCCAGTAGAGAGTGAGGACCCCGTAGGTAGGGAGTCCCTTGCTGGGTCCAGCGTAGAAGATAGCGCCTCACCCCTTTCCCTGTCCCCTGAGCGCAGTGGTAGTTTTCTGGATTCCCCAGTGAGGGTGGAGTCCAGGGGGGGCAGCAATATAAAGTGCAGTATAGAGAGTCCCAGTCCCAGTTCCCCGAGTGTGGTACCTTGTTCCCGAGAGGAGGAATGTAGGTTGAAGTTCAGGGGCAGTAAGAAGCTGTCTCACCAGTCTTGGGAGGAGGCTGTGGAGGAATGTCATGATGCACTGGTGGATTGGTTGGTGTTTAACCCGGAGCAGGATTTGGATGGAGTACTAAATATGATTATCAAGGAGCAGATGCTCAGTAGTTGTTCTCCAGGGTTGCGCCAACACCTGTTGAGGTATAACTCTTTTTGTCCATTTGAACTTGCAGAGGAAGCAGACCGCTGGGAAAGGGCCAGAGGTTCTCTAGTGTCATTAGTGAGTGATTCCAACAATAGTGGGTCAGAGATCCTCCAGCCCAGCGTGGTGGAGGAGGCTCAGTGTAGCCCAGCTAGGTCCCAGGATAGCGAGGAGGGTGTAGGGGCTCGCTGCCTGGCTCAGTGGAGCAGGAGTGAGGGGGTGACCGAGGGTCCCCAGACGCCCGAAACCCTGCCTCAGGACTTGGATGGTTTCATGAGGGAACACCAAGTTGGGGACCTAGGCTGTCCTGTTAGTCCACTTGAGGAAGATCTCTTAGTGAGTGGAGGACCTGGGGCACCTGTAACCAGGGCTCCTGTGGTTCTGGAGTCTGGCGGTACCGCTCCGGTAGGGAGGGTACAGGAGTCCAGCGTGAGTGATTGGGGGATGAGTTCCCCAGTGGAAGAGCCGGTGGGTCAGGGACTTCCCAGTTGGGCTAGGTTCCCGTGTAGTGACCAGGGTGACACCACTTCTGTTCTGGGGGATCTCCGCGCACTGTCAGGTGGACAGGGGACGGGAGATCAGCGCCAGACAGACAGTCGCTCGACATACGTGTCATTTGATAGCCTCAGGGGGATGGAGTGGAGATCCCCAGAAGTCCTGGAGTGCCAGGCAATTATTCCACCAAAGGTTCTAGGCCGGAGGTTGGAAGGCCAGGTTCGGGATCAGCCTGACCTGAAGGGTGGGACGTCTGTAATCAGCGTCCCGACCAGTTCTTCTTCCAGAGGTACCGCCCCAGTTGGTAGGGAGCAGGGTTCTGGAAGGGGGTGCAGAGGGTGGGAGAGCCCACCTCTGCCCCCGGTACAACCTGAGGGGTTAAACCCTGGGTTGGAATGGCGTTCTAGGTGTACCCCTCGCCAGAGGAGGAGGAACCCTAGGAGAAGAGGTAGGGGGAGGAGAGCCTTCCCTGAGACTCCTGGTCCGCCTGAGGGTGTAGACCCTAGGCTGGAGAACAAGTGGCAGTCTAGTCCTGTCTTTCAGAGAGGAAGAGTGGAGAATGGCCGCTATGTGCCAGGGGTTACTACCCCCCACTCTGTGGTTAGGCAAAGACCAGTGGCACCTGGGTGGCCTAGGGCCTGGTCTTGGCCGCGGACAACTTGGGAGTACCAGTGGGGTAGCCCAGTTGGTCCAGACAGTGGTGTTAGGAAGAATTCCATGGGTTCGCCGTGGCGTAGAACCGGAGCGTGTCCCTGCAGTTGCGGGCCCGCGTCCGTGTTCTATCGCCCCAAGCAGGGAAGTCCATCACGGTGGTGATTGGGCTGCCCTGCGTTTTGGCTGGAAGGGGGTTGTGTTGGACTTGGCCCTTCTGGCAGGTTCACCCCTGAACTTTTTTGATTTTTACTGGTGACTTGGTGTGGTGATTGGTTGGTTTCTGCGCACTTTCCCTGTGTCCCAGGGTAAAGTGCGTGCGTGCTCTGAGTGCATGAGGTGAGATAGGCCTGCCCTCCCATAGGAATGCATGGGGAATGTATGTGTCCCTAGTAGTTCCTGATGCGTGGGGTGTGCAGGCCCGAGTTTGGTATGTGCGGACTCGTGGGAGTGAATGCTGCGCGATGATGTGTGCGGCGTGCATGTACCTAGTGTGGAAGTGCCACTTCTAGAAGTGGGCACTTCGGTGTGCAGTGTGTCTGTCGCGTGATTGGCTGGTCGTGTCATGTGACGGGCTAGGGATTCCCCAGTGTCAGGATGAGTCACCCAGTGGTGAATGGGGAGATCAGCAGCTAGATGGGTGGGAGGAGTCCACCTGGGTCCTGAATAGGACAGGGTTTTCCAAACACAATGCTGGCCCCGCCCCCTGTGGTGCGACTGACGACCCTAGCCCTTCCAGTGAATAGAGTGAGGGGCTGAGCACATCAAGGGTGCTCCCCAACCAGCTGCGACTGGTTTTCCCCCTCACCCTGAACCCAGAACAAAGGGTTTGCCTGTATAAAAATGGGGCTGTGTCCCCACAGAAACTGTTCTCTGCCAGGATCTTACCTGAGGGGGGCTGCTGCTGCTGCCGCTGGACCAGAGGACCGCCACTTGGACTCCCTCCCTGCCTGGAGGCCCAGTGAGCTGGCTCTGGGTCCAGCCTTGCCCCCCACCCCTGCCTTGCTGTGTGCAGGGGAGAACTTTGCTGGACTTTGTTGTTATCCTTCTTAAAGCGCTGGGAGCGCTTTATTTGCATCCCTAAGCGCCTGGAAGCACTTTTCTTTCCCCCACAGCGTTTGGATTTGCCTAAGCGCTGGGAGCGCTTTATTTGTGCCCCTCAAGCGCCTGGAAGCGCTTTTTAGCGCTCAGAGCGCTTTATTTCTGAAAGCCGGTGCCCACCCGGCGTTTTCCCCGTCTGTACAGATTCCGAAGTCCCCTGGCAGGTGCCCACCCTGCCAGGGACATTGCCGTGGTTGTTGGCGGGTGCCCACCCCGCTTATTGGTCTTAATTTCACGGCGGGTGCCCACCCCGCCGTACATTTCATATCGCGAGGGAGCCTACCCCTCCTATTGCCGAGAGAAGTCACCGCCGCGGCCGGGCTCGAAGGAAGTCAGGCAGGCGTGGGGCGGGACTCCGGGACAGCAGGAAGTAGGAGGGCGGGAGCCTACCCCGCCTCCCTCCGAGGACTCGCGACGGTTTTGTTGACCCCGGAGCAGGCAGGAGCCGACTCTGCGCCCCGGTGCCCTCGCCCGGGAAGCGAAGAGTCCCCGAGGTCCTGGCTGCCCGAGCGGGGCTCTCAGGAGGAAGAGGAGAGCCCCGCCGCCTTCCGAGACGCCAGCGCCGCCTCTGCCAGGATCCCGGTAGTTGAGGTCAGTGCTGCTCGAGCCTGTGAGGCTCCGAAGGGACCGTGTTGATGGTCCCAGAGCGCGAGCGCGCTCCAACAGGACGGGGGCATTTTGTTGATCAGCAGAGCGGCCCCGGAAGGCAGCGGGCCGCTCCAACGTTACTTGGGGCCATTATTCCGCTTCGCCTAGAGCCCAGAGAGGCTCCATCGTTGGGGGCATTTATTGATTAGAGCCTGCGAGGCTCAGGGGGCATTCATTGATTAGAGCCTGCGAGGCTCAGGGGGCCACCAGAGTTTTGTTAGAGCCCCAAGGGGCCCCACGTGACCGTGATTGTGTTCAAAAGGCACAGTGGTGCCCACGCTCGTTTTCTCCAGCTGCCCAGCACTTAGTGGGCAGCTGCAACGTTTAGGTTGTACATTGTGCGCCTGGCTTGCGCAGCCTGCGCAGTCGCGCACTGACAGTTGGATATTGGCCATTTCTGCACCCCTGAGAGGCCAGCTGGCCTGGGGACAGTTTCTGCTGTGTTGTGCCCTCCCCTAGGGTACCTGGTGATTTTCATATATGTACTTTTGCGCCTGCGCAATGCCTTCATGATATTTTCTTTCCTAAACTGTGTTTACACCTCTAAATGTATTTTATGCATCCTGTGTTTATGTGCTTAGACCCCTACAGGCAGAGTGATACTTAGGTGGTTGTTTTCTCCCTAGTACAGGTGGTACTAGTAAGGTCCTAGTTCCCTGCGTGATATTCCTAAAGGTGGTTAGGGTTGCGTAGGTGGTACTTTCTGGTTACCAGTAGTTACTGGTTGTGTGCTATATGTTCTATTTTTAGTGCTACAGTGATTGTATGTGCTATGTTCTAAAATATGATTCCTACGTTCTAAGTGCTATTTCTACAAAGTACTAATTCCTGACAGTGGTCCATGTGGCCCTGTCCCCTGTATATATAATCCCTTGTAAATTCTGCCCGTGCCTGTTGGCACATTGTAAAGTGTGTGTTTTTATCTAATGTGTTGTGTATAATACAAAGGTTATTTTTATATAATACCTTGTGTTGAGTTTCCTTTGTGGTGGGCCTTGGGTGTTGTTGCTGGGTGCGCGCGCAAACGCTTTACACATCGCCTCAGGGATAAGCCTGACTGCTCGTGCCAAGCTACCAAGGGGGTGAGCAGGGGTTATCTTTGTCGTGTAACTCCCCAGCCCTGTCTAGAGTGGTGGTTTCTGTCTGGCTTTGGCGCAAGCCTCAGCCAACCAGAAATCCCATTTCTAACAGACTCTCATTGCCTTGAGTGTGTTTTGTGTTTAATTAAAAATGAAACTGTTTTTGATTGCTCTTGGCCTATGGCCACGGCCTGTTGCATCTACCTACGGACTGCCGGGAGCCTCGCCTCTGGTTCATTTGACTGTGTGGCGTTGCATTGCGGGCCCTCGGGCTCTATAGCGGCCGGCCTTGGTGGTTGTAGGCCCTTGTATGTATCTTATTGTATAATAAAGGTTTCTTTAAAAACAAATTTAAAAAAATAAAAATCATGGCATTTGTAAAGCGCACTACATACCCGCGAGGGTCTCAAGGCGCTGGGGGGGGTTGCTACTGTTCGAAGAGCCAGGTCTTGAGGAGTCTTCTGAAGGTCAGAAGGCCTTCGGTCTGCTGCAGGCGAATGGGGAGGGTGTTCCATGTCTTGGCGGCGAGGTGGGAGAATGATCTGCCGCCGGCGGTCACTCTTCGGATGCGGGGGACGGTGGCGAGGGCGCGGTCTGCGGAGCGGAGCTGGTGGGTGGGGGTGTAGAGGCTGAGGCGGCTGTTGAGGTACGTTGGTCCGGTGTTGTGGAGTGCCTTATGTGCGTGGGTGAGGAGTTTGAAGGTTATCCTCTTGTTTACAGGGAGCCAGTGTCCCTGTTTCGGTGGGGATCCACTTGAAGATCCTGCGAAGCATGCGAAGGGTGTTGAAGCAGGAGGAGGAGACGGAGTTGACCTGCTTCGTCATGGAGAGGGTGGAGTCGAGGATGACCCCTAGGTTGTGTGCGTGGCGGTGGGTGTTGGGGGTGTTCCTAGTGCAGTTGGCCACCAGGAGTCGTCCCAGGCCGAGGGGGTGGATCCGAGGATGAGGACCTCCGTCTTGTCCGAGTTCAGCTTCAGTCGGCTGTTCCTCATCCAGTTGGCGACGGCCTTCATTCCTTTGTGGAGGTTGGTTTTGGCGGTGTGGGGGTCCTTGGTGAGGGAGAGGATCAGCTGGGTGTCGTCGGAGTAGGAGCTGATGCTGAGGTAGTGTCGTCGTGCGATGTGGGCGAGTGGTGCCATGTAGACGTTGAACAACGTTGGGCTGAGGGATGAGCCTTGGGGTATGCCGCAGATGATCTCGGTGGCTTTGGAGCTGAAGGGGGGGAGGTGGACGCTCTGTGTTCTGCCGGAGAGGAAGGAGGAGGTCCAGTCCAGGGCCTTATCTTGGATTCTGGCGTCGTAGAGGCGTGTTCGTAGTGTGCGGTGGCAGACCGTGTCGAAGGCAGTTGACAGGTCGAGGTGGATGAGGGCCGCGGTTTCTCCGTTGTCTAGCAGGGTCCTGATGTCAGTTGTTTGTTGACGGCCTTTTCGATGATCTTCACCGGGAACGGGAGCAGGGAGATGGGTCAGAAGTTCTTGAGGTCCTTGGGGTCCGCCTCGGGTTTCTTGAGTAAGGCGTTGATCTCTGCGTGCTTCCAGCTCTCCGGGATGGTTGCTGTCTCGAAGGAGATGTTTATGGTTTTCCGGAGATGGGGTGCGATGGTGCTGCTGGCTTTGTTGAAGATGTGCTGTGGGCAGGGGTCTTCCGGGGATCCGGAGTGGACGGTGTTCATGATCTTGATGGTGTCATCGTCATTGATGTTGGTCTAGGCGATCAGGCGGTTAGTGCGGGTGGTGATCCTGGGAGCTGGGGGTCTCAGTTGTTGCCGGGGTGGTGACAGCATTGAAGCTGTTGTGGATGTCTGCGATCTTGCGATGGAAGAAGGTGGCCTGCGAGTCACACAGGTCTTGTGAAGGTGGGATGTCGTTGGTGTTGGAGCTGGGGTTGGAGAGTTACTTCACGATGTTGAAGAGCTCTTTGCTGTTGTGTGCGTTGTTGTCTAGGCGGTCTGTGAAGGAGGTCTTTTGGCGGATCTGATGAGGTGGTGGAGTCTGCGGGTGGCATTCTTGTGGGCTGTGTAGCTTTCCGGTGTTCGTTCACGGATCCAGTTTTTTTCGATTTTTCAGCAGGTTCGCTTTGAGGCCTGGAGGTCTTCAGTGAACCAGCAGGCTTTCTTGCTAGTGTGGTTGTTAGAGGGCTTCTTGAGCGGGGTGAGGGTGTTGGCGCAGTCGTTGATCCACAGTTTGAGGTTGTGAGCTGCAGTGTCGGGGTCGGTCGGGTCTGCGGGTGGTTTTCTGGGAAAGGGTGGTGGAAAGCTGGTCTTCGGTGACTTTGCTCCAGCAGCGGCGCGGCATCTGTTGGGTGCGGTGGTGCGTGGTGGGTTTCCAGAAGGTGAAGTGGATGCAGCGGTGATCGGTCCAGTGGAGCTCGGTGGTGTGGTTGAAGGAGACGTGGGAGCATGTGGAGAAGATGGGGTCCAGTGTGTGGCCGGTGGAGTGGGTGGGTGTAGTGACGAGCTGTCTGAGTCCAAGGTTGGCGAGGTTGTCGATCAGGGTGGAGGAGTTGGTGTCGTTGTTGTTCTCGAGGTGGAAGTTCAGGTCCCCGAGGAGGATGTAGTCCGTGGAGGCGAGGGCGTGTGTGCTGATGAGGTGGTTTTCCGGGCTAGGGTGGTGGAAAGCTGGTCTTCGGTGACTTTGCTCCAGCAGCGGTGCAGCATCTGTTGGGTGCGGTGGTGCGTGGTGGGTTTCCGGAAGGTGAAGTGGATGCAGCGGTGGTCGGTCCAGTGGAGCTCAGTGGTGTGGTTGAAGGAGACGTGGGAGCCTGTGGAGAAGATGGGGTCAAGCGTGTGGCTGGCGGAGTGGGTGGGTGTAGTGACGAGTTGTCTGAGTCCAAGGTTGGTGAGGTTGTTGATCAGGGTGGAGGAGTTGGTGTCGTTGTTGTTCTTGAGGTGGAAGTTCAGGTCCCCGAGGAGGATGTAGTCCGTGGAGGCGAGGGCATGTGTGCTGATGAGGTCGGTGATGGAGTCACTGTGCTCGTGGTCCGGGGGGTCTGTAGATGAGGGTTCCTCTGAGGGTGGTGTTGGGATTGGTGTGGATCTGGAAGTGCAGGTGTTCGGCGGTGCTGAGGGTGTCGTCGGTGTTGGTTAAGATGTTGAGAGAGTTCCTGTGGACAATGGCGATTCCTCCTCCTACTCCATTGGTGCAGTCCCTGCAGGTGATCTTATAGCCTTCCGGGATGGCTATGGCAATGTCGGGTGCCAAGGAGGGGTTCAGTCAGGTCTCCATCAGGAAGGCGACGTCTGGGGTGTTGGAGTCCAGTAGGTCCCAGAGTTCCATGGCGTGTTTGCGTGCGGAGCGGGTGTTGAGAAGGATGCATCTGAGGTGGTTGGGTTCTTTGGTAGGTGGGTTGGTGGGCTGGATGCTGGTGAAGCTGCCGTTCCAGCAGGAGAAGGGTCCTTGGGTGCGCTTCAGGGCGGCCAGGCAGCAGGTGCGTGATCGTCCGGCGCTGATTGCGTGGAGGGTGCTGGAGTCGTAGCAGAGGCGGGCATCGTGGCGTTCGCCGGGGCTAGGGGTCCTGACGCTGGGCGCGGTCCAGGCAAGGATGGGTGCAGACAGGCGCAGATGGGCTTGCCTTAGGCGTGCCTTCGGCACGCCAGTGGCGTGCCCACTGCATGCGTCTGTTGTGTGGCCGCACAGCAGCCGGCATATATGGGGAGGTGGGAGGGAGGAGCAGCTGGGAGGCGGGAGGCAGGGGCAGCGAATAGGCAGTTAGGGGGGTGGGGCTGCAGGGGACGCAGGCGGCGGGAGTAAAAGGGGATGATGAAAGGAATAGAAAGCAAAACTGGCACAGAGTCACAGGGGCAACGTAAGGAACAGAAGCAAGACGGGCACAGAGTCACAGGGGCAACGTAAGGAACAGAAAGCAAAATGGGCACAGAGTTACAGGGGCAATGTAAGGAACAGAAAGCAAAACGGGCACAGAGTCACAGGGGCAACGTAAGTAACAGAAGCAAGACGGGCACAGAGTCACAGGGGCAATGTAAGAAACAGAAAGCAAAACGGGCGCAGAGTTACAGGGGCAACGTAAGGAACAGAAAGCAAAACGGGCAGAGAAACACAGGGACAGCGAGGGGAACAGAAGAAAAGAGACGGGCACAGACCAAATACAGGCAGCGGGGAAAGACAGACAACAGCAGTCACAAACACTGAGTAACAATAAAGGGAATACAATGAACAGATGGAGATACTAACGTACTGCCTACCACTGGCCACCAGGGATGAGGCGCAGGTGGTGGCCTGCGGGTGGAGGAGGGCCTCGAACTTCCTCAGCAGCGGCAGCTGGGGCAGGGAAACACAGGCGGTGCTATGCGGAGGGGGAGCGATCTACCTGGTAGGGTCAAGGGTCGCTCTCCTCACCGCGCAGCGCCCGGCATATATGGGGAGGTGGGAGGGAGGAGCAGCTGGGAGGCGGGAGGCAGGGGCAGCGAATGGGCAATCAGGGGGGCGGTGCTGCATGGGACGCAGCGGCGGGAGCGGTGGGGGATGACAAAAAGAACAGAAAGCAAAACGGGCATGAGAAACACGGGGACAGTGAGGGGAACAGAAGAAAAGAGACGGGCACAGACCATGTACAGGCAGCGGGGGAAGACAGACAACAGCAGTTACAAACACTGAGTAACAATAAAGGGAATACAATGAACAGATGGAGATACTAACCTACGGCCTACCACTGGCCACCAGGCATGAGGCGCAGGTGGAGGCCTGCGGGTGGAGGAGGGCCTCGAACTTCCTCAGCAGCGGCGACAGCTGGGGCAGGGTCACACATGCGGTGCTGTGCCGATGGGGAGCGATCCAAAACTTTCGCTACTGTTGCACTCTCTGGAGTGGGAATAGTAATTTTAACCCCTATGCTATCCAACACCTTCCCTACTGTTGCTCTCCCTGGAGTGGGAATAGTATTTTTTACCCCTCTGCTATCCAACACTTTCCCTTCTGTTGCACTCACTGGAGTGGGAATAGCAATTTGTACCCTTCCGCTATCCAACTCTTTCGCTACTGTTGCACTCTCTGGAGTGGGAATAGTAAATTTAACCCCTATGCTATCCCCTATGCTGTTGCACTACCTGGAGTGGGAATAGTACATTTTTACCCACCCGCTATCCAACACTTTTCCTACTGTTGCACTCACTGGAGTGGGGATAGTAATTTTTACCCACCTGCTATCCAACACTTTCGCTACTGTTGAACTCTCTGGAGTGGGAATAGTAATTTTAACCCCTATGCTGTTGCACTCCCTGGAGTGGGAATAGTAATTTTTACGCCTACGCTATCCAACACTTTCCCTACTGTTGCACTCTCTGGAGTGGGAACAGTAATTTTTACGCCTACGCTATCCAACACTTTCCCTACTGTTGCACTCAATGGAGTGGGAATAGTAATTTTTACCCCTACTTATTATAAGTTATTAAAATAATTATAAAAAATTATTAATAAATATATATATTATATATTATATGTACATATTTAATTTATTTTTACATATATATATATAATTTATAACTTTTAAACGTTTTAATTGTTTTTAACTATGTTTATTTTAATTATATGTATTATTCACATTATTTTACATTACTTTTTAAACTTAAATAACAAACGATATTTTTAACAACAATATTTTTGACATCGTTTTTTTTTTTCCAATATTTTTGTACTTACCATAATGTAGATAGGATGTCGATATTCTGGATCTTGATATTTCGCCTCCGATATTTTTGACGAGAATATTCTTGTAGTTGATATTCTGTCAGTGATTCCTATAAATGTATTTACAAGGGAATTTACTGTTGCTCCAGAGTAACAGTGTTATCAACACCTTTGACAAGCACTGCTGTTTCATTAAAGTAAGTTCATTAACTACGAAGACATGAGTTAATATTTCAAGAGCTGCCGTGATAACTTGCCCCTGCTGTGCACATCTCATGTATTCACCAAATAGCAGTTGAAATAAAGTCTACTGTCGTGGGCTAGAGAATACATTCATAAACATTACCCAACATGCACCTAATCTTCTAAGACCTATCATGCAAAGTGCTGTTGTTAAGAAGCCAAGGCTTGCTGAACTGGTTGATTTTCTGAGTTTTATTGACAGTGGTGGCTGCTGACATTTTAAAGTGGGTGGGGGAGTATAAATGCCTGTCTTGAATCCCTTGCGGTGAGTGAGCCTAGTTTTTATAGTTCTAGTGAACAAATAATTATCACAGCAACAAGAACAGTAACCTATTGAACTACCTTAACAAAAACAATAACGGTCAAATACAAACATTTCTGTAAGTAACAAGCTGTGAATATTTGTACCTCGTAGAAGAAAAGCAAATGGCAAGTCTTGCTGTCATTGATCAACCAATAAGGGCAGCAGAAAACACAATTTAAATCTTCAAGATGTTTTATGTGACATAAAAGAGATCCTCAGATACAAACCTTAATCTAAAACTTTGATGTCTGAAAGAGAGTAAATGTCATTGATCGACACTAGCTCTCAGAAAAGCAAAAAAACCTTCACTTTGACTTTTCACTCCACATTTCTGCAGGGTGTTTTGCCACTTTATGGGGTAGTGGTGCACAAACCTAGACTGTTTCAGTATTAAGTGAGGACTCATAGCCACATAAACTCAACTGTACTTAATGCACATTAGGGCTGATAATTCAAGACTAACGGAAATTCAGTACATTATTTAAAAGTGAACTCAATTATAGCTTCTGGTAGAGCAGCTCAACAGTGCAGCCTTTTTATCATTGTTACTGCTCATCTATCCCGATTTACATGCTATTCCACCGCCCCATGTTGCATACCATTCACTGCAGTGGAGTTTGCTTCATGCCCCACGACCCGCCCAGCCAAACCCAACATTGCTCTTTAAAATAAAAAGTATTAGACTTTTATTGAAATATATGTGAGAGCAGAGTTTGGACCGGGTTGATCAGGCCCACTCAGCCATCTATCGGAGAGAAGAGACATGGCATTTTAGTCTCCCAGGCTCTCTGCTATGACAGTGATAAAAGGCCTTTAAAGTGTGCATGACAGATTGGGCTTGCCACAGCTCATGTCCAGCCCAACATGCTCACTTCAATTCATCATTATAATAAATGGGGTTACCCAATAAAGTGCCAAAGGACCTGGGTATCGATCAGTAAGGAAAACAGTTGGTCCCCAACACTCCTGAAAACACTCTAATAACTCTAAAAGAGTGTAATATGAAATTAATCCAAATAGTCAAGAATTCAAAGTAGAGGTACATTCAGCAGGGAGATACACTGTCACCAAAAGTCAATTGAATTGTAAACATCAATTTATTTTCATATTAAAAAATGAAAAACATAAATGAGACATAATACGTAGCACATGATACTAACGCAGTTATTTCCAAGGTAGAAGAAAGAAGTGAAGATAAGTGCTCATGTGTATAGTAGAGAAGGAAGATGAAAAAGCATTAAAAGGTATTATACAGAGAACAAGTCAAAATTGTTAAAGAAAAAGGGATCCGGCTTGAATTCTTGACACAGCAGGAACCCCTTACGCAATAGGTCGACCCCTAATAACAATTGTAATACTAATTCTTTGTTTAATTCAGAGCACAGTGAAACTTCATCTGTGGTATGAGTAGTAGGGGAGTGGATGTTGGGTGTAGGCCTCTTGGTGAAATGTTGACGTCTCAACCCTAACGCCAAAGGGTGATTAAACTCCTCAGCTGCAGGTCTTCCTCAGGACAAAGAAAAGGGGGAACCCAACCACGGTCGCGGTGTGTAGAATTAAATTCCAGATTGTTCAGTAAATTGCTGCTTTAAAGGGGAAAAAAAATCACCCAGAGGTACCGCTGAGATCGTGTGGCGTGAGACCATTTAAGTCGGAGCTGTCATGTTGGCAATGGAGTGTTGAAACTCTTGTTCGTAACAGGAAAGAGAGACGAACCGCATCCGTCGATGTCTCTGAAGGTCTTAGGCAGACGCGCACCCATCTGCTGTTATGCCAGCGTGCACGTTGCCGTCGGTATGGGAAGTCACTTACCTTGTTCGTAGCAGGAAAAAGAGACAAACCAAATCGGTCGGTGTCTCTAAAGGTATTCATGGCATGTTCTCTATAGGCATTACAGCAGGAGGGCTGCGCCTCTTACCCTATACAACTGTAACTTTGAAATTGCAGGACAGCTTGCATAAGATTTTGTAAAAGTTTTCAGTTGACAGGAGGATTAAAAACAAAGAAATGAACAATGTATTTATCAGACATTGTGTGGCATCTCCTAGGTGGTGGGGCAAAAGCTAATTTGTCCCATGGACGAGCAGCCACTGTTTATTGTGATGTGTAAACATTTAGGTATTGCTAAAGCTTAGGTGTATACAGTGTTTCTTTGACTTGTTCCCTGGAGGCTAAATGTGTGATTAAGCTTTGGGCTTAATTTGAGTTTACCATTGGAGCTTCTAGTTAGCACTCTAAAATATTTGGGCCTGTAATTTCTTAAGGCACATACAATGTAAACACTATAACCACTGATCTTTGCAAGTTTTGAAAAACATAGAATCAGCCCACCAGAGTTAACAACAAATTAAAATAGGATAACCAAATTATAATTTTAAAAAGTTATTTGCCAGACAAAGTATGAAGGTTGAAGACACAACACAACCCTACCCCTGCTACCTGTTCTCACTCTTCCTTTGATTAAGGTAGCTTGGAGAGAATATACACACACACCTTTATGCAAGAAAAGACCTTGGAGAAATCTGCTGAGCTCCATGACTGAGACAGAGACTGCTGCTGCTAGCCCACAGTCTTTATGAGAGGACACCTCACTCAATTCCTGATTGACTGGCACTTTGAAATTAAGAGATACTCTGAGCATGAATGAGTAATGTATCTTCAGCTTACAACTGGCAGTTTGAAATTGAGAGTTAAACTGGATATTGATGGGCAATGTGGCTTCTGGTAGTGGCCAACTTTGTGTATATACACTGGAGGTGATCAGCGGCTCATAGATCATTTTCTTTTAGCTTGAATTTACATGAACCTTTTGGTACTGAACTGAGGAACTGCATCCAGGCATGGGGCCAGTATGCTACCCTTTTTCTCCAGCATGTAACTATGCTAAGGTCTGTCTGAGGCTCCGCTTGCCTGCCCTCTGATCTAATTTGCGCAGCCAGCCCAAGGAGTCATGCCCTGCTGAAAAGAGTGTGAATGTGCTTCATAACCACCACAAAACAAGAATTGTGTGGCTGAAGACCCAACCTTGTCAGATATCTGACAGAGAGGTCCTTCATACTTCCACACAAGTGATGCAGATAGGTTGCCCGAGATATTAAACCATGCTTGTGTATTTGGGACAATGGTGCAGACAATCTTCTTTGCACTGTTATTGTAATTTCTTTCTGCACTGCACGCTGCAAGAGGCTGTGGTCCAGCTGCCATATATCTAGCTAGAGTCCCATCTGTACCTGAGCTATTAGCTCTGTGTGCCAGTGGCAGTATCATTAGTGTATGGGTACACACTCCAAGACAAGGCCACCTTGCCCTGTATACACTTAGATTTTATTGTGCCTTTATTAAACCATAATATGATTTATTAAATCCTTGCCAAACGCACCCATCACACCCTCTCTGGAGTTTAGCTTGGGTCTTAATTATGAATTTTGGTATAAACAAGCAGCTAGACGTAGTGTAGTTGGGCTGAAGCTGGGAAGCAGTACAGCCTTTGTGATATAATATTTATACATATATATATCTATATATATATCTATATTACCTACTGGCGGTCGCCAGTAGGTAGTTATAGTTAGGACCCCTTTTCCATAGGAAAACCTCAACATTCTATTTTGAATAACTTTGGCGCCGGTCGATGAATCCTCGCGAATTTCTCAAAATAGGTGGGGCGCTACGCTCCGCTCCTACCCTGAAAGTCTCGGGGGGATCCGTCAAGCGGGGGCTGAGATAAAAGGGGGGTCCCAAAACGCGTTTTCCCCATGCATTTTTCCATAGGACCTTTAGAACGAGCTACAGCCCGAACGGCTGAACAGAATTACTCGAAATTTGGCAGAGAGGTAGTCCCTAGGTCAAGGAAGTGCCTTTTGTAGGTTTGGTGTAAATCTGTTCAGTAGATTCTGAGAAAATAGCCTTTAAATCAATATATATCTGAGCCCGCTTACGGTACGCTTACCGTACGCTTACCGTAAGCGTACGGTGGCATGCGCGAGCGCGATTCTGATTGGCTCTTAGATCTTAGTAAACATTCGAATCGGCCGAAACCAGGAAGCGGCGGCCGCCATTTTGTGTATTTCACTCAGTGAAAACAAGAAAAGGGGGCAATGAGGAGAGTTACAGACCCCCTTACATTTGTGAGGGGGTCAAAGAAGGACTGTAAAGTACAAAGAAAACATTTATTGATTTTAAAAAAAATCACGGGGTACGCGTACGGTAAGCTTACGGTAAGCGTACGGTAGAAAAAAAAAATAAAAAATGAAAATCAGATTTAAGTGTTTAGATATTAGGGGGCTCTAAAAAGAGCCGTTGTGTTTATGAAATGATTTTTTAGTGGTACCTACAAGTAAGTACCGATGCAGAGTCTAAGGTTCAAGAGGAAGACTCTGTTCCCTTCATCATTGAAGTGCACACCATCTCCTCTATAAATGTCTTGCATGTCATAACGCAAGTTGTTGTGGTAAATGGCACCCATACCATAGTCACGGAGGAAAGCAGAAACAGATTTGTTGACGTGCTTTCTTGCTTTGTCATCGCACCGCGTGCCCACCGTGCGTGCACGGCACTAACTGCGTAAAGTGGGCGCGCGGTGCGCGAAGCGCACCGCGTGCTCACTGTGCGCGCACGGTGCGCGAAGCGCACCGTGCGCGCACGGAACGAACTGCGTTAAGTGGGCGCGCACGCCACGAATGGCGTAAAGTAACTTAGCATTTAAAAAACCGTACAAATTCACTGAAAAAAACATAGGTTTCACACACGTTATAGTTAGGAATTAGCATTTAAAAAACCTTGCAAATTCACTGAAAAAACCATAGGTTTCACACATGTTATAGTAAACGGAAATTTTACTGATAAAAAACCAATGAAATTCCCCCGTTATAGTTAGTGCAGGCAACTATAACTCACGCGACCGCAATCTTCTGCTGATGACATATGTGTCTTTATGAAAAAAAAATATTTGTAATATATGTATAGCTAAAAATGTATGGAAGAAGACATGGGCAAATAAGTGTCTAAATACAGTATTAGCATCAGCAGAAGATTGCGGTCGCGTGAGTTATAGTTGCCTGCACTAACTATAACGGGGGAATTTCATTGGTTTTTTATCAGTAAAATTTCCGCTAACTATAACATGTGTGAAACCTATGGTTTTTTCAGTGAATATATATCTATATATATATTCACTGAAAAAACCATAGGTTTCACACACGTTATAGTTAGGAATTATCATTTACAAAACCTTGCAAATTCACTTAAAAAACCATAGGTTTCACACATGTTATAGTTAGCTGTACATTTCACTCGTAAAAAACCAATGAAATTCCACGTTATAGTTAGATCAGGTAACTATAACTTGCGCGCCCACAATAAACTGCTGATGACGTCACATAGTACATCACTCATGACATGGTCAGTGACATCACTCATGACATCAATGATGACATCTGAAATTACACATTGTGGATTGCGGTCGCCCAAGTTATAGTTACCTGATCTAACTATAACGTGGAAGCTTACCGTACGCGTACCCCGCGATTTTTAAAAAAAATTATTACATTTATTTTTCGTACTTTTGGGTCCTTCTTGGACCCCCTGGCAAACACTAGGGGGTCTGCAACTCTCTTCGTTGCCCCCGTTTCACGTTCCCCACCTTTGTTTTTCAGTGCGAGAGACAGAAAATGGCGGCCGACACTTCCTGATTTCGACCGATTCAAATGTTTATAGTCATGTAACCACCAATCAGAATTGAGCTCGCGCACGGCACCGCACGCGTACGGTAAGCTTACGGTAAGCGCACGGAGCGCGCTTACAGATATATATATTGATTTAAATGCTATTTTCTCAGGACCTACTGAACAGATTTACACCAGACCTACAAAAGGCACATCCTTGACCTGAGGACTACCTCTCTGCCAAATTTCAAGTAATTCTGTTCAGCCGTTCGGGCTGTAGCTGTGTCTAAAGGTCCTATGGAAAAATGCATGGGGAAAACGCGTTTTGGGACCCCCCTTTTTTCTCAGCCCCCGCTTGACGAATCCCCCCGAGACTTTCAGTGTAGGAGCGGAGCGTAGCGCCCCATTAGTTTTGAAAATTTCGCGAGGATTCTTCAACCGGCGCCAAAGTTATTCCAAATAGAATGTTGCGGATTTCCTATGGAAACACGGTCCTAACTATAACTATCTACTGGCGACCGCCAGTAGATAATATATATATATATATATATATATATATATATATATATATATATATATATATATTCACTGAAAAAACCATAGGTTTCAGGCATGTTATAGTTAGGAATTGTCATCAGTGATTTCATGAGTGATGTCACTGACCATGTCATGAGTGATGTAATATGTGACGTCATCAGCAGTGCATTGCGGGCGCGCGAGTTATAGTTAGCTGAACTAATTATAACGGGGGAATTTCAATGGTTTTGTACGAGTGAAAAGTCCAGCTGACTATAGCGCCCTTGAAACTTATGGTTTTTTCAGTGAATTTCTAAGGTTTTTTAAATGCTAATTCCTCACTATAACGTGCCTGAAACCTATGGTTTTTTCAGTGAATTTCAAAGGTTTTTTAAATGCTAATTTCTAACTATGCCTACAGAGATAGGGCATGTGAAAAAAACGAAAAAACGCACAGAAAGAAAAAAAGAAATGCAGAAAGAAGCAACAGAAGTCCTCAAAGACGACGAAAAGTGCAGGAAGAAGGATAGCGTGCAGAAAGAACAAACAGAAGAGCAGAAAGAAGCCTTGTTGCAAAATCATCCTGTACCCTCAACTTTTTCAGACAGATACTGGTGGTAACTGAGTCTGACTAACCAGTCCTAGAGCGAGTGCTATGTTAAAAGACACTCAGAATACAGTGAAAACACCTACATACACTTGGGAACACTATGCGTGGGGTCCCCCTGTGATCAGCATGACCTCCTCTGTAGGCCCCTAGTATATAATAGGGCAGGGGATTAAAACTACCTCTTAAAACGCGCCACAGGGCGTATTTGCACATGTCACCTCAGACCCCGTCCCTTCACTTCCCCACTGTATAAACACGCCCTGTGGCTGTTTTAAGCTGGGAGATTAAGTCCCCTTGAATCCTGAGGGTCCCTAGGGTCCAACTAGACCACTAGGTACCTCCAGTAAGCGCCACAGAGCTGCGTTGCAGAGAGATGTAAAAAGGGGCATGGCCTAGACCACCTCTCTGCAACGCAGCGCAGTGGCGCTTACTGGAAGCACCTGGTGGGCTAGTTGAGCCCCAGGGTCCCTCAGGATTGAAGGGGAATTATTTCCCCAACTTAAAACGCGCCACAGGGCTTGTTTGCACACGTTAACTCAGGCCCCGTCCCCTCCCTTCCCCACTGTGTAAACACGCCCTGTGGCCATTTTTAGTGGGGAGATTAAGTTCATTTGAATCCTGAGGGTCACTTGTTGTTTATTTATACAAACATGGGTAGCTATTGACGGGCACATTTAATACACACGCACACCAAGCCATTCAAAGGGGATTCGACAAAAATTCGACCAAACTATGCAAGAAACCCCCTCTCACGGTTAATAAAACACACATCCACCGCCGGATGCGTAATGCTTTTTATTTTACTCTCTGGAAAGGAAACGAACCTCACTTGAGAGTCACAGCGTGCTCCTGGCTGAGCCCAATGCTGTGTTACACCCACCAGTGCCCGCTGAGTGCCTCACACCTCTGTGTTGTATTCCACCAGCTAGTACGTATGCTATGACACTCTCTAGCCCATGTGCACTGTAACACCACCCTGTGAATATGTCATGCCACACTTGCCTTGACACGGGTTATATTGCCCCATCTAACGTGCCTTCCTCGATGCCTATGTTATAACGCACAGCGCTATGCCATACATATTACAATCTGGGATCCATATCTTTGTCACAGTGCATAGGCAACGTTACACTCCCCAGCACATATTTTATATTACAACTTTAGAGACTAGTTAGGTTACACAACACTGCCCTGTGCATATTACACTCCAAGGCACATATCGCATAGCACGCGCTAGTGCCTGTGCTATCTCGCGCTCTCCAATGAATCTGTCATTGCGCACAATGTATTGCATATTATATTTCACGCCCGGTTCATCTTATATCACACTTTTTGGTGCATATTTTATACCATATAATATATCTAGTTTTCATTTTCAATCATGCTCTCAGGACTATATTCTATATAACACTGCGTCCACCTACCCTTTTCACGGGCATTACATTTTGCGATGGGGGGTGGAGGGTCAGGGGGTGTTTCTGCCAAGTGAGCCCGGAGTCACAGTCACAAACGTCCTCTTCTTCCTGAATAAAAGTGAGATTATGCTGCATACTTGTTCATATTTTAAGTAGTTCGCACAGACACACATTTTAAAAACAATAAAGCTCCTAATACCCACCTTCTCTGAACAGTTAGCTTGCATGCCCCTGCTCCATCCTTTTTGCCCACCATGTTCCATGGACCTGCCACTCCTATCTACTCTGAGTGTTCTGTTGAGCTGCCACTCCCCTCCCACCTGCCTAGCATTGTCAGATGACTGTAACCTGTCCCTGCCACCTCCACCCTGCCTGTCCACATGCCATGCCCCTATCCCCTTCCTCCTGTCCTCCATGGTCCATTTTACTGCCACACCCTTCTGCCCTCCCTGGTCTGTTGTGCTGCAACTGCTCCTCCTGCCTGCCCCGCGCGGTCTGTTGTGAGGCCCCTTCCCCTGAACTCTCTTGTCTGTGCCCAGGTCCTGACCCTCCCTTCTATCCTCCATGGTCCTTTGTGCATGCCCCTGCACCCTCCTTCTTGCCCATCATAGCCATTGTGCTGCCACTAACCCTCCCGCTTGCCATGCATGGTCTTCTGTGCTGACATGGCCCATCCCACCTTCCCTGTGTGGTCAGCTAGCTGCCCCTGACCCCCTTCCACCTTCCCTCCATGGTCTGTGTGTATGCCATCATAGTCTCATTGTTGCTCTCCATGGTGTGGCTTGTTTCTAGTGCCCATCCTGCTTGACCTCCATGGTCATCTTGCTGCTCCTGCCCTTTCCCCTTGCCCCCAGCCCTCTGTTTCCATGTGCAGACCCCTATTCCCTCCCTCATGGCTTGTCTGTTCCATTGTAATGCCCCTGATCCATCCCTCCTGCCCTTTATGGTCTGTTATGCTGCAGCTTTCTCTCCTGTCTGTCCATTATGGTCAGCTAGCTACCATTGCCTCTTTCCCCTCTGTTCTCTGTTGTCCATGTGCATTGTCCTGTCCCCTCCCTATTGCTTTCTATGGATTGTTGTGCTGCACTCCCGTCCCGCATGCGCTGTGTGGTGTATTGTGCTGCTGCAAACCCTGGTGCCTGCCCTGTAGGGTCAGTTTGGTGCACCTCTCCATGTCCCTCCTGTCCTCTGTTATCCGAGTCCATGTCCCTACCCCAATTCCTCCTGCCTACCATGATACAATGTACCGTACTTGCAAACATTTTGAACATGGTAAGAGGGAGATTTTGAAACAAACTGGGGTATTGGTTTTCCCCTTTGAGTTACATTGAAAAAGAAGAAATTGTACACAGGAGACAGATCAAATGAAGCCTATTTGAGCTTAAAAACATTGGACGTTTCCTGGCTGAAACGGGTCTGTTGGCATGTATGGTTGTACTACCACTGCCTCTTCCGTCTTCCCACAATGGTCTATTATATTACCACAGCCTCTCTTGCCAGTCCTGTATTGTTGGTTTGTTGCCCCTGCCCCCCTTTCCACTGCCCTTCATAGTCTGTTGTGCTGCCACTGCCCTTCCTGCCTGCCCAGTGTTGTCAAATTGTTGCCTCTCCACTCTCCTACCTGCCTTTAATTTTCAGAGTCCGTGCCCCTGGCCTCTGCCTCTCAACAGTATCCCAATGAACAACTAGATTGCTAACATTCTATATTTATTACAAAAGTGTGGAATGCCTGACGTCATCTTGATGTAATCAAAACTGTAATACCTAGAGTATTTCCTTTAGAAATTACATATATGAGAGGGTCTTATTTGCATCAAAATTAGGGTTACTGCTCTAAAAAACTAAAATGAGGACATATTTTCTGAGTTTTCAAATAGCGACAAAGAACTTTTAAATTATTTGTAATCTTTATGTTTTTTTTATCCAGTTGACCACTTGATTAAATGTTGCACCTAGGGGAGAGGATGTGGTGTTACTTCCAGAGCTGCAGACTTTGCAACTGGGGAACCAGGTTGGAGTTTCTGCTTCAGCTCAACATTCTGTGATTCTGGTCAAATCACTTAATCTCCCCATGTCAACAACCAAAATGAATTTGATCTTGTGTGATGTAACCAATGCTCATGTAAAGCACTCCAATACCTGACAAGTCTGCACTATATAAAACTGCAAATGCACAAAAAATAAGTGTTTTGCACACTTCTGTCATTGGGCTACATGTGGGCTACATTTGAGTGATATTTGTGCTGCATTTGGGCTCTTTTGTCTCTGGTGGCCATCTTGGAAGATTTATTTGTTATGAAGTTTCCTAATTTCCTCATTTGCTGCAGTCTCCTCAGTAGGTAATGCCTTCAGTTTTTTACTTTGATTCCATCAAGAAGTTATTCAGATATTTCACACATTTGCCATTTCAATCTGCATATCAGAATTATTAATGAAATAGAAGAGGATTTGAGAAGTCACTCAAAATGTGCCCTAATTTTTCTTTCTTCAGCACTAATCATAATTTCTATGGCAAAATGAACCACCTCATTGTGTTCCTTTTTAAATTAAATGTTTTAAGTGTTACCAGTTTATTCCAATCAAGATGGTTTCAGGTGTGCCATACTTTTATCATAAGTAAGACAGGAAGCGCTCTAGTTGTCCTTAAGAACACTCTGGGACATTCTGTCATTGGGCTATCCTTCTGCTACATCTGGGTGATATTTGGGCTACATTTGGGCTCTTTTGTCTCTGGTGGCCATCTTGGGAGATTTATTTGTTATGAAGTTTCCTAATTTTCTCATTTACTGCAGTCTCCTCAGTGGGAATATTATCAGTTTTTTATTTTGGTTCCATCAAGAAGGCATTCAGATGCGTCACACATTTGCCATAAATTCTGAATGTTAGCACTCTAGTTGCTCATTAGATCACTGTAGTAAAACTACTGCGCACCAGGGAAGTCTGCTGCTGGTATTCAAAGTGCATGTTTCAGTCTGCATGTCAGAATTTTTTATGAAATAGAAGAGGATTTGAGAAGTCAAAATGTGCCCCAATTTTTCTTTCTGCAGGACTAATCATAATTTCTATGGCAAAATGAACCCCCTCATTTTGTTCCTTTGTAAATTAAATGTTTTAAGTGTTACCACTTTATTCCAATCAAGATGGCTTCAGGTGTGCCATACTTTTGTCATAAGTAAGACTTATTTGTTATGATGTTTCCTAATTTCCTCATTTACTACAGTCTCCTCAGTAGGAAATACTTTCAGTTTTTTACTTTGATTCCATTAAGAAGGCATTCAGATGTGTCACACATTTGCCATAAATTCAGAATGTTAGCACTCTAGTTGCTTATTAGATCACTGTAGTAAAGCTACTGCTCACCAGGGAAGTCTGCTGCTGGTATTGAAAGTGCATGTTTCATTCTGCATGTCAGAATTTTTAAATGAAATAGAAGAGGATTTGAGAAGTCACTCAAAATGTGCCCTAATTTTTCTTTCTGCAGCACTAATCAAACTTTCTATGGCAAAATGAACCCCCTCATTTTGTTCCTTTTTAAATTAAATGTTTTAAGAGTTACCACTTTATTCCAACCAAGATGGCTTCAGGTGTGCCATACGTTTGTCATAAGTAGGACTGTTAGCGCTCTAGTTGTTCTTTAGAACACTCTGGGAAGCTGCAGTAGAACACAAAGGAATCAACTGACAGTCTCTGCCCTTGTTGGATGTACATGTTTTACTGAGAATGTCAGCCTTCATTCTCACATAACTGAGAAAGATAATGTGAATTTACAGAAAATATGCTCTCAGTTTAGCTTATAGATCACCTTCCAAACCTCTATGGGAAAAGCATGAGAAAATTGTTTTCTCTCAAACATGATTCATTATATCACAGCAGAAGGCTTTTTCACATGGTAAAATCACCTTAGAACACACCACAATTCCTAAAATGAGTATGGTACCATCAACAAATGATTTATAATGTAACTAAAGTCTTAAAACCTTCTATTAACTGCAATGCTTTTTAATGAGGTGCGAACATGTATATTGGTCCCAAGATGGCTGCCAACACTTCTTGGATGAAGTGCTGACAGCCAATCAGATCTCACGATGAGATGTGTGGTTAGGCTCCGCCCAGATATATATGTGATTTTACTTTTGATTTTCTCAGGAACTACTGAAAGGATTTACACCATTTAAGCAAAAGGCACGAGTCTGAACTGAGGACTACCTCTTTGCCAAATTTGATGTAATTCCGTTCAGCACTTCGGGCTGTAGCTGCGTCAACAGGTCCTATGGGAAAATGCATGGGGAAAACGCGTTTTGGGACACCCTTTTTTCTCGGCCCCCGCTTGACGAATCACGTGAAATTTTCAGCATAGGAGCGGACCGTAGCTGGCCAAAAGTTTGGAAACTTTCGCGAAGATTCATCAATCGACGCCAACGTTATTCCAAATAGAATGTTGCAGATTTCCTATGGAAAATAGGTCCTAACTATAACTACCTACTGGTGACTGCCAGTAGGTAATATATATATATATATATATATATATATATATATATATATATATATATATATATATATATATATATATATATATATATATATATATATATATTATCTACTGGCGGTCGCACGGTGCGCGCACGGTGTAAAACCTGAAAAAAAAAATACATAACTTAGCATTTAAAAAACCGTACAAGTTCACTGAAAAAACCATAGGTTTCACACACGTTATAGTTACGAATTAGCATTTAAAAAACCTTGCAAATTCACTTAAAAAAACCATAGGTTTCACACATGTCATAGTTAGCTGGACATTTCACTCGTAAAAAACCAATGAAATTCCCCCGTTATAGTTACTGCAGGCAACTATAACTCACGCGACCGCAATCCTCTGCTGATGACGTCAGATATTACATCACTGATGACATATGTGTCTTTCAGAAAAATAAATATTTGTAATATATGTATAGCTAAACATTAATGGAAGAAGACATGGGTAAATAAGTGTCTAAATACAGTGATGTAATATCTGACGTCATCAGCAGAGGATTGCGGTCGCGTGAGTTATAGTTGCCTGCAGTAACTATAACGGGGGAATTTCATTGGTTTTTTACAAGTGAAATGTCCAGCTAACTATAACATGTGTGAAACCTATGGGTTTTTTAAGTGAATATATATATATATAACTTATACCCCCACAACACACTGCTTATGACCTCACATATTAAATCACTCATTACATGGTCAGTGACGTCACTGATATCACTGATGAAGTCACTGATGACATTTCAAATGGTATAACCATTCACCCGTGACATCTCAGTAGAGCAGAGCAAGAGCAAGATGCGCCTTCCACTTCAATATCTGGTGTGGCAGAGATAGCTGCTAGTGATGTTCTACCACTGAAATTAACACACGTTGTTCCAGCTACAGTACCAGAAATGGCAGAGATTGGTACTTTTTGCAGAAAATGCAATAACATTTTAACTGTTGGAGAACAGTCATTTACTGCAATAATTGACCCACAATAATGCCACAAATGTTAATTAATTCTTTTCTTTTTGAAGTGTTTGCACAAATGTAACGCATATTGTTTTTATAGTTTCGTTTTTAGAGTTGCCATATTAAAAAACTAAAAACACACCAGAAAAACATTGAGAAACATAGACAAACAAGTTACAAAACTACAAAAAAATTAAGTTTCGTTTTAGAATCACATATCTGGTTTAAAGGAAGAATACCTATATGCTTTATGTTTTTATGTGAATGTAAACACTTGTTGGTATATGTCAAGAAATATGTTAGTGTGTGAGTGTCTGTATGTGTGTGAGTAGGTGTGTGAGTGGCTGTATGAGTGGCTGTGTGAGTAGATGTATGGATTAGTGAATGGTTCTGTGAGTGACTGTATGGGTAAATGAGTGGCAGTGTGAGTGGTAAATGGGTGAGTGAATAGGTGAGTCAGTGGCTGTATGGGTGTGTGAGTGGCTGTATGGGTGAGGGACTGGTTGTGCGAGTGGCCATATGGGAGAGTGAGTAGCTGTATCCGTTTCTGTATGGTTGAGTGAGTGGCTATGTGAGTGGCCATATGGGTAATTAGTGGCTGTATGAGTGGCTATATAGGTGAGGGAGTGGCTCTGTGAGTGGCTGTATTGGTTAGTGAGTGGGTGTGTAAATGGCTGTATCAATGTGATGCTGGGTGAACATATGGTTATAGAACATCACTAAAAGAAGTATTTAGTAAACCTAATCTCAATAGATGGTGTCATTGATCTGTATAGAAAATAACTAATAGTAATTAGTATTGCAATTTATAAAATAAGAAATGTAACTTACAAATTTTAACAATGCATAACTTTATAATTGTATCAAATCACTACACGTTATGTATTCTGTAATTCTGTTATAATACAAATAAGCATTTATTCTCACTTTTTCACTGTTCTCAGGTTCCATAGTTGTGCACCATAATAGATATACTGTAAAAAGAATCATCATTGAAAAATGGGGAAAACAATCCTAAATTTTGCAGAAAAAATACCCAAAACTGCACACTGTGTCACTGCAAAAAAGCAATACTGTGAATTGCACTCACTACAATTGTTAACAATTTTGTTACTTCCTCTACTAGTGTAAAGAAATATATCCTGAAAATGAGACCTTTATCATTAGAACTACTACTAGATATATAAGGCACACTAGCATATGGAAAGCCTTATACAGACATCAGCCCTGGTACTCTGCATAAATCTTGATGATTTACCTACTACTACTAGACTATTCAACTTTTAGAACTGTATTACTACTTAGAATTTCAGTTCCAGAAGCAAAAGATAAGGATTTGGCAGCTTATAAGGCAGTCTTTGTTTGAGGTTGCTATCATTACATTCTGACCATCCACTTTTACTTTTTACATAAGCAGTGTAGTGACCAGATGTGGCACTAAGTCCTTTATGAAATATAATAGCCATGGTAGTATGGGTTTTTTCAGAAATAGATATTTGTAGTGCTTTGAAGTTTGTAATCTCTGTTTCAAATTTACTTCTATCTTTTCTGCATCATTGTAGCATTAAAAAAAGGTATTTTCCAATTCTTCGTAAACATACTATTGACATAAGATCTGACTGACAATTTCGGCAGCTATTGTGTTGTGTAGCTTCTTTGAACACTCTGTCAAAAGACACAGTTTTGCAATCTGGTCATCTTAAATAAAGTAATTGCTCCAAATCTATTTCTGTACTTGATGTGAATGAGTAATCTTCAAACTCACGGTTCCATAAGTAAGTTAGGAGTACAAGTAACTCATCAATACATATTTCCTGTTCTTCCAAACCTCAACTCCAAACATCACCATTAGATATTCCTGTGCAGTCTGTTGAATGTTTGGAGTAAACTGTTGAGATCCACTTCATATATCTACAAGGTCTCAAATATGTGAAGCACAATGTCTTATAGTTCTATCACTACGTAAACGTTTCAATAAAGCACACAGAATAGAACACAACCTTTTCTGTGGTTTCCGTTCAACTGCATATACAAGATCAGGTAATTGAAAGAGTACGTTTACAATAGCATCTGCATAGCATGTGACACCAGAGGAGTTTGACAACTGGTAACCAAGAATATTTCTCTTATTGACAATTTTGTTTTCTGAGCAACTTCCTTCTTCTGTATGTTTTCCTTCTTTCCAACAACATCACTACACTCCTTTGAAAGTTTTCGCTTTGGACGGATGGTGAGTTTTTCATAAATGGGATACAGTCCTAAATGAGGAGCATAAACACCTCTTAATCGAGTGTATACTTTCACACAACTTGGATCAGCACTTTGCTGTCATTAAATGTAACTAGATATAAACCAGACAATGTTCTAACTCAAGATTAGGATACATGTGACATACCTTCTTTAAACACTGTACTCCGATCATTAACAAATGATGCATCTATGCTTAAACTTTGAGATTTATGAATAGTTACAGAGTATGTTAGAGAAACTGGAAACTAAATCTGTCGCACATATAAGTCTTTCTCAAGCAAAAACGGTACAATGGACCTCCCAATCTGCTTTATGCAATCAATCTGATCAAATGTAATTGCTAGGAACTCTATCTCAGTCATCTTAGGAAAGGTAATGAAATCAATAAATTACCCATAGAACCATTAACTAATCCTTCCTCAACATTTAAGTTGTGACACAAACATACTCTATAGTTCCTGCATTCACTTAAAATTTTCTCTAATTTTGAAACTGATTTTTCCAATTAATCAAATTCTGTTTGCAATTTTTCATTTAGGAATACTGTGATGCCTTTGTGTACCATTTTGTTTATTGCCATTAGTTCCAAAATGTCTTCTTTCTTCAACTTCAGCAATTGTTTGTTGAAAGAGGCGCACTCTTCTATTGCAGGCATTAGGCACACAATTGGTTATCCTTCTTGAATGAAAGTGTATAATATCTCTGCTGCTGTCCTGTTAGTTGGAAACAGTTTTTTAAGAAGATGACTTTGTAGCAGATGCTTTCCCTCTTTTGAAAGAACTCCTACTCTAATATGCTTGAGTATTTCCTTAATCATTTTCCAATCTTTATTTCGACCATTTGGTCATAAAAGATGCACATACAAAAAAAAATCACATGAATTCTGTCAGATTTGTTAAAACATCAATACATGATTTTAAAATGAACACAGACAATAAAAACAGTTATTAAGAATTGAAGTGATTCTAAAATCTACCCAGCATTTTTTAAAAGACGAATACGCGTATACCAAACATTCGTAAAGAATTTGGAAAGTGCAAAAACGGTTGGGCCAGAAACATCGGATTTTAAAATCCTGTACATAGGTGTATATTCCCTGCCACCCAAATTCTTAATCAAGGGAAGCAGCCAATGCTTTCTGGCTGCCTTGTAGGCTGGGCAGAAAAAGATCACATGCAAATCATTTTCCTCTTTATCAACGCAAAGAGGACAGTATTTGGTGGAAGGGACTTGTAGCCAGGTGCTTGAAAAGGACCGAAAAGGCAATGTACTGTATCTCCACTGGAGAAATAGCTTTCTGGTGAGTATGGGATATATGGGATCGAAAGCCTTCTCAAATCTGTAGAGATCCTTAGTTTGCAGGAATATGGAAGAGAGGGACCCCTCTGTCTGGGTAGCTAAGGCCCTTGCCCTTTTGTGTTCGTGATACAGATTCGCCAGGAATCTCTTAGAGATTCCTGGTGCTACATTCGCTGGTTCGGTCCACAATTCAGGGAGCCCCAGATCGGTGCAAATTGACTGGATGTTTTTGACCCAGGGAATACTGAGCGCCTTGGGGTGCTTTAATAGTTCGGCCAGTTCCGCCCTATAGTCGGCGAGATCATCGCTGCTCCATAGCCTGCGCCAGAAGGCAATGGGTCTTAGACTTATCTCGTCGGCAAGTGGCCGTAGCCCTAGATCAAGCCTCAGAGGAAGAAGTGGAGTGCTAGGGGGAAGTGCGGTTATTTGTCTTATAAACCTATTTTCCGTGGAAGACAGGTTCCGACATGGAATGTGGCCCCACAATTCAGCCCCGTACAAGATCGCCCCCCTGGCCTGGGCTTTATATATCTGAATTAAGGCCCCCAGTGGGCGGTAGGTCGAACCAATCATCATCCGGGATATAGCCCCGGTAATTTGCACTAATTTAAGGTTAGCCCTGCTCTGATGGATCCCCCAGATCATATTTTCGTTGAGCGTCACGCCAAGATATTCAAACGTGGCTACTCTTTCCAGCCGCACTGCTCCCAGTTGGGGATTCGGGCGCTGTTTGGGGCTCGGATTCAATACCATATATTTGGTTTTTGGGGCGTTGATTTCCAACCCTCTATCCAGGCAGAAGGCCACAAAGGCATCGAGTATCCTTTGGATGCCCATGGGTGTTTTAGATATTAACAATGTGTCGTCCGCGAACATTATTGCGGGCACACTGTTGCCGTTTAATTTGGGGGCATCTGTGTAGTCGGTGGCATTAAGATGGGCGATTACCCCGTTGACAAAGAGGCAAAACAGGGTCGGCGCCAGCACACAGCCCTGTCTTACCCCTCTGCCAACGGGGAATCTGTCAGTCAGTTCCCCCGACCTCCCACACCTCACCTGGGCATAATTGTTATGATGCAACCTCTGCAAGGTCAATAAAATATCTGGTGGTACGCCCATCCCTGCCAAAATAATCCAAAGTTTTCCCCTGGGCACGAGGTCGAAGGCGGCCCGTAGGTCCACGAAAATCGTGTACAAACTACCGCCCTCAAACCTCACTGTCCTCCAATAGACCAGATTCAATCTAAAAACCTGGTCCACAGTCGATACCCCTTTCCTAAATCCTGCCTGATAGGGACTGAGGGCGCCCACCTCCTCTATCCAGTCCTGGAGCCTATTCAGGAGAACCCTGCCGAACAGCTTCTGCGCTACGTCTATCAGACTAATCGGTCTGTAGTTGGCTGGGAGGAGGGGGGATCCCTTTTTGAAAATCGGGACCACCTCAGCCCCCAGCCAAGTACTAGGGATTTCCATCCCACCGAGGATACCGTTAAAAAGGGCAGCGAGGTAAGGCGCCCAGACGATGGGCTCCTGCTTGAACAGGTCTCCCGGTAGCCCATCCAGTCCAGGCGCCTTCCCCGAAGCCAGGCCTGAAATAGCAGCAGTGACCTCACTCAGTGTTATTGGATCCGCCTGAGGGCCCAGCCTCTCCGGTTCGATTGGCGCAGGGAGTTCTCCAGACTCAGCGCTATATAGGGACTGGAAGTGGGCCTGCCACACTCCAGGAGCTATATTAGGCTCCACTGCCGAGTGTAGACTCCCTGATCCCCCATTCACAATTCTCCAGAACAGGCGTTGATCTTGAATTGCTAGGGCCTTTGTAAGTTCTTCCCACAGATTTTCCTCCCATTCTATTTTGGCCTGAGCAAGAAGCTTCTTGTAAACTTGCCTGCGTTGCTTAAGGCGTTCTCCTCCTGAGCCCTCCTTAATTGCTCCAAGGAGTTCTGTTTTGGCCCGTCTACAGGCTACATTATACCATTGTGTTTTACCTTGGCACCTCTCCCTTGGCTTTCGTATGTTACGAGTAAAGTGGGGTGCCGCAACTTTTATAAGTTCCTCATGGGCAACAAACAGTTTGCTCCTTATATCTATTTTATTTGCCACACTGTCAAGATCCCCAACAGTTTCCAGGATGGGAGTAATCTCTGCATAAAGCAGTGGGAGTTTATCCTTGCTTGTGACCATATGCTCCCACCTAATTCTTCTCCTACTGTTGTCTATGAGGAGCGTGGGGCGATTCCCTTCCTCATGGGTCACTGGGGCCTGAGGTGCTGGATGAGCAAGGTCTAACTCGAGGGCATTGTGGTCACTGTCCAACCTGTCTATTACCCTGAAGTCCTGTATTGTTGACCATCTCGCCAATTGGACCAGGACATAGTCCAAATGAGACTCTCTTCCCCGCCGATTGTAAGTATTTTTGCCTGGTATATCGGATTTAATTCGCCCATTACACGCTCTGAGTCCAAACCTTAACGTAAGGGCAGTGATTTGCAGTGCCAGTGGGGTCCAAGCTTTCGGAGATGGCACATCAACCCATGGTACTGCCCACCTAACTTCTTCTTCTGATAAGAACCCTTCCTGGAGGCCGGGGAGTGGCTCAAAGTGAGAGTTAAAGTCCCCACCCACCACATAATATGAATCAATCGACAGTTCAGATAAGAAGTTCGAGAGTTCATCAAAGGTCGATGATTCTTTTGCCTTTCCCATCGGCCTGGAATAGATGTTGACCAGCAGGAGGTTAGCTTTGTTTGGCCATGTTAATAAGACCGCAAGGATGTCATCAGAGTTGAATGGGAGCCGTGTGGCCACACAGCCCAGGTGCGCAGCAACCCACGTCGTAAGGCCCCCTGATGGGCAGCCTTTGCCTTCCCACCTTGCTGGGATGAAAAATGACGAATAGCCTTGATGTCCATAGTCCTCTCTGGCCCAGGTTTCCTGGAACATGCATATGTCACCAGTTTCTATGTACTTTGCCCAGGCCGGGTCTTCCAGTTTGTTAGCTAATCCCGCGATGTTCCAGAAAATTATCTTCAAATGTTCGGAGGTGGCAGATGCCATACCAAGAGGGTTGGAGGAGGTGAGTCCATGCCCCACTTCAAATGCGGGACCTATAGTAGGGGCAGCAGAAGATGCATGTGGCACCGGTGGTCTTGGCGCACCATTGCCCACAAGGAAAGGAACCGTAGTTATCCCCTCAGCAACAACTACCCCATCAGTGGCTTGGTGAAAAGATTCAGTTCTGCCATGGTCTGAAGCAGCTGGATCATTCAGGGGGCCAGAAATTGAACCGGAGGACACAGCGGGAGAGCCCGAGACCCCTGGCACTGTCTTACGGACGGTGAGTCAGTCGACCCCACCCAAACCGTTCAGGCAGTTAAAGCGATTAAAATCGCAAAAAGGTGTTTCAGGCGGTTGGAAGTACGGGCGTTGTCGAAAGCCTTTGTGTTTACGTCTGTGTTCCACCCTTGTCCAGTCATCGTGTGTTGGGACCTGGTGCCTGGGAATCGGGGGGAAGAAAAAAGATACTGGGAGGGTCTGTATGGTGGAATCAAGGGATCGGTTCATTCCTCCACATATGTGTCGTACCGTTCCCGGATCCTTAAAGGTTACCATAATACAGTCCCCCACTATGGTTTTCCTGGTCTTCCCTAGCCATGGAACCCTTCTCACCATGATGATTTCGTTATTAAAATGGGATGGCAAGGGTCGGTTCCAGTTGAGCCATTTGATTACCTTTTTCTTAAGGGATTGGTAGTCCTCATTTTCCCATGATCTTAAGTGGGGGGCACCAGCTAAGACCACCATTAATCTATTAGCTTCAGGCGGGAGGTCTGGCCTTCGTGGTCTGGGAGTTGGGCAAATGGGTGTGGGTGGGGGGGCGTTAACCTGATCTTGATGTATTCCAGAGGACTCTATTTTAGAGCTATGGGAGGCTAAGTCCACGGGGTGGGTAGGTCTGTTGCTTTGATTATTGTGCCGTGCCTGGAGTTGGATGGCCATAAGGGGTTGCAGAGGGGGGGCAGGCGGTGGGTTTCTGGGGGGGGCTTTATTGGCATTGGTTGCAGCTTCTGCTTTGGAAGGATCCCCAGCAAAGGAATAGGTTCCCACTAGCTTTGTCTGCTTACTTACTAGAGTGTTCAAAGTGGTAAGAGAAGTTTCTAGTAGGGTGAGCCTGATCTCGACTTTTTTTAAGCTGTCGGTAATGGGCTGCAAAAGGGAGCGGAGTAGGAATTCAATGCTCCCTTTGGCAGAGAGTGGAAGGTTTAAGTTTGAAGAAATTACCTCTGGTTCTTTAGTGGTGGCCGTTGTACTGGGGTTTGGGGACGTGGGCGGTGGAATGGTAGGCACTATCTCCGTAGGCTTCCCCGATAGAGCGGTGCTAATGCGTTTCTTGCCAAAGTCAAGATGTGATATTTTGGATTTCCCCCGCCCCCCCACTGTTTTCCGAGCACGTTTACTAGGTGGGGGCCTATGTAACTCCGCCACTACATTTAATTTGGACTTGCTCTTATTAACCAATTGCGTAGGTGGGGTTTGAGTTACCAGGTTAATAGGGGTATGGGAGAACTCGAAAGGGGCTGGCTCTGTGTTTTTTCCAAGCGCTATCCCTGGAGTAGAAGGAATTTCCCTTAGTAAGACGGGGAAGTCCTCGAGTGTCGATTTAATCAGACTGCTGGGTGGAGTGCCTTCCTCTTGAGTGGTGGGATAAGGAATGATATCGGTCAAGGGCCTGGTTTTCATAGATTCAATGGAGCGCCTGCGCTCCACCCTGCGGTTCTCAAGCGAGCTTTCCTTGTCCGCTTCTCCTTTAGTGGGTTTAAAGTAATTATCCAAAGTCCCAGAGCTGGAGGCGCCATCCCTTGAGGGGGTTTCCCGTGGTGGGGGCGAAGGCATTGCCTTAATTGTAACACACAGGGGGATCAAGAGAGTGGGCCCAGCCCAGCCTCCTTCGGCCACTGACGGCCAAAGACGGTCCCGCCCTTGTCCCGGGCTGCTCCCGCGCGCTCCCGCGCAGCGGTGGTCGTGCTCTTACTTATGGCCTAGGATATAATTGGGTAATAGGTAAGGGCGGGGCGATGAGGGAGAGCGGCCCAGGTGTTGCGGGCGGAGCTGAGCTGTGACTCTTGGGAAACTGAGTCCAGCCCCTCCTGCTCGCAGCCCTCACAGCCCTTAGCCCTGGTCTGTCCCAACAACGGCAGCTCCCAAGTTCCAGGCGCCCCTTGGCGATGCAGGACCCGCGGAGCGGGTTCCGCGAGGCGTGAGGTCAGAGGCAAAGGCAATGGCGATCCAAACGCCGTCCAGCAGGTCCACGTACTGCCCAGGTATGTGCGAGTGTTGTCCCACGTAGAGGGAGGAGTCCGGCAGCTTTCACTGGTCAGCTGAGGGCGGGGCGATGAGGGAGAGCGGCCCAGGTGTTGCGGGCGGAGCTGAGCTGTGACTCTTGGGAAACTGAGTCCAGCCCCTCCTGCTCGCAGCCCTCACAGCCCTTAGCCCTGGTCTGTCCCAACAACGGCAGCTCCCAAGTTCCAGGCGCCCCTTGGCGATGCGGGACCCGCGGAGCGGGTTCCGCGAGGCGTGAGGTCAGAGGCAAAGGCAATGGCGATCCAAACGCCGTCCAGCAGGTCCACGTACTGCCCAGGTATGTGCGAGTGTTGTCCCACGTAGAGGGAGGAGTCCGGCAGCTTTCACTGGTCAGCTGAGGGCGGGGCGATGAGGGAGAGCGGCCCAGGTGTTGCGGGCGGAGCTGAGCTGTGACTCTTGGGAAACTGAGTCCAGCCCCTCCTGCTCGCAGCCCTCACAGCCCTTAGCCCTGGTCTGTCCCAACAACGGCAGCTCCCAAGTTCCAGGCGCCCCTTGGCGATGCGGGACCCGCGGAGCGGGTTCCGCGAGGCGTGAGGTCAGAGGCAAAGGCAATGGCGATCCAAACGCCGTCCAGCAGGTCCACGTACTGCCCAGGTATGTGCGAGTGTTGTCCCACGTAGAGGGAGGAGTCCGGCAGCTTTCACTGGTCAGCTGAGGGCGGGGCGATGAGGGAGAGCGGCCCAGGTGTTGCGGGCGGAGCTGAGCTGTGACTCTTGGGAAACTGAGTCCAGCCCCTCCTGCTCGCAGCCCTCACAGCCCTTAGCCCTGGTCTGTCCCAACAACGGCAGCTCCCAAGTTCCAGGCGCCCCTTGGCGATGCAGGACCCGCGGAGCGGGTTCCGCGAGGCGTGAGGTCAGAGGCAAAGGCAATGGCGATCCAAACGCCGTCCAGCAGGTCCACGTACTGCCCAGGTATGTGCGAGTGTTGTCCCACGTAGAGGGAGGAGTCCGGCAGCTTTCACTGGTCAGCTGAGGGCGGGGCGATGAGGCAGAGCGGCCCAGGTGTTGCGGGCGGAGCTGAGCTGTGACTCTTGGGAAACTGAGTCCAGCCCCTCCTGCTCGCAGCCCTCACAGCCCTTAGCCCTGGTCTGTCCCAACAACGGCAGCTCCCAAGTTCCAGGCGCCCCTTGGCGATGCGGGACCCGCGGAGCGGGTTCCGCGAGGCGTGAGGTCAGAGGCAAAGGCAATGGCGATCCAAACGCCGTCCAGCAGGTCCACGTACTGCCCAGGTATGTGCGAGTGTTGTCCCACGTAGAGGGAGGAGTCCGGCAGCTTTCACTGGTCAGCTGAGGGCGGGGCGATGAGGGAGAGCGGCCCAGGTGTTGCGGGCGGAGCTGAGCTGTGACTCTTGGGAAACTGAGTCCAGCCCCTCCTGCTCGCAGCCCTCACAGCCCTTAGCCCTGGTCTGTCCCAACAACGGCAGCTCCCAAGTTCCAGGCGCCCCTTGGCGATGCGGGACCCGCGGAGCGGGTTCCGCGAGGCGTGAGGTCAGAGGCAAAGGCAATGGCGATCCAAACGCCGTCCAGCAGGTCCACGTACTGCCCAGGTATGTGCGAGTGTTGTCCCCTTAATCAATGTCAGATGCTTCTGCATAGTCCTAAGTAATTCTTTGTATTGGAAGTTTAACCAAATATTGATATTTTCAATGTTTCCCAAAGAATTCAGAGTTTCAGCATGAAGCAGTGGGTTGAATACAGGCTGTCCTCTGAGGTGTAAGTTGCAGTAGATCTCCGAAAACAATCAAATGTTTTCCTCAAAATAGCACAACTTGTCTGTTTTTAGAATCTGTTGCATTCTCAAATGTACAAAGTCAAGCATTAAGTCTGGCACCATGCTCACCTCATCGATGACTAAAAGCTTTACCTTTTTTAGCACTCTCATCACCTAATGGCAATATTGGACTGGTAACTTTTTCTATTCTACTTTATTTTCATGCTCCACAGGTATCAAAAGTCGATATATAGTAATTCCTTTGATATTATGTGGAGCTAATCATGTGGGTGCTGTTACTACATATGACAAATTACACTCTGTAGTTTTCTGTAGGAAAGCAGTGAGAACTTGTATTAAAAAGCTTTTACCAGTGCAAGCTTGACTGCTGACGTAAAACATTATAGGCTGAAATTATGTGCATGCACACTATTTCTTGTCATGGAGGAATCCATGCTCAACTCTGTCTTTTACCTCCATATATATTTCTTTTTGCTCGTCATTCAGTTGTGTAACAAACTCTTTGTCGAAATCAATAGTTCCCTATTATGCTTGTTGCATTGCAGTCTCCACCTCATTCATAGCAATGGCAGCTTCTTTTTTAATTATTGGCTTTCCAAGAGGATCTTGACTCAGAGGACATGAACTTTGGCTGCTTTGTGAACTCTCCTCGGCCATCTCAGAAGCAATTGTTTCTTCCCGTTCGATTTCATCATGCAACATTTTCAAATAGTTATAAAAATACTGAAGACTCAATGCTATCCTTTGCAGCATTGAAAGAGTCTTCATAGCAGTCAAACTCTCCTAGTAATTCTAATTCAGAACCCCAAGGTTTAAACAGCTGCAGAAGTGCCAAATATAAAAACTCTCTTTTTCTGCAGTCTGGCAACTCAATTTTCAATAATTGATTTGACTGCTTTTGCTATGTGGGAACAAACAACCATTGCAACCAACTAATGCAAATTTACCTTCATCTACATTTTTGGTGACATTGTTTCTATATCTGTAGTCTTGAAGTATTTCATAAAGACATATATTTTCAAGATGTGGACTCCTATTTCAATAGTAGGTGTCCAACATGTTTGTTTTGACAGTATCTGTACTTTCTGGGTCAAATTTCGCAAGGCACTGCATTTCAGGAAAATACTTCAACACTCTAGTTCACGTGCATACTAGGCCTTGGCTAACCCGGACAATTCTCCTTGACATAGAGTATAAACTAGCTGAACTCAACAGATTTCAGTATTCAAAGTGAAGCTGTGCAGTTTTTTTTGTTAAAGACTTTTCAGCTGAAATCTCTTTCCACATATCCTTCAACTCTGTCTTTCAGATTTCGGTATGTATGAAGTAACATAACGAGCAACAGCTATGGAGTTGTCCACCACAAACTGAATATCTATATTGGCATATTTTGAAGCTTCTGTTCTCCTCAGGTTGTATGTGTTTTGGGTGATTTTTGAGTAAGCGTATGTCCGACTGCAGACAAAAAACTGTTGACTCTTCCTGTGGAAATAATAGGTCTTGGAACTCCAATATTATATTTAGTGTAAAATTGTCCTCTTGCTCTGTACTTCCGCCGACAGTACTTCCCACATCTAAGTGACTAAAAATGCAGTACTTGCTGTTTTAGGTCTTTTTCATCACTGTCTTTTGGGATGGTACATGTAACATACTGCTCTAGGAAAGAAAGTATAGATTCATCTGTGTCTGTTCCAAGTTTTGGTGCCTCTTAAATCAACAATAACATATGAATATGAGGAGCACCTCTAGCTTGGTACTCTTCAAGCCAAAAGATATCAGTAAATTCACCAAGAGGTGGATTTTGGTTTTTTGCAGAATAAAGAGAGCATGGCTTGACATCTGTGGTTAAACTACCTGCAAACATTTGCAGGATTTAAATTGTAAGGTTTTCCTGGTGTCTTGAATTCAATGTCTTTAATGTTGCAGTCATGCAATCCATCCTATGCATACTCTGCATAACTTAGGGTGACAAACCAAGTTGATACACCTTGATTTCGTAACATATATTTCAGTTCACCATGATGACTATACCAATATTAATTGGTGCCACTATGGCATGCCATCAAATGTATATAATTGTATTCCAGCTTCTTATCCCTTCCACGAATGTTGTTGATAAAGTCTTTTGCAGACATATTTTGTAGATTAACTCCAGTCTTGAGAATATGACTAACAGTGTATGATAGTCCAGACAAATCACTTTTAAATAACAAGTAGAATATACATGAAATACTTCGACAAAATCTAGGGTCTTCTGAATATAATCTGGTTGACCTATGTTCAGCTGCTGGTATTTGCACTGGGGGATCATCATACGATCTGCCTATTCCAGTTGTAAATAGTTGTGGAAAATAGTGAGCCTCTAAATGCTTCTCCCACACACTCGTTAGAACTCTATTAGCTTGTTTAATCTGGTACAGTTCAATGACATTCCCCTAACTTCTTTTGAATGCAGTGGATGGATTCTGTAGTGCTCATATATTTCTTCACATTTAGTTGTATCCACTTTTTCAAACTGTGCACTTGAAGGTAACATTTCATCCTCCAAGGAACCTCCGTCCATGAATACATCTACACAGTTTAATGGACACTATTTTGTTTGAGATAGAATGTAGCTTTTTTTTACCTTAGTCACATCTATTAGTTTTTGCCAGATTTTTTTGTTTTTTGTGGGTACACCATTCACTAGAATAATAAGCAGTTCTTCTATATCTCTCTACACCCACAGTTTCAATATTACATTTAAAATCTAAATGTAAGTACACAACTCTACCTTTAAGGCATTTTTGTAGCTGTGTCGGTGGAGGTTTTCCAGTCTTTGGTTCCATACAAACTATTACTTGAAAATGATGTATAGAATGTATCAGTATTGTTTCATAAATATTTAGATGTCTAGTTCCTCTGGAATTTCAATTAATTGTAAACTATTATGTATTACTCTTCGAGAGCATTTTGTTATCCTGAAATCTGACATAGCAATATTTACATATGATCTGACGTGTTGATGATTCAAACCGTTCATTACCTCTGTTTTCTTGCTCAGTTTTAGACAACAAATCTACATTTCGAATTTGGCTTTTGTAGTGAGTGCCTCTAAAACATATACAAAGAAAGTTTAGTTTCTCTGTAGTGATGGCATCCAACTTTGCTATTTCTTGTGTAAACTTATCAGTAGCAATGTCTGTGTTCTGTTCCTCTACGCCTGGACATACCACCTCTTCATTTTCTGCATACTCTACTTCAGGACCAAAGAAATTAAACTGAATATCATCACAAACGTTTTCAACCTCTGATACTGTACCATACAAAAGGGCTTTGTTCATTACTCCTGAACACAATGCTGAACTTTTGACAAAGTAAAGTTTTAAAACTAAATTTCACATTTTTGAATGATGAGCGGCTAACAATCAGAAATTATGAATAATACTTCTGCACACTTGCTTGGACAGACATGCTAGTGAATGTCCTTGTAAATTAGTATATTTCCTCACTTTGCACGGATCTAATCCTTGCAATATTGTAATTCTCTGCTTCGCACTTTTACTTGGAAATTGATGTAGAAAACGTATTAATATACCAATACATTCCTGGCGAATACTAGGAATACTGCTACAATCCCATTCATGAACATTGGCATGTCTATACCTTACTTCTACCTCTTCGGCTATGTCTTCCTCTATACTTCTAGGAACCATCTACGCTTTTGCAATAGGGCAACCATCATTTACTTCATAATATCAACCAGTTGTTTCAACTGCTTGCACTAATGTGTTCTCTTGTAAGTAGCTTTCATCTATTAAAATGGCTCAATGTTAGATGCATGCTTCAATTCTCCTTTGAAAAGTTTACTAAACTTTATTTCATTAATAAGCCTTTTTTTCCGTCTTTTTCTTTTCATAGATAACACTGTTTTGTCCAGAGTTCTCATTCCTTTCAGTATCACAATGAATCGTTTCCATTTTAGAAAAAAATCCTTTATCAACTACACTCTCAATATGTTGGTTTTGTATCAGTGCTTCCCATCTTCTCTTACACTGCTTAACATTTCATAACAAATTCTATATTACCTTACTGCAAAACATTCTTACTCGTGTTTCTCTATATTGTTTCTGTGTTCTTATTGTTTTCTTATAAGATTTCTTACTTTCAAATTCACTTACTATTTCTCCTTTCTTAGCTGATTTTAAATCTCGCTTTTAATTTGCATGTTTGTGAACATTTTACATTTTTCCACATACTATTTTAAGAAACTTCTTAGTTCTCTTACCAGCAGCTCTTTTCTCTTTAAGCACATTTTCAACCTTATGTTCCTTTTCACTGTCAGTTTTATGCAGATAGTACTGTTTCTTCTGTTTTTTTCTTGTTTCTGTCTTTTTCCTCATTGTTTGTCTTCCTTTATAAATAGAAGTAGATGTCTGAAAAGCAAACAAAAAATATATTTAGCTTTACATTACATACTATTAAATGACATACTGTAAGCAATTAAGTAGGTACACAAGTACTTATGTCAGTGTGTAACAGGCAGTGTAAGTTTGTTATTTTGGATGTATAAATGTGTTTATGAGTTAGGGTATGGATGAGTGACTTGGTTCTGTAAGTAATTGAGTACATATATGAGTCAGTGTATCAGTCCCTCTATGGGTGTGTCACCAGATGTGAAAGCAACCATGTCACTATATGACTGGCTTTCTTAGTAACTCTATGAGTCTGTAAATGTTCATGTAAGTGGCAGTATGGATTGGTTACTGCCTGTGTTAGTGACTATTGGGGTATGTAACTGTGTGTGCAACTGGCTCAGTTACTGTTGAATATATAAGTGCTGTGTAGGTGCATGCGTAAATGTGTGGGTACATGTCTTACCATTTAAGCATATAGCACCCTGCCCTGTGGCATACCTACAGCCAATCTTAGGGGTGACTTATGTGTACTAGAAGAGTTTAAGGCTTAGCAAGGGGTTTTAAAGGCCAAATTGACCTGGCACTAAAATTGCAGATGAAGACACTGACGTAGCAGACCCGAGATTTGTTTAAAGGGCTACATGTCTGAAAGGGTGATTTTGTTGTGTCAGTACTTGAGTTGATATCGGAATGATGTGTAAGTAACCATATCATTGTATGACTGGCTCTCTTATTAACTAATAGGTCTTTAAATGTGTATGAAAGTGGCTGGGTGGATTGCTTACTGGTTCTGTTAGTGAGAGTTTGGGTTTGTAACTTTGTGTGCCACTGGTACTGCCATTGCTGGATACTTAAGTGCTCTGTAGGTGTATAAGTGAATATGTAAATGCCTCTGTCGCTGTCTGACTGTGTGTGTGAGTAGCCATATGGTTTTCTACATAGGTATGTGGGTCGTAGTATGAGTGGGAGAAAACTCAAAATGATATTCCTTATCTGTTAAGCACATATCACCCTGACCTATGGCCTACGAGCAGCGTACCTTAGGGGTTAGTTATATGTAAAAAAAGGGGTGTTTAAGGCTTTGCAAGGGGATTTAAATGCCAAGTGCACATAGCAGCAAAACTGTACATACAGGCTATGCAGTAGCAGGTCCAAGATATGTTTATAGCACTACTTGTCTGGATAGGTGACTTGGTTGTGACACTACACGAGAAGCTATGTGAGTAAATGTATCAGTCCCTCTATGTGTATGTCACCGGATGTGTAAGCAAGTATGCCGCTATATGACTGGCTCTCTTAATAAGTCTATGAGTCTATAAATGTCTATGTAGGTGGCTGTATGTATTGCTTACTGGCTGTGTTAGTGAGTGTTGAGGTTGTAACTGTGTGTGCAGCAGGCTCAGATACTGGTGGATACATAAGTGCTGAGTAGGTGTGTGAGTGAATGTGTACGTGCCTTTGTTGCTATCTGACTGGGTGTGTGAGTGGCTCTATGCTTTTCTAAATAGGTATGTGACTCACAGTATGGGTTGGATACTGGATGCATAACTGGGCATATGAGTCTGTAAGTGCGTGTGTAACTCACTAAAACGTAAAAGTACATATCTTATCTTTTAAGTACTTAGCACCCTGCCCTACGGGCTACCTTAGCTGTACCGTATATGTATAAAAAGGAGAGTTAAAGGCTTGGCAAAAGGATTTTAAATGCCACGTAGACCTTGCAGTAAAACTGTACAGACACTGCAGTAGGAGGCCTGAGAAATGTTTAAAGAGCAACTTATCTGAATAGGTGACTTGATTGTGGCAGTACTCAAGTACATATGTGGGTGAGTACATCAGTTCATCTATGTGTGTGTCACCGGATGTGTTACAAGTATGCCGCTATTTGACTGGCATTCTTAGTAACTCCATGGGTCTATAAATGTACATTTCAATGGCTGTATGGATTGCTTACTGGCTGTGTTAGTTAGTATTGGGGTATGTAACTGTATGTGCAACTGGCTCTGATACTGCTGGATACATAAGTGTTGTGTGGGTGTGTGAGTGGATGTATAAGTGCCTCTGTTACTGTCTGACTGGGTGTGTGAGTGGCTCTATGCTTTTCTAAAAAGGTATATAACTTACAGTATGGGAATGAGACTATTGTATAACTGGACATATGAGTCTGTAAGTGCACATGTAACTCAGTGAAGCTTAAAAGTACATATCTTACCTCACTTAGCACCCTGCCTTATGAGCTACCTATGGCCTACCTTTGGGGAGACATATATGGAACAAGCCTTTGCAATGCAATCGGTCTCGCATTTATGCGAGTTTGAGCTATTGGCATTGTAAATGACAATGCCTTTTATTTATGTTTTGGTTTCTAAAACATAAATAAAAGGCATTGTCATTTACAATGCCCATAGCTTTAACTCGTGTAAATGCGAGACCTACTGCATTGCAAATGCTTGTTATATCCAGAGCTCAGTTATAGTACTTGCTGCATATGTGAATGTAAATTTGTGTACACAATTAATATATTCATATGTAAACCAAACCTACATGTAGGTCAACTTGGTGTCTGGGAATGCAAAGCAGTGAATTTTACTGACAATAACTAAGTCTGCATTGAAAGCATACATTTAATTATTTGCATTGCAAGAAACAATGGTTAAATATGGAAGGTTCTTTGGCTCAAAACAGCGTCATTTGTAGAGACTTGACGTACCTATCGCCAGGGCAACTCTACCAGTCTGTGACAGGTTATTCAAAGAAACAAGCTTGCCCACATACCTGTCGCTCGTAACTACACAGCCGGGCCTTCACAAAGGTGCTTGACAAAAATTCTTATGGTACATGGACAATTAACAGCTGTACAAGAGTAGGTTAGGTGTTTGAAAAGGCAGCGGGAATTAACCTCTGAAAGCATCAAAATGGAGTCTGACCAATAAGAAAGAGTAAGAATTCACCATCATCAGGTCCGGTACTGGGCTCTAGAGCAGTCCATCAGGCCACATGCTAGCTAGCTGATAAAGTCTGAAAAACTGCCTTTGGTAAAAGAAGGTGATTAATGGCTTATCCCAGAGATGTATATGTATTTTGCAGATGGACTCGCACAGGAGAGTTCACCTGGATAGAAACGATGGGAAACAGCGTGGAAGACACTTAATAGATAGGGAGAGGAGATATATTTGATGTCTCAGTGAGGTGAGCTGCAGGAAAAGAAGCCATGATGGAAGCCATAACATACTGGTCCCAAACACACCTGTCAAAGTGCACAGATAGGGTTCACAGAGGTTGGATGGTTATCCCTGAGGATGCGACAACACAACACATTAACCCTGGTTTTATGGCATTGTTCAAAGCTTCATTGACACTGGATAAAGGTAGTTGATGTGACTGATAAAATGTTTGACACTGATACCTCCCCCATCTCCCTGTCTTCATTCTACATCCGCCAAACTATCAACCATATCCTCTACATTCCAAAAGGGGAAACTAAGGCAGCTAGGTGAGCAACTACAGCAGCGAGGGCACGACTCGGTTCCCCGAACCCAGAGACCGTCTGTATAGTACATGTGAACTGTGCAGCAGCTTTACTCGATGGTAGGAGAAACAAGTCACAAGTATACCTGAAAGCAGAGGTTCGGACACTGACACAGGGTGAATGGACATGTTCGCACAAATGTGCAGACCAGAGAGGAAGCGAGGCCTGCAGAGAGAAGCTGCGGATGGAGAAGTAGAGTAGGGATATGATATACGGCCGCCTTCTCTTGAACGAACGCGCAATAGTGACGACCTATGACTCACTCCCTGACAGCATATACCAGCAGGGAGGCACCGCAGCCCCAGCGCTTGTAAGTGCATTCAGCCACCAACACCGCCACTTGTAAAACCTACTGCCTTGCAGTAAAATATGATTAGAGTGTTCCATAGCTACCGAGGTTTCAGATTGCTTATGTGGGACATTTTTGGAATTTCAGTGTAATTATGAGTGACATTCAACGATTATGAGTGACACTTTTTCACGCACAAAATCAAGCAATGAAGACAAGGGAAGCATTTAAATATCAGAAATGATACCCATTTGAGCAACAAGAAACTCTAAGAAAATCTTAAAACTGCTGCAAAGCACCAGAAATTGAAGATCTTGACATCATGGCTTTAAATGGGATGAAACAAGTGGGGGCCTGTAAAAGGAGCATGCATGGCCTATGTGACTAAGCGTATGGCCTAAACACATAATTTCTGTGATTTTCATAGTGTGCCGTCTGATAAGTATTTTGGTTCCTCTCTGAGCTTGACAACTGACATATCTCTAAAACTAACCAGGACTACCTGCTTTGTCAATGGTTGTTAGCAGTTTAAGATAAATGAGTAAAAGAATGATTTTGTTGTAAATAATTGTATTGAAAATGTTTCAATTATGAAACAGTGAGGCTCTGAATTAAACAGCTGAGGCCTGTACAAATGATAGTGGTCTTCTGAATGTCTCAATCGCTCCTGTTAAGTTCAACCTATGTCACTCATGTGTGATCTTTGCATACTTTGTCTCTCCACATCTGCATATTTTACACCTCACCACTTTCCTCTTCGTGCCCTTGTTTTCACTCACTCTTGAAATGCACTTCCTCACAACACCTTCACTCCATTGCCAAAAACACAAAACAGACCCACTCACCGATAAGCACTGACGTTTTTGTGCCTTGTCAATATTTAGGCAACTGGGCCCCTCCGTCACACAGAATGACAGTTTAGACTGGAATACATGACAATTTGTTTGTGCACTCTGTAAATTGGCCAAGATTGGATGGCCATGTATTGTGAACACTGTTTTTTAACCCGCAAGCACTAGGAGGAATTTTCACTGCCTTCATCTTCAAATCGTAGTCTCTTGGCTCGTTATAAATAGCTGGTGGTGAATTGTTCAAATTGCACTCACTATACAAGGGATAAATATTAAATAAAAAAAAATAGAAAAACGCGTACTGGTAGTAGCTAACTAATTTAAGGAATGCAAGATTAAAGGAAAATTTGAAATATACTGAGGAGCTAAACCACTGAGATCATAGATTACCTTAAAAGCACTTCAGCAGTAGGCACTTCAAGAGCGTCCCAAGGTGCAGATGATCAGTTACAGTTCTCCCCTCCTAACTTGGGACAGTATGTCTGGCTGTCCAGCGGTGCTGGAGCTTGCATTACTGCACCTTGATTGGAAGAATTAATCCTCGCCTAGCCTGACATTTGACAGATATAATATGGTGTTTATTAAAAACACCAATCGGGCCAGTGAAATCAAGGTGCCGGGTGGGCTCTCCACAGTAAACAACATGCAACCGCCGGCCGGCCGGTGTTGCCCGCTCTGACCACTGTCTGCAATCACTCAGCCAGGCCAGCACTTGTCTGGACAGCCAGCAGATTGTCTGCACTAACAAAACACACAATGAGAGCTTCAGAGTCCCCTAAAGAGAAGGTAATGAACATGGTGGGACCTGCAGGACCCTCGAAGAACTGTATTCAAACTGAAAGTCTAGGAATTCACCTATACTTCGTCATATTTGACATTAATTGTTATCTACATGACCCACTGGCATCCTCTTATGACAACAGGGTAATATAAACCTGTGGCCTGGGAGCTCCGGCTTCACGAGCATGTGAGGTTTAAAAACTCTTCTTGTTCAAGCTGCCGGAGTTGATGTCAGACTGCGCACGGCTCACTTTAGTAATCAACCTTACGTTAGAGCTGCTCACAGCAGTGCAGGCTGGACTAAGGCAGCAAACCGAGCACTTCATTAAGGTGCTGTTTCAAACTGTGCACTGCAGAGCCACTCTTCCGCGCCGCCATCGGCACACGTATTGTGTAGCGTCTGTATGACGCAAGTGTATATCCTCCTTCTTTCAGCAGTAACCATTGGGCAACATCAGACTGACTCATGACGTCAGTGCTGAATGCCGTGGTGTCTGTGTACAAAGCAACTCAGTCTGGCCGTAATCCTAATCACGCGTAAAGAAGATAGGTGCAGATAAGGAATGTGCAAATAACGCACCATTTATACGGCATGACTAGATAAGAAATAAACAAAACAACAACATACAGCCATGCAAGACTCTTCATTTCGGGATATGGTCATCTGCTAGCAGCTAGCCTGTCGCTGCTTTCCCAACAAGCATTGGCAAGTGCAATAGGACTCGCATTTACGCAAAACCTATTGCATTGAAAACGGGAGTGCAAGCGGGCGCAAGAAGGCACAAGCACGAATGGGAGTGCACAGGACGTGGCGGGAGGGCCCTCAAGATGTCAAGGACTGCGGTGGGGGGGTAGGGAGGGAGAAGAGAAAGTAGTCTGTGCAGTGAAGGGGCCAGTAGCCATGGAAGGATACAAATGACTGACATGGCTGTCATGGGGAGGGACTAACAAGTGTAAAACCAATCGGAAGGCAGCATTTATAACCTAAGCCAATGAAGAAGATGGGCCGGAGAGTGGACGGAGCTTCCACGAAGCTTCCACACCATAGTGTATACTGCATGCCTTGCAAGGCGATGGCAGCACATTCGTGCTGCAACGCTAGACGAGACCTAAAAAGGAGAGTTTAAGGCTTGACCTAAGGGTTTTAAATGTCAAGTCAACTGGGCATATGGCTCTGCATATCTCACTCTATGTGAGTGAGTCCTGGGTACCTGAAAAGCTATATATGTGTCTCAATAGATATAACAGTACCTGCATACTTGTGAGAACGAGTATATAGGTGGATGTATAGGTGAATAAATGGGTGTGTAAATGGTTTTACTGATGTACCTCTCAGTGTGTCAGTCTCTATCTAGCTATATCGGTGGTGCATACATAAGTGTCTTGTTCACAATGTAACAGTGTATGAGTGCCTGTCAAAATGTGTGCGGGGTGAAAATTATACACTATCAAATTATTTAGCATAAACAATCACCCACATCTAATTCCAAACACATTAATTCATAGCAGCTTAATAAAATAACTATATTTTCTCTTCAGACATTTTTATTCCTAATTTCATGCTCACAATTGTCTACCCTCCCTTTTTTCTCTTTTACTATTGTGCATAACCTATGTGTGTTATTGCAACTTATATGCACTAATATGTTTTATATACGTATACCTTTTAAAAGTACACCTCAATTGAAGTACCTGTGAAATGTCTGTGTTGTTTCCAGTTTTTATGTCAGTAAAAATCTGAAGTCAAAAGTACAGGAAAAGGCATACCACTGTCAGTACAAAGGAACTATTAATGGCAACCCTTCCCACTCTGCTTTCAGTGATACTGATGTAGATATGCAAATCTCAACCTTCCTTTCAAATTTTACTTTTGTTATACCACTTCTGAATGGTGACTGTATTTTAACTCTTTGTAAGACTCCTGTTAAGAAGACCAATTTGGGAGTGGTTTGGAGAGAATTCATGTATCGATCGTGGCGCTCAGCACGACCTCCCATGTAATGCTGTGAAAGATTCGGGAGTCCACACAGAAGCCTGTAAAACACTTAATAATCAGCTCTAAAACCATGACATTTATAGTTTACTTTCTAATAAGAACTGAATATCAACACAAACACTCCATATTGAGCAAAATATTCATACCACTCTGTTTTTCAGAGTCTACTCTTTTTGTCCCCTTCCCCCAACCCTTTTAGCTCAGTTTCCATGGTAACATTGTTTAGAATACTGATTACTAGCACTAGGTCAAATGTTCACAGCACCTTATGTGAGCAGCATACTAACTTCAAATTCAACTGTAGCAGGTGTAGTTGACTGTTTGGAAGTATAAGCATATCCCAAACAGCAAACTTTTTTTTATTTTTCCAAAGCCACTCACAGATGTAGTTACTTTTTTCTCAAATTCACTTCCCAATTTTATCTCCTGCTCCAGCGGAAAAGGGCAAATTTACATATTCCCCCTATGTCACAGACTCGTCACCACACTAACTTTTTCATACATTCATTCATTGGTGGGGCCTATAACACCAACACTCATTCGTCTCACTCGAATCTGTGCACAGGAGAAAAAGAAGCGCTGGACATGTGGGGGTACCTTGTTATCTATCGGGAATAATTCCTTTGCATTATATACATTATATACATTAGCACCTATAGAATCCTAAATTTGACATCAAGGCACTCCACCACTTGGTCGATGGACCAATAAGTTGGACTGGTTGATGGTGATTTAGAACCAGCTAAAACACAATTAAAGCTTCGTAAACATTTGGTTAACTTCCAATACCTTATTAAAGAATCACAAACTAATTTCTTATTAATCCAATTTTAGTTTATCTAATTTAGTTCACTCTGCATTAGCATGTTCAGGGTTACAGTTCAAATAATTCATCTATTTAAGAGACCTCCAATCTTTTGATCTCCAGCATAAAATTTTACATAATATTTATATTTATCGCATTTTGAACATTTGGCAACCTTCCGACCACACAGAATATTATTCCAGTCTCTGCGACAATCTCCAGCAGAACCTGTCAACCCACAGCGATAATCAAAACCCTTCAGATGGAATCGTTCTCTTTCATTCAAAGAAAGCCCAGATAAACCAGGAAATCTCCTTCAGTTCGATGCAGTCCCAACGCCAAAGACGGTCATTGTAACGAACCAACCAACCAACCAACGAATGGGCCCCCCCTCTGCCAGATCATTGACTTTTATACCTTTTTTCTCCTTACTTTTAGGTCAATGTGCAACAATTTAGGGGTAGAAAGTGTTCTGATTGGCTAAACCAATTTCAACTTGCAAGTCTCCCAAATGTTCCAAGGTTTGCCTGTTTCCCATGAGACCGTTCATGACATTTCTCAATTGTATTCTTTTTGGTAATTCACAGGCAAAAAGTTCCGAAGTAACAACATGCAAGCCTTCTTGTACAGGTCCCTCATTGTCCCCTCGATCGTTCGCACCAGTCTTTGTTTTGGCAGTCCTTCATGTTCCTATCCTTGACAAGGAACACTCTGGTTCGTGTTGGAGGTCGCTTGGAGATCTCCAGAGCCATCTGATTATGCGCAGTATGGGTCGCGCTCACATGACGGTGGCATCTTCAGAACTCCATCTTAAGTACTGCGGCCTAGTAGGCTCGAATGCCAACTTAAGCAAAAACAAACATAACAGTAATTAAAATATAGAAATGAAGATTCTAATGTTTAAACCCACACTAACCCCAATGTATATTATTTTCTAGCGTATAGCAACATTTAAAGCAATAATACTCACCATTCTTCTCTGCTGAAAGCGCAAACCATCACAAAATCAACATAAATCATGCAATTCTCTATTTTACCACGTTCTACAGTTAGTTTGCATACCACAGTTAATCATTTAATTGTTTGCCATGCAATTAGCATTTTAGTCCCACGTGAATCTCGTGTTTATCAAGGTGCAAAGGTTGATTAGTCATGCCATTTCACACTAGTTAGTGCGAGTTAATGTTTAATATAATCATGTAATTAATTTCATGGAAAAATAAAGGAGGTATACAACATTTTGTTTTACCTGCTCCATCACTCCCTTACTATTAACACTAGGCATGGGAGGCAAACTTCGCTGGCGGGGTTCTCAGAGTTTCTGCTACCCCACACTCTGCTTCCAGCATGGAGTTTGGCAAAAAACTCTGCCTATGTGTGGGTGGCGTCGAGTTTTTAACTTTACTGTTGCGCTTTCACTCACAGGAGTCACAGACTGTTCCTACATCCTCCGCTTGTCCGCTTCTGCACTGAGCCCTTAGTTCAGGTCAGCCTCTCTGTCTCCCAACATGAGGTCTGACCCTGCACCGGTAGAGCGCATGTACGCCCATCATTTTGCTCGCCTCGTGGATGGCTACCTGAGCAGACACACTATCACAGCTCAGTGAGGCCACAATTTTATTTCAGCAATGACGTCTGAGGCACCCGGGTGTTGCGGTTGAAAGCTGGTGGTGCTCCAAGGGCCCTATGGAGCGTGGAAAATGGTGGCATAGGCAGAGGTGTGCTCGGCAAAGTGGCTGCTCAGCAGCTACATGCTGATCATTATAAAAGCAAATGCTGTTGTGAGCCGAGGAGGCAGGCGGGCAGAGGAGTGAGGAGGACCTGCTGTGAAGTGCTGACTCCAGTCTGGAGGCATCACTGATCTTGTGGACAGTGGCTGGCAGCATGCAGGATATAAGGCAGCGGCCCCCCAGGAGGAGCAAGGGCACCAGCGGCATGGCCCCTGGGCGTGAACAGTAAGGGAAATGGTTGATCTCATGCCGTCAGCAGTATAGCGCTCTAAGGGGTGAGGAAGTGCTGGGGAAGATGGAGGGACAGCGTGTAGTATGGGCTGACTGACTGCCCTGGTCTAGGGCAGTGTTGTAAAAGTTGCTGATGTCTGCACTACTGTGGGGAGGATGGGGTATGAATACAATGCATTTGAATCTGTGTTGTTGTTATTCCAGGACAGGTTTAGTAAAACAGGCAGATAGACATGTCTTGAAGGATATGTTTCAAACAACGTCACAGAGACGTGACAAAATTCCAAAAAGTCCTCGGTAATGTTCACTTGAAATGACTAATTTCGCATGGGAGTCCATTCAACATTCTGTAACCCTGCAGCCCCTAATTTGGAAGTTTCACCCCAAAATGAAGACCCGTACAGAAGCTGAGAGTAATGTAAAATTCTAACTGAGAAAGGGCCACTTTTCAGCTTCGTTTAAGCCAATCAAACAAACACTTAGTGAAAGAACAATACACAACCATGATTGCTGAGAATCTTTGAGAGATGTCAGCTTTAGACTAGGCCCGGGCGACATTCCACTGCACACTGAACTCAGTGGAATTTCATGGAGTTTTTAGTCAACTTCACGGAATTCCACATATTAGAACTCTGTGAACTTCGCCCACCCCTAATTAACATCATCCAATCGTATATGTTCTTTTTTAATGTAAGTGTTTTCCTTTATTTTAACTGCCTTTCATTTTGAACACTGTCTTATTCAGCTGCTGCCTTCTCTTGTGTGTTATTCCAGTTTGCCTCCAGAATGGTTAGAGTGTGGATTGTGGACCATAGTTTTGTGTTTTGAGACAGAGAGAATGCTAGAAAGAATGGCACTGACAGGGTCTTGGGCTTACCTAATGTAGACCTCATGACTGTGCACTGTGGTGACAATGACATAAGCATGCTTACTGGGAGAGAACTAGAAATCCTAATGAAGGATCTCTTTGGTCAAATAATGCCGCTTTTACCGCACACTGCCTTGGTGTTCTCCATGATTTGCCCAAGGCAGAAGTAAAAATGGGCAATTTTGTCACCAGATAGACAAATTCAGGAATCATGCCAATAAAACTATTTCTGCCTTCCTGGGCTCCATATACCATAACAATTTATTCTTTGCTATGGAGAGTATTTATAGAAATGATGTAGTTCATTTCACAGAGAAAGGCAACAGTGTGTTCCTCAACAACTTGAAAAACTGAATCCTGTTTTATGTGTAGATATCATCTACACACCATAAACACAGTTCTCTTTTTAGATCCACCCCTTTGTCCAAACACTGGTTCATTTTCTTTTTGAATCCTTTTTTAAAATGTCTTATTCGAATCCGGTGATCCGTCGTGGATCCACAAACCAAAAGCACACATTCAATACAGAGCACGACATTTGGGATTCACTTGTATGGCTTTGTGAGTGGGTGTGTGAGTGAATGTGTGGTTATGTGAGTAGGTGTGTGAGTGTCTGTGTGAGTCAGTGGGGGGGTGAGTGTATGTGTGGGTCTGTGAGTAGGTTTATGAATGTCTGTGTGTCTGTGAGTAGGTAGGTGGGTGGGTGAGGATCTGTGAGTGGGTGGGTATCTGTGTGGTTCTGTGAGTGGGTATATGAGTATGTGAGTGAGTCTGTGAGTGGGTGTGTGAGTGTCTGAGTGGGTCTGTGAGTGTGTGAGACTATGAGTGAGCCTGTGAGTGGCCGTGTGCCTGAGTGGGTATTTGAGTGGGTGTAAGTGAGCCTGTGAGTGAGTGCAAGAGTATCTGAGTGAGTCTATGAGTGGGTGTGTCAGTGTCCACTGCATCTGTGAGTTGGTGTGTAAGTGTCTGAGTGGGTCTGTGAGTGGTATATGAGTGTCTGAGTGAGTCTATAAGTGGGTGAGTGAGTGTGTGAATGGATCTATGTGTGGGTGTGTGAGTGTATGGGTGGGTTTGAGAGTGGGTGTGTGAGTGTTGAAGGTGGTGTGTGAGTGGGTGTGTACTTGAGTGGGTCTGTGAGGGGTTGAGTGAATGTGTGACTGGGTTTGTGAGTGGGTGTGTACATGTGAGTGTCTATCTAGATCTATGAGTGGATCTGAGTATCTGTGTGGATCTGTGAGTAGGCCTGTGAGTGTGTAACTGGGTCTGTGAGTGGATGTGTGAGTGCCTGTTGATCTGTGAGTGGGCCTATGAGTATTGTGAATGGGTCTGTGGGAGGGTGAGTGAGTGTGTGTGTTGAGGACAGTGAGTTAGTGTGTGTGGGGGGGGTCTGTGAGTAGATCTGGAAATGTCTCTGTGGGTCTGTGAGTGGGTGTGTGAGTATATGAGTGGGACTGTGAGTAGGTGTCAGAGTGTCTGTGGATCTGTGAGTGGTTCTGTGAATGGGTGACTGGGTCTGTGAGTGAGTGTGTGAGTGTTTGTGTAGGTCTGTGAGTATGTATTTGAGTGTCTGTGTGGATCAGTGAGTGGGTCTGAGAGTGAGTCTGTGAGTGTGTATGTGTGTGTCAGTGGGTGTTTGAGTGGGTCTGTGGGTATATGGGTTTGTGAGTGTGTGTGTGAGTGGCTGTAGAGGTCAGTGAGTGGGTGTGTCATTGGTTATATGGGTGTGTGTGTTGGTATGTGAGTGGCTGTATATGTCTGTGAGTGGGTGTGTGAGTGGCTTTGTGGGTATGTGAGTGGGTGTGTGAGTGTCTGCATGGGTCTGTGAGTGAGTGTATGTGTGAGTGTCTATGTGGGCCTGTCTGTGAGTGTGTGTGTATGGGTCTGTGAATGGGTGTTTGAGTGTCTATGTGGGTCTGTCAGTGCATGTTTGAGTGTGTATGTGGATCTCTGAGTGGGTCTGTGAGTGTGTGACTGGGTCTGTGAGTAGGTGTGAGTATGTGTACCTGTGAGTAGGTGTCTGTGTGAATCTGTGAGTGGGTCTGTGAGTATGTGAGTGGGTCACTGAGTGGGTGTGTGAGTCTGTGAGTGGGTCTATGGGTACCTGTGTGGGTCCATATGAGAGTCTATGAGTGGGTCTGTGAGTGAGTGTGTAAGTCTCTGAGTGGGCCTGTGAGTGGGTGTGTGAGTCTCTGAGTCGATCTGTAAGTGAGTGTGTGAGTCCCTGAGTGGGTGTCTGAGTGGTATAGGAGAGGAGTGGGTCTCTGAGTGAGTACAATAGTGTCTGAGTGAGTATCTGAATGTATTTTATTTTTATTTTTCCACTTAATGAATACAAAGGTGATGTGGCCTAATGACTAGGGCGGTCGCCCTCTAATCTGGAGCACCAGGTTCGAGTCTCTGCAATGATGCACAACATCCTATGATTCTGGGCAAATCACTTAATCTCACCTTGCCTAACAAAAATGAATGTCTCCTTCTGTATCGCAACTGATGCTCATGTAAAGTACTCTGATACCCGATACCTTCGGGTCAAGCTTGCGCTACATAAAACTCTGAGAAAAAAAAGCAAGTGGGTCTGTGAGTGGGTGTGTGAGTCTGTAAGTGGGCCTGTGACTGGGTGCGTGAGTGTCTGGGAGGGTCTGTGAGTGGCCCTCTGTCTGTCTGAGTGGGTCTGCCAGTATGTGCATCAGTCTCTGAGTGGGCCTGTGAATGGGTTTGTGAGTGTCTGAGGGGGTCTGTGAGTGGGCGTGTGAGTGTCTGAGAGGGTCTGTGAGTAGGTGCATGAATGTCTGCATGGGTCTGTGAGTGGTTGAAAGAATGTCTGAATGGGTTTTTGACTGTGTGTGTGGGTCTGTGAGCAGCCCTGTGAGTGGGTGTATGAGTCTCTGAGTGGGTCTGTGAGTGGAAGCATTACTGTCTTAGTGAGTCTTTGCATGAGTGCCTAAGTAGGTATGTGAATGTGTCTGTGAGTCTCTGACTGGGTCTGTGAGTCGGTGTGTCAGTCTCTGAGTGGGTCTGTGAGTGGATGTGTGAGTCTCTGAGTTGGTCTGTGAATAGGTGCATTAGTGTCTGAGTGGGTATGTGGTTCTGTGCATGAGTGTCTGAGTGGGACTGTGACTGGATGTGTAAGTCTCTGAGTAGGTGTCTAAGTGGGTGTAACAGTGCGAGTGGGACTCTGATTGAGTACATTGAAGGTAAGTGGAAGAACAGTAATAAAGTGGAAACACAACACAAGAAAAATCACACACCAATTTTGAAAAATAGTGTACAATATAATAAAATATTTGACACCCAAAGGACAAAATTCAAATCAGTAGAAGGATAGTTATGAATCTGGAAAGTTTAAAGTGAGAAATAGCACCTAAAAGATCAAAGTACCAACCAAGGACATCTAGTTGCGCAATTTCAAGGCAAAGTTGAAAGTTATGGCCGATCACAATTAAGCGTGGGTCGGTCAGATACAAAAAGTGAATTGGGCCCGATCTCCACTTACCTTCGGACTTAGTGGAATTTTTGAGAAAAATGTCTGGGTGGGCCTAAAGTTCAGCAGGGCAAGGAAACTAGAGGTGTCCGATGAGAAGTCGTTGTTGTTGGGGAGCTGTTGGACAAAGTTGCAGTACAGATTTCTACTTTTGGACTTAATCTCCTTCATGTAAGTTGAAAATCTCCAGCAAGCTGAAGCAACAGGCTGTAATCAATGAGAGCTCCCTTCTGGGAGTTGCAGCTGAACAGGATTTGATGCTGTGGAGAAGAACCTAGCCAGGCCTACCAGTGATGCACCTTTGGCGGATCGGCAAGCAAGAAGGTCCCAGTCTCCTCTTGATTCTCAGAACACGTTTTGGCTAAAAGTCCCAAGTTTTGGATTTGGGCTATCTGGGTATCTTTATCATCGCTTCCAAGGGTCCATGACTGCAGGGGCACCACATGGAGGGTCAGGACTCACTTAGGCTGGGTTCGGGTGCGGGTTCAAGATGGTTAGAGCATTTTCTGTCCCAGAGTCTCTAATCAAGAGGTCAGCCAACTAGTCCTTGGAGTCCCTCAGGAAGTCTAGGGTTCAAGCAGGAGAGCAGGTCCCAAGCAGCAGAATGGTCCTCCGAGGGCACAAGTCAGCTTCAGGCAGCAGGACAGTATTCTTGGTGCAGCACGGGAGTCATTTAAAGTTTACAACAGGCCACAAGCAGCAGGGCAGTCCTTTGAGACTCTTTCTGCAGGTCTACAAGTGAACTGAAGAGTGGGTCCGAGGGTCCTATTTTTATACCTAGTGACAGCTTTGAAGTGAAAGAAATGTCTAGGGCTTTTCCCCCGCAAAAGTGTCTGGAATTGACTGCCTTCCTGCCCTGGTTCCCAGCTGTCTGCAGTCATAAAAGGTTAGTGTGAAGTTCTTTGTGTGAGAGCTGATGCAGTGACTTTGAAATGCAAGTGAGGCTGTGCACAGCTTTGCCCCCCTATACTGCTTGAATTACCCAACCTACCAACATCCACTCCCATTATTGAGAGGCTGTCTGGGAGGAATACACAAAAGGCCAACTCTCAGCTACACCTAGTCTTGTAACCCAGGAAGCAGGCTACAGGCGTCAAATGGTTAGTACAAGAAAATGCCAAATTTATAAAAGTGGCTTTCTCAGAATTGTGACTTAAAATCCAAATTTATCATTAAAGAGGATTTTAAATTACAATTCCTTAAACACCATACATTACATTTCTACCTGTTTGAACACAAAGGTATCACTTATTAAATGTAATAACGCAACCCAATGTTATCCGATCAGAGTTATTAAGCCTAGCATTAGTTAAAAATGAATTTGTGACATTTTTACTACTAGGACATACAACACTTAAAATACATGTCCAACTTTTTAAATACAATGCACCCTGTCCTAGGGGCTGTTTAGGGCCCACCTTATTAGTGACTTATATATATTAAAAAGGGAGTCTTAGGCCTGGCAAAGGGCCAAGTCAAATTGGCAGTTTACAACTGTGTACAGGCTTGAATGGCACAATAAGTAATGCCTGCCCACAAGTAGCATTTAATTTACTAGCCCGGAGTATATGGTATCCCACTTTACTAGGTCTTTACCAGTAAATTACATATGCCAGTCTGGTGTAAGTCAATGTTACCATGTTTTAGGGAGTGATCACAAGCACTTTAGCACTGGTTAGAAGTAATATAGTTCACTTAGTCCTAAGGCCAACAACAATGAATTCAGAAAAATAGGAGGGGAAAAGTCTTAATGTTTGGGTGAATACAACCCTAAGGCTCACAGATCTAACACCAAAGAGATGGACTGATCATCCCAGGTAATGCTGGAATATGATGGTATAAATCTGCAAACCCATTTTTAATTGTATACTTCTTTGCAATATTTGCTTAATCACAATCACAGGACCACAACATCACCATTGTTTCACTAATCTGAAACCACACCCACTACACCAAAAGCTTTCCACATAATCTACTCCCAAGTGCCACACTTCTCAAACAAAGTACAACTATTGGGATAGTCTCTTACTCAACAGTACATTTGATTATAGGTATCTGTAGTCCTTCCATTATCTCAATGCATCATTCCATGCTTAAGCACAACCACAAGTTTGCCATGGCTGAACCAAATCACAACTGCAGCACCTCACATACAAGACTCACCACTTTCCACAGGCCTTACTATAAAACCACACGTTACAATTCATGCTCTGCAAATAATGTAGCCTTTTACTTGAGGCTATTGGAGCCTCACCGTAAACAATGCTATTCACATTTTATATACAATATACTGGATACTGTATTTATATATTCCACTTTGATGTCAGTTATTTGTATAGCATGCTTAAATATTGACATATTATTCCAAGTTACGCTTAACACCAGAATTTTTTTATCATATGTCCAGGTACTTTCCTCATATCACAGGAATTGGCATTTTATGCCCCCATGCCATTTTGTCAGGTGTATAAAAAATGTACAAATACACCCACCATTTGTTAAGTATTGCTATTGTTTGCTACCAACATATTCCTGGCAGTGCTCAAGTATTCCTTTCAATTACCAGGCACCACTATCACCTGCACCAACTGCCAGATGATTATTGTTCATGTGCTCATATCATATGAAAGGTATTATCATCATATTATGTTAGGTTATGTTGTCCACATTAGATTAGCACCTTCTACCATTAGTATGTAACAGTTGTGGTTTCTTGAACTCGGTTATTCTTTTCTACTGTTCTGGGATTTCCATTGTTTCGTTGTGTATGGTAGTTTGGTTGTGTGTGGTAGGCAGAGATTTGTTTACCAGAAAATTAGAACACTAATTGTTAGACCTGGCTTTTCCAGCTGGTTTAGCCCAGACTTTTTGCTTTTTGGCCTCCTGTTTTGGACCCTGGTTTTGTAGGTTTTATGACTTTGGGCACTTTACCACTGCTGATCAGTGCTAAAGTGCATATGCTCTCTGTGTAAATTGGTATTACAATTGGTTCTCCCTGATTGGTATAATTGATTTACTGGTAAGCCCCTAGTAATGTGCACGTGCACTAAGTGTGCCAGGGCCTGCAAGTCAAATGATTCTAGTGGGCCTGCAGCACTGATTGTGCCACCCACATAAGTAGCCCTGAAAAGGTATCTCAGGCCTGCCACTGCATTGTCTCCACGTAGTTTTAAACTGCCATGTCGACCTGGCAAGTGCACACACTTGCCAGGCCCTAAACTTCCCTTTTCCTATATATTAGGCAACCCTAAGGTAGGCCCAAGGTACCCCTGTGGGAAGGGTGTAGTGTATGTGAAAGGTAGGGCATGCCCTGGTATGTGTTGCATGTCCTGATAGTGAAATACTTCCAATTTCATTTTTCACTATTGTAAGGCTAGCTGTTCCCATATGATAGACTGGGGAGTTTTCTTATAACATCTTATAAACATAACTGCCCCTGGGAGCAAGGTAGGAAAATAAAGTTTGGTATGCCTGAACTCAGAATGTTAAAATGCATCTTTTAGTGATGGTGATTTTTACATTTTGTGTTTGAAAATACAATTTTTAGAAAGTAGGTATTTTCTTGCTTAGCCACCCAGTGTGCCTCTGCCAGGATGTGTATTGACTTTCTGGCTTTGAAGTGACAGGGGTGGGGATGTGCAGTGGCTCCAGAGAGTCTGGATGAGTTGGCCTGGGCTGAATAGACCCCGGCTGCATTTAGAGTAGTGGGAGGAGATTTCCTTTCACCTGAATAGGCCTGGTCTGCCTTCCACAATGCTGTCTCCACCTTCTGCCAGGAAGCTGCACCAGAGAGGACAGAACTGGTTTTGAATGAGCACAGGGTTTCTCTGCCACCAGAGAACAAAGGATTGTGCTGTATAAATAGTGGGGTCCAGACCACAAAACTTTAGATTATCCCTGGAATTCAAGAGGATTCTTTGCCAAGGAGAAGAGCTGGAGAGACTGAGGTGAAGTGCTGCCCCTTTGCTGTGTGCTGTGTGGGTTTGGCCTGCAGTTGCTGTTTCTGCCAAGGAAAGGAGAAGGACTTTGTTGTGTGCTGTGTCCCCTGCTTGAAGGAGATCTCCAATAGCCTGTGTGTGCAGGCCTCCTGTTCTGAGGTCTCAGGGACACAAAGAATTCACCCCAGCTCCCCTGAACTCTGCTGCTGTGAGTTCGGACTTGCCAAGAGGTGCCTGTGTCAGTTTTGGACCTCTGGAGGTTGTTGCTGCTGTTTGGGAGCTGGAAGAACGAAGAAACTGGAAGAACTGCAAATATTGCTTGCGGCTGTTTTTCCAACGCATCTCCACTGTGCGAGACGAGTTTCCACGCATCGCTGCAAGAACCAATGCATTGAGGGATCGTGGCCAAAGAAAACCGATGCAGTGCCACTCGAAGCCGCAGCATTGACTGCCAGCGCATCCCGGAATCCCACGCATCGCACCTGTGCTGCAAGTTTCCCAAACGTATCACCTGCAGTGTGGAACCGTCATGAAGAATTGACTTATTACTCCCCATACGGACCAGAATCGACACAACCCTTCCTCTGCGTGCAGCAGGACTGTCGCATCGCCTCACCAAGGTCTCAGGAGTTGACGCATCTCTTTGTTTCTGACTGCAGCTGTTTGGCCTTGTGAATTTTGATGCAATTACAGGTACTTTGTGTAAAAGTCAAGTATTCATAGTTTTCTAAGGTAAAAGTTCTTGAAACCTTTTTAAAGTCATATTTTTTACTGTGTATGTTGGATTTTTGTCGTTTTGGTCTTGTTTAGTTTAGATAAAGATATTTTATTTTTCTAAACTGGTGTGGTGTTCTTTTGTGGTGTTTTCACTGTTACTGTGTGTGTTAGTACAAATACTTTACACATTGCCTTTGGGATACGCCTGTCTGCTCATGCCAAGCTACCTAGGGGGTGAGCAGGGGTTATCTAAATGTGTATCCCCCTTACCCTGACTAGAAGCAAGGGTCCCTTTATGGCCAAAGGTACCTACCTCTGCTAACTAGAAACCCCCATTTCTAACACTAATTATTTGTATTGGTTGATGTGGAAGTAGACTGATTTTAATTCAACTAAATATCTTTCTTATGTTTATGAATGGGTGTGTCAAAGCCCTTTACTATGTTGTTGGTGTGCTGGGTGGTCAGATGTCCCTTGATGGGTCTGTACCAGTTGGTTTCTAAATAGGCAGCACAAGCAAGGTATGTAGCCATAAAAGGATGCTGCTGTGCATAAGAAGGTGATATGTAGATGTCTATGTTAGCTTTATCTTAATGTTTCTAAGAGGTCCTTGATGTGGTGAGGTTAAAGCGTTGTTGATTTGGCAGTGCTTTACCACTATATTTTACTTTAGGACTGTGTACAAGCATGTCTCTAGGTTCGGCCTAACACATCGTGGTTGTGGAACCTATAGTTGCCAATGGAAAGGGGCTGTGTAGTGTATATTGGTGAAAAGACAGTACCAACAAAGGAATAAATGCATTTTGTTGACTATGTGTGTGGAGGATAAGTTCTGTACTGTTCACTGATGGGGTTGAGGGTTTGAGTTGTGTATCCTTGGTTGGGCCACATCACACCAACCACCTACCATGTGCCACTTTGTATGCATATTGGGAGATATGGGAAAGGAGGCCTATTGATAGTTGTGTTCCTCGGTGGGAGAAAAACACAGAAAGGCAACACATACAGAACAGTGCATGGGGAATATGGGAAGGATTGAGAACAGGCTGTCTGACAGGAAGTTGAGGGGAACAGATGAGGGAAAGAGGTGATGGAATGCAGGTTAGGGGCATAGAGATGAGGATTGAAGTGAAGAGGCAGGGGAAGAAGGAGGGAAGAAATGGGAACAAGTTTTACCTTCTGCTTTAGTCACTATTTTGAAGCAGGATATCCTCCAGTGGGAAAGGACTCTGCATGGCTGGATTCCTTCTCTATGAGGATGTTCTTTTCGTCATGGTAAAAAAGCTCAAAGTAGGGAGATGAACCAGGAAGTATTGCATTCTGACACCACAGCTTTTATGAGTATCGTTAGCACCTTGTCCAGGCCTTCCCAGGAATGAAAACATTCCTAAGACCCAACTTTTGAAGATGCTAGGGAGTGTCATCTGAGTCAACCCAACAGCTCTCAAACAACCAGGAAAAGCTTGTAGGGTCAAGGTTACAGTAGAAGGCAAAACCAGTCACTAATTCCAGCAATGTCCCTAGCAGCTTCCAATTCAGTCTTTTCCCAAGTGATCAACTGGTTCTTCCACGAAGGAGCCCCTTACTTCAGTCTTTTCAGTTCCTGAGGCTCAGCCAGACGGATCCTTGGTAGTAATTCCAAAGTAAAGGTACTAGGATGGATATGATTCCCTTCATCCTCGAGTGAGGCATGCAGGGAGCAGGTAGATATCCTCTTCTTCAATTAGTCTATCCCAGGTTCAGTTTTGTTTTGAGGTGCTGGTGGTGGGAAGGCCTTTTATAAGATACGCTGACCAGTGACACCTAATCTAAATCTACCATTTTACCCGTACCCCAATTTGCCAACTTTTGCAGTACTTCAATTTGCCTTACTGCAAATCAGTTCCAGAAGTTTCTTTTTGAACCTTCCAAGCTCTAATTTCCCATCCAGAGTCTGTCTTAAGAAAAATATGGAAAACCCCCTGAAAACCAACCATGGCTGGTTCTGAATGTAACAGAGTAAGGTTAGCTCGTAGTGGAGCAGCTGCAAAGGCTCAATGTCAATATAGTATAGCCTTAGTGTAAACGTGCTACTGTAGAAAGTTTCAAATAGATCTTTGTCCGGTCCATCTGCTGCTCCTATCCACTGTCCTCTCCCATATTCCAAATTAAGGCCTCCGTGATTACACCTCCTACCTTACTTGCCAACAGGCCCGTTGCTATATTCTTTCAGGAAAATATTTTCCTACCTCATCAAAGTTCTAATTACTGCCACTGGACAGAAGAGAGAACACAAAAGAGGTAAACCAATTAAGGTTCCCAGGCAGAAATAAACCAGTATTTATGGAATAATTTTAACAGCATATTTAACAAAAATGTATGGTCAGCACTGAATTAGATTTTTGATACATATGCGCTGGTAATATCTGTGTTATTGTTCTGGCCATATGACATTTATTAATAACCTGGCTTTAACCATATTTAAATCTACTTTAGTCTATGCAACGTAAAGAGTTTTGGTATCCTGTCACTGCCCATAAAAATCAAATTAAAGGTTAGGCTTGTTGCACGTTTGCACATTATGTACCCAAGCCTTTGGGGGTGGTGTGGGAAATGCACTAATTATTGGCAACTTAGATAATGTCAAAATTAGATTTTGTATGCATGTGAATAGAGTTTCCTTTTATAAGGGTTTGACATTGGTTGACAGTGGTTTAGTGCTGCAGTGGCAGGCCTAAAAGGACTACTTTCACAGTTACATATGTGAGCCAGGCAAATGTACATTGCAGGTCTTTTGTGCTATATACCTTTTGTGTGGCTGATGCATTTCTTATACCATGTTTGGGTGGCATCACTTGAAGAGATAAAAATGGCAATTTGAGTTTACCAATTTTAAATTCTCTTTAGGGGTTAGATTAGATTTAGTAGTAGACTGCATAGGAGACTGCCACCACCCAGAAGCAGAATGGGCAGCAAATCCAGTCAGAATAAATGTAGAACAAGGCAAACAATGTATTTCCCTACAAATAGCATTCCTTAGAAACTTCAATCTTTTCCTTATTAGAATTCTAAACAGAACAAACAGCAGGAGCAGTGAAAGAATGGTGATAAAAGCATGCTACAGTGTTGGAACAGAATATTCTGCTGCATGGTAAACAAGTGTGTACCCTTGCCTGAGAACATGTGAAACTGGTATCCTGATTTTAATTTTGACCCCTGTGCCACTCTAATCTAGTCAGTGTACACAGGCTCAGACCTGTCTCTGACAAAGCAAGATCCAGATCTTTTTCCTTAAACTGGACAGGTGCACCAAGCATACCATCATAGTAGGCAGTGGATTACTGTCCATTTCCTGGGTGTATCACATAAAGTGGTTGTACCAGTGTGACTATAGGTTTTTCCTGTTTCAGTGAGACTGCTGTTTACTGACCCCTCTTGCATAAGGCTTTGCTGTCATGTAAAAAACTGGCACTGACATCCTGTGTGCATGTCAAGTCCATGCATGTCTGTGTGCAGTGCATTTGTAGCACATATTTGGTAGAAGCGCTCTGTGTGTTGTGTGAATCTGAGTACTGGGGACAGTGAAATCTATGTTAGATGACCCTTGGTTTTGCATGGATGGAGGTTGAGATGAGCTTCCCCAGACAGTGGATTTCCTGCATTGCTGTAGATGTAGACCCAGACACTGGAGTGAGGAGGGGATAGAGACAGCGTTCCCTTTAGAAATTCCATGAAATGCTTGTTAGCGAATGAATGCTGACTAGTTCTTCCTGAGCACTGCCATTTGGTGAATGGGAGGGTGAGGCTTTGGACTGTAGGTTCTGTTGTTCACGGTGGAGACGTTTCTAGACAGGGCTGGCATTTTGTCTGTCTCTTATTACTGTGTCAGGAAGGCTGATGACAGCCAGGTGTAGAGATGTGATACTTTATTGTTACCTTCTTTGAGAACCCTCACTTCTCACAGAGGCTGCTTCTGGAGAGCAGCCTGAACATGTCATTTGAAAATCCAAAGCAGTTCTGTAGCCTCAGGCAGATGATCCACATCTCTTGTCTGGAAAATGTCTAACCAACTGGGATCCAAACCACCACCCCTTTTGCTGCAGTCAAATGTTTTTTTAACACAGAAGAGAGTGCTGTTAAGCGGGGTGGTGTCTGCATGACAGCCAGCCTCCCAGAAGTGAGGGGACATCTGATGTCGACTGCTGTTTATGCTTGAAGAGCTGAGGAGCAGCATAAAGAGAATAAATGCCGATCTGCTGAGAGAAAGGAGAGACTGTCCAGGACGAGCAGCCCAATGTGTTTCCACATAAAACTGACAAACAAAGTGAGCAAGTCACTTGCAACCTAGGCTGCAAAGGGGGTTCCATAGTCTCTCTGCACACAAGATCAAATATTCCTGTCTGCCCTGCAGTTGACTGTGGGCTTGAGATATTGACGCTGCTGCCAGTGGAGAAAATTAAAGTCACACCATAGCCAAGCTTGAAGCCAGGCTAGATGTGGAAACCACAGCTGTCATGGAGGCATCATCAGAAAGAAACTGAAATGCAGGGCAACCAAGAGCAGGTAAATGTGGGAATCATCCTCTATACAGGGGCAGAGATTGTTACAAACAGCTAAGACTGCCACTCTGCTTAAGAGTAGTGCTTAATTTGAGCCGGTGGTTTTCAATGCTCAGCACCGGTACTTAATTGCCAACTATGGCTCTTTTTTCGATTAAATATCTTTATTGGTTTTCTTGAGTTTAATGACAGAGTAGAGTTTTCATAGGTAGCACATCTGCTCATACACAACTACATTATGTAAGCATTTGTCTCATTGGTATCAATTTACATAAATTCAAATACAGTACACAATGGCTTTTAGTCGTTCTTGTAGATGGCCTATAGTTGTTTAACACTGCATGCTACTTCCTGCTAACATTTGCGTTCATTTGCAATTCCCAATTCACATGTAGTTACGCCCATTATATTGCATTTATATCTTATTTAGTCAGACGTCTGCAACAGGTGGTTTGAATCGACAACCCACTTGGAGAATAGGGGCTTGTATTGCAACTAACCATATTGTGGGAGATTGTGCGGAAAAAGAAGGGTGGGTTATAAGACATATTTTACTCAAACTTCAAAACTAACAATAAATAAAAAGAAAAACTGCCATCACATTACAACGAAAAGGAGATATATTGCATCACCAGGCCTTCACATGCTCATCTCGATCTGGGCCCTACAGTGGCTCGTAAGGATGGTATTTGGGCTCATTAAAGCATTAGAAACCTCTATCATCTAGGCTATTGTCTAGTGACTATGGGTTGGGGGGGTACATAACGAATGGCCTAGGACACAGACGTACTGCCACGTAGGACGCATCATTGTCCATGGTTACTTAATGTCTCTGGGTGTGGAGCAAACTGGGATTGGGTTAGGTATTGACAGGAGGGGCACCTGCACTATTCCCGTCTGTCCCATTCTTAAAGACCGTGAATATATTATCCCAGTATTGTGCTATGGGGTACTTGCGGAGTCCTGCTGTTTCCTCCCTATGTAATGTCATGCTTTCCGTCTGCGCCCAGATCGTGAGTGACCTTTCCCAGCTGATCGTTCCCGGGGGAGTATTAAATTTCCACTTCTTCATAATTAAACGCTTCGCTACTATCAGCCCCAGGTCCCAGAACCGTGACGTGACTTTGTTTTTTTTTAGATCTGGCGTAAATCTCTAGTATGTGCACTTCCCATGTGTGTGGCAAGGTTTAGGTGCAGCGTGCAAGTGTCGCGGCCACTTTCTGCCAAGAGTTGTGTAAAGAGGCGCAATACCACAGCATGTGGAATGAGTTTGCATTAAGGTGCTGGCACCGAAGCATGCAGATGTAGCGATGTGGAAGTATCTGTTTATGTTACTGGGTGAAAGGTACGCTCTTTGTACAATGTATGTTTGGATCAGTTTAAATTTGGAGCTTCTTGGGATGCATGTGGAACTGGCCAAAATAGCACTCCATTCCTTTTCTGTCCATGGTATGCTTTTCCAAGCTGGTGCGGAGACTCAGCATCGGTTTCAGTGTATGAGTAAGGAGAGCTGCCACTAGCCAGTGCACTATGTGTAAACCCGTCCCCATGACATGCAGGCACTGAAATAACAGGTGTGTAGGCGGCTCAACCGTCATATCCCCCAAGAGGCCGACAGGGCTCTAATTAGGGAAGTATGTAATAGAAACTGTCCTGCCGGTAACCCACTGTCCCTCGCCAGGGCATCCCTAGGAGTGGAAGTATCGGAGTGTATGGGAGCGTTGGATTCGCCTGTAGCATTTGTGCGCCAGTGCTAAGTGTAATTGAGATGGTCGTAGGGGCTTGGCAATGGGATGGAAAATGTGGTAGATGCGTAATTGGGTCCAGGGCTGCTGCAGAGTCGCTGTGTCTTCCAATCCCTTGCCTCCAAGCCACTTCGTCACCCACTGTAGCTGGGCCACTATATAGTACAGCTCCAAATTAGGGACTGCCAATCCTCCCTGACTGGCGGGGGCATATAGCTTCCACAAGGCTACACGAGGCCTGCCTTTGTTCCAGATTAAGTCCCGAAACATACGCTTCAGCTAGCGGAATATTCGGGTCGGGACATATATCAGAAGATTCGAGAAATAATGTAATAGTTTTGGGAGGGTGATCATCTTGATCAAGGTGATGCGGCTCATGACATTTAGGAGCGACTTCCAGAATTGTACCTGAGCTCTGACCGCTGATATTGCCCTCGTTAAATTGCCTTCTAATAAATCGGCAGGTGTCTTGTATATGAAGATGCCAAGATAGCGAAACGTGGTAGAGTACCACGGGAGGGGAGATCCGCTGAGGAGAACTTCTGTTTCGACCGTGTCTGCGCTAAAGGGGTAAACCCCCGATTTCACCCAGTTGACCCGGAGGCCTGATACTGCTTCAAAGGCTGCCAGTGCCTCTGTTATGGATGACGGGATGTCGTTAATGTCCCGAACATATAATAACAGGTTGTCAGCGTAGAGAGAGACAGCATGCATTCCATCTCCTAACTCTATATCCCGTGCCTCTCTATCACTGCGAAGTACCAACGCTAGTGGTTCCATGGCTAGGCAGAAGAGAAACGGGGACAGGGGACAACCCTGGCATGTTCCTCGTATGTCCCGAATAGGTTCTGAAATGAGCTTGTCGGTCCTAACCCGAACAATAGGCCATTGATATAGCAGCTGAACCATTCTCATGTAATGATCTCCAAGATCGTATTTACGGAGAACCGCCGCTAGATAGGGCCATTCCAAAGAATCAAAAGTCTTCTCCAGGTCCAGCACCAGGCAGCCTGAGCGGGGGCCATGTGTGTACCGCGTAATGCTGGACCCTAAAGAGCCTGCGAATGTTGAGCGAGGTACTCCTGGCGGGCACAAAACCGTTTTGATCCGGATGCACCAACGTTTTCACAATGGGCGAGAGATGCTTTGCAAGTATGGACGCAAAGATTTTGTAGTCGGTATTCAGGAGCGCTAAAGGGTGATAAGAGCCTAAGGATTCAAGATTCTTATCGGGTTTGAGAAGAGACACCAGTAAAGCCTTGTTTTGTGGGTCTGCACGAGTGGATTCATCAACTGCAGTTTCAAACAACTTCATCAGTTGCGGTACCAGTATATGTACATAGGCTTTGTAAAATTCAGTCGGTAGTCCATCAGGACCCGGCGACTTCCCATTGGAGAGTGAGAATATGTTGTCCCAAATTTCCTCCGGGAGGATGGTGTCGTTCAGCTCCTCTTTTTGGGCACGTGTAGGATGTGGCAGTGTTATCCCTTCAAGGTAGAGCTGCAGCTCCAAGGGTGTGGCCTGCATGCAAGATTTGTATAGGTCCCGATAGTACAACACAAATGCATCATGTATGCCTCGCTGTGTATATGCTATGCCTCCGTGCGCCGTGCGCACCATTGCTATCGGAGCCGACGATTCGTTCTGACGGACAAGCCATGTGAGTAGTCTCCCCGCTTTGTCCCCCATGTGGTGCGCCCGCGCTGAGTGCGCTGTATAATTAAGACATCTCAACCACTCTAACAGCCGTGAATGTTCTTCCCTGTGGCAATCAAGCCACCTTGAGGATCCCTCAGCGGCTTCCTGCTCACAGGAAGCCGCTGAGGGATTGTGTCTCTAAACTGGTGAGGTATTTTTCTAGCTGACCTCTGATACCCGCCTGCGCCCCAAACAATGCCCCCATACGACCACTTTTAGAGCCTCCCATTCTAGCAGTGGTGACGAGGCTGAACCTGCATTCTCGTCGAAATATTGTGCCACAGTGGTGGCCAGTAAGTCTCGGAAGGGCGCGTCCAGCAACACAACTGGTTGAAGTCGCCAGATGGGGATCGGTGGTATCCTGCCCTACCACTCCAGCTCCATCACATGCAGATTATGGTCTGAGTGCGTACGCCCCATGTAATGTGACACAGCGATACAGGGTAAGAGAGCATTGGTTACCATAAAGTGGTCCAGTCGTACGTGAAGGCCATGCGCTCCCGAATAATAGGAATATACTCTATCCAGAGGGTTTCGATGTCGCAAGGCATCTGTCAAGTGCCAATGTGTAGCCCAGTTATTCAGTGCTTTCATGGCAGTGTGTGTGGCTGTACCAGGCAAGGGAGGAAAGGACCGGTCCAGTGATACGTCTAGTACACTATTGTAATCACCACCTAATATCATAGGAGCATCATGCCATGTGGTTAGTTTGTGGGAGATGAGTTCAAAATAAGCTTCTTGGTCAGTATTGGGAGCATACAGCGAGGCAATAATCACCTGTCTGCCATCCAGCTCACCTTTAACAATGACATACCTACCCTCCGCCTCTATATAGGAGTCCACCACTGGAAAGGGAGTCCCCTGTCTCACCCATACCAGAACCCCTCATGCATACGCCAAGTATCCTGTGGCATATAATTGTCCCCTCCAGTGTCTGTTTAATCGTGCCACTTCAGGTTTGTGTAGATGCGTCTCTTGGAGTAGTTCTATGTGTATGTGGTGGCGTTTCAGATATGAGTAGATGTTGTCGTGACGGGTCATGTAAACTCCTCACGTTCTAGGTCCCTAAGCTTATCGGGCCATAATGTCTGAGAGAGAGGAGCACCCAAGGCCTAGTCAGGCCGAGGGGTGGAGAGAGCTAGCGACGGGCCTATACAAGTACGTGCAGAGTTTTCGCCACCATGTGGGCCTATGGAATGGTCAGCGTGTTGTGAAATGTAATAGATGACAGAACAAACATTTAAACCATATTCCTTGAGAAATACCAGAAGGACGAGTGTGAAACAGGCAACTGCCCCAACAAACAACAAGAGTAGCATACAGTCAACGTCTGGGGGGGACCAGTATGCACAGCAATATACTATGTGTCAGTAGCTGAGGATTCGTCTCTGCTAGCTACCCCTTTGCCCCGGCCAAGTATATACATTCTAGGATTACTGCCTCTATATCATATATAATGTTCCCTTAGGGGCAGGGGTCACAGGGGCACCCCGCCTAGATGTGCCGGAGCTAATCAAGTGGTAGAACCCTGGCATCCCACCTGTGGCTGCAGCAGCAGCGCAACAATGGAAGCCTAACATCTCAAGTCAGGGAGTACAATACACAAGTCATAGGAGCCATAATACTTGTGTTACAGTGGACGACAGTCATTGCTGGATTAGCCGGAACCATATAATAATGGCAGAAGAGTGTTTGAAGTTCAGCCTATATCATTGAAAGTCTGTGGGGTGATCTGGGGCAGATCACAGGAGGTTTGGGAGGCAGAGAAACTGTCTGAGAGATCATCATCACTTGGTGGCTCTTGCTGGTCGGCGGTTAAATTAGTCTCTTCTTCGTGTGCCCCGCTGATATTCGCCACCACATGTAGGGCCTGTTGTTGGCCGCTGAGGATCAGTTCCGGGGCAGGACTGAAGGACTGAGAGGCAAGGGATTGGGGTTTCTTCCGTCCCCTGCGGCGACATCGTGAGGAGGCTTTGGGCGTCAACTCTCTCCGGCCCGCAGAGAGGGCCCCGCCCCCTGAGGAGTCGTAGGTGTCCAGCCATTCTTCTGCCCCCACTGAGGTTGTAAAGAAATGGGTTTTTCCAATCGCTATCACCCTAAGTTTCACCGGAAACAGCAACGAGTATTTGAAATCACATTGTCGGAGTCGCAGGTTCACTGCCATGAATGAATAACGCTGTCTCTGAACTTGCACTGTGTAATCAGGAAAGAACATGATTTTATGATTATCCACTTGCACCTCCTGCAACTTTTTTTTGTTCCCTGGAGTACTGCATCCCTTTCTCTGTAGTTCAGCAAGCGAATCAGGCATGGACAAGGGTTAGAGCCCAGTGGGAGAGGCCTGGCAGGCACCCTGTGTGCCCGTTCGACAACAAAGTATGGAGAGAGGGTGCCCTCGGGCAGCAACGAGCTGATCCATTGTTCAGTGTAAGCTACCACATCTCTCCCTTCTTTTCCCTCCGGAAGGCCCACCACGCGTATGTTGTTGCCTCGGGTGCGACCTTCTGCATCTTCGGCCCTTTCTTCGAAGAATCCGACGCTGTCAAGAAGGCTCTGAATCTGTTTCTCCTCTGTGGTGACTCTTGGAGAGACATCGGCAATGACCGCCTCGGCAGAGGCGGTGCAGTCCGCTAGCTTTCGATGGTCCGTGTGAAGTAGGGTAAGGTCAACTGCCACTTTGTCAATTTTATCTTCAAGGGAGGCGCGGAACTGGTTCATGGTTTCCCCAAGCTTTTCAACTGCCGCTAATACAGCATCCAACTTATGCGACATCGGATCCACTGCATCTGCGCCAGCCATCTTATCAGCCTGGGCTTGGGTCTGCGGGGGTGGGGCTGCAATACCTCCGATGCATGTCTTCGTGCACCCCCCTCATGACATGGGGCCTCCGTGTGCCTCCGGAAAACAAGTAAGAGGCTATTTGCAATATGGCACGTATTAGCGTGGAAGAGGTCAGTGTGGTCGGCCTCATGAATGTGGCGCGGGAAAGAAAAACTTCACCTTCTATTCCCTTCAAGGCCTCCCCCTCCAGGGCGCGTCTCCCTCCAACCAGGTGCTCCCACGGCCTCAGGACAGTGGTCTTCAGTCCCTGCGACACGATGCGCCTTATATGCGCCTTGCAGTCCCAGGCAGGAGGCCCCCAGCGAAACAGAGTGAGGCGGACTCGTAGGGCTGTGCAGCAGCGAGCCTACTGCTGTCAGGGCCAGGAGGCTGCTCCCATGTAAAAGGACTGCGCGCTGGCATTATCAACGCCTCTATAGTGAGTTGGCCCCCTGGACAAGGCCGAGCGCTAATTAGCGCGCGCCGCCATTATGGCGGTCGGACCGGTCCCCGGGGAAAAGGAGGAGGCGGGAGCACTCCCACCTCCCCCATTATGCGTCCAATAGGTGGCGTTCTGCGGGGCGTGAACCAGAAGCACTTTAGTGCTTCCGGTTCACGCGCGCATCCAGCGTGGGGGTCCGGCCGGTTTTGACCGGCCTGGCCCGTGCCCTCCCCCTTAAAAAGGGGTGTGGGGAGCAAAACAGTCTCTTGTTCTGCTCTCGGGCACAGCACCCGGGCATGCGCATCAGGGCGCAAGTATGCAGAATTTCTGCAGCCCCCGTTATAGAGTTTAAGGCACAGGGCGCAGGGGGGCCCAGGGGAAAGTATCCGTCCGATAAGCTGTACCCCCTGCGCAAGCCAACTCCGGCGAAGTAATTTCGCGTAGTTTGCTAGTTTGCTGGGATCTGGAGGCTGCCAGTCATTGACCATGCCGTAGGCTCTAGAGGGGACACGCAGAAAGTGAATATATGCATTGTTAGATTGACGGTAGGAGTGTCGTGTGTATTAGAAGTTAAGGATAGCCATGTGACATCATCGGTCTAACAATGTATTTGGCCTTTCTGCGTAATTGTACATAATGTTAATAAATAATGTTTTTTAATTTTGCAATAAATACGGCCGGGGGGTTACACCCCCCTAATCCAAAAAATTCAAAAATTGGTGTGGTCTCAATACTTGCCTTGAAGGAGGGAGGGAGACCTCATCTGGACAAGGGTGTGGGTACGAAAGGTAAAGAGGGGACTTGGAGGAGTACCAGGCCATATGCATCCCCACTCCAGTTCTCACCGTCTGTAGGTGGCATCCATTATGTCACCAGTCCTCACAGGTCAGTAGTGTCTCCTCCTTGTAGCTACTTGCCAACTCTCTGCCCACAGAAGCCAAGAAAGCGTGCCATGCCTGATGCTGGGAAGATATGCAGCAAGTAGTGTGTCAGAGTCCCAGGCCTCGTCTCAGAACTGCTCATTTCCATGGGAATCGCATCGCTGTTGGGGAGAACCACTCTGTGACTGCTGTACCACCTTCAGGGGGTACTCCGACATCAGGGAGATTCAGCCGCTAGGCACCGCCGCTACAGCAGAGACGGCCGTAGCGCGAAGCACGATGCTGCGCCACAGATCTGGGCCTAGGGGGCGTAGCCAATCCCCAGCGTTGCATGGCGAGTGGCGCCCGGGGCAGTGAGCCCCATCTGAGCAGCTCCGATGATGGGGAGGCGCGCCTCAGTACTCCGGGTCTCCTGCTTCTTGTTGCGACACCCGAGCCTCGGGTCCACTCCCGGGGTGCTCTCGGAGGTCAGTGACCCCTTCCGGATGCCTGATTGCAGATCTATGTGGCTGGTAGCAGGAGCCTGCGACAGATCTCTACATGAGCACGTCCGTCTCCATTGCTGGCTAAGCCAGCCCCTCATTGCCAACGCTGGCTTTTATGACAGTTTGCCACATGGTTGCACAGTTTATCTGATTTAGATATCATCACAACAACAGGTGTTCAATATACAATAAAAATGGCTAACACCTGTTTCCCAAGCCATTCTTATAGCTTTGGTGGCCTGGAATAGTCTAAAATGTCACACTTGTAGGTGTAAGATGGTTAGTAGTTGTATAGGTATGTCATTGGCAGGGCTGGCAAGGGCAATTGGTGGTGCAAGCTACAGTAGTCTCTTCACGAAAGACCTGACACTTATTTATTGAGCGCTGCTTAAGAGTTTTTAACAAAGGGCTGAAAAATACATTGGATCTATTCCTCCAATAACTAGAGAAACTGCTTTCATTTATCTTCACCTGTGCTAAATCATTGTCTACTCTGTATAGTATTGGCAATTGTCGATATACAAACTTGACCATAGCGAGCGGGAATTAAAGTGGCGCTAGTGAAAGGGGGTGTAGGGCTTCACTGTTAGACGCAACTGAATACAACCTTCTATTGTTAACTATTGAGTTCTGAGTTGTTGCCCCTCTCCACCCCCACTCAATACTCACTGGGAATTCTGTGACTGTGAGCTTTCACTACCTCGAGTGTCAAGTGCAGAAAGAGTTGTGCTTGGGCAAGTTTGCAGAGCCATATCACCAGTGTAAAACGACCACAGCCACTGCAATTGGGTCCCAGTAGCCCCTATCTACACTGTAGCCTCCCCTAAACAGGGTCTGACACATAGCACAAACATTATGCTCTCTATTAATGTTCTAAAAAAAAGTAAAAGAAGTCAGCTCTATTAGAAACTCTCACATGTACAGACTAGCTTCCGAGCATATACGTATTTTACAACATAAAGGGCCAGATGTAGGTGGCCAAATGGCTAGCGCTAACGCTGAAATTCCCAGCATTTCAGTGTTAGTGCTCGCTATTTAGCAGCGAGCAATGTAGGTAAGTTGAAACCTACTAGCAAAATAAGGAATCACAGAATTGTGATTTCTTATTTTACTCTTGCATTTAAGGAATCGCAAATTACGATTCCATAAATGAAATGTAAGTAGCACAAAAGAAAGTGCACTTTAGCCTTAAGAAATCACTAATTACCACCAACTTCAAGTTGGTGGTAATTAGCGATTTCCTTTAAATAAGCACTTTTTTGCTTTTTTTTAAGTGCCATGTGGCACACATTCATGCCCTTAGGGCATGTATGGGCACCACATGTGTACACATGCACATTTCAGGGATGCAACAGGGCGTCCTTTTGGAACCCTGGCACCCTTTAAATTGCTCCCGCTATTTGCGAGTGCCTCTTGCGGGAGCAATTCCTATTCATTCCTATGGGCCTCTTGGCCCATAGGATGAATGGGAAGGTATTCCTTAATTGCGAATCACAATTTGCGATTCACAGTTAAGGAATATTAAGGAATCGCAAAAAATATTGCGATTCCTACCTACATGTCATTTTGCGATTCCTTAATAGCGATTCCCTAAAAATCGCCATTAAAGAATCGCAAACATGCATTTACCTACATCTGGCCCAAAATCTTGAGAAAGAAGTTGTGCTCTAGCCAGCTGGGTTTTGAAAAGAGGGACACATTAGAAACAGGCTTTGCTTGCTCATCTGCATTATGAAATGAGGAGCAGTGTAGAAAGATACAGAGAGGTGTACCCCATCTTCAGGTTTTTCAATGAGAAGATTCATCTTAGGAGAGACGAACTAGAGGCACATGGAAATGTCTACTTAAAGAGATGTACTGTTAAAAAACAAGCAAGTTCCCTGTTAGAAAACAATCTGTTTCTAGTCGCATTTCCTCTCCATGTACTCAAAGAGGGTGATGGTGACTAAAGTTCATATTTTCTAGCAAACATATTATGTTAAATGAACAGACCACCCAAGCTATTGAGTGAGAGCCAGAACATGCAGTGTGTAACGTTAAAACTGCCACCGCCCCAAAAAAATAGTTATTGGAAACTTGAGAAAGGTAGACTGATGGTTCATTGATTTGTGCAGGCGCTGCTGAAACTTTGAGTGCTCTGCAGGCCACATATTTGAACCCAAAACGTTGAGCAGTACCACCTCAACACTTCACATCGGCAGAAGTGAGTTATAAAGTTATATAAAAAGTCGCAAGTCGTTGTTAAGGGCCTGATTTATAGTGTGACAGATTGGTACTCCGCCATAAATCTGTCCGCCTTACTTCAAGTGCATTAAATCCTAATGCATGTGTCATAAGGCGGATGGGATAGCCCTCAGGTTTGGGACAAAGTACCATCCACCAAACTCTGAACCCGGCCTTAGGTGTTGGGCACTAGTAAATGCTGAGCAGGCAGTGCGGGAACTGTTAATCCTGTACCATTAACCTAATGTGATGTGTTTATCTGGACATTACAGAAATTAGCGACGCTCAGTTAATAAAGTTTCTGTGCTACTGAGAATCAAAAAGAGAGCATAGTTTGCATGTATTCGACACTGAAATGACTGTTTCCTGTCTAAACCCTGAAGACGAAAATAAATCTCTCTGGTATGGACATGTAATCTCATACCCTTGAGGATTTAGGCATGCTAATTTAGAGTTTGGCAGGCTGTTGATATAAGAAGAATGTCCTGTCTGTCATATTAAGAATGTCATTGAGTATGATTGATACACTTGTAACACCACAGAAGGCTATGAAGTTCTAAATAAGACCTAAGCATTTTAGATAGAACATCAGTCTCATACTTCGGAGCATTCTGATTCAGCCACAGTAAGGGTTGCAGGTACGGGTGAGTGATCTGCATGAAAATGATGCCTATCATGTTAAAAACGCTTGCCACGTTTTGTGCGTGAAAACTGTACGCGAAAACTGTATGCTCTTGTATACATACAGTCGCAGAATATAGAATTTTTCTATAACATTTCTAAAAATCATGTGGTGAAAATTACTAGTCCAAGTGGCTGCAGCACACATACATATAACAACAGTTCATGTGAAATGAAATCCAGTCCACCATAAGGAAATGTATGCGAAAAACCATAAAGAGGGAAAAAACAAGAATTGCAAGAAATATTATGCGCACATAAAAATACACTGACCTATTTCATGTTTAAGGAATATCTCAGTATTGCTGACTGACATGCCTTGTAGTGACTCCACGAAAGGCATACATTTGTAGGGCAGGGCAAACATTTCTTTCGAAAAAAAGGCCACACATCGATATTGTGAAGTAGCACATTTCAGTGCCGGGTCTTTCTGGGTTGCTCTCATACACCAAAACTACCACCTGGAAACAGGGTCTAAGGGAAAGGATATTTAAAGACCTGCCCACATTCTAATCCCCATAATAAGACTATACAAACACAACAGAATGGGGGGTCTGATAGTAGACAGCACAAAGATTGAAAAAGGAGAACAGTGTGTAGAGTCAAATCAAACCCATACGTTATCAGAGCAGAGTGTGGATAACCATCAAACTTACTCAACCAATGAGACAAATAGTGAGAGCAAAGGCACCTCTCATGATCAGTTTATATCACATGGTATCCAACTCAAGCAGAGGTATGTCTCTTGATCGTAGAGACTGCCTCGTTAGTTAAAGGCTCTATTGCTCCCTTGGGTTGATAGAAAAACGTCAGGAAGACACGTGACAAACTGTGACCACCAGATAAAGTAGAAGTGCAGTGCAAAAAGAAAGATGTGAATTCTAAAAAGGGATTGTGTGAAGAGTATGATGTAATTCAACTCACTCCACACATCTCAATTAAAAAGGAGTGTAACAAAATAACCAGCAGTTGCTCTCATACACCACATCCTTCATTCTGCTTCAAACCAGATGACAATCGGTCTGAGAGAAGAGTTCAGTGAAAAATGATGTTTACTATTATAGGTCGTCGTCATAAAATGACTGAATAAAACATGAAATACAGTCCACAACTGTTGACCGTGCAATCACCGTTGATTAGACACAGTAATTTGGACTTGTATCAATTTATAGCCTAGTTTACCATCTAGCACTACTGTCCACGGGGTGGCAGAGCACTTTCTAAAATATGGCATGTTAGCATAAAATCTGCCATTTAACAATACAAATATATGAAAGAGGTAGAATAGTCTCAAGCATAAAACATAAGGCAGCCTGCAGAAAGTACGTAAGGAAATAAACTCTACATCATTAATGGCATATAATAGCAAAAGATAAATAACAGCATTTAATAGGACAGAGTGTAAAGCAAGGGAGAGAGCTCTCTGCAGGGAATGAATGTACCTGTCTTAAAGTTTGAGGAGGTAAGGTATGCTCAGATAGTATTCCTTTGCTGAGATCAAAAGGTTTGCATTTAGAGTACAAGTCTCATATGACTCAGTAAGATATTCAAAATGTGTATGCCTTCAGTGAGAAAATGTGCTTTTCATGACAAATCAATGTTATAAGAAGCTGCGTTGAAGCGCTTTTTAGGGTTTTGGTTTTGCTGGGCAATTCGAGCTTATGCTCGTGTTAAAGGGTTAAGTAAGATAAAGTGGCTGGCCTTGTTTGAGAAGCAAAACATACAAAATATTCGGATCTATCCATTACTATAGTAAGCAGTGCTTTCTATTGCTACAGGAGCCGAAGTCTGTTGGTACGAAATCCCTCACCCACCCTCAGGTGGCATTCTTCATCATGGGGTTCTTCCTCACATCACAACCAAACGGCGTTGTGCAGGTGTGGGTCGTGCAGGCAAGAGCAGCGGGGCGCCTGTGGGGGGGGGTCGACATTCGATGTCGAGGGAAACTTAAATAAAAAAAAAGAAAACCACTCACTTTGCTCTCGCTGCTTTGCCGACTTGGCGATGCTGCGAACACAAGGTAAGTGGTTTTCTGTTTTTTAAATTAAAGTTCCCCTGGTCATTTTATGTCGACTCTCCCCTCACCCCGCCCCACCGCGCCTACCTGCACAAGCCACACCTGGCATTGTGTGAGCTACAACTCCTTGAATCAGGAGCAGGCACGGCTGGTACAGGTAAGAGCTGTGGGGCAGTGGAGCAGGGTGAGGGGGAAGTCGTCATACAACGGGATAGGGAAAATGAAATTAATTAATTAATTAATCACTTACCTTGGGCTCGCAGCATCACCGTCTCAGAAAGCGGTTTTATTTATTTATTTTCCCTATCCCGTCGTATGTCAATACCTGCTCCCCGCCCCACCGTTCTTACCTGTACTTGCCCCGCCTGATCAGGAGGTGCTTTTTTTAATGGGTGTGCCTTAAGTGACCAGTAGTTATGGGCACAGCGTGCACAAGGGGAAATTAGAGTGAAGTATAACTACCTATTGGTGGGACTCCACTAATGTTTTCTGCCCCCACAGGATAGCACAGAAAGCAGAGTGTAAGGGAGGATTTCAACCGCAAATCTGGTGCCTGTCTGTGTTGCGAGGTTTGCGGACAATTTACTAGTGCAGACATTGTTGAATATTTAAATAGTAGAAAGAAAGATGTCAAAAACTGCAAAGCTTTCCTTTGACTTTTACAGCTTCACTAGAAAACAACGATTTAATGAGCAGGAATAAACCCTGGACACCTTGATATTTTTAGTAGTCCATAGGTCTAGTGGTAAAAATTGGCACAACAATTTGTTTACATATATACTGGCCTTTGCAGTTTTCACAGATTAAATCAAATCGTTGCCTCCTTCAGGGAAACTGCTGTCTTTGTAGGACCACTCTCATTGCCTTTACATAACAATGGGCTAACCCACAAAACCCGAAGGACCTGGGTAAATTGCGATACAAAAAAACAGTGGTCCAATCGGACAGACAGAAGGAAGAGGATCGTCTAAATGCATGTATGTATCCTAATTCAATTAAAAAACCTCAAATAACTAGAGGATGGGATAAGTATTACTTCTAAAGACAGGGAAGAGTACACACAACAATATCATCTTTCCATCACACACAAAGAAATACACTTAGATGTATGAATTTCAAATTGTATTGATAGTCAACAGAATAAATACATTATTTACATATGATGGTCGCTCCAGAAGATGTGACAAGGTGCTCAGAAAGAGTGCTCATGCGTGAAATTTAAACAAGAAAAGGAAAGGGAAAAAGACCCTTTACATATACCATATTTCTTGGTTGTATGACATAATTTCGACAGACAGAAAATCGACCTACAAATATATCGCAACAAAAATATCGATGTCAAGAATATCGACATCCTATCTACAACATGGTAAGTACAAAAATATCGAAAATTAAATATCGATGTCAAAAATATCGTTATTAAAAATATCGTTTTTCTTTTACTTTAAAAATATATGTAAAATAAACCAAATTATACTTAGAAATTAAATAAACATAATTAAATATATTGTATAATATTTAAAATGTATAAATAATATATATAATTTAATAAAACTTTAATTAAACATACACATATAATATATAATATATAATATATATACTTACTTAATAATTAATTTTAATAATGATTTCTGTAACGTATAAATTATTAAATGTTTTTAAAAATTACCAATACATCTATACACATAAAACAATAACATTAATAAATATTTAATAATTACATATAGCAAATAATAATCAATATTTTTTATGTGAATAATTTTTATTATTAATGATATATTACAATAGCTAAAATAATACAAAACATATTAAATATCAGACACAATAAAACTACTAGTCCAACTCCAACAAAAACAACAGTAAGGAAAATGTTGGATAGCGTAGGGGTAAAAATTACTATTCCAACTCCAAAGAGTGCAACAGTAGGGAAAGCGTTGGATAGCGTAGGGTTAAAATTACTATTCCAACTCCAGAGGGTGCAATAGTAGGGAAAGTGTTGGTTAGCGTAAAGGTAAAAATTACTATTCCCACTCCAGAGAGTGCAACAGTAGGGAAAACGCTGGATAGCGTAGGGGTAAAAATTACTATTTCAACTCCAAAGAGTGCAACAGTAGGGAAAGCGTTGGATAGCGTAGGGGTAAAAATTACTGTTCCAACTCCAGAGAGTGCAATAGTAGGGAAAGCGTTGGATAGCGTGAGGGTAAAAATTACTATTCCCATTCCAGAGAGTGCAACAGTAGGGAAAGTGTTGGATAGCGTAGGGAAAAAAATTACTATTCCAACTACAGAGAATGCAACAGTAGGGAAACCACTGGATAGCATAGGAGTAAAAATTACAATTCCCACTCCAGTGAGTCCAACAGTAGGGAAAGCGTTGGATAGCGTAGGGGTAAAAATTACTATTCCCACTCCAGAGAGTGCAACAGTAGTGAAAACGCTGGATAGCGTAGGGGTACAAATTACTATTCCCACTCCAGTAAGTGAAACAGTAGGGAAAGCGCTGGATAGTGTAGGGGTAAAAATTACTATTCCAACTCCAGAGAGTGCAACAGTAGGAAAAGCGCTGGATAGCGTAGGGGTAAAAATTACTATTCCCACTCCAGATAGTAAAACAGTTGGGAAAGCACTGGATAGCATAGGGATTCTATAAACATAATAACCAATTAAATAATTAGTTATAAAAAAATAGCATATTAATAATTAATTTACAAAATATTTATTATTAAATACCAATTATTTAAAATAAATATTTATATAAATAACTTTAAATTTCATCCCACACTATTACCCCTTTAACACACAACACACTACACATACAAAATACACAATACATTTAAATATCAGTTTATCTATTATTTACAATTAATAATACATTCTTTATAATTAATATACTTATTATTTATTAATTTATACATATTAACTACCAAATTACAATTATTCACAAATTAATTAATAATTAACAATACATTAATTAGCAATAACAACAAATAACATGAAATAATACATTATTTATATTTACTATATTTAACGTACTAATAACAATTAATTACCAATTAATAATTAATTAACTATTAATTACAAATAAATAAAAAATTATCAGTAATTATTTGAATTTAATTACATCCCACCCTATTCCCCTATAAACCCACAACCCACTACACATAAAAATGCACATAATTAATGTAATCATCAATTAATCACTTAATAAAATTAAATCACCAATTAATTAGTTATTAACAATTAATTAATTAACAATACCAATAAATAAATATTAATATTAAACTAATTATAACTTATATAATTAACCAATTAATAAAATTAATTTACAATTAGTAATTAATTAACAATTAATTAATCATAAATACCAATTAAACAATACATATTAATTAATTAATTATAATTAAATTACTTCCCACCCTATTCCCCTATAAACCCACAACCCGCTCTGATACTAAAACGCTAAATTATATTTTAAAGAATTATTAATCTCTAAACATTTATTTTTAAATGTATTAAAATACATTACAATAATCTTTAACATACAAATAAAATACATATTAAAATACATTACACTAATAAAATATGGATATTATTGACATCGAAATTTTTGATTACGATATTACTTACATCTATATTAATGACTTCGATATTATTAACTTCGATAATACTTACCTTGGGGTCGATATTCTGTCCATCGATATTCTTGACTTCGATATTCTTTACCTACGATATTAACAGCTCGATATACTTGTAGGTCAAAATTTAAAACTCGATATTTAGACTAACCACCATATTTCTTACATAGTAGCCTGTCTGTAATGATTATTACTTAGCAATAGTATATTCCCTTTAAACAGAGGTAATTGTTTTAATCATAATTGCCCCTTTGTGAACTAAGTATCCAATCCAGGCTGTACAAAATGTCAGCGTTTCAACCCCGCAAGGGGAGGGAAGGGTCATTCTGAGCCTGAACAGCGGGTCTTCATCAGGACAGGGTGAATTAGCAGGGAGGGAGAAACCTGTGGTGAAAAGGACATGTATCCATCTTATTAAAACCACATGAAAGGGTGTGTTTATGCAGTAGTAAGAACTCTTTCTTCCCTGTGTTATGAAAAACCTCACCTGGAAACAAACATCATCCAGAGAGTGAGCTGGAGCGCAATCAAATAAGTAAGGAAGGCCTGACGGCTCCTCATCGGTGGGGATTATTCTATTCCTATGGATGCAAGATGAAGCCACCATTCATTGTGGAGTCTCAGAGGGGTAAGAACGCACCTCTGTGAATTGCACTCAAATGAGGCTCATCTTAGATTATGTAGAAAACAGGCCTGGGAATAAAAATTCAATAAAGGACCACGCTGTGGTAAGACCAAAAAGTCCCTATTGCTATTTTTAATCATCCGCCAAAATCAAACAATTGCGAGTGTCATAAACGGGGAGATTACTCATCGAATAGACAGAACTGATCCGTGTAATTTAAATGGGGTGGAACGAGGACGGACGTCTCTTCTTTATTTAAACAGATCAGGCTCTGGAAAGATTAAGGAATTAATCAATAGTAAAATAATCGATGTTATTTAAAACCCAAGCAGTGATGTTTGTATCACGGTCAGTGCTTGGCATGCTTTCAGTCCTATGCACAGTGGTGTCGCAAGAGTGTCCTAGGCCCCAGTGAAAGCATAAAAGTGCCCCTTAACTGCTAGTTGCTTAGTGGAACACAGCAATAATTAGGGTTCACTGGGGCCCTGAGGCCTTTGGGCGCCAGTGCCATTGCACCTGTCGGACCATTCAGAGCTACACCTCTGGCCTCCACCAGGCACAATTTCTTGATATTCATTTACCTCTTTTTACAGGAGGTCATTTTACATTGAAGGTTCGCAACAGAACCCCCATCATCTTCCTAATATTCAACTTCATACCTGGTCGTCGCTTTTTACTTCATTTAACTATCACTGACTCAACTATCTGGAATCCCCTTTCCATATGTTGATGTTTTATTGACCATAGTTCATTGAAAACACTAGTGTCTATATTTCACCGTTTTAACGCATGCACAATTTTATTTTGTTCATCCCTTCTCCTACTCCCACGATGCATTACCCCAATTTGATTTTTTGTGAAACTCATACAATCTTCTATATCTCTATTACACAATATATAACTCATTCCACACTCTCCACCTCATATTTCCCCCAAAAACTTACTAATGTCTAAGCGTCTGATCTCAATCACGTGGTACTCTTCGCTTAGGCCCTCATTATTAGTGGCATCTTAATATTGATGAGGCTGGTACACTAGTTCCTGACCCCATCAGAATTATTAGATCAATGGATACATAGTTAACATGTTTACTTTCATCCAGAGAAAGTTTGCTTCTTTCACCCAGAGAAGATGTCTTCTGAATGTCCACTGTGTGTAAGGCAAGAGCAAAATGAGGAAATACTGGGAGAATTGCCCATTAATAATGGACAGTATATATTTACATTATTGTATGCAATATTGCTATCTTACTGAGAAAACCATAATACCAATCACAAATCATATGGTGACACATTCAACTCTAATGGCATTTTGCAACGTGAGAATCTCTCCTCCAACCCTCACCGGCCCATGATGTCAACCCAACTACAGTCATCAAAAGCATGTTTAATGTGCACTTGTCATTCTTTATCTCCCAAAACATTAATTAGTGCATGTTTTCCTGAACGACTAGGGCAGATGGTTTTTTTTTTATATTAGTTTGCCACTCCTACTATTGATCCTGAAATGAAGTAACCTTCTGTACAGCACTCAAGACTTTGCCTGTTTGCATAGTGCTAACCTAGCCAAAGGGAAGAAGAGCACTGTTCATGGTCAAAGACAAGCATAAATACAATGTGTAAGAGGAGAGGAAGTTGGGTTGTGGACGGTTAACACACTGTGACCTTTAAAGAAATGAGTTTTCAACTTTTTCATAAATTATAGCAGCATTGGGGCGTTCCTGAAGAATACAGGGGTGTTGTTCCAGATCCTGGGTGCATAGATGGAAAAGACACGGTTTCTTTTTTACATTTCTTAGTCTTCAGTATGATGGTGTCTGGGCTACAGGTGTGCAGAGATCCAACAGAGATGATGTCTTGCCTGCAAGATAAGTGTGGGTGCTGGCCAAGATATCTTTTAAATAGTAAAGCTGGTTTGAATATGGTGCGGTCTGACAAGGGGAGCCAATGGATTTCCATCAGGATGGGGGTAATGTGATCATATTTCGCCAGGCTACTGATGAAACATACTGCAGCATGTAGGATTGCCCTAAGGGCTGGCTCTTCATAGCGCTTTTTTTTAACCTTTAGTCATGCTGCATAGCAGCTGCACTGGCTAGAAACATAGATGAGATATATTGGCCTTGCCAATGCTTTATTTTTAATCCTTGCTATATGTCAGCTGCACTGCTGTACAACATGGCTAAATATTGACAAAACCAATAGCTCTTGTCTCATAGACGAGACCCATTGACTTTGCCAAAGTTTGTTCAATGATCTTGCAGATGAATGTGTGAGTGATGGCCCTAATAGCTGGTGAGGTCATCAGTGTCTAGTGTAGGAGAGGTAGAATTTGGCCTGACTTGAGAGCTTCCGAGAAGATGCCTTGAGTGTAGGAGGCATTGACAATGATAAGTAGGGGTAAAAGAGTACCTCCAGAAAGAGCTTTTATAAAAGACGATTGTAAGTTTTCATCTTCATAAGAAGTAGCTTTGAAAGTTCTGAGTGTATTGTTGGGATCTGGGAGATGGGGCATTGAAGGCTGACCATTGCAGGATTCTACTGGAAGGGTTGGGTGTACAAACCGAAGCAAGCTTTGTGTTGTTGATGTGTTATCGCACCTTCTGTATTATTTCAGTGAAGAAGTTGATGGCATTGTAGTTTTGTGTAGCGTGATGAACAGGTCAGTCCAGCTGCGGGTTTTTTGAGTTATGCTTCCGTTGGTGGCTTCAGCAATTGTCTTTAAAATGTTCATCTTTGGTTCTTTGACTTTTTTGGAGATATGATGCCCAAGGTAATCTATGCCTTCCTCCTCAAACTTGCATTTGTAGTGATGCAAATTTAAAACCCCTGCCTTGCAGAACCCTCAGTACCTTTGCTAACCTGGCATCATGCTATTACTGTACACCAAAATATTATCTTGAATGTATAATAACCCCTTGATATCCTTGAGCATCACCTTTGTGACACTCGGAAATGCTGAGGATGCTGATGCCGAGCCAAAAAGCATACGCTTATAGTGAAAATCACCCCATGCATTACAAAGGAAGTGAGATGTTTAGAATCTTCACTCTGAGCTACCTGATGAGAAGCGGTAGACATAGCAAGTGTGGTAACTACAACTGCACCTTTCAGCATACATAGCTTCTCAGATATGTTTTGCGGTATCCATGTTACGGTTTAGGTTGTGCAAGTTTGTGCACATATACAATGAACTGTCCCCCTTGTGCACCAGGTCACCAGAGGCCAACCATTCTGACACTTCAGTGATTTCTATGATGTCCAACTCACACAATCTGTCTAGCTCTTGAAGCAAATCATCCCTCAAACATAAGGCCACTCTCCGTACTTCGTGAACCATGGCCATAGTTTCCTTTTAAAACATAAGGCCACTCTCCGTACTTCGCGAACCATGGCCATAGTTTCCTTTTAAAATTATCTTGTGCTGGAACACATTCAATTTATCCAACCGTTCCAAGAAAACTTCTGGAAATTCCCTCACCCAATGGTTTGTAGAGGAAACATTCAAACAACTTCCACATAATATATTATACAGTTTAGATTTATGAATTACATTAACAGGGTGTTTGGGGACCAAGATAATATCCAGCTACTCCTAATCATCCCAACCTAACAAATCCAATTCATATTTTGCAAAATAAATTACACTCACTGCAGTCTTACCTTCAACATCGAGTGCCCAAACAAACTCACCCCCAATTTCAATCTTTTTTCCTCTATACGCAAATACCTTGATGTTGGAGTTCCTTAATTCCAATAGGCGAAATGTTTTGAAATCTGAGACCCTATCATTGTAAACATTGACCCTGAGTCAGCCATGATCTGCATTTCAACCCCATTAACGCATATTTTACAGTCCAAAAAGTCCATTTCGATGAACCAAAAAGAGCCACTTGCTCCTCACACCCTTTAACATGACCACCATCATCTGCTTCCATTTCCTCCATAACATTAAGAATGAAATCACTGTCTCCATTATTCACACCATCATCATCCACCCTCAATACTATTGGCTTTTGTGTACTGCGCCTTAATCTGTATTCTGAAAAAAGAACGATTTTCGTCTTAAGTGGGAAGGGTATGCCAAGATGTGGGTCCCATGCTCACTATACCACTGGATTCAAGCTAGCCTGGCAGATGAGGGGGGATACCCTGAAACCTAAAACATAACAAATAATGCTAGGGGCATCACCAGGCTCTAAAACATCAGTAAAAAGCCTGCACAGGATATTATGGGGCCCGCCTTGCTTGGGGCAGTGAATTATAAATGAGTGTCTCCTGTCACCCATTTATTATTCTTTTTTCACTTTTTTTGTGGGGTGCCCCAGTGCCCAACTGGGACATCCATGTCCTTACTTTTTGTTGGGAGGTGGTGCAAGGAGTCCCAGTAAACCGCAGCCCCACTGGCTCCCGTCAAGCAATAATATGTGCCACACAGGAACTAGCAGTTCGTTTGGTTGGAGCCAGCAACTCGTTTGCTTCTTTTTTGAAAAATCAAACTGGGGTGCCCAGGTGCCCACCCGTGTCATACCATAGCATTATAAAGATGGGTTGTGCAGAGGGGGCCCCAGGGCTCATGCTGGCCTGTCAGCTCCCTAAAAGCAAGCACCATAGGCTGCTGGTAGCCGGCAACTTTTTCCTTTTTTTAAAAACTACTGGGGTGCCCCGGTGCTTACCCGGGCCACCCCACAATATTTCAGGGGGATCCCCAAAGCCCCCACAGCACCATCGGCTCTCCAACCTGCACCCAAACAGGGTGCACCAGGAGCCAGCATTGTTTCTACCCTACTGGAGTAGATTTCTTTTTGCTCTGGCTGGTCTGGGGGGACCAATTCTGTGTTTTTTGCGGGCAAGGAAACTTATGTGCACCCACCCGGTGGGAACAGCTTTCTACTCCTGCTAGGGGGGAGCACATAACAGTCCCTGAACCGCGCTCTTGCAAGAAAGGAAACCACAGTCTCCTGGTGACACCAAACCCAGAGCGACCCGAGGGATGGTGTCACTGGGGCCATACAATGGGTCAGGGATGGAGGCACGCACACTCTATCCCCTTTCAAAGTAAAATACGGCCACGGAATGGGGTCCCCAGGGCCTGACAAGGGCTTGGGGAGGGGTGCCGTGCTCCCCCTCCACTTTTAATTACACACAGGCCCAGGGGATGGGATCCCCAGGCCTCACAAAAGCTCGAGGAGGTGGGCTGCATTCCCCCTCTCCTTTTAATTACAAGCAGCCCTGGGAATTGGGATAACAGAGTCCAAAATAAAGCTCGAAGAGGCCGCATGACCCCTTCCCAAAAAATTGCAAAATACATGGCCCCGGGCCCTGGCCCACACGGGGGCTGTTTTTAGGTCTCGCCTGACCCAGCGCATGCGCTGGTCTAGCGAGACTTATTGAGAGGGCTCCAAAAAGTGCTACCAGTCCAGCCTAGAGCTACAGTGCATGTGCGCGGGCGCGCGCGCCGCGTTTTACCGTGATTACTTTCATTTTCGCACCCACACGGCCGCTTTGATGTTTGATCGCAATCGTGATCACTTAGCTTGCTGCCTCTCAAGAATTATTTGACTAAACATAGTTTCGTTTTTAATGCTGAAGGTTTTCTATACCCCTCGATTATCTCGAGTGCTCTTCCTTACCACCCGTGAAAGAACAGCCGCAGCATTACGGTGCGGCAGTCGCTGTACTATCATGGTATCTAGCTCAAACTAGAACTTGATCGTTTTTTGAATATACGGGAATGCGAAACTTTTTAATGTTCAAGTGTTCCTGATTCCCAGCTTCTAGTTCTTCCTACAATTAAAATGCAAAGAAGCGCAAAAGTTGAGTGATTGTCCTTTCAAATGTTAAAATTTGTAAAGTGAAAATCTTCATTCTCCAAAATTAAAGCTATTTGTAATAGTCTGGAAATTCTGCCAGTCTTAAATACGATCACACACCAGCATCTCTTTGTAACAGGAATACTCTTATTTCGGGTAGATCTTCCTCATCAGTGTATAGCAGTGATCTTCAAATTTTATACCGACATCCCCTCAGTAACCTGTGCAAAGCCTCATTCAACCCCCCTCTGCAAAGCCTTTCTCCGTTTCTCTGCACAATCATAGTAAAACGCAGTCGGTGCTTATGATATTCTAGCCTTCTGAAGGTTCGGCAATATTTTTGACATTCCGTGCACTGAGGCAGTGGCCTGTTAAGCGCATTACACACTCTTTTCACTAAGACAGCTGGTGACAAATGCAGTAACCCAAACAACCTTCATGAGCGCCATCCATGCTGCTGATAAATCTTCCTAACTGTTAACAGTGGCTTGTCTTATTCACTCAGAGGGCTAGCACGAGCACCAAACGCATTTGAAATGCAAAATATCTCGCATTTGAGAGAGTTTAAGCTATTGCCATTGTAAATGACAGTGCCTTTTATTCATTTCAAAACAACACATAAATAAAAGGCATTGTCATTTACAATGCCAATAGCTCAAACTCTGGAAAATGCGAGACCTATTGCATTGCAAATGCTTGTTTTTAAAGCACTGAAGTCCATCCTAGGCGGTCATTCATTTATTTAAAAAAAAGAAACAGAGGCAATTTTGTTTTTTGTTACCACAAACGCTTGACAAAAAATGTGCTAACTCTTACCTTTATCAGGGCCTGCCCACTTCTATCTTTATTTAACCTTTTTTTGTAGGATTCAACTAGTTCTAGAATAGCTGCTACCACATCTTTGTTCAGATTCTCTGCAGCATGTAGTATACCAAGTTTTTGAGCCTTAATTTCTCAAAAACCACTGAACAGATTTGCAGCAAATCACAAAAAGCTAATTTTCAAGACCAAGATGTAGCTTTCTGCCACATTTGTCATGATTCCATTTACCTGTTTGGACTGTCACCACGTCTAATTTTCCTCTGGTAAGATGAATGGGAAAACGTTCCTTACGACTGCCTTTTTTCTTGGTCCCCGCTTAATGGATCACCCTGAAACTTTCCAGGAAGGAGCTAATTTGAATGAGACTTTTTTTGGAAATGTACGTGAAGATTTGCCATTCAGTGCCAAAGTTCTAAGCACACCAAGAAGTGCTTTTCCTATGGAAACGTGGTTCTAACTTCAACTGTTCAGTGGTGAATCGCACTGGGTAATGCCATTTATTTTCACTACTGTGGGGCACACTCCACACATGCTTGCTCTCTCCCTCTCTCTCTCCCACTGTCTCTCTCTCTCAATTTTCCATCAAAGAATATCAAACACAGTCAAGTCCAATCCAGTTTTCATGAACAGCTATTCAGCATATGCGCTCTTTCCAAATAATGCACTAATTTATGGAGTTAGTGCATGGGAAGGAGAGATTGCAGCCGAGTAACATGAAGCTGTGGCTGAAACTCCAGCCCTTTGCTCCCAGTGCAAGAACCTCCCACTATAAGGGAGACTCCAAAGACTGCAAGGTGGGCGAGTAAAATCACAGACTACATCCACCGATTGCAGTGGCTGCAGTGCAGGAGGCACATTCAGAAACACCGTTAGTATGTCTCTTAATGTTCTCTTGTTATTTATTCAGGCACACCCCCGTTTGCCATTGGATTGGGAACAAGGAAGTCCTTATAGGGGATGCAGTCTGCAATTGCAACCCGAGTGGGTTTTCCTTGCCCCATTCCAAACATCAGCTGCACCCCTGATATTACAAAAATGATGCCTACTCCAAGGCAAAGTGGCACCGATTTGAATACATTTGGGCTCCTAAGACTGTGTTAGGTAGTGGCCCCCGGATGTAATGGACATTTGTGCCTGTTTCTTGTGCCTCATGGGCACTTAGTAATATAATATGGGCTGCAGATGCTTGTGCGGCCACATCACTCATATAAATTGCAAAAATGCACATTTTGTGCTGGTATGATCAAGAAAGCTGTGTTCCCTTATTTGTGTGCAAGTGCAGCCCCACGCAAATGAGGGAACACTTTGCTTTTGTGCCTGCACGATATTACAATAGTTCTGCCACAACACACTCTATAAATTTATAAATACATGATTCTATGAACAAAAAACTTAAGTATATTTCCCAAAAACACGATTAGTTAAAAAAAAAAATATTGGTATGTGTTCAGTTGATTCTTTTGGTTAGAATATTTAATGTAATCTCATGATTCGGGGATTCAAGAATATAAATTTATAGTGTGTTGTGGCACAACCACTGTTCGTTTACTGATATAGTCCCCAGGTTATGCGTGTTACTGGTTAACCCCATTGTTTAATAGTGCACAATATTACAGACAGGAGTGCAGAGGCAAAGGGGCTGTTCGGAGGCATGCTGGCTGTGCACCACATAAAGATGGTGCAGTCAGTGTAACCTCTGAGGATGCCTCTTGTTAGTGGGGTACAGCACATCCAAGGATCCACAGGTATCGTCCTGATGCACCCACCTACAGTGGGTTCATTACCCACCTTTGAAATAAAGGCTGGGTTGCCACCTGCAGTGAAAGACAGATCAAAACTCCATTCAGTTGATCCACTTTTCAATATTGTGCTATTAGTGCAGGCATGAGTTTGCACCTGCACACTGATGTACATTCACATTTATAGGGCACACTATTCTGGTCTGTGCCTGGCAAACATAATTTGATGTGCAGAATGAGACAGTTTACCCAATCTGTTAATGGGCCTCTGGTGTCTATATATGTCTGCTTTTGTATGTGATAACCCTGTAACAATTTATAATGCTTCTCAGGCTGAAACAAATTGAACACATTCAAAGTTTCTTATAAAGTCAATTGAAAACCCTATATCAGTGGATTAATGTGTAGTCATGGATCTTGGAGTCCGTCACGCCTACTCTGGGGGTCCCCAACTGTTTAGAAAATAAATAATTAACAGATTAATAAAGTTTCTATAAGTAAAAAGAGCTACATTTAAAGGATTAAAACGTTTTGTAAATGTGAAAGAATTTGAAATTGGAGGCTACAAATTAAGTTGGAATCTTTATCTTGATTTGTGGGAGCAGCACAAATAAAGCAAATAGTAGTCAGTATGGATGACTGCTGGCCTCAATTGAAGAAGCAATGGTACACACCTGACAAAAAGACAGCATGCATTAGGACCAAAAAATACAAAGTGATATGCAGGAGTTTAGCATTATTTGTCTTTTAGAAATAAAACCGCATTTCGAAATGCTCCAACCCAACTATTAAAATTAAAAAAATAGATTTTCAAATTTTTCTTGTTTGTGAAATACACAAAATATTTCCTAATTTGGGTAGTTTGACGTATACTTGTTTCTGTAGTTTTATGTTTTGCTTTGAAGTACAAACCGTAGAAATTGCTTAGGCAAGAGTCCCCTGCTCCCAAAACTGATTCAATGGAGGTCCACAAAAGCCAAAAGGTTAATAACCACCTGTTGGACTTGGCCCTTTTTGCAGGGTCATACCTAAACTTTTTGCCTTTCTCCTAACCTTTTTTCTGACATGGTGTTGGTGGTTCTAGGACTCTGGGCACTTTAGCACCACTGTTCAGTGTAAAGTGCGTGTGCTCTCTGTGATAAATATGGTAAGATTGGTCTACACCTGATTGGCATATTTAATTTACCTGTCAGTCCCTTGTAAAGTGGTATCTCATATACCCAGGGCTGGTAAATTAAATGCTACTGGTGGGCTTGCAGCGCTGATTGCGCCACCCACCAAAGTAGCCTTTCAAACCCATCTCAGGCCTTTGCCATTGCAGGACCTGTGCGCGCAGTGTTACTGCCGCTGTGACGTGGTACCTAAAGTGTGTGCCATGTCTGTGACCCCCTTTTACTGCATGTCAGTCACCCCTAAGTAGGCCCTAGCTAGCCTTATGGGCAGGGTGCATTGTAGGTAAAAAATAGGACATGTACCTTAAGAGTGCGGCATGTCCTGGTAGTGACAAACAACCAGTTTGGTTTCTCAGTACTGTGGGGCTGCCCTCCCATCGGAATGCATTGGGAAATCCCTGATAAGTGTTTCAGGGGTAATTCCTGAAATGAGAGGACCAGCGTGGTCAAGTTGGGTATGTTTGAAATAGTAATAAATGCTACGCAATGGTGTGTGCAGATTTATTATAACTATTTTGGAAATGCCACTTTTAGAAGTTGGAATTTCTGTGTGCTATGTGTCTGCCTGCCTGATGTGGATTGCATGTCTGGCTGTTGAGTGACAGGGGCTGGTGAGGTGTGTGTGGCTCCAGGAGGGGCAGGGTGAGTCAGCGCTGACTGAATGGGACATATGCATTTGGAGTAGTGGGAGGAGAAGTCCCTGGTCCCTGAATAGGTCTGTGCCTAGACTGTACAATGCTGGCTTTGCCCCCTGTAAAATGTCTGATCACCGAGCACCCATCTGACAAAAGGGAAGAGGATTCCTGTCAACAGAGTGCCCCAGAACCAGTTGTGACTGGTTCCCCAAAGCCTTGTACTGCAGACAAAGGAAAATATGTGTATAAGTAGAGGGGCTGTGACCCCATGAAGGGTGTTGTTCCTGTGCTTGGTGGGCTTGTTGCTGCTGGGCCTCAGGAGGAACTGCCACAATGGACTGCCTCCCTGCTGGAGGGCCCCGTGTGCTGGCCTGCTGCCAATTTGGAGGGAATCCTGGCGTGGGGTTTCCCCCGCATTCCTTCCAAGCGGAGCGGGAGCCCACCCCGCTTTTAGCATACTTTTGACAGCGGGTGCCCACCCCGCATTGCCGCTATGTTGGGGGTGCCCACCCCGCTTATGGGATTATTTTAAAGGCGGGTGCCCACCCAGCATTGTGGTGCCTTTAGAGCGGGTGCCCACCCCGCTTTATGCTTTTATGTGGAGGCGGGTGCCCACCCCGCACTGTGGTGCCGAAAAGAAATCACCGCCGTGACCCGATTCGGCCCGACCGGGAAGCCAGGCAGAGTCCACCTGACTGGAGGCGGGGCTTAGGAGCCATCCGGCGGAGCAGGGAGAGTAAGTCCCGCCCACCGTAAGAACCGTCAGTAGCCTCACGGGCTCCCCTCATAAGTCCCGAGTCCCAGGAGAGGGACCGGGTGAAGGCAAAGTGAAGGGGGAGCCTCGCGGGCTCCTCAGGAGTGCGCGACCAGCAGGCTCCTCCCCGAGTGGCAGCAAGAACGAGGGGGAGCCTTGTGCTTCCCCGCAGCAGCACGGAGGAGTTCCTGGTGAGTGGGGCTTCATGTTGTCACATTGTTAGTGCCTAGTTTCTGAGAGGACCCGAAGGAGAGCGGGCCGCTCCAATGTTGGGGGCAATTTTGTTTAGTGAGCCCCAGAGCGGGCCCCAGAGCACCAGTGCCTTGATTTGGACTCGCAGCTGTGCCACCGTAGCTTGCAGCTAGAACGTTTGGCCATATTTGGTTAGGCAGAGCCCCAGTGGGGGTCCAAAGGCACCGCAGGTGCCAGTGCCTACATTCATCTCCTCAGTTGCGCTGCCGTAGCGGGCAACTGCAACGTTTGGGCGCACATTTGTTTTAGAGAGTCCCAGTGGTGACCCAGAGGGCACAGTGTGTGCCAGTGCCTGCAGTTACCTTCAGAGCTGCACCGCAAATAGTGGCAGCTGCAACGTTTAGGCCAGAGCATTTTTAGGAGTCCCAGTGGGGACCCAGGAGGCACAGTGGTGCCAGCGCAATTGCGCACTTTGATTCTGCTGCATTGGCAGCCCGTCCTGACATTTTGGACATTTTGGCATTTGAGCCCTAGAGAACGTCAGCTGGCCAGAGGGTCAGTGTTGGGTTGGTAGGACTCCAGGCCCTGATGTGATTTATGTGGTGCCTAGGATAAATGTGATTTATGCACCATGATTTATGCCTCTGATGTTTATGTTTAGGAGGTTATTCCCTAATCTGAGGTTTATGCTTATGAGGTTATCGCATACTGTGTTTATGCTGGCGATGCTTATTGCCTAATGTGGTTTATACTTATGAGGTTGGCGCATAATGTGTTTTACGCCTAATGTGATGCTGATTGCATAATATGATTTATGTTGCAGGATATAATGCTGAGTACAGTATTTTGCCAGTAGTTACTGGTTGTGTTTTATATTTACTACCTGCATTGTGATGACTCTGGCAGTGGCCCGATTGGCCCTGTCTTGTATATAATCCCCTGTGAATATTGCCAGTGCCAGTTGGCATAGTGTAAATGTGTGATTATGCTTATAATGTGTTTTGGATAATACAAACAGTATTTTTTATATAACCTTGTGTGGAGTTTCTTTTGTGGTGCGCCTAGTGTGTTGCTGCTGTGTGTGTGTTCCGCAAACGCTTTACACATTGCCTCTGGGATAAGCCTGACTGCTCGTACCAAGATACCAAGGGGGTGAGCAGGGGTTATCTTCAGCGTGTAACTCCCTTGCCCTGACTAAAGTGGTGGTTTCTGCCTGGCTTTGGCACAAGCCTTAGCCAAACAGAAATCCCATTTCTAACACCACTGCTGTATATTATGGTTGGTCCTAGTTTAATCTAACACAAGGATATGATGGACGGAGCACTGAAACTTTTCAGACACTCGCCCTCAGTCACAGATCTGGGTTGTATCCATTATCATTCTTTAGCTCACTTTGCCACCTCAGTGCAGACCCAGCTATATGCAAATCAGTCTTGACCCTGTGCCTCATGGGAACAGTCCAGCCCAAACTGCCAAGCCAGGTCTTCCCTGAAACAAGCATCCTGGGACCGGTTTCGGTGTAACACCCCTCTTCAGCCAGGCTAGCTTGAATCCAGTGGCAAAGTGAGCAAAGTTTAATCTAGTCACCTTGAATATACTTACAGAATCACATTTGTAAAGTAAATGTTCAAGGTTGAAATGGGCAGGTCTTACAGTGAGTGTCCCTTGTTAGAAGCGATAGTCTACCAGTTTACATTTGGAAGCGTCCAAGGTAATGGATTGATTTGTACGCTCCCTGTTTTACAAGGACTGTTTGTTCTCTGCAACAAAATGCATTCCGAGACATTTCTTACATTATATGATGGTGGTTTTGAGAGCCATTGAATGGTTTATCTTTGCACTAGTATTTCAGAGCTTAATTTGGGCCAGTGTTTTCAGGTGCTCGATACCGGCACCTATTTATGACATATCACTCTGGGACTACTCATAACTCTCCACAACTGGAGAAGATCCCTTCTTTTACTAGGTATAACCAGCCAAATATTTCATTTCAATCATTAGCAAAAAATAAGAGTTCACAAAACTGTCCAATTGTTAAAAAACATGAAATCCTTTTATTGAGTTTTTTATGACACATACAATAGGCCAATATGAGTTTCACATTGCCAGGCTCTTTCGATCGACGGCATGAAAAAAATCAGGTTCCTGACACTTGTCTCTTTGCAAATTAAGCACTGTCTCAAATAAAATGCACCACTGCCCACAACACGCTGATTTTCCTTTTTGGGGAATAACGTTGGGGCACTCTACTTCCGTATTATTTGGCACTATTGTATATATCATCCTAAAGAAAAAAATCTAAACTTTTCTATTTTTTACAGAAAGGGTAGTGCCATTTCTATTATCGTCATATAAGATATTTATGAGCCTATGGATGCCCTGATATGTGATTTACTGTTTACGAAATGTTTTAATTTCTTTCACAGCCTTGTTCCCTTAGCTGTTATAACATTTGCAGTTATTTAATCGCACACACCTGCCCCAAGGGCAATAACACTTTTTGCAATTGAACCAGAGTATTTATACTTAATTCTCCTCTAAAGGAAAAGGAAGATTGTGCCATATACCTAGAATCACAAGTTGTTGAGCCGAAATAGAGAGTCGACCCTGGCCCCCCACGTCCCAAGGTCGGCACCATTAGTCACTGGATGACTCTTATTTACACTCCAATTTTAAACTTATTTGCTCACCTACGACGTTTGTATGTCTTGTTTTATATGCTGTACAAGCACTCTAATGCGCGTTGATCATTTACAAGCAAGACTGTTATAATGTGGCTTCAGGCTGTCTTGATGGTCTCCACTCAGTTTGCCTCATCCCAGGGTTCATCTCTTTGATCATACATGCAACATAACGGCCACCAGGGGCGCTACAGCAACCACAATATATCACTGCAGGAGCTCAGAGAGGGAATGAGCAATAAAGAGTTCAAAACATGTTTTCTTTTGCATTTGTTGTGAGTTCAAAGACAGAGGTCAAGGTAATGTCTTTATACAAACTGCAAATTATTTATCATGGCGATTTCCTTTCATTGATTACAAAGTGAGGGAGTTTGCTCTTTGTAATTCCTACGTGTACTGGAAAATAAGATTTTAACAGAGTCAAAACAAACCAAGCCATTTTACATGTGTGATGCACAAATGATAGGTAAACACAGAAATCCGATTTAAACCCAATGTGGCTTGTGTGTCACATGGGTTTAGCATGCAGCTGCATGACTGATGCAAATGTAGTGGCTATTTCAATAGAAAATGTGCTGTCTGTAGAATGGCAGTACCCTAGCTCACCATGCTTTGGTCATGGACGTCACATGGTTGGGACACCTGGGGGCATATTTACAAGAAAGTGGCCGCGCACAGTGTTACGTCAAAATTGGTAATGCAGCGCTCCTACAGTTTCAAAATGCAGGGATGCGCCGTATTCACAAGAATGCGGTGTACCCCTGCGTTACCCCGGGTACTGGTGCTAAAAAAGCTGCCTAGTACCACCGCAGGAACACTAGCGCCATTTTGCGAGGGTGCCTATGCTGCAGGAGCAATTGTTTATGTGCAGGAAGCGAGACCTTCCTGCACATATTAAAGAATCTTTGCAGGCGATTTGCTCTTTCTACCTGTGCTGCAGAATGAGGCACACGTAGAAAGAGAAAAAAACGAGGAGAAATAAAACATTTCTCCTTGTATCGCCTGCTTAAGACCAAGTATTCCCTGGTGGTATTTTTTTGTCGCTGTTCTCTGCCTTGTAAATATGGAGCAGTTTCAAAAAGCAATGGGTGTTGCGGCAGAATACCCTATGCAACACCCATTGCACGCCCCTTTTACACTAAGTACTAAGTGAACAGGGGAATTATTTACAAGGCAGTGTTCAGGCATGTTAAGTGGCTTAACGCCGCATTGTAAATAAGACAAAGGAGTTAACACCACCATTAAGTCGGAAAAGGTGACGTTCTGGTGACGTTAACTCCTTGTAAATATGCCCCTTGGCTTCTTCACAGCCCCAAGGACTTCCTAAGTTTAATAATAGCACGCCCTCTCTTAAAATTGTTCCAGTGGTACTGACAAGCACCCATGCATTATCTGCTGAAAACAGAAGTAGACTTTAAGAGATGCTCACAGCATTTCGCTTCACACCGCGGAGCAGGCATTAATTACGGAGAGGGGGTACAGCCCGCTCTAGAAATATAACATTCCAGACCGGGCTTTGCTGACATACCTTGATCAGCGACAGATTGTTAGAAATGTGAAAAAAATAACTGATTGCAATTACTGTAAAGCGAAAAACTGGTTGTCAAGTGTTAATCACAGAAAAACCTTCTAGTTGTCTTTATCTTCCTTTTCTTTGCCTCAGGATTGAAAACAGCTATTTGTAGTCTAGGGAAGGGGTTTTATCAACCAGCTTATTGGGGTTCCAATGAACAGCCCGTGTGAGGAAAGAGGCAGGAAGCGTTGCACTAACACCCTTCACTCCCACTTCCTTAACGCTCGCGCCGTCTTGATGTGTGGAAAGCGGCCTAACATAATCCACACCTTTCATAAATAATTCTGGTGTAAAATAAATGAGTCACACTGCATTCTGAGCACCTTCCTAGCACAGTGGTTCCCATGGCAACTGTGGAAACTGTTCACAGCAGAGGTAACAAAAACATTATCTTTGGGGTGAGAGATCATAGTCTTCATTCTTGTGCCTAGTTAGACTTCAGCTTCTCTGATAATCTATTTCAATACTTTTCACCTTTTCGGTATTGTGAATCTATTGATTGCATCTCTCGGAATTGATTCATGCACTGGCCACAGCACAATACATTAAAGAGGCTCATGTAATGGCAATACTTTTACCATTGTCATTTCAGATCTCTTGCTAATGTTTGTCAAAGCACAGCTCTCATTAAAAGCGTAGCGAGTTCAATGGTATTGAGAAGTCAGAAATGTGAAGCGTGTCAGACATTTTGCTAAAATAAACCTTAGCAGTGTAAACACAGCTTGGCAAAGCCAACAAAAGCCAGGGGGTTGTCTTTAATGCGAGAAACTATGCAACCACCATTTCTGTATACCTGTATTGGCAGTGTAAAGTACGACATATTGGCTTAGCTAAGGCTTGTTTTTCATTATATGTACCCTCCAGCAGAGAACATGTGGAATATTGCTAACAACAAAAAAGAACCCTGAAGCAATGCACAAACAATGCAATGGGTGATAATACAGTGTACTTTTCAAATGTAAAATAGGCAGTCCATTATCCATTGACAGATAGAATAATACATGAAACAGTCAATAGCATGAGGTAAGAGAAAAATGATGCTCTGGGCGAGACAAAGACTAATCTATCTATTGTTGGTAACAATAGACTGGGCCACTGGGATTATCCAACAGGGGAGGACTAAACTATGCGAAAAGGACGGCTAAATTATGTGCCAAGAAAAGACAAATTATGTGGCACATTTCATGACAATATTACCAGTATTTTTGTAAAACATTTTATGCATGTTAACATTGTCCAGACAAAGGGTTCACCTCATTACTACAAGTTTAACATCCCAGTATCGCAATAAGCAACTGAAATATGACCAATCAACCATAGGAAAGGTCCTTTCACCTAGCTGCTGCACGTGTCTCTCTGCGTTTTTAGTAACTTTTGAGCGAGAAACAATTAAAAAACAAAATCTGCCTATTTTGCAGAAAATTAAGGACTGAAGCAAATCCATAATTATGTGGAAAATGCCGCCGCCACAGAATTGCATAATTCCAGTGGCCATACCAATATGTCATGCAAACAGCTGAGCTGTCAACCAGAACTAAAAATTATATAATCGGGGGCTTAAATTTGTTAGTGAGATTGGGGACTGTGTCAATTTTGATATAACCTGCTAATAACAGCAGTGTTCTTAACTAACTTACCCCAATAATAATTGCAGTAAGGTTGGAAGGATGAGACGAAGGAAGAGTTGTTGGGAGAATAAAATGTTGGAGTTAGAGCTGCAGTGCTGAAGTTGGGCGATATCTGTAAAACAACCTTGAAGTCCTCCTTCACAGTGAAAACCGGACCCCCTTCTGGGCATACCCAGTTTGAGGGTTGCTTGTGTTTCAGTTCATCAAGGACCTAGCCTGGCTGTTCAGGCTCGGCAGTTAGTATTGAATCAGGGTCAAGAATGATTTGCATACGGCTAGGTCCAAACTGAGGTGGCATGATGGGCAAAAGAACGTTGGGTTGGAATGCTATTTAGAGTGATTGCCAATGGTTAGACTTATTGCAAGCATTCCTCCTATCACCTGTTGTGTGTTTGAAGTACATCCCTACCATTATCCCTATGAAAATCATACCATGCTGTTACAAAGTCATCCCGTGCCCTGGTCACCCCCCAACTTTTTGCTGACGATGCTCGTGGTAAGTGACTGACTGACTCTGGGCTCTGCCTAACCAGGCCCAGGGCCAGTGCTATGCTGAAAAAGACACATTAGAATACAGTTAAAAAACCTACATACACTAGGGTACACACTGGTATGGTGGGGTACCTCTGTGTTTGGCATGACCTACTTTGCTGTTTGTGGCTCTTAAAACTGGATAACCTACAATGTTTCAGCATATTAGGGACGCCCAGGGTCTCCCCTAGGTATCCCAGGGGTGGGGGATCAGGTATTTATAAGGTAAACCCTTATAAATTCAGTTTTTATGTGCCTGGGTAAAGTGAAATTTCTCATTTCACTCCCCACATTGTGGTAAAGTGCTGCTCAAATTCGACTTTGATGCTAGGAGCACTGTAGAGGGAGAATCTGCAATATTTCTACAGATTCAGAACCCCTAAAGTCTTCCCTAGTTGCACATGTGGTGGGGTTCCTGTAGATATAAGGTAAGTACTTATCAAATATGTTTTTGTAAGTCCTGATGCTGGAAAAATGGCCCAAGTCATTGTTCCCATTGTAAATCACCTGTTACATAGGTTAACATGGTAGGAAGGTATTGATTAATAACTCTTGATAGGAGAGGGATAGAAGTGCCATTCAAAGACTTCCCAGAATGGTATTAAAAAATCCAACAATATCATATTGTTGAATTTCTCCTAAAGTGTACTTACAAGAAGTTATAAGACTTTCTTGTTTGTAAGTCTAAATTCAACCTTCCAGTGGTCTGCCCTGATTGGTCAGAGTTAAGTGGATTAGCCAGGTTGCCTTGAAGAGGTGATAAAGAGCCCCTGGGGTTAACCAGCTCTGCTGGCAGGGCAGTGTGCTGTTCAATAGGAATGCCAGGACAGGGGGAGGAGTCGTAAACTATGCTCTTCAAAGGGGAGAGTAGAGACCATTGTCATTTACAGCTCTGAACTTCCCACCTTAGGCAGATGGTAGGATTAAGGAAGGTATGAGCAGATTCAGGGGGGAGAGTTTAGTTAAATTAGCCATTCTAGGGGTGTGTTTAGCCAGCTCTTACCTCCTTGCTGGAAAATCAGCCATTATGGATTTGGAAGATTTGATGCACACTTGGACAAAATAATGCCACACTCTACAGGATGTGGTCATAGCTTTGAGGAGTTACCCTGCTCCCATTGGTCAGAAGTGACCTCCTGCATGACCCAGAGAACTTGGGATAAGTATCTGAGAGGGGCAGAGCCCTTCAGATCTGCTGTTTGAAACTTACTGAAGCAAGAAGTGCCCTGCTGAGAAGCTTTGCTGTGCAAAGATTCCTAAGGCCTGACCTCTGAAAACTGCACCATCTGAAACTACAGCCCTGTGGATTATCTTGCTGAAAACGAGCTAAAGAGTGGACTCCCTGAATGCTACAGGTTAAAAGAGCTCAACTGGAACACCACCAACTAAATCTACACCTTGGAGAACCATCAGTGGATTTGTAAGGGATTTGTACCAGTGGATTGTGGGAACTGACGTCCTCAACTTTCAAGGACCATCTTGGAGCTTCCAGACCCTTGGAGTAAGTTTGAGACACTTTGGGACCCCTTGAGGAACTTCAGGAAGAAGTTCAAGAAGTTTGGAGAAGTTTGGAGCAACTTTGAAAAAAAGCTCCATAGAGGGACCGACTCAACCTGGTCAGCCAGGCCGCCTGCCTTCAACCGCGAGCCAGCCAAGCCATCCAGGTTCGTCCCGCTAAAAGCTCCATCGCTTCAACTTCCAGAGATTGACCGGTACTAGAAGAAATTTGTAGCCGGCGAACCCTCACCGGATACAGTTACATGAGGAGCATCGAGAGACCCCGCGAGAAAAAGCTCCAGAAAAGTTTCTGAGTTCGCTCGTGACCGGGAGCAACCGCGAGAGCCAAACCGCCTGCTTCCATCACGTACCGGCCTGGATTTCTGGGTTGTCCCGCTGAAGCAATCTATCTTCTAAGTCCGCTCCAGGGAAGTTGACCGGGACCTCGTCACAAGTCAAGCCGGCGAACCCTCACCGGATCCGGACTGGCTGGGAGCTTTGGGGACCCTCGGGAAGAAAAGCTCCAGAAAAGTTTCTAAGTGTGAAGGTAGAAACTGAGACCGGGACCTGCCAGGAGCTGTAGCTGCAGGGCTCCATAACACCAGGACTGAAACTTTGACTTTTCCCCGGTCTATCGCGAGCAGGTATCACAATATGGTGCTATAATCTTCTAAGTGCTATATGTTATTAAATCTTTGAAAATTCATATCTCCGGTTCCCTACATTGGATTTTTGTCGTTTTGGTGTCATTTTAAAGATACACCTATTTCCTATTTTTATAAATTGCTGTTGGATTTTTATTATGTGTTGTGTCTTAATTATTTACTGAAATTATGTTTTTTAATGCTTTACATACCTGTTTTTGAAGTTAAGCCTGTCTGCTTGCAGCCACGTTACCAAGGGTTGAGCATAGGAATAATTTTCTAAGACCTATGCTGAGTCCTTTCATGTGTTAGTGGCCTTATTGCCAGTGGTAGACCTACATTTGCCCCTACCAATAACCCACTTTCCAACCTATTCAAAGAACTGAAATCGTCTGCATACAACCATCTCTCCACAGAAGACCTGGTGACTCACATACTACAAAGACACCTTCTTACCCTCTTCCCTCATAATAATGATATCTGGTAAAGCAATTCCTTCACTAGAGAACATCATCAATGCATCTGAATCAAAAAGTTTATACTCATTGCAACTACTTCTATGCATTGGCAATTTCTTGAATGCCAAAACGCCCTCCAAAACTCCCACATTGATTAATTCCTCAGTTTCAAGATATAAATCATGCACAAGACCAAAATCACCTGGAATCTGCTGTCTTGGCAGAAGATGATCACTTCAGAATAGTGTCTAGACAGGGTTCTCATTTCACCTGAAAGGAGGCACATCTTACACTTATGAAGTTCCTCTTCATAGTGCAGCACAATTTATTAAGAGCCTTTAGAAATTTGAAACCAAATAACTCCAGTGCTCAGAGAATCCTGTTGGCTCCCTCTGCCCATCTCTATTGCCTTCAAATCTTTCTCTGTGAACTAGAAAGTTGCCAATAGCTCCAGTCCACCATACCTAGTATCCTATGTAAAGAAATTCAGGAGGCTACACAAGGCCCACCACAGCAGAGTTATGAGACTAAAGGCCATTTAGTTGACTTTATCAGAGTATATGAAATTCTGTTAGAAATCTGTCAGGCTCCACTTAACATAAAATGTAAGTTTATACTCTTCACCCAGTACTCCATTGATAATCAACCTCTTAGCTAAGCCAGTCATCTGTACAGGCATCTTCATTTCACTACTATAACCATGTTCACAACCCTGACTTTCCTTCACTACTGCCAATACCTTCTTTTCTGTCATTCGGCCTGCCACCACCTATTTCGCATACTCCTATAGTACATCTGTACTGTAGCTTAGTTTTGTAGTGAGGACTCCCTTAATACGTACATACATTGTTAAGTTAGCATAACCACGTTAGATGTTAGAAAGCCATCTTGCTGCTTTTGCGCACGACACTGCGTTTACATGTTATTCTTTAAACAAACTGCTGACTCGAGCCTTGCCTCACACGGGAGCAATCTGTTGTTACCATCCCGAGCTCTGCGCAGTGACCTTGGTCTGTACATGGTGTGACAAACAGTCTGGGTTGTTACACAATGCATGTTTTCCACTCTAGGTTGATCGACCCACTATTTAGCCATAACACACGGGCAGCTGCAAATACCTGAAAGTTGGTGCTTTTAATATTGCAGACATGATAATTAATATTCAGACCGAAGACGAGCCTTCCTGCGAGAAGACTCCTGATGCTCCTGTGATGTGATTTCACTAAGCTGATCTTTGAGGTATGGGGTCCCCTATTCAAGCCTAAGAGACCTTCTATTAGCCTAATAATAATATTAGCTTCTTAATAAAGGGAAGGTGGTAGTATCCACTGTCATTATAACATGATCACCCCTTTTATATTCTATGGTATTGTAACGATGCTGATGGTTTTGATTTTAATCATTTGTCTGCTTGTATTAGCCAAAGTACTGCATCTTAGGACACGTGGTCTATAAAAATAAACTCTTTTTATTTTCACCGTGTCTCTGTTGATTCTTGTTGTGGACTGATGTGAGAATAATATACGAACAGGTATTTCCGATTCCCACCATTCCTGAGAGTACACTGAGTAGCTTGTTCTGGGTTGTCTTTTCATTGGGATCTCTGAGCCAAATCTCGGATAACGAATGGGACACTTATGCTAGCCGGATACTGGGTTCTGGGTTCTGAGGTGAGTTTCTGGTACACCACAATTCACTGAGGTCCTGGGGTTCTTCGCATAGTTCTTTGTATAAGCAGAATCCCTGCAACATGGCGCACCTAACGTTTGGTCTATGAGTTGAAACGCCTTAGTAGTGCTTATATTAGTCCACAACACCCTCATTCTTGTTTCCGGATAACAAGTCTGACGGATTTAATACCAACCTAGTTCTTTTGATATAGGTTCCTTCAAGCTTGATCATTAAAAAGGTTATTGAACCCTTGTGCTACTGATACTTCCAGTGTAGCTTGTCCTTATGGCGAAAGATATTTCGGCGCATAGCCGTGCAGCTCTGAAACGTCATTTGACGCAGTATGGGGTGTCGGACACTGGTATGAACGTCATCTTCGTGGTAGGAGCCGATGCGGCTCATCCATTTGAGTTGTTCTACTCTTGGGTGACGATTCCGGCGGTGAGCGAGGATGATGATACCTTTCATTCGTACACTGCCACTGCCGTGCCAGCGAACTATGTACCGTATAGGACACAAGAGATACCAATATCTGCTTGGCAGCATCTTATTTGGTTTAATGGCGCCCTTCCCCATGTGGTTATACCGCCGAGAATGGGCCCCTTATCGATTGCAGGGGCCACTTGGCCGGTACTAGCCGGATTTACGCCTCATCCCCGTTACCTCACGGTGACGGTGGCTGAGTTGCGTGTACTGCACACTGCCCTTATTACGGTATATAGGGCGTTAGTGCAGTACGTGTCGCGCAATATGCAGGCGGGGGCACCTGCTGTTGCGGGACAGCCTACTGACCACCACGCGGTAGTCATTAGTCCTGTTATGGTTAATTCTGTTATGGGCAAGCGCCCCCAAACTAGGGATGATTTCCCCTTTTGGCTTGCTGAAAAATTTGACCAAATAGAAGCGGTATACCCGAATACATCTCCTGTGGAGAAACACAGGATCCTTACCATTAGTTTGCCTAAAGACTTGGTCCCCGATGTGGATGATTGTGTAAACTGGGGCAAGGTCTTTGCAGCGACGTACGCGCAGTGCTTTGGCACTCCGTCTATGATGATGCTGCCCTCCGTTATTAAACGTGTTCAAGAGAACCACGGTGCGGAGTCTGCGATAGAATTAGGAATGCGGCTCCTCGGACAGTTTGACCTGGTGGCTACCATGATAATGGGTAACCTTAAAGGTGATGCGTTGCAGTTCCAAGTTCGTAATGAACTGAAGAAAGTTGCAGAAGAGGATAAGCCGCGGGAATTTGCAAAAATAATCTCGTGTGCATACAGAGATTTGGGTCGTAGCTCTTTAGGAGTTAAGCCTGTGGTCAAGATTCCCGATATTAAGCAGCTGGGTAAGGCGGAAACCTCTGGTAAGGATGACCGTCCAATCTTTCAGAAACAGAATTGGCGGTCGAAACAACAGGGAAAGCAGCAGCAGAAACAGGGCTCTCGGCCTGCCTCTCCCGTTCAGTCAGGTAGTGAACGCACTTATGATCTACGTGATCGTGCTACTATTAAGTCTCCTGATAGATTTCAGGTTTCTGAACAACGTTCTCCTCGTTCTTCACAGGAAACATCGGCTTCACAATCCGGTGGCGGAGGCGGTGGCAAAGGTCGGGGTGCTCCACAAATACGTGAACAGCCCCGACAGACTGAGGGTAAAGGCAAGCAGGACGAATTTGCAAGACAAAGACCCCCGTTTCAGAAGAAGAAAGTGGCTGCTCTGACGGCGAGGTATGCCTCAGATAGTGCGGACACAGCTTCGGAACCGGACATGGGCGCTGACGCTACTGGACAGCGCGGCGGAAATTACCATAGTCCGTCAAGCTCTGCGTCCATTTCTGGCGGCGACAGCAACTGATATAATGGTTACTGTTGAAACAGCTGACACCAGAGTGGCTCCCCCTGACAGACTTTATGAAATAGTCTTACTAATTGAGGGTGACATACAACGTACAATTAAGGGGATTTTTTGGGATAATCTGACTACCACCTATGATATCCTCCTAGCGGAGGCAGATTGGCCCCCAGCTTTCATTTTAGAAGCTCCTAGAGGGGAGGAGGTAATCCTCCCGTCCTTTGCGCACACAGTGCCTAAGGACCAGGCTGAAGTGTACGCTGAGGAGTGGGCGCTGGCGCTTGCGCCGGCGGTGTATCGTACTCAGGTGGGTTGGGACAGATTGTCTCCCTGCCATGAGATTCCATTGCGGTCTATGCCCCAGCCTCAACCCCAATATCCCATGCGTCGTGAAGCTAGACCCCACGTCGCGGCAATCCTTGAACAATTGGAATATCAGGGTGTTATTGAAACTTGTGTGTCCCCTATGAATAACCCTTTATTCACTGTGACGAAGCCTGACGGCTCGTACCGTTTAGTTTTGGATTACTGGCACCTAAATTCCCATTGCCGGACCTGCGCGGTACAAAATACACACAGCTCGGCTCTTGTCGACAGTCTTGTGCGTAAAAGATTTAAAACGACACTTGACATTTCCAATGGCTTTTTTAGCCACAACCTGTCCACACTGAGTAGCCAGTGGACGGCGTTTACTTCGGGCGGCAAACAAAAACAGTTTACGAGATTGGCCATGGGCTACAAAAATAGCCCTGGCGTCTTCTCCGCTCGCGTGGTTTCTATCTTAGAAAGAATAGACCCCGACGCATACTCCTATGTTGACGATATCTACCTCACGGATGATGAGCTGATGCCACATCTGTCTCGAGTCGACAATATTATAGTGAGTTTTGCTGACTATGGCTACAAATTCAATTTTGCTAAGTCTCACATCGCGGAATATACTGTGTTGTTTTTGGGCTACGAGCTCAACAATGAAGGTAAGGGACTTGCTCCCCACTTTCTGGAGAAGTGTGCATGCTTGCGTGCTCCTACAACGCTGAAAAAATTACAATCTCTGCTGGGCTTTCTGAATTTCGGACGTACGTATATTCCTGATTATGCCCAGCGTATCAAGCCGTTATACGCCTTGGTACAACCTTCTTTTTCGAAGTCTAGCTGGCAGCTGGAACACTCTGCTATTTTACAGTCTTTACAGGCTGATCTTCTTGCTTCACAGTACTTGCTGACGCGTGATAACCGCACTAACCTGGTAATAAGAATAGTACCAGGCGCCGTGGGTTTCACGTATTTGACGTTTAATGAGGGCGATACAGCCCCCATTGCGTACAAATCACACTTGTACACCTCTGCTGAATTACGTTTTTCCACAGTCGAGAAAGTTCTGACTGCTGTACAGATGGCGATCCTTAAGGAACGCGCACTGTCGCATGGGAAACAGATTCTGGTTGTAACACCGTATCCTGCCCTGGAGGCAGTGACTAAAGCGAGTGTACCTAATTCTAAAGCTTTGCATCCACGGTGGATACAATGGGCCACAACTCTGACGTCGCCAGATGTCCCTTATATCTTTGACGCCTCATTACAGACTCAAGAGTACTTGCAGTATGAATTCATTCATCCGGCTCCTCTGTCTTTGCGCCCGCTCGAAGAATACCATTGTGTCATATACACTGACGGCTCGGCGCAGCCCGCGATTGGATCTAAGCACGCTTATTCTGCGGCTTGCGCAATTGTCGTGGGTACATTCGTAAATGGTGAATTCCAATCTGATGCAGTGCATACGCAGTCATTAGGTGATTGTACCGCGCAATTGGCGGAGCTTCGGGCTCTGGTGCTTGCACTGGAGTTTGCTGATCCCCGAGTCACGACTCTTATAGTAAGTGACTCTTTTTATTGTGTCCAGTCCTACAATGACAACTTACACTTCTGGTCTCAAAATGATTATCGAGATACCAAAGGTAGCACAATTAAGCATAAAATGCTTTGGGTTCGAGTGGCAGACTTTAAAGAACGTCTCCCTCTAGTGAATGTTATTCACACTCTTGGTCACCAACGACTTGGTGTCCATGCTGTCGGTAACAGCTTGGCTGACGAGGCAGCAAAAACCACAGTGGCTACATACTTAGTGGCAGCAGTTACAAGATCCAAAAGTAAGATTGATGATGACATCTTGGCAGCTATTACTGCTACAGAGAAGGGAAGTGATTACCCGAAGGGTTTTCCTTCTCGTTATTTTTATCATTTAAGTCCTGATAACGTCCCGTTAGTGAGGATTAACGACGTTGGTGACAGAATTATTCCCAACGCGGACTGCAGACCAGCTTTGATATTAGCAGCGCACGAGGGGTTGGCGTCAGCCCACGCCGGCGTGTCCGCTACTATATCTCTGTTACAACAACGTTACTGGTGGTTTGGTTTATATAAACAGGCGCGTGCTTATGTACTTGATTGTGACATTTGCCAGCAGATTAAACCTTCCTCTGTTGCGCGCCCACCACAGACACAGTTGTACATATCTAATAAGCCATTTGGTTGTGTTTATTTAGATCACTGCGGTCCTTTTTCTTCTGATACTGCGTACAAGTATATCTTGGTTGCAGTGGATTCGTGCACACGTTTTCTCTGGGTATGGCCACAAAGGAGTGCTGACTCGCGAACTGTCATCAGGGATTTGCGTGTCTTTGTGGTAACTTTTGCGTGTGGTACCTTCCATTCTGATCAGGGCCCTGCGTTCGCCCCTAAGGCTTACAAGGAGGCTATGAGAAATTTGGGGGTCCTAGTCAAATTTTCGTCCCCCTACCGACCTGAGGGTAATAGTGTGGTGGAGCGAATGAACCGTGACTTAAAGCAATCATTGACAGCACGTGTTTTAGGCACAGGCCGGAACTGGCTAGCCCATTTGTATAACGTCCAACGTGCACTTAATAATCTCCCTAGAAGGTCTCTGGGTGGGCGGACCCCATACATGATGCTCTTCTGAATCAGAATGTTTGTCCCAGACCTTGATGGTCTAGACATTGCGGCGTCGACCGCACCCTTTGACGTAGATGATCACTGTGCTGTTTTGCAGACTCTACAAGAAGCCAGAGACACTCTTTCGAAGGAACACTTGCCCTCCACATCTGAATCTGAGGTTCAGATTCCGGTAGTCGTCTGGCTACCCCGAGTTGGAGACCTGGTCCGTGAGAAGGTGGAGAACAAGAAGGAGTTCGGCCCCTCTTATCGTGCACCAGTTCCAGTGCTTGGAGTGCAGGGTACAAGAACAGTCATTTTACCTCCACTTCCTGGTCGAAAGGAAAACAGGTACATCTCTATTGACAATGTCAAACTTCAGCGAGTGGCCGATACTTCTTAGTCTGACTCCTGCAGTTTCATGCCAGACGATGCAAAGAAATTCAATGTTGGTTCCTGCTTCTAACAATTTGTCTGATGTTGCCATTGAGATGCAGTCAGTTACTGATCCCCTGTTAATACCACCGGCTGGTGGTCTGCCAGACGAGACTGAGTATGCTTATCCTACAAATGGTCACTCGCCCGTTTTACAATCTACAGCGCTTGACCAGTCCAGTTTCTCCTTTGACTCTAACTCATTGCCCACCACTCCAACTTCCAACATTGCTGTTTTTGTTAGTTGGTTTAAAAGACATTTTTTGATTGCCCCTTGGACATACATCTGGCTGTTGCTTTTCAGTATTTTTTTGTTTATGTCCATTGGATTCGTAATTGTTTTTTTCCGTCTCGTGGATGGCCACTATCTCAAAGAGAGATCGACAATTAGACTTATCAATGGAACTTTGGCCCCCCCACTCCTCGTCCCACGTCATGAAACGGGACCAGACTTTTGTGAATATTACTGCCTGGCCCGTCTTGGATGGAATCGCGTGGGATGCGGTTAAATTTCAAATCCATGGGCCTACAGAGGTCATTAATGTACCTAATGTATTTCGTGTTTCTATGGGTGATGTGGTTAAGCAGAACATACGTTCTGATGATTGGGATGTTCACGCCGTTGAAGCACTGTTTTCAGATTTGAAATATTATGCCGCTTTTGATGCTGAAGATTTATATGAAAATGCGGCTAATTATGCAGAACAGTATTGTTTTCAGCATTATGGAAATCACTTCCTGCATAAAGCGAATACATTTAGGAATTTTGTAAATTTTACCCAATGGGAACACTGTCCCACCCCCTCTTTTGGCAGTTCACCTACATTAGTTGAAAAGTATACCTATTTTACAGATTTCAGTGTTTCCGACCCGACATCCTTTTATTTTAAGGTTATGCCTGAGTCTGCCTCAAAGGTTAGACTGACACACACCAAATTACTTTATTCTAAATCCTTTATGGATGAGTTGTCAATCAAAGGTTATGATCTATGGAAGGCTACTATTGATCTTAAGTCGGTTTGGGGTTCCAAACCGTGGCAGGTTCAGGGAACTGAAGCTTTACACCGTGCCTGTCTAGTACCAAATCACATGTTGTTTTTGAATTCAACCATCTTCCAAACCACCTGTTTCGGATTGGCTACTTCTAAAAAACTAAATTCACCTTCTGTGCCGGATCTGGGCGCTTACCCCAATTGGGACAACCACACAGATCTGTCCCTTCCTGATTTGCAGTCATTGATTGCTAATACATCTTTCAATATTTCGAAGTTTAGTAGTGAGGGGTGGTTAATTTGGCAAAGCGGTTCAGATACCTGTCAACGTCGTTTTCTAGGGCTGACACCAGGGTATACTCAAGAACGCGTAGACCCTAGGTTTGAGTCGTCACATACAGTAACTACATACTCTGTAGGGAAATTATGTCAGTCCTGGCTGCGACATTCCACCTTGGCATCTGTCAAAGTTCATTTATCAAAATTACATGACAAAATAGATTTGAATGATTTTGTTAAAGGTCCTGTGGGTGGCAGAACCAAGAGGTGGGCGTATGCTATTTACAACGAAGTATGGAAATTGTCGCAAATTGAGGCGGCTTCCAGATTGAGAGCTATTGACCAAGCAAATATGGAAAAGGTTTTAGCCGTTATAGATAACAGCATTAACACTCTCTCTTCACGAATTTATACGTTAGATAATATTGTTTCCTCAGTTGTTGATATTGTGCATGATGATATGTCTGTATTGTATCATGGTCAAAACCAGTTACGTTCTGTTATGCAGTTTGCATGGACATTGCAAACGTTAAAGTCAGGGAGGGTCCCTTGGGACTATTTGAATACAACATCTTTATTCCTTCCCTTTAACCTTACTGAGAAGCAGCGGTTCATGTCCATGAAAGATGCTACATATTCCTTGTTACATATTGAAAAATTGGAGCCGTTACCTTTCTCTGTGGCGGAACTAAATTCGGCCACGTGGTTAATCCACGGGTTGATCACTCTCCCGTTCGCGCTTTTTAAGTATATGTCTTGTATGAAACACTATGCTCTGGGTAGATATGAACAACTGGGTACCGCTTTCATACATGAGGTTTGGTCCCTCCCTTTTACGTATCGATGTACAAGAGACGGTACTGAGGTTTATCTGAAAGGTGAGGAATGTACAATGACACCTGATCATTCTGTCGTGTGTAGGCACATCCAGTTACACCGTGCATGCAATGTACAAGCCCCGAATTTGGCCTGCGTCCTGAAAGGTGTCCCAGTGCCAGTGATTACGCCTTCTTTCACGCTGCTTGCAAACGGTAGTTATTTAATTTTGAATAATGAAGCTTGCTTGCTGCTTAGTGGGAATCCCATATATAGTAACTGTATCGCAGAGGGTTGTCTGCTGCAATAATGTTCTCTTTCCACCCCCGCATGGGTGGCTGGATGTTTCCATCTGGCCTTCGATTCCGACCTTGAAAGCAGAGTTCAACAAGATGAGCAGAATAAGAGCTCTATTGTCCCAAAAGGAGGTGCCATTGACTTCCTCCCGTGAAACATTTGTCCTTCACGTTGCAAATATGCGCACTGAGGTGCAGGCGCTTTTAAATACTGACCTCCCCCTGCATTTTGGAGCTTTGATCCAAACAATTTTCAATGCCTCGTCCACAACCGGCCTGGCTCACTTTTTTAAACTTGTGGGCTCATGCCTCGTGACCTCCTTCCAAACTATTTTTGGTGTGATTCCGGCATTTTTTCATTCTATTTTCTCAAGCGTCTTTGGAGGTGTTCCGCTGATTCTGGCGCTGGTGGCAGGTGTGCTGCTTTTACTTTTCATACTACGGAATGGCTGCTCTTTCTGTGCCACACGACAGCCTGTCCCGCCTGCATCTTCTTCGTGACAGGATGCTTGACTATTATGGTACTCTGCCATTGGCGACTTTGAGCCTGGCATATGGATTATCCTTCAGATATTCCTACTTCACCTGTGTGCAACCTGTCTTTCACTGCCTGGATTGTCCCTTTGAATGGCCTATGGATTTGTGCTTAACCAACACGGTGTCTCCGGTGCCGGATTACGATCGACTGATGAGGCCCTTAGTGTCTCACGAGTTTGCCTGTTCTGGTGTTCGGATTATGGCCTGTGGTGCGGCGCATGGTATCCTGGGTAATTGGGACATCACAAGGGCTGCCTACGATTTCTTAGCTATGAGCTATCTGGAGGAACAGTTCGGTTGCCCTCTGATTGTGCTAGAGGCTCCGCTTATTGAAGAACATGTATGTTCCTTTTCTTTACTTAATTGGATGGCTGAGACTTTTAGTGGCTCTGCAAACGATTTCTTGTTGGAAGCAGTTGCCACGTATGCTGCATATACGTTCATGGATTGAGTGTAATGTCGTCCACTTTACCTGTGCCTTTGGACGGCTACCCGGCGCAGCATTTCTTTTTAGTTTTTCTCTTCCCGTTATTCGTTTGAGGTTTTTTGATTTTTTTCCCCTTTTCATTTTTCATTTTTTCAGACTTTGCCCGATCTGAAAGTTTAAATTGAATACGCCTTGTTCTGCTCTGTCGAAACTGAACTCTGCGTTCTCTGTTTTCTTGCCTACTGGATAGTGCTTCGATCAAGGGGGCATGTAGTGAGGACTCCCTTAATACGTACATACATTGTTAAGTTAGCATAACCACGTTAGATGTTAGAAAGCCATCTTGCTGCTTTTGCGCACGACACTGCGTTTACATGTTATTCTTTAAACAAACTCCTGACTCGAGCCTTGCCTCACACGGGAGCAATCTGTTGTTACCATCCCGAGCTCTGCGCAGTGACCTTGGTCTGTACATGGTGTGACAAACAGTCTGGGTTGTTACACAATGCATGTTTTCCACTCTAGGTTGATCGACCCACTATTTAGCCATAACACACGGGCAGCTGCAAATACCTGAAAGTTGGTGCTTTTAATATTGCAGACATCATAATTAATATTCAGACCGAAGACGAGCCTTCCTGCGAGAAGACTCCTGATGCTCCTGTGATGTGATTTCACTAAGCTGATCTTTGAGGTATGGGGTCCCCTATTCAAGCCTAAGAGACCTTCTATTAGCCTAATAATAATATTAGCTTCTTAATAAAGGGAAGGTGGTAGTATCCACTGTCATTATAACATGATCACCCCTTTTATATTCTATGGTATTGTAACGATGCTGATGGTTTTGATTTTAATCATTTGTCTGCTTGTATTAGCCAAAGTACTGCATCTTAGGACACGTGGTCTATAAAAATAAACTCTTTTTATTTTCACCGTGTCTCTGTTGATTCTTGTTGTGGACTGATGTGAGAATAATATACGAACAGGTATTTCCGATTCCCACCATTCCTGAGAGTACACTGAGTAGCTTGTTCTGGGTTGTCTTTTCATTGGGATCTCTGAGCCAAATCTCGGATAACGAATGGGACACTTATGCTAGCCGGATACTGGGTTCTGGGTTCTGAGGTGAGTTTCTGGTACACCACAATTCACTGAGGTCCTGGGGTTCTTCGCATAGTTCTGTGTATAAGCAGAATCCCTGCAACAGTTTCTTCCCCACCCAATTTCACCTATCCTTCCAGCCCACCTGTTGGAAAACGAATTACTGGTTGAGGGGAATGAAACCCTACTCAAGCTACAACCAGAATCTCTGTCAGGGCGCAACACAAGTAAACCCCGAATTAACCTGTGCCTAACCCTCTGCTAACTTGGCACAAAGCAGTCAGGCTTAATTTAGAGGGAATGTAAAGTATCTATGCAGCATTTCAAACAGAAATAAGGTGAAAACACACCGCAAGAAAAAACCCACACCAAGTTAGAAAAATAGTGTAAAATGTAATTAATTATTTAACACCAAAATAACAAAATCCAATCAGTAGAACAGGAGATATGCAATTTTGAAGATTTAAGGGAAAATAGAGCCTAGAAGCACAAAGTGCCAACTGTGGTTATCTAGTAATGCCGGACTGGGACAAAGTCACAAGTTCAGGCCACGTGCGATGGAGCACGGCCAGCTACTGGGACCCAATAAGGCACATTGAAGAATAACACCTTCAATCCTGGTTGTGGAACTTTGTGAGATCCTGCGTCGAAGATGCATTGAGCATCACACATCCTAGGTGATACAAAGTCCTGGAGTGGAGAGCATTCACGCAGCAATGGTTCGAGGATGCCGTTGACGAGGGGCTTGCGATGCAAAGTTCTGTGTCATGGATGCGATGCGTAGCCAAGGTTTCATGGATGCTGCGGGATATGATGTGAAGTCCTGCATTAGGATGCAACATGCAGCGGTTCCAATGTGGAGTTTTGGGAGGTAATGCGTAGCGCTGTGGATCCGATGTGGAGTTTTGGGAGGCGATACTTCGCACTGCGTCAGTTCTGCTGAGATCATAGGTATTCTATTCTATTCCAGGCAATTTGTGGAGTGCCTGGCTACCCACATTGGCCTCCCAGCACTAAACAACTAACAAGACTCTAATCCATTAGTGAATCCCAAACAAGACTCCAGGCAAGCACACCTCAGTTAAGCAAACAGCCATTAGCATCTTCCTAAAGATGAATTCATTTAACATTTTAAGTATCCCAATTGGTAGGGAACTCCATAGCTGAGGGGTCGAACAGGAGAAGGATTGGCCTCCGCCTCTTGCCCTGTGGACCTTTGGCGTCACCACCAACTTTGAGTTTATAGCTCTCAAGGTCCTAGCTGGTATACAGAGCTGCAATAAGGACTTTGTCAGTTGAGAGTCTCTTTTATAATATGCCCTCTGGGCTCTATTGTATCCTCTGTTTATTATGTAGCCAATGCAACAAGACCAATGAGCTTGATGCCTAGGAACTACCTGTAATCTTTTGACTATGTACCATGGAGAGCCTAAATAAAGGGAGTTTCTGCGGTCAAGGCATGACAGCATAAGCGCCTGTTCAATTAGCCTTCTGGAGGACAAATGTGAAATGTAAAATATTTTTCTAAGCATTCTAAGCATGCCATTATAATTTGCTGCAACCTCCCTGACTTTGGTTTCTGAAGTGAGTGTGCAGTTCAACCAAATATCTAATTTTTATGGACGTTTTAGGTGTAGAAGCACTTCTTAAAGAGTCTGGCCAGCAAACGTAAGGCCAGCTTGAAGTCTTTACCAACCACCATGACTTTGGTTTTATCTCTGTTAAGTATAAGACAACAATTAGCCATCCAGTCTGCTACTTCCTATAAGCAAGGTAAAATTTGATGTACTTTTGAATGGTTCTGTGGATTGAGGTACAAAACTATTTGAGTGTTTTCAGCATATACAACTATTGAGAGAGCAAAGGATTGTACAATCTCTCCCAAAGGGCGTGCATACAAATTAAAGAGGGTCAGGCTCAATGAGGAGGATGGAGGCACTCCACATTTCATAGGGGCATATCTCTGAGTAGCATGCTTTACCAAATTCTTGAAAACTCCTATCCCCAAGAAATGATGTAAACCAGCTTAAAGCAAGATCATTTACATCCTCATTTTCAAGTCTCTGTATAAGGACTGAGTGGGCTGCAGTGTCAGATGCCGCATTTACATCTAGTAATAAAACTGTTGGAGAACCCTCCTTGGTTAAGGAGCATTTTGAGTTCTTCCAATACTACAAACAGTGCTGTCTCAGTACTATGTTGTGGTCTAAAACCCGTTTTTGTAGGATGGAGGATCTCATTAGATTAAAGGAATAATGATAAATGTTGATTCACATGCTTTTCAAGCAACTTCACAACCTCAGGATAGTAGGAAGATTGGTCAGTAGTTTTCAGCTAATAGTGGATCCAGAGTGGATTTTTTTAGCAGTGGTTTCACCACTGCATGTTTCCAGTGGGAAGGAATTATTCCGCTCCTTAGAGGGAGATTAAGCAGTTCTTGTGGCATTGGAAAGATTTTCCCGCCCCCTGCTTCAAAATATGTGGTAGATTGGGGCCAAGTGGTGAGCTTGATTTACCCACATCAAATAAGGCAGATAGATCTTCCGCACTGATAGAGGGAAAAGATGGAAGTGGTTCCCTGGGAAGGCTAAGTTGCCAAGGAGTGGTGGACAGCTGTAGATGCCTGGTCTCATAGGAAAACAATAGGTTGGTATCTGTTACCTTTTCTAAAAAGAAATTGGGCAAATCATTACAGCGTGCCACAGTAGGCAAAAGTAGAAAGCTAACAGGTAAGGAATCTGTAAGAGATTAGACTATTTGAACAATTTCACTGGCTGAACTTGAGGACTTGTCTATTTTAAATGCATAATAATTCAATTAAGCACTTTTAATCTCATAGTGATGATTTGTATTGCTTTCTTGTAGTCCAATTTGCTCATGGAGTCATAAGACTTTCTCCAATGCCTTTCCAGCCTTTCACAATCCTTTTTAGCACCAATAAATGGGATTTAACCCAAGGGGACTTTATATCCTGTTGTGCGCATTTATAGGTTTTCAATGGAATGGTCTGGTCCAATGAGATTTTAATCCAGTAAGTAAATTTGCTGGCTGGCAAAGCACCTTCAGGCCCACTTCCAAGGGTCCGGGACTTGGGAATGCAGGGCTCACAGCAGAGACTTGGTGTTGGGTACAAGGTTGTTGGAGCCTGTTCGGTCCTTGAGGCTCTGATCAGAAGGCCAGCCCACTAGACCTTGGAGTCACACTGGGGTCCTGCATTCAAGAAGCGTATCCAGTCCATATCACTCAGGCAGGAGGGCAGTACAGCAGGGCAGCAGAGTGGCAGTACTTCTTGCAGCAGAGCAGCACAGCAGGCATTCTTCTGAGCCTTTCAGAGGTCCAGGTATGTGTACTGAAGAGTTGGGTCTGAGGGTCGAATATTCATACCTGGTGCCCACTTTTAAGTAGGAGAAGGTTCTGGAGGTTTCCACCCTCAGAGGTGATTGGAATTTGCTGCCTTCCTGCTCTGGCCCCAGGTTGTCTGGGGTCACAATAAACTAGTGTCAAACCCTTTTTGAGTTTGCTCAGGAAGAGCCTTTGTGATGTGCAAGTGTGGTAAGTGACTGTTCTTCCCCTTTATCAAGTCAGAGATGGCCCATTGTGCCAACACCTATGGCTCTTAATTTCACTGTCTGGGATCAATAGACCAAGATCAAACTCTAGCTACAGCTAGTCATATGACCCAGGATACAGGCAGCAGACACTAAATGGTTGGGACAAAAAATGTCTCCTTTCTAAAAGGGCATTTTTAAAATTATAACCTAAAATCCGATTTTGTCATTAAAGAGGGCTTTAAATGACAGTTCTTTAGAAACCAAACTCGATATTCCTACCTGCTCCAGATTAAAAGTTATTACTTATTATGTAATAAGTTAATCCAATGTTATCCTATGGGAGCGGTAGACCTTGCAGTAGTAAAACATGAATTTAAGAGTTTTTCACAACCAGGACATCTAAAACTCAATAGGACATGTCCAATGTTTTAAATACATTGCACCCTGCCCCATGGGCTGTTTAGAGCCTACACTAGGGGAGACTTATATGCATTAAAAAGGAAGGTTTAGGCCTGGCAAAAGGTTTATATTGTCAGGTCGAAATGACAGTTTAAAACTGTACACACTGGATGTAAGGGCATGCTTAAGTGTCACAGACCCACTAGTGCCATTTAATTTACAGGCCCTGGGTACATGTAGTACCACTTTACGTTCATCGGTCGGTTCCTCCCCAGTGGAGAAGCCCACCCCACACCCAGTCCGCACCCAAGTGCCTCAGAGGCAATGGACTGCTCCACCAGCCAGGGCATGCAAAGGCGGGGCCAGACCCTGTGCCTACAGTATGCATGTTTCATCTGAGAGGCAGCAGAGGGTTTCAGGCTTGTGCTGTCCATCGCTCGGGCTGCTCCGCAGTTAATAATCCTTCTGTAGGTTCACTTACAGAAACCTTGTTATGACTTTTACTTCCTCTAGCTAGTCAAGTTTGGTTGTCTTCTTGGCGTTTCCAACCCAGGCAGGGCCCATCGGAGGACTCACTAAACCATCAAATCGGCAGTAGCTACGGGCGGTGTGTACAAAGGGCAGGGACTTAATCAATGTGAATTTATGACCCGCACTTACTGGGAATTCCTTGTTCATGGGAAATATTAGCATTTCCCAATCCCTATCATGAAAGGGGTTCAGCGGGTTACCCGCACCTGTCGGTGAGGAGTAGACACACGATGATCCATTCAGTGTAGCATGCGTGCAGCCCCGGACATCTAAGGGCATCACAGACCTGTAATTGCTTGATCTTGTGTGGCTGAACATCACTTGTCCCTCTAAGATGTTGGACGACAAAAGCAGGGGGTCACGTAGCTAGTTAGCATGGAGGAGTCTCATTCATTATCAGAATTAACCAGACAAATTGCTCCACCAACTAAGAACGTCCATGCACCACCACCAACAAAATTGAGAAAGAGATATCAATCTGTCAATCCTTTCCGTGTCCGGGCCAATGTGAGGTTTTCCGTGTTGAGTCAAATTAAGCCACAAGCTCCACTCCTGGTTGTGCCCTTGCTTCAATTCCTTTAAGTTTTAGCTTTACAACCATACTCCCCCCGGAACCCAAAGTCTTTGGTTTCCTGGAAGCTGATTGGCAGGTCATGGGAATGAAACCACCGAATCGCTAGTCAGCATCATTTATGGACGGAACTATGACAGTATCTGATCATCTTCAAACCTCCGACTTTCGTTCTTGATTAATGAAAACATTCTTGGCAAATGTTTTTGCTTTGGTTCGTCTTGCACAAGTCCAAGTACTTCACCTCCAGTGGCACCATGTGAATGCCCCCAGCTGTCCCTATGAATCATTGCCCCAGTTCCGAAAACCAACAAAATAGAACTGGAGTTCTATTCCATTATTCCTATCTCAAGTATTCAGGGAACCTGCCTGCTTTGAACACTCTAGGTTTTTCAAGGTAAACGCTCTGACCCCCAGGACACTCTGTCAAGAGCATCAAGGGGGCGCGGAGAGGGAGGGGTTGGGACAGGCAGTAGCTCTTCTCGCGGTGGACCACCAGCTCAATCCCAAGATCCAAATCTGTGCTTTTTAACTACAGCAACTTTAATATACGCTATTGGAGCTGGAATTACCACAGCTGCTGGCACCAGACTTGCCCTCCAATGGATCCACGTTAAAGGATTTAAACTGTACTCATTCTAATTACAGGACCTCGAAAGAGTCCTTTATTGTAATGTTTTGTCACTACCTCCTTGAGTCGGGAGTGGGTAATTAGTGCCTGCTGCCTTGCTTGGATGTGGTAGGCCTAAGGCTCTGGGGACGCTGCGGCCCCTGCCCCTCTTGGAGTGGCACACAGTAGGCCTTCCCGAGACAGAACCCACGCTCACCCAGCACGACCCCGCTGTGGGGTAACCTAATGGCAGTGCCTCCCTAGGCTGGGACAACCCCTGAAGGCCCTGCTGCCCGGGCCCTCTCGTGCACGATCCCGGCCTGACCGGACTTCATGCGACCAAGGAGTGGACATTCTCGAGTCTTGGCAGGGACACTCAACATCCTGTGGTTCTGGGCAAATCCTTTAATCATGCTGTGTCTAACAAAAACTGAATGTGTCTGTCTGTAACACAACTGGTGCTCATGTAAAGCACTCTGATACTTTCAGGTCTAGTTTGCGCTATATAAAACTGCCCCCCAAAAAAACTGTCGCCAGAGATGTGCCAATTGTGGGTACAAAGGTACGGTTTTGGGAAAGAACACAGGCCCTGGAAATCTGATTGGCAGGGATCCAGGGCATATCAAATCTGGTTGCATCGAAGGTTAGGCAAAAAGTGGGGGGGTAACCATGCAAAAAAGGGTCACTTTCCTACCGGGGGAAAAAGCAGAGAGCATCCCTGCATGAAGACCCAGCTCCACCCCATGCTGCCAACTGGAATACGAGTCCAGGAGAGCTCTGAGAAGCCCTCAGCAGACACCTGGGCCAGATCTCGTATGGCAGTGACTGCCAATGTCCCGTGCACTCAAGAGGTACTGTCGGCAGGCCCCGCGCAAGGCTTAGCATTCTCCTAAGAACAAGCAGAGATTGGCAAAGGGGAATCTGCAGGCCAGGAAAGCCCCCCCTCTTCTCCAACAGGGAGGCAGGCTGTGGTCATGCCCTCGGTCAGTGCTCCGGTGGGGCCAAGGCTCCATGTGATGGCCCTCCATGCCGCCAAGCATGCAGCGGGGGCACATGGGCTCTGCGGTCACAGATAAGATTAGGGGCCTACTTGGGGAAGGTCCAGACCAGACTCTGGTCGATCGGGCATAGGTGGGCCTATTTGGTGACTGTGGGTTGCTTCGTTGGAAACACCTGACCCGGTTAGGGCTTCTGAGCCACAGACCGGGATCCTCAGGGTCAGGGAGCCAGCAGGCCTGGGTCTGCGAACCCACCATGGCCCTGGGTTTTCTTCTTTGGTGTCATAAAAGGGCTGCTGCCCCGGCACGGCCGGTTTCAAAGGATATGAACAGGGCCTGGGGCCCCCTGTTGGGCCATGGGGTGGGCACCCTGGTCCGGGGCTCCCTCCTCTAGCGTGCTGCTTTGCAAAGAGCACAGGACAGGGGTCCAGCGGGCCCGGGAAGGCCTTTCCTGCATGGCTGAGTTCAGAAGCACGGAATGGGGCCAGGGCTCCAGCGGGTCATGGGGTGGGTCCTGCCAAGCACCCGAGAAAACCTTGAAACATCTACACATGACCCCTTGCTCAATTCAGAAATGTAATGCTTTCTGGGATCCACCATGGGTTTCACAACCAATTCTACCACTAACTGGAAGGAGGTTGCAGAAAACAAAAGAATTAGGAGAAATGGGCTATGTTCCAGTAAAATGGCAAAACTGAAAGTTGGGAAGATGGTGATTTTAGCATAGCAAACCCTCTCTGAACAGACAGAGGACATGCCTGGGCAGATCTGGCACTCTGAAGAGCCTGTCTCAATTCCCTCAATACCTTCTCATTCGGCAGAGATAATTCCAATTTACTATACATGCACTGAATTAGGGCAAGAAAAAGCTTCAGGAGCATTAATCCTCATCTTGCAGAGGAACAGGTATAAATAGGATCACAAAGCGAAGCGAATATGAAACCTCACACAGAGAAGTCAGTAACAATGAAACTTCACACTCTTATAATAGCGGCTGCTACTGACACGCAAGCCCTCCCAATATTGCAGTGAGGTGCCTGCCTGAACGTGGCCCTCACCTCCTGCCTCTGAACAGCCGATCTCCAGAAGGTGACTGCCTTCACTCCACTTCCGACGACTCTCCTAATATGTGAAAACAAGGCGAGGTAAGGGAAAAGTTGGATTCAAGGTGATAGATAGGCTAAGACGGTCTTTGTTGATATACTTCCAATAAATGCCTGTGATTGGTTGGAAAAGGCTCCTCCCTCAAAAAGACAGCCCACCCATTCCCAAGGTAACTGTCTCTGTTATGGCTCAGGTGCACGGGAAGAAGCCCTCCTTGCACTACAATAGATGTGGCCCAGCCACCCGTGAGCTGGCCCACCAGGACAGAGGTGAGGTCGCGTCTGTTTCCCAATATTTAAAACATACCTGCTTGTGTCCCTAACTCAGTACATTAACACGTGACAAGGAATTCACATTTATACGGTTGGGCACCTGTAAATTCCACCAAACTGAGCACAGAGTGACAAAACTCCACCAGCAGAGCAGAGTTTACCGCCCACCACCCCCAATACAATAGCTATCACCTCCACTGAAGTGCAGTCTCTCAGAGAGGACTTCAATAATTTCCACTCCAACCTGCCTATCCTGGGATAAAGAATGATGGAAATGGAATCCAGATGGGACACTCTGCCTGAATGGGGCCCTGAGATTTGGGAGCTCTGCCAGAAAACCATAGACTTGGAAGATAGAAACCGGAGGAACAATATGAGGTTATCTGGGAATCCTTAGAATGTATAACAGGACAACATGGTGGATTTTCTCAGTGCCCTGCTCTGGACCCTCTTGAAAGTGACTTTCAATTCTCCCCTGGAGTTCCAGAGTGCACACGGGCAAGATTGTGTCATAAACCCTCTTCATCATGTCCAAGACACATTCTTGCTTTCTAGTTGTGGAACAAGAAGGCCAGGCAAGGTCTGATCGTGGCTAAACAACATGGGCCTTACACATATGAAAACAATCAGATACTCTTCTTGTCATACTTTTCATTTGAAACTAAGTTAATGCGTAAAACGATTTCTGACACTTAGGCCCTGACTAAAGAAAAAGGAGGTTAAATACAGACTAATGGAACCGGCAAGAATGGTGATCACTATGGACGTCTGGAAACGTGAATACACTTAACTGGAGGATGTGAAAATGTTGCTGGACGATCTGGACAGGATAGATGACACTCGAATGGATACTGCTTCACTGGCGACACCTCCAGCCCATCATGGAGATGGCCAGGTAGACCTGGACAGGGAGAACTCAGAAGGATGCCAATACCTGGAAGAGGTGTTGTGGACATGGGAGACCTAAACCAGAAAGAGATCCTTTGGAGTGTGCCTACTATAGGCCGATGTCACTAATTAAAGTGAATGCTAAGATCATAGTGAAAATATTTTCAACCCGTCTGTGGAAAATCTACCCTGATCCATCTTAACTAGGTTGGATTTATCCAGGGATGCACCACCACCAACAACCTTAAACTTTTATCTCATATCCTTTGGCAGGTTTAGGATGATGAGGACAAGAAGGTACTCCCCTCACTAGATACCTAGAAGAGTTTTGATAGAGTGGAGTGGGGTACCTTCTTCGTACCATAGTACAGATGGGTTTTGGCCATACGTTCCTGGCCTGGGTGCAGGGTATACATCAGGACCCAGCAGCGGTGATCAGTACTGGGGGCTTTATATCTCCCTAATTCCCAGTAAGATGTGAAAGGAGACTGGGATGCCCTTATCTCTGTTGTTGTTTCTTCTTGCCCTAGAACAGCTGGTGATAATGATGCACAAGGAAGGTGAGATCAGGGGTGTACGAATGGTGGTGGAAGACCACAAAATATTTATTTTCACTGATTTTATTCCTTTGACATTATTTCAACCCCAGAAATCAGCTAAAAAGTTGGTGGCTTGATCAATCTCTTCTCAAGATTCTCAGGCTACTGCATTAGTTAGTCTAAATGTGAATCCTTACTCTTAGCTATGACCATGACCCAAACTTCCCTAGATGACTGGCCTTCCACGCGGTAACACCTGCGTCTTAAATACCTGGGCATCTATGTTAACAGAGGCCTAGTGGACATGATACAGAGCAAAATCTTCGCTCTAATAGAGAAAACAAATTCTGACTATAAGAGTTTGGAACACAAACATGTCTCTATGTGGAAGGGTGCAAGTAGATGAAAATGAACATTACAGTCAGATTCAATTATGTATTTAGAATGTTGCCTCTGCCAATTACCAAGGTTCTTCTAAGACAGATAGACATAAAATATATGGTTGTTCATATAGAGTGGAGAGACGTCACGGTTAAAAGGTTCAAAGTCTATGCTGCCACAAAAATGGGAGGTATTACGACTGCCACATATAGAATGTTATTGGATTGCTCATCAGCTAGCCCATGATTTAGCTCTTTAGGTAGATGCCTATTGTTGGAATTGACCCTTTTCGCAGTGTTATCCTCAAACATTTTGCCTTCTGCCTCCTATTTTTCTGACCCTGTTTTTATTGGCTATAGGATTTTGGGCACTTTACCACTGCATATCAGTGCTAAAGTGAATATGCTCTCTGTATGAATTGTAATATGATTTGTTATCCATGATTGGCATATTTGATTTACTGGTAAGTCCCTAGTAAAGTTCACGGTAAGTGCCAGGGCCTGTAAATCAAATGCTACTAGTGGATTTGCAGCACTGGTTGTGCCACCCACATGAGTAGCCCTGTAAATGTGTCCCAGACCTACCACTGTAGTGTCTGCGTGCGCAGTTGTAAACTGCCATGTGACCTGGCAAGTGCACCCACTTGCTGGGCCCTAACCTTCCCTTTCCTTACATGTAAGGCACCCGTAAGGTAGGCCCAAGGTACCCCCATGGGCAGGGTGCTGTATATGCGAAGTGTAGGGCATGTACTGTTATGTGTGACATGTTCTAATAGTGAAATACTGTGTTTTTCGTTTTTCTCTATTGAAAGGCTATCTGTCCCATAGGCTAACATGAGAGTTGCTTTGTAAAATCTTACAAGTATAACTTTCCAAGACAGGATAGAGAAATGTAGTTTAGGTTCTCTGAACTCAGAATTTATTAACGCACCTTTTGGCGAAGGTGATTTTTAATTTCTGTGTTTGAAAATGCCACTTTTAGATAGTGGGCATTTTCTTACTTTACCATTCTGTGTGCCTCTGACTGTTTGCGTACTCAGCGTCTTGTTTTGGAGTGACAGGAGCTGGCCTGCATTTAAAGTGGTGGGAGAGTTTCACTTGAACCTGAATATGCTGTGTCTCCTTTTCACAATGCTGTCTCTGGCCCCTGAGGTCATGCTGCACTAGGGAGGATAGGACTGGTTTGGACTGGGTTCAGAGACCCTTACAGCAAAGAGAACAATGACAAAATGGGGTATAAGTATTTGACCTAAAACCCCATGACTTCAGATTACTTCCAGCTGACAAGAAGAAGAGCGGAAGGACTGTGTGAGGAACGCTTTATTCTCTGAGTGAGGGCTGGGTTGGCCTGCAGTTGCTGCCTTTATCGGAGGCAGAGGAAAAGGACTGAATCTTTTTGCCCTGCTATAGTATCCTGCTTGGGAAGAAATCTCCAAGGGATTGTGTGTGTTTGCTTCCTGTTGGAAGTCTCAGGGAGATAAAAGACTTCAGAGAAAGGTCCTTGCTGGATTTAAAGAGAACCTGCCTAGGAGGAGATCTGGAGAAGCCGTATGAGGAGCGCTGCCTCTGATGTGTGTGAGGTAGGATGGCCTGCAGTGGCTGCTACTGCCTGGAGCAAGAGAAGGACTGCAAGGGTGCTGTTATAGTTTCCTTCATTGTGCTTTTACTTTACTGGAACTTCTTGTGCTTACTGGAAGTTCTTTGTGCTGCTAGAAATACGTTGGGCTTTATTTCCTGGAAAGCCTGCCTGTGTTTTTCATCACGGGGAGGCTCTCTGACACTTCCTTGATTGAAATGAAATGAAATGAAAAATTATATTTATATAGCGCATAGACTACCCGGAGGCCTCGCAGCGCTTTAATTGATCACTGTGGCGGGCCGCAGGGTGAGACTAGCACGTTTTTGCAAACAGGTGGGTTTTCAAAGCTTTCCTAAAAGCCAGCCGGTTATTATTTTCTCTGAGGGCTAAGGGGAGGGAGTTCCAAAGTCTCGCAGCAGTATGGGAGAAGGAACGGCCACCCCAACGTGCTTTGTTGATTTTAGAAGTGGTAACTAGGTGCAATGATGCCGAGCGAAGGGCTCTGGATGGAGCGTAGGGCACAACTAAGGGGGACAGGATGGCAGGGCCTGTTCGATGGAAAGATTTGTGCACAATGCACATAGCCCTAAACTGTGCTCTAGCAGCCATCGGGAGCCAGTGCAATTCTTTTAAAGCTTTCTTGGCTGACTGCCAGCGGGGGATGTTGAATAATAATCGGGCGGCGCAGTTTTGCGTGACTTGGAGCCTGTTGGTCACTGAAGCCGGGGCACCCAGATATAGCGCGTTTCCATAGTCCAGGCGGGAGAGTATCAGGGCCTGAACCATGATTCTCCTCGCCTGGAAAGGAAGCAGAGGGAGTACTTTGCGGAGCATTTTCATTAGGCCGACACACGTGGAGGCAGTTTTGGTAGCCTGGACCGAGAAGTCCAGCGCTTTATCGAGCCAGATTCCCAGACTCTTTATCTGCGGTTTGGGAGGGGGGGGAGCACCAAGGCAGGTGGGCCAAATTGATGTCAAAATGGTCGGAGAAGGGTTACCCAATAGCATAATCTCTGTCTTCTCCCCGTTAAGTTTGAGACAGGACGATTGCATCCACTTAGCAACGGCCTCTAGACAGAGGCCCAGGGTGTTGGACGGCTCCTCAGTGTGGTCCAGAGAGACCACCAACTGGGTGTCGTCCGCGTAGGTGACAATACGCACGCCAAAGGGCTGGACTATCGCCGCTAGAGGTCGCATATAGACATTAAAAAGTGTGGGGCTCAGGGAGGAGTCCTGAGGAACCCCACATCTAAGTGGTTGCTTAGGGGAGACTGCTTTGCCCTCAAACACCTGGAAGAAGCGCTCGTCCAGGAAGGAGGTCAGCCACTCCAGGGCCGCGCCCGACACGCCCATGCCTTTCAGACGGTGTAGCATTGTGGCATGGTTGACAGTGTCGAACGCGGCACTGAGGTCGAGTAGTATGATGGCTGCTTTTCCTCCCCGGTCCAGCACCAATCTAGTTTCTTCCGTCACTGCTAGGAGAGCAGTTTCAGTTCCATGCTGCGGGCGGAAACCCGTCTGAGAGGCGCTTAGCAGACTATTTGATTCTAAGTAGTCCACTAAGATATTATTGATGTGCCTTTCAAGCAGTTTGCTCATCCAGGGAAGTAGGGAAATGGGGCGGAAATTGGCCAAGTTGTTCTGGTCCAAGGTGGGTTTTTTCAAAAGGGCCCTAACCATCGCACATTTCCATGGTGCTGGGACGGAGTTAGAGGAGATGGAAGCATTAAGGACATCCAGAATGACAGGGCGGATGATGTCCATCACCTTATTGAGAGTTTGCGGGGGTGCTGGGTCATTGGGGGATCCCGAGATGACTTTAAGAAGCATTCTGTCTAAAGTGTCGGAATCTAGGAGGGGGAATCCATCCAGTGAGCTGGGGGCTAAGAAGTCAGAATCTGTAGTGGTGGTGTGGTCCATGTCACCACTGCCAGTAGAAAATGAAGAATAGATGGCCTGGATCTTCTGGGAGAAGAAAGTGGCTAAATTATTGCAACGGGTATGCGCGCCGTCAGGTGACAGACGCTCGGGGGGAGGGGGAGAAATAAAAGATTTGGCTATTTTAAAAATTTCTTTGGGGGAGTTTGCAGCTAGATTGATTTTGGATTCATAAAAATGGGCTTGCGCAGATTTTATTTGATTTTTATAGAGCTTTATTGCGGCTCTATACTCAACTTGCTTTGATTGTGAGTAATCTTGTCTCCAGGCTCTCTCTAGTTTGCGGCAATATTGCTTCATAGTCCTGAGATTGCAACTCGTCATGGGCAAAGCAAAACCACTGAGCTGCCCGTGTACTGGAGTTCTGGGCTGAGCCCCCACCTGCTTTGTGATAAGCACGAAAGGTGCGCTGATTTAGAGTGTGGACACTTGTCAACTGAGCGAGCACCACACTAACACGAGGCGCTGCCTGGCAACAAGCCTCGAAGCAACCTGAAGAGGAAGCACTGCATGTCGCGGCCCCGCCTTGAGTAAGGTGCCGGGTGCCCGGTTCCTCTGCGTTGGAAGCCGACTGCCAGGAGGAGCGGGTACGCTGCCCTGAGTGCAAGTGAGCCGAAGCCTCGCGGCCACTCCAGATCTACATGCTGCAGCCCAGCAGAGGAGAGAACCCTTGCGCCTCTTGCCTCAGGCAGCTGGAGAAGCTGCATTGGCCAGTCACTGATTGGTCCAGACCGGGAGGGGGACCGAGTGAGTTCCCTCACCCCAACCCTGCTGGAAGTACTTGCCGCTACGCCGCATGAATGCGGGCAGCTTCAAGCCTACCTACCGTGGGGGCATTCCTGGAAATCTACCCCGCTGTTGGTAATGGGCGCACAGGCGTCCCTGCGGCCGTTGTGAGGTTAAGAGATTGATGTGCCTGAGCTCTGCATATTATGGTCTGCATTGTAAGGGCTGCATATTTTCCATAAGTCCCGATGCCATGATTTAGGTTACTATATACTTGGCTAAGGAAGAGTAACAACCATCCTTTCAGGACCGGCAAGATGTGCACAGTAAAGATGTTTTATGACCTGTATAACTTATAAGTATTGCTTTCTTGCACTAACTTTGATGTTATGCCTAATGTTTTCCTAATGTGTGCAATATATGAGTATTTACCTTATTGCACTACCTATGCTGTTATGAACCTTGCCTAGTGGCAAAGTGATTTATGATCTATGTAAGGTTATGACAATCGCCTAGTCAGCTAAGTGATTTATGTGATTGTGGTCTATGTATATGAGATATTTTTATACAACCTTGTGTGGAGTATCTTTTGTAGTGTGCCTAGCATGTCACTGGTGTGTGTGTGTTGTGTAAGCTTTTTACACATTACCTTTGGGATCAGCCTGACTGCTCTGCGAAGCTACCAAGGGGGTGAGCAGGGGTTATCTTGGGTGTGTAACTCCCTTAACCTGACTAGAGGAGTGGGTTCTGCCTTGCTTAGGTGCATACCCTAGCCAGCCAGAAACCCCATTTCTAACACCTATGTGGATCCGTTTACAACACCATCTCCTAGGGCAAAGGGGGACGTAGTAATATACCACACCACACCTCAGAGCAGTTCTAGGGGCTCCAATTCCATTATACAGTCTGCTAGGAAAGAATGCAAATGGGCTCATGTTCTGCTATGTCCATCAAACAGGATAGAGTGAGCGGAGGTCAGTTGGTCTCTCTGGAAAGGTTGTAACACACACCTTGTGTCTGAGTTCAAATCCTTTTTGGAATTGCAAGGTGACTATGATCTCCTCAACACACAACTCTGGATGCACACCCAACTGATGGGGGCCTTATCAGAGAAACTAAGGAAGACAACGTATGCACTGCTGCTGTCTCCTATTCAGACATATATATACATGGAAAGATTTTAGGGGTTCCATCTCAGGGTTATAATCTCTGTTTATCAACGATTCTGTTACATCGCATTGTATTCTAATGCACCAGTTGTGTTTATTTTCATCTGGTTCCCGCATTCCATGGGAATGTTCTTCTGGAATGCTGAGAGCCAGATCAGTTGGTGCAGCAACTTCAACCTGGTGGCTGCTTATTGCTGTGTCGCTGACTAAATTATCTTCTTCAGCATCTGCTTGGATTTGACTTTTTTACATTTGCGATGAGTTGAAAGGAAACCTCCTGTCATCCCTGCGACACAGGAACGGACTGTTTCCTTTACCCACGCCTTGCTTCTGCTATTTGTGATTTTCGCTACGCTGCATAGGAGGTGTGTCTACTTACAATATTTGGACATTTGGATCTGTGCCCCCAGGTAGTGAATCTGCTTATGTTTTGCTGTTTCTGGGATTTCTTCACCTCTCCGTTTAACTGTTGGTACCGTTTTTGATTCTGGTTGCCTGGATATTGCCATCATCAAATTCATCGCACCGGACAGCTCTACTCACCGCGTCAGACCTTCCTCATACTGCATGTCCAGAGATCTCCTCATCGGATCATCTATATGTAAGTCTGGATGTATGTGTAGTTGTAAGGGTCACACTGACAAAGGCATAACCATTCAGCAAAGCAACATGATTGCTCCTTCTACTGTACAGCCCAACATGTTGTCTCCCAAGTGTCTTGTAACAGTAGTTGGTATAGAGTTAACTTTAATGGTGGACTCTGGTAGTCCTTGGACCATCATTACTCGAGAATATTTCAGTGAGAAATGTCAAGAGATTTTAGTTTAGGACAGTTAAAGGCACCTGATGTGGTAGCTGAAAGTTTTGATGGTCAGTCATTGACCTGGATGGTTATTTGAGCATCCCTCTAGTGTTTAGGAACAGGAGTGCCCAGATCAAATTGTATGTGGCGGCCAAAGGAGTGAACGTTTTAGGCTGGAGGGACTAGTGGAAATTGGGAATCATCCTTAACCCGTGAGCGGATGATTCTGTCCAGTTGTACGAAGAAACTGAAGTGTTGCAAGTTATGTCGATTGATGAAAGTGCATGTGCTGAAGAGATAGTACAACAGTTTTGTGAAGTATTTTCAGAAAATTTAGGGAAGTTACATGATTCTTCCCATAGAATCAGACTATAAAAAGGTGCTGTTCCCTGTTCCCGTGAAGCAAAGGTTGTGTGGTGTTTCCATTAATGTGAGGGGGGAACTGAAGGTGATGTTGGATGATTTGGTGAATGGTGGTATTATTGAAGCCATAGAATATGCTGAATGGGTTTCTCCCATCGTTTTAGCGCACAAGGCGAATAAACAATTGAGGCTATGTGTTGATTTGAGGGTGTTAAATGCTAACATTGTTATTGACTGTCATCCTCTTCCCAATATCAATGAGATGGCTTCCATGTTAGAGGGTGCTAGCATTTTTTCAACTTTGGACCTTAGGTCTGCATATCATCAGATCAAACTCTTTGAGGAGTCCAAGCAACTAACCGCTTTCATCACTTCAAAAGGTCTGTATCAATTTACTAGGGTGCCTTTCGGCTTAGCGTTGGACGCCTACGTTTTCCAAATGGAAATGTTTCATATTTTTAGAGGCATTGATAGCTTTATGAAGTGTTTCCAACACTATATTTTGATTTTCTCTAAGAATGTGGATGAGCACATGTGGCATCTCATTGAAGTTTGCAGCAGACTGAAGTGTCATGGTATAACTCTTAAAAGGCATAAATTGCAAACTGTTTAAAAAATCTGTGGAGTATTTGGGGCACACTTTGTCTGGGAATGGAGTTGTGCCTAAAATGTCAAATGTGGAAGCCATTGTTGGTGCTTCTGCTCCCACCGACAAGGATCAGTTGTTGTCATTTGCTGGTATGTGTGAATACTATAGCAAGTTTATTAACAACTTTGCAACCAAGATGGAACCTTTGAGAGCTTTGCTGAGGCACAATGCCTCATTCAAGTGGTCTAAAGCTCAACAAGTAGCTTTTGATAAAATAATATGTGATATTGTAAAAGCTCCCACATTGAAACCGTTCTGTATGGGAAAATTATGTGTGATCCCTGTGGATGCCAGCTTGTATGATGTTGGGGCTGTGTTACCCCAAAAGTGTGGCAAGTAGTGGAATGTTTCTTTTGCTTCCTGTACCTTGAATGAGACTAAGCGCAGGTATGCAGTCATAGAAAGGGAACTTCTTGCTTGTGTGTGGGTGGTGGAACACTTTAGGAACTTTGTGTGGGGGTGCAGATTCGTGCTTAGGACAGATCATAAGCCTTTAGTTAAAATCTTGGCTCCTGGTGGTGGATAGAACTCCACGGCGCATATTGCCAGGTTGGCTTCCAAGCTCCAAGAGTACACCTTTGATGCTGAATTCGTGCCCGGCAAAAAGAATGTGACTGCGGACTGTCTTTCCCGATTGCAGCGCCAACTTGGTGATGTTGTTGAAGTAGGTGAGGTGAATATGGTGGCTGGTATCAGGGATGTGTTTGATGATGAGTTTTCTGGTATCACAGAGGAGTTGTGGAAGCAGTGCGAAGAGTCGGCTGAGGTTTGGAAGGATGTGAGAAGATTTGTCATGGAAGGTTGGCCCAAGAAAGGGGAAGTGAACCTGGAGTTGCAGGACTTGTGCAAAGTAGCTGAGGAGCTTGAAATGGAAGATGGTTTGTTAATCAAAGTAGGCAAGTGTGTTCCACCAAGAGGTGTTCATGATGTAATTCCCAAGCTGGCTCACAAGGAACTTCCAGGTATGTCCGCCATGAAGCGTTTGGTAAGAGTTCATTTTTGGCTGCCTGGAATGGACAGCACGATAGATCGATTTGTGAGGGAATGTGGAATATGTGCTTCAAGTGAGAAGAAGCTTAAGTTGAATGTTCCACCTTTGAAACATGTGGAATGGCCTGTTTTGCCATGGCAGAGGTTAGCTTTTGATGTTTCTGGGCCATTCAATTTTTTACCCCGTGACCTCAGTTTTGCTTTAGTTTGGTTGATTACCATTCTAAATGGCCAGAAGTCACGTTTGTTCCACATGCTACTACTGGTGCTGTTATTGACATTCTCAAGGAGGTGTTTGCCAGAGTGGAGTGTCCCTCCACTCTGGTGACTGATAATGGTGTCCAATTGACGTCTAATCATATAGAAGCTTTTCTTAAACACTGTGACATAAAGCATGTTACCACATCATTGTATGAGCCCCATAAAAACAGTCAAGTTGAAGGGTTTAATCGTGTTTTAAAGAAATTTGTTGTGGATGCACATGCCTCGGGGAGTAATTGGAGGAGTTTTTTAAAATGTAAATGTACAGCGCACTGCCACCCCCAACAGAGGGTCTCCTGGCGCTTTTACTCATACCGCTGAGGAACCCTTCCTGGCCTTTCCCTGTGAAATGTCCACTTCTGGGCACACCCATGGTGAAGCCAGGCATCCCAGCACTGCTGGGGCCGTTGTGGAGATTAAGCAAGCTATTGCCCAGAGTTGCAGCGTGAGACCCATGATTAGAATAGGCACCGAGGTGAGAATGATCAGGTCCGAGGAAATTGAATCCAAGACCCACCAAGGCGGGGGATTGATCTCCGGTCCTGGGCCAGAACTCTGCTTCAAGGTCTGCCACTCTAACCATTGAGCCACACTTCTCCACTTAGAAGAGAGAAGTTATGGATGTACAGGATTACTCCACACACCAGCACTGAGGTCAGTCCCTTCAAACTGTTGAAAGGGAGGAATCCTGCTTCACGTTTGTGTCCTTGGTGGTTCAAGAAGAAATGGTGCTGTCTTGGTGAGTATTGTGATGTGGCTGATGTAGTTGAGAGAGTCAAGAGGAAACAAAATAAGGCCAAGGAGTGGTATGACAAGTTTTGGAGGGCCAAACCCCATGGTTTTGCTGTGGGAGATTGGGTGAGGGTACGCAAACCTAATTATGAGGGCAAAGGTGCGCCTAGGTTCGGTAAAGCTATGAAAGTGCATACATTTTTTCCAATTCTATTACAGCACAGGAAGGTAAAGTGTGGAATGTTAGAAAGGTTTCAAAGTGTAAGCAAAAGATTAGGGTTACTGTGGCACACCTGCAAAAGTTACATGAACCTCTGAAAATATAGAGATTTGGTTCCTAGGCAACATAGGGTACAATATTCCGTTAACTTCTTTTCTACTCCACAAGAACAATTGACAGGGATTTCAAAAACATAAGTCTGACACCATCCAGTTCAAGTATGGGACTGTAATTCTTTATTCTTTCTTTCGTTAGAGTCCACGAAAAGTTCTTTCATAAAATAATCTCAGCACTTTTTTTGCCAACACGTGTTTCGTCTTTCCAAAGACTTTATCAAGGCCATTAATATAAACGAGAGAAAATCCGATGGGATAACAAACTTATAGCCGTTACGATATATAAGGCTATACTGATAAACAGAAGGCTGGTTCCTGAATGACAAATTTGAAACTTTCCTCTCAAAATGAATAGAGTGCCAAAGTAATAGTTTTCGGATATGTATTTATTAAAATACAAGGGTGCAGAAACATATGCTGCTACCTATCACATGACGATATAATGGGATGCCGGAAAGCGATTTTCAACGTGATATAAAGTTTATTGGGTGCAGATCAGGTAAAATGCCCCCCAGAGAACGAGAGTGTCCGTGAACGCCAATCCGCGTATACAAATATCCACAAGGTCTCAAAGTGTGTCAAACCTGTAGATCATGGTCGGGAAAACGAGAATGGTGAAGATAATGGAAATGACTTCATGGTGAATTTAAAGGTACCAGAGGCCTGTGGTTTTCCGGCAGATGTTCACCAAGATGTTTCCATGGTGTCTCAATTGTCTGAGAACTCGGTTGCTTCCCGTGTTAAGGAAGCCAGCAGGGATCGTTTTGCTCTGAAACCTTTAGCTGATTTTGTTTAGTGGTTACTCTTTATTCTTGCTTCTGGTCTGATCTTTTCTTCCTTTATTTCTTCTGTTTCTTCCCTGTTCTCTTCCTTCTTCTCTTTCTTGTCTCCTTGTTTTGCCTTTTCTTCCTTTCCTGTTCCCTTCTGTTTAGAGTTATGTTTAAGGGGGGACTTGTGTTACATCGCATTGTATTCTCATTCAGCTGTTGTACTTATTTTTATCTGGTTCCCGCATTCCATGGGAATGTTCTTATGGAATGCTGAGAGCCAGATCAGTTGGTGCATCACCTTCAACGTGGTGGCTGCTTATTGCTGTGTCGCTGAATAAATTATCTTCTTCATCATCTGCTTGGATTTGGACTTTTTTACACATGCCTTCTCTCTAGAAACATTGAGTGAGCTCTGACACTGGTGGGAAACCTGCCTCCTAACTACCTTCTAAAATGAAGATTTGGGGAAGCTGCTGGAGGACCATGACCGGGGCTTGAGGAAGGCAATGCTGGAGTATAGTTACCTCAAGGTTTTACAAAGCTGGCACTGCACTCCGGAAAATTCCGGCCAGTAAAATTAAGTATGCACTCCCGGTCCTGGACATGATGCCGGCACAGTGGCCTATTGTATATCTCCTAGGGGAATTCTCTATTGTGCCATGCTATTGGAAACAGATGTGGGACACGTCAGAGTAATAATTAGACACATCGCTGGAGTTTAATGCTAGGATTGTACTCTAACATGATTTTCCCACTCTTCTCGAATCGACATTTCAGGTGAAACACTGTTTGTTGACAGTGATGGTAAGTTCACTGGAAGTCCACTAGGGTCCCGACATATAGACAATGTTTCGAGGATATGCATGATGCTGAGCGTTATGAAAGCCTAATTTATAAACTTGATGACAATCTGACAACATTTAAGGAAATCTGGGAACGTAATGAGTTGATTAGCGGAATGGGGATCTTTCCAGCACCTTTTATCCTTGTTCTTCCCATGACTCTGTTTTTCTGGGAAAAGGGATAAACTGTAACTGTGGTAATAGGGGTGATGGCTCTGTTAATTGTGAATGCTTCCAATTTGTGGAGGCGGGGGTTTTTATTGATTGCACTGTGGTTGCCATGCTGCAACCACCCAAATTGGTACGAAGTGGTCAATGGTTCTGTTTGCTGTCTTTCTACATGGCTGTGATGGATTACAGTTTTCTGGAAAATGTGAGAAAAATAAAAATGGATATAAAAAAACAAACAACTTGTGTACAATACACAAATAGTGTAGTTTGAGGAAGGAAGACTGTAATGGGCTTCAGGTGCTTGCAGCTGGGGAACTTGCTAACACTGGTGTCTTGGGATTGAGTATGTAAAAGCACTATGCACACTCAATATGGAACCTACGCACATTTTATATATGTCTGTTATTATGTACGGGCTCATCTCTGATGCATGTATTTGACTGTGCACTGCCCTAGAACTTCACACATTAGTGTGCACATGCTTGAGTTTGCAGGGTATGCTCAGACGTAAGTCCCTTGCTCACTTTGCCACTGGATTCAAGCAAGCCTGGCTGAAGACGGCTGAAATGCCAGAAACCGGTCCTAGGAAGCTTGTTTCCGGTCCAGGGAAGACATGGCTTGACAGTTCGGGCTGGACTGTTCCCATGAGGCACAGGGTCAGACTGATTTGCATATGGCCATGTCTGAACTGGGGTGGCAGAGTGGGCTAAAGAACGATGATGGATTAAACCCAGATCAGTGTACTGGGGGTGAGTGCTTGCAATGTTCAACACTCCGTCCATCATTTCCTTTGGTTTTTGCTTTGTTCGCCGTAAGTTGGCAGGGTATGCTCAGACGGGAGTCCCTTGCTCACTTTGCCACTGGATTCAAGCAAGCCTGGCTGAAGACGGCTGAAATGCCAGAAACCGGTCCTAGGAAGCTTGTTTCCGGTCCAGGGAAGACATGGCTTGGCAGTTCGGGCTGGACTGTTCCCATGAGGCACAGGGTCAGACTGATTTGCATATGGCCATGTCTGAACTGGGGTGGCAGAGTGGGCTAAAGAACGATGATGGATTAAACCCAGATCAGTTGACTGGGGGTGAGTGCTTGCAATGTTCAACACTCCGTCCATCATTTCCTTTGGTTTTTGCTGAGTTTGTGAACCTCCAGAAAACCTACACACAGAGGTGCACATGCATCAATATATGCAAATGCTATTCCTTAATTGCGATTATTAAGGAATCGCAATTAAGGACTCGCAATTGCCTATGCATGTAGGAATCTCCTTAATTGCAACTCTCAAATTGTGAGTCGTAATTAAGGAATGGCTTCCATTCATTCCTATGGAATGGGAAGCCCATAGGAATGAATGGGAATTGCATGTGCAATTTGCCAGTACACAATAGGTACTCACAAACTGTGCATGCAATTTCAAGGGTGCAAGGGTGCCAAAAGGACATCCTGTTGCACCCCTGAAATTTCCATTTACCACATGTTGTGCATACACATGCCCCAAGCGCAGGTGTGTGTGTGTAACAGGAAACTTTGAAAAAATGCACATTAGTGCATTTTTCTAAGTTTTCGCAAATTACCATCAACATCAAATTGACGGTAATTTGCAATTGCTATTTGCGAAATCGCACATTTCTTTTTGTTAATGCATTGCATTTAAGGAATTGTAATTTGCGATTCCTTTAATGCAATCACAATTTAGGTAATCGCAAATTTTGCGATTAGTTAAATTGCAAATTTTGCATTTGGAATGATGCATCACAAATGCAAAAATACCGGTCGCAAAGGGGCAGATTCGCAGACCGGTATTTTCGTTGATGCATGTGGCCTAGAGTGTGTACGAGCCTAGTGTTGGGTACACTAGAGCGTGCAATGCCCCAGCCATTCACACACTGCGTTTCAAGTGTGCACACTTTGGGGCCAATTCCCTAACCCATTTATAGATGCGGGAAGCAGTACTACGGGAATACTCGTACATACTCAGATACCTTCGTAGCAAATATTAGGTCTGCATTTCCATAAATGTTTACAGTTTTTGATGTAAGTCATTTGTTTATTATGAGGAGAACAACCACTGCAAGCCTTCTTATTTCTACGACATTACACCATCACCTGACCATCTCTTCCTCTATTTCCACTGTTTCCTGTATTTTCTATGTACTGTACGTTCTGTTATTCTGCAATGAATATTTGAAAAGGTATTTATGACAAACCATAATCACTGACAAGAACGGTCAGTGCCAACAGCAGCTTCCAGCACTAGTTACAAAGCATGTTGGCATCCCGATACAATATCAGCTAATCTAAACCCTTCAACAATGCAGTGACGCCACCACACTGACGTGGCTCCTATGAGCTTTCAATCTTTGTGACATGTGCCATCCTGTTTGAGTCCCGGAAGTCTAGGTTCAACGTTCTGCCACTCTTCAAGGGACACACACTGGTCCCATTTCATAGGTTGTACCTGTGACTTACAGCAAAGTTTGTCAAACTACGGATGATTCTTGGTGAATTAAGCATTACCTCAGTCACTAGAGTCCTGCATTTTCTCTAACAATCCTCCTCCCTGTTGTTTATGAGTTCATTTGCTTTCTGTCGCTTCAGTACTCTTAGTTGAACAACACAAAACAGCCCCATCCATGATTCACTGTCATTTTAAATGGTTTTTACTTCACGCTTCGGGAAAACGAGCATACGGAGTGATGAGCACCATCTGTCTCTCAGTGTAGCCAAAGTGTTTCGTGGCATCAGAACAGGTTTGGTTTACATCTTTATTTTACAATCCCACAGACACATCAAAGTGCAATCAGTTTTAAAAACATTGCTGTTGCACAAAATAGTACACAAATAAAAAGGAGAGAAGGTAAGAAAGAGCTCTGGATTCCAAAGAAAATCGCGTCGCCCATTCCAATCTATTTCCTTCAATGCCACACTGTCAATACAATACAATACATTATTTATTTGTTCAGGCCATACGTGCATGGCTTGGTGTGGGTCCCCCTTTAGTAATGATTTTTTTTCTTTCACTAATGCACCTTCTCGCATTTGAATAACCAACAGATCAGGAGAGATACAGATTCAAAAGGGTTTGGTCAGGTTTCAAAGTATCCATTTTACTGATATGTGACATTTCCATACATTTGGTGTGTTTGTATGTGACATTCTGACACTTATATGTGACATTTAGAGGGTCTCATTTTTGCAAGTTACACGAGGATCTGCTTGATATTTTTTTTTTTGCAATGACACCATTTCATTCTGTCCGGCGTAAAGGTTAATCATATTAAACTAGCAGCAGGGGGCTCATTGGAGACCTCTCCATATAAACCTATAAGCACAGATGCAAGAGAGACACTTGTACCAGACATGTCTAGTAGGCCTTGCTCCATAGAGCTACAGCAGACTGAGGTTTTATTTCAAGTTGGCACATGTGGCCCAGATGGAGCGACTCCTTCATTTGAGCGAAGGAGCGTCGCCCCACTTCAAAATCCCCCCAAAGCCCCAGAGATGAAAAATAAAATGGTAATTACGATTTTATTTTTCATTTCCCGAGCTGAGTGTCAGAAGGGGGGTGGGCCGCTGCTAAGTGACAACAGCAGGGAGGTAAGTGGGCTGGTATGGCACCATTTAAAATGCACATGTCTTTTTGGCCGGCCGTCTTGAGACGGTCAGCCACACATGCACACTTTAAACATCTCTAACCCAGCTCTCTTAAGACAGCCGGGTTAGAAAAAGCCAAAGCCTCCAGAACATGTGGAGCACCGAGTGAGGCTGCTCCCACCACTCCTACCCAGTAGCGGCCAGCATGGATCGGGAGTGGCGGGGGGGGGGGCAAGAGGTGGAGGTAAGGGGATTTAAAAAAAAAATACGTACCTTACTACCGCGTCTCTCCGTCGTCTCTCCTCAGAACAGGAAGCAGGCAGCCAGGCTCCCATTACCAATCACAACTCTGCAATATAGTGTTGTGATTGGTAACCACCCAGACTCCCCTGACCAATCACAACGCTACAATGCAGCGTTGGGATTGGTCTTAGTGCCGTGGGTCAGCGTTCAGCCAGGGACTGGGGGCCTGGGCATGTTCTCCATGCAGGCATGGAGAACATGCAAATTGTGGAATGACCGTTTGTTTGGCCCAAGAGGCCCAGCCAAACATTGCACAGTTAGGAGGGTGCTACCACTCCTCCCTTGTGAGCAGAGAAACCCCGCACCACCCCACCCCGTCATGCAAAGCTGCCTCAGAGGGACAAAATAAAATGATAATAATATTACCGAATTATCATTTTATTTTTCCTTTCTTGCATTGCTTCAAAGCGATGGGACAACGCTCCTCAGCTTTAGCAGAGGAGCCCCCACTGCTCCTAGGGCTGCTCTCATGCTGGTGAGAGCAGCGCCAGGATTGGCCAAGGGAGTTACAGCACACGGTTCCTGTGTCAAAAGAAGAGGACGTCACTGAATTCAGCTACGTTTAAAAAAAATATATATTATTTTAAGCGCCCGTGTGCCCTTCCACCCTTCCCGTAGATGCCAGCCGCCACTGTCAGATTGACTAACTTTTCATGCAATGCAGCACAACAACCACATTTGGTTTGATGCTTTCCTCATGGAAAAAAGAAGAGAACAAAGCACATATTTACTAAGATGAGCTTTCTGCTGCTCTCATCCCCTCTGCTGGCAGACAAACAGGTTGCCTTTTGCAACGCACAGCCAGTTGTACCTGCAGTGGGTCTTGGCTTTTTATTCAACATTACATTGCATTCTGAACTTGCCATTTCACTCTGCTATGTGTGACAATTTCTAAGTCTTAGCATGCCGTGCGAGTTCTTAGCTAAACTTGCAAGGATGGCTTAAGCGTAAGTATGATTTTCTAGTTTATATTTAAAAAAAAAAACACTTCTCTAACTCATTAATCTTTTTGCATTCACCATTACCCAAACATTCGGACATCCACTCACACCCAGCATTCATTCATGTACCCACACTTACATCCACTCAACAATGCAACCAAACCCAACCATCTACCCACCAATCCACCACTGAATATAGTTATTTCCTTCCAAACAGCTAATTATAAATGTATTCACCCGCATGTCCAAAAGTCCAAAGTCCATTCATTCATCCATCCTACATCTCTTGTTCTGTTGGTACCCATATGTCAATTCTTTGACTGCATGTGCATCAGAATGTGTGTATTATATGTTTATATGTTCCCAGAGATAGATTGGAGAACCATTAGCATCCCTGGCAAAAATGCTCAAACTAGCCTGCTCCCTCCGACTCTTCACGCAATCTCTCTCTCTCTTTCCATCCATTCTCTTTCTCTCCCCTTTTCTCCTCTCTCCTCTCCCTCTCTGATCAGTTCCTCTGTACCTTCCCCGTCCCTCCCTTGAATCCTCTCAGTACCCGCAGCAACTAACCTAAGGAGCGGGGGAAAGTAATATAAGCACCAGGAGCAACCTCGAGATTTCAAAACTGTCCTCGAAGGGTCCTTGTGCACAGGGGAAATGTCAATGTCCAGCCCTGTATGTGGCTATAGCTAAAGTAACCAAGACCAAGGGCATAGCCAAATCTTGCTAAGTTTGCTTTATTGAGTAGTTCAAATTGGCATAAAAACTTTCCACAGATAACTTTACATATTATCCAATATGTCCTGTGATACAAGAAGTGGAATTGCTGTCTTTACACGTGGCACAGCTGCAAGAATGATACTAAGAAATGGAGTCTTCCTTCATATTTGCTGTTTGCATTGTTTTTCATTGGTTTTGTGGTGGTGGCTGTTAGAAATGGGGTTTCTGGTTGGCTAGGGTATGCACCTGAGCCAGGCAGAACCCACCACTCAAGCCAGGGCAAGTTACACACCAAAGATAACCAGTGCTCACCCTGTTGGGTGCAAGCAGTGATGCTTATCCCAGAACCAATATGTAAAGTATTTGTACAAAAACACACACACATATACACACGCACACACATACACCCACTCAGTAACACAGTGAAAACACCACAAAAGGACTCCACAGCAGTTTAGAAAAATAGCCAATATTTATTTGAAGTAAACAAGAATAAAACAACAAAAATCCAACATGCACAAATCAAATTATCACATTTTAAAGATTAAAATAAGCATAGGTCTTAGAAATCAAAAATAGCTCCAACCGGGGCTATTTGGTCACAGTCGATGACTCCACAAAATCAGTCTAACATCGATGGAGCAAGGGCCTGTTACGGAGTCGGGCAGACCACAGTGCAGTACCTTGGAGTCATGGTGAAAAAGAAAGATGTTGCAAAACACAGAGGAGGTGAGGAATTTCAGAGGCTGGTGCAGTGTTGGTTCCTTACTGCAAGGCAGGGGAGATGACGCATCAGTTTCTTACTGCTCCAGAGGAGGTGATGCTGCAGTTGCCATTGTGGTACCTCTGTTCCTTGCTGTAGAGCGATGTTGAGGTGTTGAGAGTCAAGCCGCAGAGCTTCAGTTTCTGTGGTGTTGATGTCAGACCAGGCCACAGGCATCGGAGCGGTGCACCCCAGACATCAGTGGTGTGGTACTCGAGACTTGTGAAGTGGTGAAGCTTCGGAGGCTCTGCGTTGTTGTCAGAGCCGGTGCAAGTTGCGGTCAGTTAATTGAGTAGGACCACAGCTCTGGTGCAGGCAGTGGCACGGTGTCAGAGTTTCAGACAGGCGCTGGTTCTGAAGTTGATCGGCGTTGATTCCTTGGTTTCTTCTTAGTAGTACTCCAAACTCACTTTCAAGGGCCCAGTAACTGGAATTGGATTGGCACCACTTGGCATGTAGGACTCCTCAGCAGCGGGGCCCAGTTGTTACTGGAAGTGAAGTCTTTGATCGACCTGAGACTTCTTAACAGGAGGCAAGCTCAACTCAAGCCCTTGGAGAACCTTAAAAGCAGGCTGTAAAAAGCAAAGCCCAGCCCTTTCACTCCCAGGGCAGAAGCAGCAAGCAGCAGGCAAACTCAGCAAAGCAAACAGCATAGTGGCAGTCCCTCCTGACAACTGCTCTGCTCTTCTTCCGGATAGAATGTCCTCAACCCAGGAGTGTTTTGAGTGTATGGTATCAAAGGTCCAGTACTTGTACCCATTTCAGCCTTTAAAGTAGGCAAATTTCAAAGGAAAGCCTTTGTAGTGCACAAGACCCTGCTTTTCCCTGAACTGGCTCCAGACACACTACTGGGGGTGGAGACTTCTTTGTGTGAGGACAGGCACAGCCCTATTCAACTGCCAGTGTCAACTCCTCCCACCTCCCTAGCTCAGGAATGCCCATCAGCCAGGTGATGGGCCATAAGAATATGCTGGGCGAACCTCAGCTCCCTTTGTGTGATTGTCTAGAGCGAATGCACAAACAGCTCGCTCTGTCTTCCTGACCCAGACGTGTATTCAGAGACAGGCAGAGGCACAGAATGGTTAAAGTAAGAAAATGCCAACTTTCTAAAAGTAATGAAAAAGGCACATGTCTGATGCGCCAATCAGTCGCACTGCAAAATGTAGGACCTAATCCTCAAGATAAACAAGTTCACTAGTCGTACTCCACATTAAACCAGTAGTTTCACAATATTCTTCGTCCAAAAATGGGAGAATTCACAGGATGTGCACGCAAATGTTATAGTTAACGTATTTTTGAATTGTTGGTTTAGATGTCTTTGTTATTACCATTTCAGTTACCCCTGACGAAGAGCTAAAATGGCTCGAAATGCATTGGGTGAAACAGCACAAGGGCTTTCAGCATGAATTGTTCACGTTTACATGCCGATGTTGAAGTCTGGATGGGCACGCAGAAGGCAATTGAAGATTACACAAAATAAAGAACTACAGTGGCATCACGCTGTCCTTGTTGTGATTATGATCTATTGGATTAACTTTTTGATTCATTTTTGGACGAAGAATTTTGTGAAACTACTGGAGTACGACTAGTTAACTTCTTTATCTTGAGGATCAGGTCCTACATTTCGCAGTGCGGCTGATTGACGCGTCAGACACGTTGCTTTTTGATTACTTATCGTAACCCGGGAAATTCGGGATAGTTCACGGAATCTGTTCGCATGCAATCACCACCAGCTCCGCTCCGCCGACCTCACACTCGCTGCCGTCCCTCACATCCGATGAGCAACCGCCGGTGGGGGATCCTTCTCCCACCTCGCCGCCAAGACCTGGAACACCCTCCCACTGAGCCTACGACAGACCCAAGACCTGCTGACCTTCAGGAGGCTACTCAAGACCTGACTGTTTGACCAGTAGCGCCCCCCACCCCGTCCCAGCGCCTTGAGACCCTCGCGGGTATGTAGTGCGCTCTACAAATGATTGATTGATTGATTTATGAATCAGTTCAAGGAAAGGAGTGCATTCTGCTTCAAACAAAACTTTTTGCAACTTTCTAAAAGTGGCATTTTCAGACCTGCAACTAAAAACCAACTTCACTAAAAGATGTGTTTTTAAATTGTGAGTCCAGAGACTCCAAGCTCCAATTTTCTATCAGCTCCCAATTGGCAGAGGCACTTATACAATGTTACAAGTCAGCTGCAATGCTACCCTATGCGAGAGATAGGCCGTGCTGTATGGAAAAATGACTTTAGACGTTTTTCGCTACCAGGACATGTAAAACAAAACATTACATGTCCTACCCTTTAAATACACTGCATCCTAACCAATAGACTACCTTGGTCCTCCATTAGGTGTCCCTTACATGTAATAAAAGGGAAAGTTTGAACATTTGCCCTGGTCGAAATGGCAGTTTAAAACTGCACGCACAGATACTACAGTGGCAGGACTGTGACATATGTGCAGGCTTCTCATGTGGATGGTAAATCAGTGTTGCAGGCCCACTAGTAGCATTTGATTTACAGGCCCTGGGCACACATGGTGCTCTGTACTAGGGACGTACTGGTAAATCGAAAATGCCAACCATAGGGAAAGGAAATACCATGTTTTAGAGGAGAGGGCATATGCACTTTAGCACTGTTTATCAGTGGTAAAGTGCCCAGAGTCCGAAAGCCAAGAAAAAGAAGGTCAGAAAAATAGGAGGAAGAAGGCAAAACGTTTGTGGATATAACCCTGCAAAAAGGGCCAAGTCCAACAGTAGCAAAAAGATATACAACTTCAAATAAATCATTATAGTCAGGCATTACATTGTTTGACTGAAACAAGATTCATTCAGTGAATCTCATGTGAAAATTCCAAAAACGTTTTGTTCAGGAAAATGTGTCGGACATTGAAAAAGAAGAGAAAACAAAATTATTTCATAATTCCAGAAAGAAAGTATATGTCTTCAACACAACAAATAAGCCAATTTGTCCTAAAAAGCGACATTATTTTTTTCTTCTATTCATCCGTCTCTGGATATGCCAAATTGTATGTTTGTGACACTTCACAAACTTTTTCTCTGTACCTCACACACTCGCTCTGTACTTCTTCTTAGAGTACATCTGAGAATGGACTTTGAGTCAATTCTTTAATTCATTATCTTCAATGGAACAGATCACAAACAGTTTTGACTGCCACTAGTTCATGCACTTGGTGGCTAGTTAAGGAAGTACTTGCTCCAAACACCTTTTACACCTTTTATCCGTGAAAACAGGATTCAAAGAGTCATAATATGTGACAATAACGTCTGTGTACATTTGTTTTGTGGTATTGTGTCATGGTAGTAATATGTTCTTTTGTTTTTTGTGCTGCTGTATTTTTTGGTGCAGCATTACTGCAACATGACTGCAGTGCTACGTTTTGTTTTGTGTGTTTTGATGTGATGTGCCCGGTTATGTTTTATTTGTGTTGTTATGTTGCTGTATGTATGTTATTCTGTTATTTCCTAATATTTACTTTGGCTAAGTAAACAAATGCTGCTGTATTTCCAATCAAAAGCAGCACAGGCCTAGAATGATCCTGTCAACAAAGAACCATTAACCACTATCTAAGGTTGTAAACTTCAGCGTCACCAGATCCTCAACTACTTAAGACAATAGTGAGCTCAAAACTGTGGCAGAAACTATGGCCTAACTCAGTGCTCCGTGTTGGACCTGGCACCTTCTGCATGTTTATCTCCAAACCTTTTGCCATTTACCTCCTGTTTTTGTTGGCTTTAGAACTCTGGCCACTTTACCACTGCTAATCAGTGCTAAAGTGCATATGCCCTATGTGTAAAGTGTGATTCTGATTGGTTATCCATGATTGGAATATTTGATTTACTGGTAGGTCCCTAGTAAAGTGCATTTGGTGTTCCCAGGGCCTTTAAATCAAATGCTACTAGGGGCCTGCAGCACTAGTTGTGCCACCCACATGGGTAGCCCGGTAAACGTGTCTCAGGCCTGCCATTGCAGTGTCTTTCAGTGCAATTTTAAACTGCCATGTCGACCAGGCCTTTCACCCACTTGCCAGGCCCTAAGAGTACCTTTTACTACATGTAAGGCACCCCGCACGTAGGCCTAAGGTACCCCCATGGTCAGGGTGCAGTGCATGTGAAAGGTAGGACATGTACTGGTGTGTTTTACATCTCCTGAAAGTGAAATACTGTCAATTTCGTTTTTCACTACTACAATGACTAGCTCTCCCATAGGTTATCATTGGAGTTGCATTGTAACATTTTACAAGTGTAACTTTCAATTGGGAACAGCTAGAGATTTGGGGGTTGGGCTCTCTCAGCTCATAATTTAGAAACCCGTGTTTTAGAAAAGGTGGTTTTTAAATTGTGTGTTTGACAATACCACTTTTAGAAAGGGGGCATTTTCTTGTTTAACCATCCTGTGCTTCTGCCTGCCTGTGGAATCAACGTCTGGTTCTAGATTGACAGAGGCCTGTTTGTGCATTGACTCTAGACAGTCAAACAAAGGAGGTTGAGGTGCGCCCTGTATATGCTGATGGTCCATCACTAGGCAGATGGGCCTTCCTGAGCTAGAGTCGTGGGATGAGCTCTCACCTGCACCTGAATAGGGCTGTGCCTGTTCTCTCACAATGCTGTCTCCACCCCCCTAAAGCGTGTCTGGAGCCAAGGCCAGGCATGGCAGGAACTTGTAAACTCTAAAGACTTCATGGGCCAAAAGGGGTATAAGTATTGCACCTAAAACTCCAGACTTTTAGAACACATCTGAACTGAGGACTCTGCCAAGAAGAAGAGCTAAAGAGCTGACAGGAGGAGTACTGCCCCTTTGCTGTGTGTTGTTTTGCTGGGTTGGCCTGCAAATGCTGCTTCTGTCTGTGGGCAGTGAAGGTCTTTGCTGTTTTGATCCAGCTTTCCAAGTTTCTCCGAGGGCTTGTGTGTTCTGGCCTCCTGTTAAGAAGTCTCAGGGACACAAAAGACTTCATATAGAGCACCTAGACTCCATTGCTGGGAGTCCTGAACCTGCCAAGTGGTACCACTGGAGATGTTTGCTGAGCTATAACTGCAAGAAAAGCATTTCAGATGCCGTCACCAATACCACTGCCTGAATGGACACCATGGTCACTGCTCACCGGGTGAGCGCAGCATCGACTTTGATGACATTGCAGCCCTGGTCTCACCAACGACATCATATCTAGCTGAACTTGATGCAGCTGCTTGCACCATGGCTGTGGGCACTGCCTCGTCGCACCAAATTCAACAGCACTGCAATGCTGGCCTCACCGACAACGATGCCTAATCGCAGCTACCGACTCCCCTGTCTGCACCTCATCCGTGATCACCGACTCACCGCACCACCCTCGACAACACCACAGCCTCGGGCTACCGACAACAGTGTCTTCGACTCTGACACCAGCGCTCCGCACCAATGCCACGCCGTTTCCCGCACTGAATCCATGGATACCGCATTGTGAAGTGCATGACCCACTGCATGCAGTGACACCACTGTCCTGGCACTGCCTATGTCAGCGTTCCTGACTTCGATCTCAATGAGTTTGATCTGCAACACGTGTGACCCCGAGAACTCATCGATTTCTGCACCGACTTGCGGCACTGACACATTTTTCCTGGTGCTAAATAATAGTGTTTGCTTCACTCACAAGGACCATTTGCCTAAAAAGAGAGTGCGGTAATGATTACAGAATGCTGCTAGTTTCTACCTATATACCTATCAGTAGTAGGGTGACTTATTTAAAAGCATAAAGGTGTTGCTGTCAGGGGCTTCATAATAATTATCATCATCATAACGCATAATTGTTCTATTTCAGTAATATAAATCAAGCAAAAATCTTTAAGCTTAACAACGTAAAAACGTAAATTGAAATTATGTGGAAATTAATTTGACATCATGCCCTTATCTGGTCTCATTGTTTTCTCTGTCTTTTACTCTCGGCATCATTGCTCCCCCAGCAGCTTTGCTCTCTTTTCCATTTTCCTCTGTGCAATATTTTTTTGTTGTCCGCATTTTACTTTGCTCTTGCTCCACCTTTTCCCCTGCATCACTTCATCCCTAAATCCTGTCTTTACACCATGATGGTTGCTTTACTCTTGAGTAAAACCAACAGCTGGATAGCTGTTATAGATGCAGAATGTAGGGAATTTCTAAATAAAGCTGACTGTTAATACCTATCAATCAGAGCCTTGCCAATGATTATTTCCATCATTATCCAGCATTGGTAGACTTGTTTAGGGCATTCAAGTACGCACACATCATTAGGCTTGTGAAAGTGAATACCCAAATCTAGATGGTGAACCCACATCCTCTGTCAGCGTTGAACTGCCCTTTACAGAAATCTGGCAGAAACACTTAGAAGGTATGTCTTTACAAGTTCAAAACTGACCCAATTTTCAAATGGGGGCCACTTTTATTTTGGTACCTGGGGCAATTTTCTGTCCCAATCTGACCCTGCCCTCGCCATGGTCTATCAAAGAGAACAGTGGTTCCTTTGGAGTTCATCTGAAGACAATTCACACATGGTGTGCAACCCAATGCAAATGGATAATTAGAGATGCAACTTGTACAATGCTCGCATCAAAAATTGAATCCGTATTCGCAAATCAGTTGGCTGCGAACAATGGTTAGGGCATCGGGTCCTAACCGTTAGCAGACTCTGAACCCCTTCCCTTGAATCATTGACTGACATCCATTAAACTCTATTCAGCAGAAAACATGATGATGACCGAAGCTGTGAAGATTAATGTCCTGAGCACATAAAGTTGCCTTCTTAAGGGTAATAAACATGCCATGTAAAAAACAATGGGGCATATCATCAAGCCCCGGAGATAAAATTATCACCGCTTTAGCATCCATTTTCGGACGGAAAGTGGCGATAATTTTATCGCCTAATCAGCAAGGTCACGCTATCGCGTGAATCCTTGCATTATCGCCCTTCCCCCAATGCCCATCTTTGCATCTCTAATGAGATGCAAAGTGGGCGTTCCTGCCCTGACATAACTGGAGAAATGTCGCTAAGCGACATTTCTCCAATTATCAATGGGCACGCTAACCTGCAGAGCGACAAGCAAAGTAGCGAATACCTCTGTTATCGCTACTTTCCTTATGTCTGCTTCAAGACTGGCTTAGCCATGATATCATATGTAAGGTATCTTGGCTAAGTATGCCTTGCCCTATCAGCAAGCTTTCGCCAAACCTTGTGTGATTATCGGTATATTTCCAGCGATAATCGCACAATTGGCAGCTTGCGCTCTGAATTTTATCGCTTTGGAGATAAGCGTTGCTGATAGCACGCTATCTCCGCGATAAAATTCAGAGTTGCCCGGCGATAATTATCCTCGCGCTAAGAGCGCTGAGCGAAAATTATCCCATGGCCTTGATGATATGCCCCAATTTGCTTTAAATCTAACTTTTCAGCTCAGGTGACTTCTGGCATTTCTTAGTTGTTTTCACTGAAGATGTTACTACATAGAATGTGATGGTGCTCATTTTAGTATCACGGAAGGATTGAAGTCTGATTGAGCCTTGCCATGACTCAAAGTCTTAGGATGCAGATCACAGCAAGGTTAGCACAATTTCTTTACTCACTGAGCCATGTTGCTGACAAGGTTGTAGCTGCATTACAATGCCAAAACAAACCATGTAGACATGTGTTGCTCTGATATAAAATCAGCCATCGATTTTCACTTGAATACATTTAATTCTAATTGAAAAATAAGTGTATTGCAGGTGAGAGAGGCTGTTGCACAGACGACTGGCACAATGCAGATTTACCATTCATTCATGGCGAGTGATAGAAGCCCTAAACACTTCATAGAGATAGCCATTTATGCATGAGCTGTATGTCATGAATAAAGCGTGAGTAATGTATGTCTTTTCATCTGTGTTGTTTACTTTCGTTTGAGTATTCACACTGTGCAAATGTTCAATGCAACAAGAAGGTGTATGCCGTTTGTACATTATCAATGCGCAGGGTTAGGAAACATGCGTGTGTACATCTTTATTTATTGTAAAGTATTTCCCTGTTTATTGCCTTGCTTCCTACACACATTCAGTCAACGATGTACCACAAGCAGTAAGGATTGACGCAGCATATTAGGCATAGGGGCGCCCCGAGCCTTGCTGGAGCTGCGTTGCACTTGCGACGCAACTCCAGCAATGCGCCACCTCTACGGCAGCAGATGCGTCACGCATCTGTCTATTTTTGCCCCATGGTGCGCCGCATTGTAAATGCGGTGCATCCATAGTGGCGCAAGAGGTGTCTGCCGTGACGCAAAATAACTGGCGCATCCCTGCTGATATATAGGGATGCGCCAGTTATTGTAAATCTTCCCCATGAAGTTTTAGGGCAAAAACGTACATAGAAAAAGTAAAGCACCAATCAAAAGTCACTGTTTGGTGCTGACCAAGACTAGGTGTGATTTCAGCCTGATTGTGATGGAATGGGGTTGGGTACACCAAGCGGTTGTCCTGGTCAAATTTTTTCCTTTGGATCTAGTTTCTGAACTGGGCGTCAAAATCTTCCAGTGGGGCAAGGTCCAAGGCCGTGCATACATCATTTTTGAGCTCTTGATAAAGTCGTTGATTTTGGCTTTAAAAGCTGGACAAGCATTGATTTTGAAGCTGCTGAAGACATGTAGTGGGTCAGATCGATTTGCTGCCTCACCTTGGTCCAAAGATTAACCATTGGATTCACTCACATTTTTTGAAAGATACAGTCCTCCAGCAGGATTAGGCTGGAAGCCATAGCTGGGCAAAGTTCCACCAGGCTGTACAGCTTTGTCCTGAAGTTCTACCAAATCACACGGCAAAAAACTCCAAGCAAGATGAACCTGGTTTACTTGTCCATCTTGGGAGCTGCCTCCCTGGGCAAACCTATGCACAATTTCCCTGTCCTCTGGAGGTGGAAAAAAAAGGCTAGGTCCCATCTTTTTCCAAGAAGTTCCTCTTTGTCAGTCCTACAACCCGTAGCTCCTCAGAACAGACTTCTAGGCACCCAATTTCTCTCCATTCAGGTCTCCCTCAGGTTCCAGTCATCTGCGGTCAGCTAGACCCTTTTGAAATTAGGAGTCCTTCTGTTTTTGTGAATCTCTGAAGCAGGATTATATGAGGCCAACCATTATAAGCCCTTAAGGTCCCTGGGTGCCAGCAGGGGGTGTTGGTCCTTCATCTTCCAGTAGGAGTCAGCAATCAAGATTCTTCTTCCAACAGGGCACTCATCTTCAGGTGAATTCTTCCCAGGCCCAGAAAAGTTCTTAGGAGGTGCTGGTTGAAGTATTACATTTATTCTGTGCACAGGACATTAATTCGTGACATTCTAACAATCAATCCTAACTATTTTCTCAAAGTTCCCCTCCTCCTTCTGCAGCACTTTCTCTTTGTCTTACTGTAAGATTACCCAAGAGCGCCTTTATTAAGAGGGGAGAACGCAGTAACCACCAGGAAGGCCTCTCTTCAATTCCTTAGCCAATGCCCTATATAGATGAGTTTTCCTCCCACTTCACAGCATAAAACCAGGGTACTGGGAATGAACAGAAGCCATCCCTGCCATCGCCAAGTCAAAATAGGTAATGCTAAAGTTTCCCTCTTTTCTGCCAAGTGTTTCCTGACTACACCCATTTAGCTGATTCCTGCTATGGGGTCATATGTAAGCTATTGACCTCTGATCTAGAGTCATTAACTCTCCCACCCAAGGGTATAAATTCCAGCTCAGGAGGCATGATAAGTGACAGATCTGGTTTTAGGTAAAATCTAGCTTGAGCAGCCAACAGCACATTTTTACAAATGTACTTTTCTACTTGGGTAATCAAACATCTGAGTTAACAATTAAATTCGATTTTGATAATTAAGTAGAAAAACATTTAGAAGCATTTTTTCAAGTGGAGGTACCTGGTGGGATAGTTGGCCCCCAGGGACCCTCAGGATTCAAGGACACTTAATGCCCCAATTTACAAAGCGCCAGGGGGTGTGTTTGCACACTTGTAATATCAGGCCCAGCCTTCTCCCTGCACCACTGTGCAAACACGCCCCCTAGCGCATTGTAAGTTGGGGGATTGAGTCCCCTTGAATCCTGAGGGTCCCTGGGGGCCAACTAGCCCACCAGGTACCTCCAGTGAGCACCACAGAGCTCCGTTGCAGAGAGGTGTAAAAAGGGGCGTGACCTCGGACCACCTCTCTGCAACGCAGCTCCCTGGTGCATACTGGAGGTAGGTCCCTGGGGGCCAACTACCCACCAGGGACCCTCAGTATTCAAGGGGCATTAATTCCCCAACTTACAACGCGCCAGGGGGTGCATTTGCAGAGTGCTGCCAGGAGGGGGCTTGGCCTCTGCCGCGATGCCGCCTTTTTTTTCCTTCAGTAAGGGGCTGCGTGGCCCCCCTTCTTTTCCCAATTTCGGCCCTGGGCACCCCATCCCCCAGGGCATGGCCACAGATATATATATATATATATATATTTTTTTTTTTTAAGGAGGGGGCTGCGTGGCCATTTCCCGGGGCCGGCCTTTACTTTTTATTTTTTATTAATATTTTTATTATTGGGGAGGGGGGCTGCGTGGCCCCTCCTGAGCCACTTCTGGCCTCGGGGACCGGGGCCAGGCTGCTCTGTTGGGCACCGTGGGGAGAGCCCCAATGCCCCCACAGTCCCGCCAGCTCCCCGCCTCCTGCGGGAGTCGGCATTGCTTTTCCACAAGGGGAGCTGCTGACATGCAGGGCGGGAGCCGCATGCCTCCCACCCTGCCATAGCAAACAGCAGTGTCCCGGGGTGGGAACCCCGGGACACTGCAGAAGCTGGCCCTGGGGAGTGGCGGTCCCCAGGGCCATCAAGGGCTCAGGAGGGGGGTGCAGGGTCCCCCTCCCAACTTTTAAAGCCCCAGGGAGGTGGTGGTTCCCGTGGCAGTCTGGGGGGGGCTCGAGCCCCCCAAACAAATTATTTATTACAGCCCCGGGGAGGTGGTGGTCTCCGGGGCTTGGGGGGCCCGCAAGGCCCCCTGCCTTTTTTAATTGAGCCCCGGGGAGGTGGCAGTCCTTGGGGCAGCGTGTGCATTATTTTCTAAATAAGCCCTGGGGAGGTGGCGGGGGGGCCGCGTGCCCCCCGCACATAATCTGCATAGTCCCGGAGAGTTGGCATTCCCCGGGGCTGCGGGGGCCCCAGGGGCCCCGCTGTTATTTTTTCACAATGCCTCCGGGACCTGACCCACCCGGGGGCCTCATTAAAATGAAGCGCTTCATTTTTTTAAAAATGTCAGCGAGATTCTTGACCCCAAAGCGAATCCCGACTAAATGTTTTTAGAAAAAATGCTTTTTTTGGCCCTGCGGTCCTTGTGGGACCCCCTGAGCAGGCCTAGGGGGTCAGGGTGTTTCTACCCTGCCCCCTTTTCTTGTTCTTTATCTTTGTTTTACTGTTTTTGTGTGACTCGGTACCACTGAGTCACAAGAAAACAGTACAAAACACTACAAACACTGCTGCCACCAAATTACTACCACCAATACCAGTACAAGCACCAATCTACACCCATACTACCAGCAAAAACAATACATCAATATCAACAGCAGCAGTGCCCCCAACACCACCATTTCCACAGCCACTAATACCACAACTACTAAAACCACCATCACTATACACACTATAGCCATCACTTCCACCAATGCCATCAATACAAATACCACCAATATTACCCTCTCTGCCACCAATAACACCACTTGGGCCTATGCGAGTGGTATAGATGTAGTGAATGAGGATTTCTGCACTGATCATGTTTTTATCACTATGTCCATGCATTTTGTCCTATTAAGTGTCTTGTCAGGGTTAAGAAGGGTTACAAAAATGCAGTTCCAGTACAGTATGGGTTGGTTAACTGAGTCTCAAGGGTTGGGAATCTGCCACCTCCTTGAAGATGGTAATAATGTGCTAGCAGGCCTGTGTCTATTAGCAGAGTCTCCTCAACACACAAGGCATATGAGCAGGAATGTATTCACTCTATGTTTGGAGCTGGAAGTTAAACTTTTTGCACCTCATCCAACTTCTCCCACATAGCTCATTCTACATCCAGCACCCATCCAACTACATAGGTCTGAAAATGCACCCAAGGCTTCATGAAATCAAAGCAGTTTCCAGACCTGTTAGCTGTCTGAAGTGCTATACTAAGGCTAAAATAAATTGCAATACAATAACCACCAAATTCTCAATAGCAATATCACATACCAACAACAATACCACGTCACCACTACAAACACCAGCAATACCGTTACCACAAATCCTACCTCACAATACCAATCCCAGCACCAACATAACTGGCAATACCTCCAGTGCATCAGCACCTCCAAATAAAACCTCTGATAGCAATACCATTTGGCTTTGCCAGTGTTTGTTTTCTCTTGAACATGAGATGTCCATTGAAATTCTCTGGTTGAAATTACGGATGGTTGTAAAAGGAGCATTTTGAAAGACTGATAACTCATTTTAGTCAAAATGTAAATGATTGATAGCATCATTTTAAGGATTGTGCTGAAATATAAGATGTAACGTTAAAAATGGTGATCTTGTGGTGGGAATTACTGGCACCACTCTCATTTTAGGTATTGTTCTGAGTTTTAAGGTGATGTGAAACATGTTGATCCTGTGCTGGGACAAACCATCATTAAAATAAAAAAAATTCTCTCATGATTTTTATGGGTACTATGTTTAAAAGGTCTCACAAATTATTTCCTATTAACAATATTGTTAACTTGAAAACATTTGTTTACTCATATTGCTTTAAACAGACAATACATTATTTGAACGCACTCTTTATATGGATCTAAGATATAAGATATAAGATAAAAAAATCAAATTTTTTCTGCAGCCATCCACACATCTAGAATTTGGAAGAATTGTAATCTACACCACTAGCCTGCGTGTGGTTAGAACAACCTTTGAAAGATGTGAGCTGGTGAGAAAAATCTTCCAAAACCATAGAGTAAAGTTTGAAGAGAAAAATATTGCTTTGAATATTGACTATGGTAAAGAGTTGGATGAAAGATGCAGGAGGGTATCCGAAGTTCCATCGCTACCCGTTGTATTTATTGATGGCCATTACCTTGGGGTAAGTATTGACTTATTCGAAGTGCCTTGCTACAAAGTGTATTGTATGCGGTTATGCAAATGGGTGAAACTGTCAATCTTTTTGATCTATTAGGAAAACAATATATCTTGGCTGTCCATATTCTAAAACTATTTGTTTAATGTATCCTTAAAAACAAACAGTCCTTCTGTGAATTTACAAATGTCTAGGCAATTTCCCTATTTCTTCCTAACAACAGCAAATTCCTTTAGTGGCTAGAAAATTCCTTAACATTTGGCCACAAAATGAAAGCAATTTACCAACACTTTGATATTTCAATTTCAGTTTTTTCCTTTCCTGTTGTAGAAAGGAGGGGCACTGCACTACACAGGGGTAGCAATAAGGGCACTGCTGTCATGACCCATGCATGGCCCCTCACAAAGAGCGAACATAGTGGGGATTTATGATCAATTTATTTTAGACATTGTGCTAAAATAAGCACTACTTTACTCCATTAAAAAAAATATTCCTAGCAGAAGATTTTTCATTAACCTCCCTTGTGGCAGTCATGCTCACTTGCTGCTCTTTATTGCACAGTATATTCAGGACTTGGTCTTAAGATTCACCACTTTCAAAGTTCACCAGCCGCCAATGGTCAGCTGACCCTTGGAGTTACTTAAGCCTGGGATGAAAAGTGCAGGTCTAGTCTTTTCTCTCAGTAAGCAGGGCAGGCATCAAGCAGCAGGGCACACTTCTTCTGTAACATCCAGATCTCCAGAAGTGTACTGAAGAGTGGGTCTGTAGAAACCCTTTTTATATCTGGTGCCCACTTTGAAATAGGAAAAGCTTCTGGAGTTCCCCCTACAGTTGTGTCTGGTATTTCTTCCCCCCTGATCTGGTCCCAGTTTGTTGGTGGTCACAGTAGGCTAGTGTGTGAGCGGGCCAGTGCATTTGAAGGGCAGGTGTGGTAGGTGACCACTCTGTTGTGATACTATCCGGGAGTAAAATACAAAGGCCAACTGCCAACTTTACCTAGTCATGGACCAAGGAAAAGGCTGCAGGCACCAAATGGTTAGGACAAGAAAATGTCATTTTAAAATTGGCAATTTCATAATTGTAACTTAAAATCTGACTTTGCCATTAAAGAGGGTTTTAAATTTCAATTCCTCAGACTTCAAACATGACTTTTCTACCTGCTCCCAATCAAAAGTTATCACTTATTAAAGGTAATAAGGTAACCCAATGTTATCCTAAGGGAGAGGTAGTACTTGCAGCAGTGAAAAACAAATTTAGTGTTTTTCACTAACAAGACATGTAAAACTTAAAAGAACATGTCCCACTTTTTAAATAAACTGCATCCTGTCCTGTTAGTTGTTTAGGGCCTCCCTTAGGGGTGGCTTATATGTATTAAAAAGGAAGGTATAGGCACGGCAAATGGTTTATTTTTCCAGGTTAAAATGGCAGTTGGAAACTGCACACACAGGCTGCAATGGTAGGCCTGAGACATATTTTTAAAGGGCTACTAAAGTGGTTGGCACAATTTGTGCTGCAGCCCACTGGTAGCGTTTATTTTACAGGCCCTGGGTACATGTAGTACCCACCTCACTAGGGACTTACGAGTAAAATAAATAGACCATTTGGGTGTACGCCATGTTTACCATGTTTTTAGAGGAGATAGCACAGCACAAGCACTTTAGCGCTGGTTAGCAGTGATAAAGTGTGCAGAGTTTTAAGGACACCAAAAACAAACAAATTCAGCAAAACATGAGGAGTAGAGGCAAAACATTTGTGAGAGGACCCCCCATAAGGCTGATAGGTCTAGAAGGACATTCTCAACTTACTGTGTCATACTACACACTCTAAGGAAACTCCACAAAAGAACTAGAAATCATGAACATACTAGTAGCACTCTTTGGCACTCTAACAAGTACCATACTCTGCATAAACCATTCAAGAACACCTTAGTTTGAACTACTACAATAGAACACAACCACAATGTTCAAAGCAAACAGTATATTGAAAATAAAATCAGGATTATATTTTGCCAGCCAACACAATAACCAAAGAAAACCGGAAAATATAATCGGAGACTCCTAATTAATATCAGGTTCACAACATAGTAGACCATTAAACAGTATTGTACTTATTAAATTCAATATATGAGCCCCAAAGACTATGATCTATTCCCTAGTTTAACCCAGTCTCTAAGTGAGTCCTCTAACTGAGTACTGGTTGAACCCCCACTTAACCAGAATGCACTTACATTAAACATTGCATCACTTATCCAGGATGATCATATTTACCTTACATGAATTCAATGAACACCCAGATACCACACACCTCCTTTTACACAGATTTACCAAACACACAATGTTGCGTACTAATGACTGTTAGAAATTCTCTGTGGTTCACACACAAGCAGCTATTCCCCACTAAGTTTGTGAAATTGAGATGTTGGGCTGGCCACCAAACAGCAAGGGCAGTGCAGTCACTACCTCAACTTGTCCAGCCTCTACCAGGCTATGGGCGGAGCCAAATTTAGACTTATGCATAGAGTGAATGGGTATTTTTTACGTGAACTGTTTCAATGACAAATAAGAGATAAGGCATGGTTAACCTGTTGCTACTTTTTTGTTCAGTGATGACAGACATTTAAGACAGGCATCTGTCTTCGGATCGTATAAAAACAATGTTGGTGACCTTCAGGAACATTCTTGCACATTTCCTGTTTGGAACCACCAAGGTGCAGAAATATTGGGGGAGTGAAAGATTGGCATACAACAGAGCTGCCACTTTCTGGCAGCTGTGACATTACTACCCATCTCCTATTGAGTTCCTGAGGGCCTAATTTAGTGATTGGTGGACCAACTGCCAAATGTCTAGGGAGGCAAAGGGACAGGATCTGCTTGCCCAGCTTAAAAAATACAGTTATCTACCAGGTTAGTGGGTTCTATTTAATGAAGTGGCTATCACCTCAGCAGAGGCAAGAGCCACTGCAGTGGAAAAAAGAGTGGCAGTGAATGAGCCAATTAACGGCCTTGTAGCAGACCTGTCAGCAGTTATGGGGTTTATCTAGGGGTATGTTATCAGGAACCCTGGTAAAAAAGCCTAGTCCCTTATATTCTAGGGGTTATCTGAGGTGTGTGAGGTTCGTCGCATGCTCCAGACTTGTTGCAGACGTTTTTGCACTTTTCCTGTTTGTGACCCCAAGGGGTGCATGTCTGGCCCACACAGGTCAAACACTCCCGACATGATTTCTGTCCACCAACATTTTCATCATTGTTTGCTCAATGCAAGCGGTTTCCCACTGGAACAGCAAGTGGCAGATCCCCTGTGGCGCCACCAACTTTTGGCAGTTCTCCTGTTACATGACACCAATAAATGCGGCCCTTGGTCTATAATACTTTTTGGTGAGGACCAGTAATTGTCTTACTCAATGAAAGGTAGATCATGGATCAAAAGATAACTATAATACAGAGCCAGTTCATATTATACATAAAATCTCAGTGATTAGCTTGGAGAAAGTCAGCCCAGTAGTAGACATGATTTTGTAACTGAGGGCTTTTAAATTGAAGACGAACTAGAGTTGTATTTCTGTTGCAACAATGGTGACCAGGCTAATGTTATTTACACGTTCGTTAGAACAAGAAGGTTCCCATTGTGGATGGCTGACGGCGGAGGTTTTGGGATCAAGTTGAGAATGAGCAAAGGACCTTCAAGTAAGAGGGTGCAGCCGGATATATTCAAACATATGGCAATGAAGCAGCAAAAGATCTTAAAGTTAAGGGGTGACCCTCAGGTAGTCAAACATATGGCAATGAAAGCAAACATTCTTATGATGGGGCACATCCCAAGAATGCTTTACCCACTCAGAGATTTTGTTATTATCCTGCATTAGATTTGATTTTTTAGCTCCTCTATTTTTTGTAATATTTAATGCATCATTCAATGTAATGACCACAGTATATACTTGGGTAATCCGACTGTAGAATTTGATGGCATGAGGCTGACTTCGGTGCAGTAGCGGCTGCTACCTGACGGGAGTGGAAGGGTGGTAACGGAGGAATAAAAACGATTTAAAAAAACAAAAAGCACTTACCTGGAAAGGCATCTGCCACCACCCGCCGCCTCTACTGGTCCTCTTCGTCTTCCTCGAGTCCAGAAGCAGGAAGCCCCCATGCTCCCCACAGCCAAACACAACGCTGCAATGCAGAGTTGTGATTGGTCTGAGCGGCGTGGTTCGGCGCTAAGACAGGGGCTGGGGGCCTGGGCATGTTCTGCATGCAGGCTGTAATGCATCCTGGGTGGAGAACAGAGGGCCGGCCAAAGAGTCATGTGCACTTAGAGAGTGTACATTTGCCACACAGATCATTGCTCTGCCCCAACTGAGCCACTGCAGTAGGAAAAATAAAATGATATTAACGGTGCGTTATTATCATTTGTTTTCCTCTTTCAAACGCTTGGAGAGCTGTGGGGTGACGCTCTTCCACCTTAGCAGAGGAGCCACCACTGTTTCGGTGACTGAAAATGGTCTTTATTTTCTCACACATTGATATAAAAACATTTTAAAGAAGTGAAATAAATGTATATTTTCAAAACCCACTTAAAACAGTTTGGATTTCATTTTTATTTTTTCAACAGGGTGCAGAGAAAATTTTGTCAATGAATGAATCTGGTGAGCTACAAGATCTATTAACAAAAATCGAGGTAACTATTCTTTTTGTGTCGAATCTGCTGTATTAAATTTCATATTCACTATTCACTGAGCATTTGAACATACAGTCAAATTATTGCTTTTCTATGGGCCCTGGAAATATATTTGAAATTATCAGGGATGTTATAAGCACATAGAGAAATTAGAAGATTCTCTAATTTAGCTAACCTTGTAATTCCTTCCTTAGAGTGGCGCATTCTATTATACTGAGGGCAGCCCTTATTTTCGAGATGAGCGTGATGGGTGCCACTTTCTTGTAGTAGTGAATGCGATGCAAGCCATTATACAAGTCATTTGTTGAGCGATCGGCTGCCTCCGAGGAGGTGCCCCGGCACTAGCAGAAAGGTCAAGACCAAGGAAAACCTTATAGAGATGCTCGATGCCCTCTAGGCCGAAATCAAAAAGCAGGGTTTTTAAGGCTCTTTCTGAACACAGCTTCAGAGGGCTGCTTCGCAGAACCAGAGGGGGAGCGTTCCACAGCTTGGAAGCCAGGAAAACAAATGATCTGTCTCCTTTTCTGGCCTTGTGAATGAGGGGGAGTTGGAACAGTTTGAGGTTATTAGATCTCAGTGATCTCACCTGGCAGTAGGGCTTAAATTGGCCCCTAAGCTAGAAAGGACCTTCGAGAGTATAGGCCCTAAAGGCAAAGATGAGGGCCTTGAAGTGGATCAACTTACTGTTTCGGGAGCCAATGAAGGTGTGTCTTAGGTGAACAGACAACGAAGAGCGATGAGGAATCTTGAGAATGAATCGAGCAGCAGAGATCTGAAAAGTTTGAAGGCGCTGAATTAGAAAAGCAGGCAACCCGAAGCACAAGCTGTTGGCATAGTCCAACCGGGATGTAACCAAGGCATGGACTATCGTTCTACTCAAGTCCTAGTGAATGAAGGGATATCTATTTTACACATTGTAGATGGCCATAGCTGTTAAATTCCATGGATGAGAAAGTACCCTTGACACTGGATCTATTTCGGCTCAACATCTCCAGAGTTCCCAGCCCATGGGATTTTTTTTACCAAATCTTTCCAGGTCTAGCGTGCCCTTGACATCACATCAACTGCATCATCAAAGTGCTCTACATACACAATTCTCTAACGAGAATCTACAAGACATGTATGCCAACTAATTGCATTTATATAATGCATCGTTCTCTAAACAAGACCACATAGTGCTCTTTCAGATTGCATGATTTGTAGGGCGTTGTGTGTAGTTTGACGTATGTGGGAGGTGTTTGTGAGATGCTTGAGTTTCAACGAAGTGCTTCAAACATGGTGCAGTTAATGTTTCTGTGTCTAAGCATGAGGTTTAGCAGAGATTGTAAGAATGTATGCTGTGGCACATACATAACATTTTAGAAGAGATCGGTATACTGAAATCTAGATGTGGATAGGTGGGGTCCACGAGAGAGTAAATTATATGGAGAACACCTAGAGCTACACTCAGAGAGCCAATGCCAACAGGTACTGCTAAACAACTAGGGGGCATATCAACAAGGGCTTTATCTCTGCTTTTTTGGCTTTAAAAGCCAAAAAAGCAGAGATAAAACTAGCACCCTATCAACAACAGGGTGCTAACATGCAAATTTGCATGTTAGCACCCATTCACTCAACGCTTCCCCTTGCATCTCTAATGAGATGCAAAGGGGACGTTCCAGAGTAAAATAATAGGAGAAATGTCGCTAAGCGACATTTCTCCTATTATCAAGAATATCGCTAACCCTGTTAGAGACAAAAAAAGCAGCGCTAACCGTGGTTAACGCTGCTTTTCTACGTCTGGTATTTTTCTGACTTAGCCATGATATCCTATGGAAGGAGGATATCATTGCTAAGTTTGTCTGTCCCTATCAACAAGCTAACGTGAGATTATCGCTGGGTTTCCAGCGATAATCTCATGTTAGCCACTGAGCGTGCGGATTTTTATCGCTATTGAGATAAGCGTTGCTAATAGCACGCTATCTCAGCGATAAAAATCAACGCTAGCCAGCGATAATTATCCTAGCGCTAAGTGCGCTTAGCGATAATTATTGCCGGTTGGTGTTGATATGCCCCTAGGTTATGTTTTGTGCAGGTCTACTCAGAAGTAACAGAAGCTCGTCCCACGGAGGCACTGTAAACACCCAGGTAATATACTTTGCAGGGTAGACCTATAAACAACAATGGAATAACAAATGGGGGGACTGATAAGCACTATGCTGTGTAGAATAACAGCAAACAGCTCTAGGTGTACATCCTGGTGCACTATTACTCAAAGATCACTTTGAAAAAACCAAACCACATTTACTAATTTGCAGAAAGCTAGCCTCCCTGATTCCAGGCCACATTAATACTGCAATCAGCGCAGGGTGCTTCCGTCGACTCTGGAAAACGGGGGCGGTAAAACCTCTTCTTAAAAACCCAATTTAGACCCTCTGGACTTTAAACATTACCGTTCATTTCACTTCTACTACCCCAGCCAAAATGTTAGAATAGCACCTGAAATCACAGTTGATGGCATACCTTAAGCAATACAAACTGCAGGATGCCTCGCAGTTTGGGTTCAGAAGTAATTGTGGGATAGAAACTGCATTAAAATCTGCAGTTGACAACATTTGAACCATGATAGATGCAGGGTAGGCCGCAGTACTGGACATTTTGGATTTGTCTTTGACCTTCAACACCATCTCTCCATACTGCTATCTCAGCACGTAAACAAGTAACTGCGGCCCTGATTTCATCTAGGTTAGATTATTGTAATGGACTATACTTGAAGATCAGTAATCTGCCATCGCCAAGGTACAGCTGGTAAAGAATGCGTCAGTGAGACTGATTCTCTACATCCCTAAATATAAATCCGTCTCTGCGGGGGAATTTCAAAGCTTCATTGGCTACCTATCAACATGCGCATTATGTGTAAAACTTCATGTATTCTCCATAAAACGCTATATAACACCGGACCGAGAAGAATGAGAAAAATATTTAATTGGTATATCTCCTTGTGACACCTTTACTCTGCACACTTGTTAGAACTGCGGGTCTCTAGTTGGCAGAGGTAGGTACCTTTGACCAAATAGGGACCCATGCTTCTAGTCAGGGTAAGGGGGTACACTCCTAAAATAACCCCTGCTCACCCCCTTGGTAGCTTGGCACGAGCAGACAGGCAAATCTCAGAGGCAGTGTGTAAAGCATTTGTGAACACATACAGCAATACAGTGAAAACACTACAAATGGACACCACACCAGTTTAGAAAAATAAGTAATCTTTACTAGACTTAACACAAGACCAAACAACAAAAATCCACAATACTGTCGTACTTTGGTATTCGGAACCGCGTAGGGGACAGGGCCCTACCTCTGTCTCTTTTGGTATTAGCGAACCGCAAATGGTAAATGCGGCACGTACGAGTGCTTTATGTGCCGTTCTAGCTACGAATGCACTGTGTACACGTATTCTGCTCAGCTACGCGGGTTCCATTTTTGAAGCAGTGGCCATCTTGTCATTGCCCTCACATAGGCTATGATGGAGTTAATACGGGCCTCACAGTGCACGGGCTTTCCCTCTGACTTCTCTGTGACCTGGGCAGCTGGCTCTGCTGCCCCGGGTCAAACCGGTCTCACGAGCTCCCCTTCCTCCTTCCACCTGTGATTCGTATCAGGGCTTGACCCGTCATAAAACCCTTTCATTCTACACAATCCTCCGGCTAATCTCTTTCACACCTGCTTGTTCCTGCTTTATGACTTGTTTCCCAAAACAGGAGATGCTCATGTTTATTGGGGGGTCTATTTACTTCAAACATGGGATCTGAACCTTCCTGTGTAAATCATTGTGGGCTGGCCGAACTGGAATGTGGGATGGTCATCATGACTCTGCTTTTTCGTTTGTAATGTATGCCTTTATATGACCATATCGTGAACCAAGGAATGTATGCCTGGAGCATGATATTTTGTACTTAAGGAGAAGTCCGTTGCTATGATTTTCAGCAGTCTCCTGAGAACATACACGCTGTTGTACTTCTAGGATACCTGTCATTGGTCTGCAGCCAATAAACGATTCTTTGACTTCACCCAGAAGACTCTGTGTTTCTGTAGGTCCGGAACAGGGTGAAACCCAGAAGTCATAGGGTGTGTGCCCCTGCACCGCTGGGACTAAAATACCCAGTACGTCAGTTTGGCGCCCAACTCGGGCCGATTTCAGCGGTACCAGTCCAAGCCAGAGGTTCGTGAGGAGCTTCGTGTGGAAATTCCGGAGGAAGGCCGCCACTTCATCGACCCCTGCATGTCGACGTGGTCCGAAAGTCTTTTCTGCGAGGTTCTCCGCGTCCCGACGGCTACGAAGGACTGCTGCCCTGATTAATCGACCTGTTTTGGACCCTTGACGAGTTTGAGAGAGCGAAACAATCGAGAGAGTCTTCTGGTGACGTCATCGATCAGCAATATTCAGTTAAGTATAAGTGGAGCGTCTCCCATTTGTTTGGGTATCCCTCGGGATCGTTTGATTTGATTTGGTAATTGGTGATTTGGTGTTTGCAAACCCCAAAGCCAGAGGACTCGTGTATTCACGAGAATATCGTAATCGATAATCCTTTGACGTTTGGATCTAGACTAGTGAGCGAAGATGCCTGGTTCTGGACTATTTGGTAGATTATTCTGTTTGGGTTGTGGAAAAGATTTCCAGCTGGAAGAATCATGTCCGGTTCCTCCGGTTGGAACTCCAACTTATGAGCTCTATGTGAAACATGGCGTAGGCCCCATTGCATATAACGAAGTGTGGATCCACTACACCAGGAAAGACGGTGTTTTAAAATGGCCCCAAAATGGTAGTTTTGATACCGATATTTTAGATAACCTGGAAATTAAATTGTTTAAGAAGAAAGCCCGGCCGGCGATGTTTGACTCTTTCCGCTTATGGCGAAAGGAAGCCAAACAGAAGGAAATTAAGCTAGCGAAAAAGAATAAGAGAGAGAGAGGTATGTCAGTAATGCAAGCAGCTGTACAATTTAAAGATAATGAAGAGGAGCAAATGAATGAGCAATTGCACAGGCAGCGTAAGTTAGGGATTGACAAATGTTACCCAGCTTTGCCACATTCTAAGCAGGATGAGTCAGAAGAAAAGGAGAAAGATCCCTTAATGTCGCATTTGTTGAGTTCGCCACCCCCGTATGCTCAAACTGCCACGGCGCCTCCCCAGCTTGTAAATATGCCACCTCCAGTGCATATACTGCAAGCCTTGCCGCAACCGCCAGTTGCTTTGCAACCAGTTCCTATTCCTGTAGCGCAGTCCTCTCAAGCGCCTCCGGTAGTGCTTCCAACTACCCCCGCACTTCCTGCGACTTTGCTTAATTCAGTAACTGCCTCCCCTAACGCTCTTCCTTCTACCACTCCAGTACCTGTCTCTACATCCTCTTTTCTTCCCTCTGTTTTTCCCCCTGTTCTCGCCTCAGCTTCTCCTTCAGCGCGACAGCGTTTAGCCAATGTGGTTACTACATTAATGTCGCCTCTCTTTGGGTCATCTGGTGAAACTCCTGGTGTACAGCGTAAGCAGTTGCGCAGCCAATTGCCTAACCCCGATGAGAAAAAGGTAATAGATCACATGGAGCGTAGATGGATCGTTTTTCCTTCACTGTATGATGTGGAATCGGTTGTTAACACTTTCCATCAATGGGATGCCCCGAAACAGAGATATGTATTCGAGAAAATGTGCGAAATTCTCTGTGAAGAATTGGAGGATAGTGGTAGAAATCCGAACCCGCAGGAATTGTGTAGAGTGAGGTTCGATTTTGGAACTGGTATAATTGTGGACCGCGAAGTAGATAAAGCAGTTGCGGTTGTATTGTCCTTAAGGAATGACGATTGCCAACAGTCATTGTTTGAACAAGAGGTCCTTGTGGGGAAAAAGGCAAAAGCGCGACAATACCCTATGAGAGAAGTTCCCCCGGTATGGAAAGAAGCAGTTGCAGCTGTCGGCAATAACCCCGCTGTGCCAGCGCATTTCCAACGTGTTTGGGTGCATGTTCCATGGAAGCGCTCTGAGGTGTTAGCACTTAAGCAGTCCTTGCCTGATCCCCGTAAAAACCCAGCAGGTTATTATAAAGAGTTGTCACAGACGGCAGGGTCATGCATTATGAATCTGGCCGACATAGACATGTTGTTTGGTAATGTTGTTCCACAGCCTCTATGGGGATCAATTCGTAATGTAGATCACAATGCAGAACTAGGGGATACCTGGGCTAACATTGTTGCTGCTGATGCTAGACAGACGGGTGGTGCGAAACCAGAACCTTTAGTAGCTGAATTGCCTGGTAGAATCATCACGTATATGAAGACAATAATGCCTGCGATGCGCGTAAATTGGGACAAGTTATCTGCATGTAAACAAAAGAAAGATGAGACAGTGTCAGACTTCTTTACTAGGTTTGAGGAAACGTTTATTGACCACAGTGGGCAAGATATGAGTACTGAGGGTGGCCAACGGTTGTTTGTGGATAAGTTTGTGCAGAATTTACTCCCTGTGTAAAAAGTTGAAAGATTCAGAGAGTTCTTGGGCTGTTTCTTCTTCAGCGCAAATACTGGCTACTGCACAGTATTATGAGAACAGAGATAAAGACGAGAAAGATAGAACGGAGAAGAAAACGAAGGAACTAAAGACAAAGGTCCTTTTACAGCAGGCCTATCCACCACGTGGCGGCCTTAATAATTATAGACAACCCCAAGGTGTCTATCACCAACCCCAACAGTTTCAGACTAATCAGCAAATGAATGGGTATTATCAACCACGTGTCCCTGTAGGTCCCAACCAATGTTCATACTGCAAAGAGGAAGGTCATTTTAAATATAGTTGTCCTAAATTAATGCAACGGAACGGTAATGCGTATGGCGCAAGAGGTAGAGGTGGTCAGCAAGCTCCTAGAGGCAGAGGGCGTGGGAGTGTTCCCCAAAACGCGCGTCCTCTTCCGCCCCAAAGCGCCATTAATAGTTTTGATCAGCAAGCTAATGCGACTAGTAATACGGCTCAGTATTACAATAATGATTATTATGCAGAAGATGGTGATGCAGAGAATAATGATTACTAGGATAGCCATAGACAGAGAGAGGGAGTTGTTTCAGTGCCAGTGGATCAGAGTGGACCGTATGTTGAGGTGACTACAGCAAATGTAACGGAGCCTTTTCTGCTAGACACTGGTGCTGCAAAGAGTTCAATCATGCATTCCAAACTCCCTGGCGCACCTTTGTCTGGCGATATAAATGTTTCAGTAGGTTTTTCTGGCGCCCCGGTTAGGAACCCGATTTCCAGTCCCATGTCACTTTCCGTTGGACCTTGCGAGCTGAAAGCGCCCCTGATCCTGACAACAGGTTGTGGTGAGAATTTGCTGGGATTAGATTTGTTGAAAAGATTGCATGCTACACTGTATTGTTCTCCTTCAGGAGTACAACTTACATTAGGCAAGCAAGTGGTTTCTCCAATGTATTTGTCTAAAAACACGATGCCACCTGAATTGTCATCCCTTCCGGATGCCCTTTGGGCTACTGGTCCCAATGATGTGGGCCTCTTGGAAATACCACCATATGTGGTGACTTTAAAGGCCCATGTCAGACTGCCACGTATTCCCCAGTACAAGATCTCTAATGAAGGCCAGAAAGCATTGTTAGACATTGTCAGCGACTTGATTAATAAGGGTGTGATTGAAGAGACAAGAGGCAACGTTTGCAATAGTCCGATTTTACCTGTCTTAAAACGAACGGACCCTTCACAGCCACCTGTTTACAGATTTGTGATTGATCTTAGAGAGGTTAATAAGATTGTTGTGCCTCAGTTTCCGGTTGTCCCTGATATAACTGCCTTGTTAACGATGATTCCAGCCTCTGCTGCATGGTTTTCAGTGATCGATTTAAAGAATGCTTTCTTTAGTATCCCAATTGCAGAAGAGAGCAGAGACATTTTTGGTTTTAGTCTGGGAGGCCGAAGCTTCCGCTTCAAACGCGCTCCCCAAGGCTACTGCGAGAGTCCATCCATATACAGTCAAGCTTTGAAAGCGCAGCTTGATGCACTTGTTTTACCTAGTGGCGCTATCCTGATCCAGTACGTGGACGATTTACTGATCGCTGCGGATACTGAAAAGATCTGTAAAGGAGCCACATTGTCACTGTTGCGCCATTTATCCGCTTACCATCACAAAGTGTCTCTCTCTAAGCTGCAATATTGTCGACAAGAAGTGACCTACTTAGGTCATCTCTTATCGAAGGAGGGAAGGAGACTGACCCCAGAAAGAATTCAAGCCATTGCACAGTTGAGTGTGCCAAGGACACAGAGAGAAGTGCGTGCTTTCTTGGGCATCACTTCATACTGTAGGCATTGGATCCCTAGTTTTTCTTTGTTGGCAAAACCTTTATTAGCATTAACATGCAAAGACACACCGAATCCTATCCCATGGTCTGAAGAGTGTCAGAAAAGTTTTGTGGAATTACGCAATGCATTATGTTCAGCTCCTGTGTTGGGCACTCCTGACTATAGCAAGCCTTTTACATTGTATGTTCACGAGAAAGATGGATGTGCGTTGTCAGTGTTAACACAGCCTTTTGGCGACAGACCGCGCCCATGCGCGTATTTTTCATCCACCTTGGACCCTGTAGCGAGGGCATTGCCAAGCTGTCTGAGAGCGACAGCTGCTGCAGCGATGTCTATCCGACAATCTGCTGGTCTGGTAATGGACAATACATTGATTGTCATGGTTCCACACGCTGTAGACACATTATTAAATAGAACCAAGACACAACACTTGACTAGTGCGCGATTATCAGGGTATGAACTCACACTGTTAGCGAATCACATACACATAAAAAGATGCAATACGCTGAATCCAGCCACATTATTACCGATTCCAGCAGACTCAGATGAGATTGAGCAACATGACTGTCTGTTCAGGACAGAAGAAGAGACGAAAGGGAGAGTAGATCTCAAAGATACTCCCCTGACTGAATGTGATGGCACTTTATGGGTAGATGGGTCATGTTTCAAGCTCCCTAATGGTGACACGACTGCTGCATATGCTATCACGACTTTACACACGGTCGTGGAAACTGCACGAGTGCCACATAATTCGGCCCAAGCAGCAGAATTGATCGCCCTCACGAGAGCATGTGTGTTGTCTGAAGGAATGAGAGTGAACATATACACAGATAGCCAGTACGCCTTTGGCGTGGCTCATAATTTTGGGCGTTTGTGGAAAGAGCGTGGGTTCCTGACGTCGCATGGAGCTAAAATTCAGAATGGCAAGTTGGTGAATGATCTCCTTGAGTCGCTGACCCTACCTTTGCAAGTTGCGATCATGAAATGCAGTGCGCATAGGAAAGTCACAGATGATGTTGGACGTGGGAATGCGTTCGCTGATGAGACCGCGAGAGAGACAGCACAGAATGTGAAGACTAGAATGTATGTTGCAGGCCCCGCAAGATGGGTTAATGATGTGGGAATGTATGAGAACACAATAGAGAGTGTGAAGTCGCTTCAGGCTGAAGCTACAGAAGAAGAGTTAAGCAAGTGGAGAGAGAGTATGGGTAAGTTGGATGAGAATGGTTGTTGGATTGACCTGACAGAACATAGACGATGGTTGTTGCCTGATGCATATGTGCTTCCAGTGGTTACTATGGCACATGGAATGGCGCATATCAGTACGAAAGGTATCTGTAAGTTGTTGGCTCCAGTATGGCAGAATGTTGGGATTCCCAAGTGTGCAGAGAATGTGGTCAAGAATTGCATAGTATGCTTGAAGTACAACCCTGGTAGGGGAACCCCAACTCCGGCCGGTCACTTTGCACCCCCATCATGTCCATTCGAAGTTTTGCAGCTGGACTTTATTCACATGGAAAGATGCAACAACCTGAAATATGTATTGGTGGTTGTTTGTGCTTTTTCCAAATGGGTAGAGGCTTATCCTCTGAAAGATAACACTGCCCTATCCACAGCCAAAGCCCTTGTGAAGGAGTTTTTCCCTAGGTTTGGGATGCCGAGAATGGTATGGTGTGATAATGGTAGTGAGTTTGTGGGTAAAGTGATGAAGAATGTATGTGAAGGTTTAGGCATAAGGCAGAAATTCCACGCTGCAAATCACCCCCAATCAGCTGGACTAGTTGAACGCTACAATGGAGCCTTAAAGCTCAAGTTAGCCAAAATCCAGGCGAGCACTGGTCTTAAATGGCCTGACGCTCTGCCTCTAGCACTCTTGTCCACCAGAATGACGATACACTCACGAGTAGGACTTAGTCCTTATGAAGTAGTCTTTGGCCGCCCGGCCAACGTATGGGGTGTGCCAAGGCCTACGAAGTTCAGTGAAATAGAGCATCCAGTACTGCTCGATTACCTGTATGATTTGACTGTTAAACTGCGTGTTTTGCACCAACAGGTACATGATACTCTTCCCCAAGCCTCTGAACCTCCTGGACACCCCATCAACCCTGGCTCGTGGGTCCTGGTCCGGAATTTCCAGCGTAAGGGCAACGACGAACCTCGCTGGATCGGCCCCCATCTTGTTCTTCTTTCGACAAGATCAGCAGTGCGAGTGAAAGGGAAGAAGCACTGGATTCATGGTACTCACTGCAAGGTAGTTCCCTTGCCTCTGCCATATGACCAGTGGGTCAACGAGGGTATCGCCGACTCAGAGACAGACATTGTACCTCGCTTTGTACCATTCAGTGACGCACGCCTAAAAGACACAGCTTCAGTCCAAGAGAGTGACAATATTCTGCAGGAAGCTGTGCCGCCATCAAATCGACTGGACACCACTGAGCCTGAACTTTTGTTTCAAGACCAAACAGCACCTGGCCGTCTCCGCTATAACTTGAGACCTAGGCCCATGGACGAATAAAGATTTCCTCATTATTTCCCTTTTGACATTTTTTGCTCTCCCATCTGAAGGACTTTCTTGATTTTTGTTTTTCGAACCACCATCCGGGTTCTGCCGCAGGGTCGCGGTGCCAAGACTTTGGGGTACAGGCCGAAGACGCTAGGTCAACGGTTCTGGTTGGTCTAGGGCGTTTCCCTGGACTGACAGGCGTACTCCTTAGCAGAAGAAACTCATCCACCGCGAGCGGCCCGAGTAGAGGATGGAGTTTTGTAGGATGGAGAGACCGATTGAGGAAATGAACTCTCAAACAAGGATGTGTAGAATTGTAAAAAGTAAATGTTTTATCTTTTTGTGCTTTGTTACACTGTGTAGTATCATGATGTTTATTGTAGGATGTGTGTTTTTCTCTGCTCCAAAACCCATTGCACCGACTCAACAGCCTATATCTCTTTCTACTGCCTCCTCTCACTCTTTTCACCCTTTGCCTGAGCACGAACAGACCCGACGATCAGAGTTCGTAAATAACTCGTTTATCCAACTCTTGCACCAGCACCAACTGGTAATGAATACGACCAATTGCTGGGTCTGTGGGTTAATGCCCCATACCACTAACAAGGGTATTCCCTACCTGGTGCTACCGTACAGTTACAATGGATCGTCATGGGCATTCCAAACCATGTTTCTCTACGCCCTAGATACATACTCCCCTCGCCCACCGCGTTCCATCAGACCCATCACCAATAATAAGGCTTTGATGAAAGGAGTTGCCGATATGAGTAGGGATATTAATGCATACTCGTCCATTCCCAAAGAAGAGCTGAGACCTTATGTAGGATGGAACGCGACGGGGTATAGTATCAGTCTGGGTGAAAGACAGCGAAAAATCTCATCTCCAATCTGGGTCGTACCCCACATGGGTCGGTTCTGCTTACAGGGTAATGGTCAGAACCCTAGGGCTCAACTGGGAAGAAGTGACTGTACTGAAACGTATACTTTCCCGTCACAGTTTTCCCCTGCGTTTTTGGCTGCTAAGGGCACATATTTCATCTGTCATGACCGAGCATATACGTGGTTGCCCCCTGATTTCTCGGGCACATGTTATATTGCGAACTTGCTACCGCCGACATTTACTGCTGCCTCTGACTATCACAAGACCAGAGTTGTGAGAGGTGTGATTAGTAAGGAGGACACTGCCGGTCAGGAAGCAGGAGACTTTTTCCTGGGTTTCCTGCCGTTTTGGGGACCTATGGTCAATAGTAGGAACCTGAGACAGCTGACTCGTGTGGTTGAATCCACCGTCAATGTAACGGCTGGTGCCCTTAGTAATTTGACAGCTGAGCTCCAAGCGGATCGCCTTATGACTTTGCAGAACCGCATGGTCCTAGACGTTATTCTTGCAGACCGCGGTGGGGTATGCAAGGTCATCCAATCCAGTTGCTGCATTTTCATACCAGATAATGCTCCAACAGTGTATCAAGCCATCTCCAAACTCCATAAAATATCTGAAGCCATACACGTGGATAAGGGAGATTGGTCACTGATGGGATGGTTCTGGGAATTGATATCTGCCTGGGGTTGGAAAGTTCTGATGGTCGTTGGAATGATCTTAGCCATTCTTTTCCTGTTCTGTCTATGCATACAGTGTGCTCCTGCGATATGTGGCCTCTGTGCTACCTTATGTGTAAGGAAACCTGTATCGAGGGACGAGCTAAGTAATAGGATGATGCTACAGCAACATCTCCATGACTTCGTGAACATTGACCTAGACTCGGATTAAGATGAGTATAGTGATTGCCTATGTAAGGGCAAAAGGAGGGTCTGTCGTACTTTGGTATTCGGAACCGCGTAGGGGACAGGGCCCTACCTCTGTCTCTTTTGGTATTAGCGAACCGCAAATGGTAAATGCGGCACGTACGAGTGCTTTATGTGCCGTTCTAGCTACGAATGCACTGTGTACACGTATTCTGCTCAGCTACGCGGGTTCCATTTTTGAAGCAGTGGCCATCTTGTCATTGCCCTCACATAGGCTATGATGGAGTTAATACGGGCCTCACAGTGCACGGGCTTTCCCTCTGACTTCTCTGTGACCTGGGCAGCTGGCTCTGCTGCCCCGGGTCAAACCGGTCTCACGAGCTCCCCTTCCTCCTTCCACCTGTGATTCGTATCAGGGCTTGACCCGTCATAAAACCCTTTCATTCTACACAATCCTCCGGCTAATCTCTTTCACACCTGCTTGTTCCTGCTTTATGACTTGTTTCCCAAAACAGGAGATGCTCATGTTTATTGGGGGGTCTATTTACTTCAAACATGGGATCTGAACCTTCCTGTGTAAATCATTGTGGGCTGGCCGAACTGGAATGTGGGATGGTCATCATGACTCTGCTTTTTCGTTTGTAATGTATGCCTTTATATGACCATATCGTAAACCAAGGAATGTATGCCTGGAGCATGATATTTTGTACTTAAGGAGAAGTCCGTTGCTATGATTTTCAGCAGTCTCCTGAGAACATACACGCTGTTGTACTTCTAGGATACCTGTCATTGGTCTGCAGCCAATAAACGATTCTTTGACTTCACCCAGAAGACTCTGTGTTTCTGTAGGTCCGGAACAGGGTGAAACCCAGAAGTCATAGGGTGTGTGCCCCTGCACCGCTGGGACTAAAATACCCAGTACTTCAATACTGTAATCAAAAATAGTCTCTAAAATGATAGAAAATAGCTTAGTTCAATGTAGATGGTAAATGCAACACTTTACTCTCAAAGTACCTTGGATGCATCACGCAATACAAACAAAAGGGTCGCAGGGAAGGCGATGCGTCCGTTCCTTGCTTTGGGCGATGTGATGCGTTGGTTCCTTACTGCAGTGCAGGGGAGGTGATGCGTCTGTTCCTTACCGGAGAGGAGGTGATGCGTCGGTTTCTTACTGTGATCCGGTGCAATGCAACAAGATGGCGCCTCGATGTGATGCGACGATCCGGTGTGATGCTAGAAAATGGCGTCTTGATGCGATAATGTTGGATGCGATGCGTGCAAGCCCGACGGCCGTGCGGCGAACTCGGTAACTTCTGATCTGTGACAGGCCCTGCGACACGCTTCTCCGGTGATGCGCTGGCAACTTCTGTGGCAGCGACACGCTTCTCCGGTGATGCAACGCACTTCATCGATGATGCGACGGCGAACAGCTGAAGCAGCGGCACGCTTCTTCGGCGATGCGACGGCAACTGCAGCAGCGGCGACACGCTTGTCCTCGTTGCATCACGCTTCTAGCTCCTAGCGACTCACAGTCTTCTCAGAGGGCCCAAACAACAGTAGGTACCTCTCTGCAGGCAGGATTCCACAGCAAGGGAATTCAGGGGAGCTGGTGGTGAAATCTTGTATCCCTGAGACTTCAGACAGGAGTCAAGCTCAGTTCAAGCCCTTGGTGATTCTTCTTCAAGATTGCAAAAGTACACACAAAGATCCTTTTCTCCTTTCCTTGGCAATAAAGTAACCACTGCAGGCCAACCCCAACAGCACAGCACAGGGGCAGTCTCCTCCTTCAGCTTCCTTGGTTCTTCTCCTTGGTAAAGTTTTGTCTTGATTCCCAGAAGTGATCTAAAATTCTGGGGTCTGGGTGCCCCCTTTTATACATCAAAATCCTTTGTCTCTGAAGGCAGAGAGTGGCTGTACCTAGTCCAAACCAGTTATGTGCAGTCCTGGAGCACTTTGTTTACAGGACTCCTTCTTTCCTTTGACAGTGTGGGCCAGGGTCATCAGACGCACCACAGGAGGTGGAGCCAGCATTGTGGAAGGCAGGCACAGCCCTATTCAGGACCAGGTGCTACTCCTCCCACCACTCCTCATGCAGATAGGTCTATTCAGCCTTGTGCTGACTCACCCTGTCTCCTGGAGCCACCCCAGCCCCTGTCACTCACAAACCAGACACACAATACACAAGCTAGCAGAGGCAGGCTGGATGGTTAGGTAAGAAAATACCTACTTTCTAAAAGTGGTATTTTCAAACACAGAATTTTAAAACCAACTTCACTTAAAGATGTATTTTATCATTCTGAGTTCAGACATACTAAACTCGAATGTCTACCATGTTCCCTGGGTCAGTTAGGATTGTAAGGTGTTATAATCAAACTGCCCATTCTGGCCTATGGGGACTGGTAGCCTTGCAATAGTGAAAAACGAAAATGGCTGTAATTCACTATTAGGATATGCCACACCCACCAGGGCATGTCCTACCTTTTACCTACAATGCACCCTGCCCTTGGGCCTCCCTTAGGGGTGTCTGATATGAAGAAAAGGGAAGGTTTAGGGACTGGTAAGTGGGTGCACTTACCCAGTCATCATGGCAGTACTAGACTGCACACAGGCTCTGCAATGGCAGGCCTGAGACACACTTTACAAGCTGCTTCTGTGGGTGGCACAACCAGTGCTGCAAGCCCACCACCAGCATTTGATTTACAGGCCCTGGGCACACATGGTGCACTATACTAAGGTCTGACAAGTAAATCAAATAGGTCAATCATGGAGTCACTAATCAATACATCAATTTAACATGGAGAGCATATCAGCTGATCAGCAGTGGTAAAGCGCCCAGAGTCATAAAACAGCCAACAACAGGTCAGAAAAAAATACAGGAGGAAGGCAAAAAGTTCAGGGATGACCCTGCAAAAAGGGCCAAGTCCAACAGCACCTTAATCATGTGGTTGTTCCTAAATATTGAAAGTCAAGGTGGGGTGGCAGAGCTTTTTCAGTTCCTGCAGCTGAGCTATAGAATTCTCTTCCACTATCTGTCACCTGTCTTCAGACTCTTGTCCCTTTCAAAAATACCTTGAAAACCTGGTTCTACACTCTTTACTGATTCTGCAATGAGTCCTTGATGTTTTTTTTGTCTCACTGTTGGTTTGTACTGAACAAACCCTTCTTTAGTGCCTTGCCATCTTTGGGCATTTTTTTCCGCTCTTTAAATTCACTTTCATTCATTCACTCCTTCACCTTTATAAATCCTGCTGACCATTGCCACTGCAGAGATATCATTGGCAACACGTTTTCTATTGTCACCTTAATGGTGAAGGGCCTTGTGAGCCCTGCAACTAGGAACTTTATGGTGTATGTGCACTTTGACAAATATGTGGGAGATGTTCTGTTTACTGTTTTCGGTTTGGTGCAGGAATTAGCTATCTAGATATTCTGCCTACAGAGAACCACAATATGTCAGCTAGTGTTATGCTGGGATAAAAACAGGCATTTAGAAAGCACCAACCCAGTCAGATGGATAGAAGAGCACTGTGTGCGTTTACACAAGATAGATGATGATCACAGAAGGCCAGTAATCTGGGTGGTATCCTCCCCAAAATAGGAATACTGCAATAAGTCGGATGCTCCCATGTGGACAAAATAGGAGTAGAGCATTAATCAAAGTTGGTGACATGAGCAGGAGCTGTGAAACCTCCTAAAGGTAGGGGTAGTGTATATGGCTGTACATTTAAACCTCAAGGAGGAGTTAAGAAGTGGAAGATAAATAAAAGTTGGCAACATGAGAAAAGAGTGTGCAACCTTTTAGAAGGCAAGATTTCATCTACTCATCTTAAGTCACAGGTTGATCAGTTTTGAGCAGGATTTTCTACCCCTAGCCCTTGTTATGTTCCTGATGAGTTTTAGTCTTGTGAGTCACAGTTGGGCCATTACTTTGACTCTGTGCTAATTCCTGACAGGCAATCTACACATAGGAGTGTGAGGAATGTGGCATTCGCAACACCCCTTAGATCCTGGACACACATTTTATTCCTTTCCACACAATAAGCTTGCGAGATAAGATTTTATATTTGCATCCCATATTATCCTTCACACCTGCTCAATAGAGAAGGCCCCTCGCATAGTGGCAGATCACAATACTCTAGTAGTTGAACTTAAAGGGGCAGTGTTTAAAAATAGAGGTATGATCAATTGGAGCTTCGAACGATCCTTACTTTTAAATAATGAATATTGCGAACATATGAGGCTGTGGATCCCCAATTTCTTAAAGAGAATTTAGGGAGTACAGGGATTGAGGTGGTGTGGGATACACTGAAAGCAGCGATACGGGGAGAGACACTTAGTTTTTCGCTATCCCTGAACAAAGAGAAACGTCGACTGCTAAATGATATGCAGAGTCGCTTGGCGGCTGCAGAAGAAGACTTGAACGCAGTACTCCAGGATGGGGGTGACTCTGCAGACGCACTTGCAAAGTAATGGTAGCCAAGTTGTCTATTATGGAGATAATAGCCAAAAGGGCCACAGATAGATTGGCTGCCTGGAGGGAGGAAGCATATGAGTGTAGTGAGCAGGTCGGACATCACCTGGCCACTAGGGCAAGACAAAAAGCTACACGGAATACAATTGCAGCAATCAATGATCCTATACAAGGTCAAATTACAGATCCTGAGGGAATCTGGAAGGTGTTTTACTTATATTACCAAGATCTATACTATGAGGCCACTTCTGGTCACTTGGAGGATATCACAACATATCTTAATCAGATTCCAACTGAACAATTGAATCAAGAAGATCAGCAACAACTTGAGGAACCCCCTCAGTGGGTGGATATTCTACTATGTATTAATAGTCTCCCAAGTGGCAAAGCTACCGGCTTAGACAGTATACTCCTAGAATTTTACAAGAAATTTTCGACCGAGTTGAAAGATGGTATGCAACAACTATTTATGCATGTATTTAAGGAAGGGAGACCACCTCAATCTTGGGCTCAAGCAAAAATATTAGTTTTTCTGAAAAAACATAAATCAGCGCTAGAACCTGGCTCCTATCGCCCCATAACCCTGATAAACGCCGATAGTAAGATTTATTCTAAAATTTTAGCTGCTCGTTTAGCTGTGGTAATTCATAAAGTAGTCTCACCTAGACAACATGGATTCATTCCAGGACGCGGTACTACTGATCATATCAGAAGAGTTATCTCACTTTTTTATGCCGCCAAATTTCTAGGGCTCCAACAGCATGTATACTGTTGGATGCCGAAAAGGCCTTTGACAGGGTCTCCTGGCTTTTCCTATGGGCGACCCTGTCAAGGGTCGGAATAGGCAAGGGATTCATACAGGCATTTAAGATGCTTTATTTCCAACCCACTGCAAGACTGTATCTAAATGGAGTACTCACAGATTTCATCAATATAACCAGAGGTACCCGGCAGGGATGCCCAAGCTCGCCGCTTCTGTTCGCACTTTATATAGATCCTTTCTTACGACAACTGGAGGCTAAAATAAATATCAGCCCTTTGTTTTCCATGGTTGGAAACTAAAGTGTTGGTGTATGCCGACGATATTGCTTTAGTAACTCCTAATCCTGAAACAGCTATACTCGAGGTCGAAGCAGGGGCGGCGAGATTTGGGCAATTATCGGGGTATTCCCTTAACAGTACTAAAACTCTAATTATTTGTAATAACATCAGTATGGGCAATGATACTAGACAGGTTGAAAAGGCTATGTATCTTGGAGTAAATATTATGGCTAATGTAGAAAACATTGTGGATGGTAATATTGATCCCCTGATAGCTAAAACTAAAATTGAGTTAGAAAGATTACATAATTTACATTTATCAATAATTGGTAGATGTAATATATTTTAAATGCTTTTTTTCCCTAAGTTTTTGTATCTCTTAAGGGCAATTCCGTTAGAATCTACCACCAACTGTTTGAAGAGAATTGAAGATTTATTTTCTCGCTTTATCTGGGCATATGAAAAGCCCAGAAGAGCATATAAATATCTATCTTTGCCAAGAGAAAGGGGTGGGTTGGCTCTACCGAATGTAAGATTTTATTACTGGGCAACCACTCTATTGTTTAAACTAACTCTTATTTCTGATAAGCCAATAGACAATCCTTCAGAAGAAATACCTACACCTAAAAAACTTATAATGGGTAAAGACGCATGGGGATGGGTTTGGAGAATCTTGAATGACAGCCACTATAAGAAGGTCCGCTTTAAAATGCTGATCGGAGGAAATAGAATTATGACATCAGTTCGTAAAATGCTAGGATTGGGCCGCCTAAATTATTATACACTGATTTGTAACAATCCCAACCTGCCAGAAACTTTTAAAGACTCAATAGTTAAAAAGTGGCAAGATAAGGGTCTATCCAAGCTCGGCGATTTTTACTCTCTAACTGATATAGTCTCTTTTGAAAATCTCAAGGAACGGTATGAATTAGATTGGAGGGAGTTTTACAAATACCTCCAAATACGAGACTTTCTAAGCAAAAAAGGTGGTGGCCGATCTGGATTTTTCAACAACCATATCATAGATAACGTGAGAAAGAATGGACCACTATCTATTGGAGTTGTGTACTATTTTTTTAATTCATTAATGCTTGGCTTCAGGTTCAGTATTATAAATCCTGTTTCTCATTTTATTACACTCCAAAATGGGGGACAGGAAGAGGGACTCTATGCCCCCGGTGTGCATTATATCAGGCGGATCTCAATCACATGTTCGCCTCCTGCGATGCTCTAAGCAATCTAAAACAAGCAATCTCAAACTTTATTAAGGAAGTGCTAGGGAGTGAACTTTCTCTTTCCCCATCCCTGATTGGACTTGGGGTGGACCAGGAATTGCAGGGGAAGCCAGGAGAAAAACTGTTTTTTTATAGGCATGGCCATACTTCGTCTATGTCTGGATTCAGCTTGGCTGGATCCAACCCCCCCAGGTTTTCACCAATGGCTGTCTCATTTACTGGCTAATTATAACTTTGAAAAAGCTATTTATGAAAAAAGAGGATTACGGTCCCGATCCAAAGGTCTTAAAATTTGGGAACCACTGACTAGATGGCTTGAGATGTAGGGGTATGCCCCAAATCTCTTTTTTATTTTTTGATATTTTTGTTTATCTTCAAATCAAAGACAAGCGAGCGTGTCCAACTCCTGGTGGGTGGGATGGGTGGGTGGGTGTACTCTGGGGTGGAGTGGGGGGGAATAAACTAACAAAATTGTGCATGATGATCTTCTTATTCTCCTTTTTTTCCGCATGATCATATGTTTTTTTATGTTTAAATGCTAATTAGTCAATGAAATATGGAATATGGTATATGTAACTCGGAAATCATGCACTAATAAAAATATTTAAAAAAACAAAAGGAGTGTGAGGAATGAAGCAGTTGGTAGATTGCTGCCTTAAAAGTACAAGACTCAAACAGACCACCCATGTTTTCCTCTTTTCCTCACCCCTCCATATAAATCCCATATGTTCTTTTAGTTCTGAGATACACTTGTTCTTTCTAATATAAATCAGGAGGCTTCTTTCTCACCGTCGAAACTTCCCCAAACAATTTCAACTTTCTTTATGAGAAGGAAATAGCATTTCAGGGTATACCAGAAACAATGTTGTAAAAGGAGGCTTACTCTGCATCCATACATTCAGCGATGACACAAGCAATGTATAGATTTGGTTGTGAGCTAATTTGTTGCAGTCTCAGCTGATCTCTTATCTTCTCTATGAATCTTGCAAGAAACTGCTTTAATATAAATGTCAGCATCTCCACAGGTACATTTCTTTCATTCCTATCTTCCCTCGAAGCCTCTTACTACTCTCTATATCACCCTCAATGTACTATACTTTTACATTTAGCAAAAGATCTTTGATCCAAACTACAGTAGCAAAAAGCTGCTCCTCGAGGCATAGTTTCCTGGTCTAGAAAGCCTCGCTTTATGCTGAATCCAGCCACCAGAATACCTTGATTTTGTCGAATGATCACTGCAGCTCATGTCTGCTCTGGAGGGAGAAACATTTGCCAACATTTATCCAAGAGCTCTTGCCTTGGAGACCCTAGGGACGTTTTGGGGAAACAACAAACATATGTTTACTACTTGATTTGGTTTGGGATTTATATAGCACATGGCTACCCTAAGGCTTCCCTGTGCTGAGAATGAGAGCTGTGGTAAGAGACGGAGCCCATTAGTGGTTTACAGGAACTAGCCAGGTCTCTAGTTTTTTTCTGAATGCCAGTTCATTTTGCAGCCCTCTTAGGTCCAGAGGTAGCTCATTCCACAGTTTTGGAATCAGGTGAGCAAAGGATCGGGCTCCCCATCTAGATTTCTTTATTCTGGTGGTACGGAGGAGGTGTGAATGGGAGGACCTTAGTAGCCTGATGGGGGCATGTGCAGAAATCAGATATCTGAGTTTTTCTGAGTCTTTATTATTTACTGCCCTGTGAGCGATGCAAAGGGATTTGAACTTTACTCTCCCAGCGATTGGCATTCAGTGTAGTTGTTTCAAGAATTCTCTTGTTGAAGTGTGTCTTTGGAGTTTGAGCAGGAGCCTAGCTGCCACGTTCTGCACCATCTAGGGCCTCTTAATCACATACTTAGCTGAGCCCAAGTACAGAGAGCTCCCATAGTCCAGACAGGGGACTATCAAAGACTGCATGACGGTTTTCCTAAGCTGCTCCGGAATAAGTTCCAGTATCTTTCTGAGCGTTCCCAGCAGCCCGAAGCAGATACCAGACAATTATTTTACCTGTTGGTTCATTGAGAGGGAGCTATCTAGCCGGATGCTTTAATTTGTTTACCACCGGTTTAGGAACTGGTGGGTCTCCCATACAGGATGGCCAGTTGTTAACTGGCCTGGTAATGGCCCTGTTGCCTAGAATCACGAGTTCTGTCTTTTCGCCGTTCAGTTTTAGGTAACAGTTTGACATCCATTGGAACAGTTTGTTCAGGCAGGGACCCAATTGAATGTTACCTTGGTTGTGATCTTGGGACAGAGAAATGATCAGCTGGGTATCGTCAGCATACGATACGCCTAGGATGCCAAACTCCTGCATAATGGTGGAAAGCAGTCTTACATATATATTAAATAGAGTGGGGCTAAGGGAGGAGCCCTGTGTCACTCCAAATGTTATTGGCAGGCTATCCGAGAGACAGACCTGGTCCATCACTTGGAGAGACCGGTTTTTCAGAAAGGAGCTTAGCCACTCCATTGCTTTGTCCCAGATACCTATTTCCCTCAATCTGTTTTTTAGTATGGCGTGATTGACTGTATCAAAAGCTTCACTGAGATCAAGCAGTATGATGGCGGCTGACCCTCTGTTGTCTAGTATGGCTTTAAGTTCCTTGGTGACTACAAGGAGCGCTGCTTCTGTGCTATGAAGTGTTATTCGACTTGTCTCAGGCTAGCTTCCCGGCTATATCTTCAGCTACCTGTTTTGTATCAGCATTCTCAAATTTGTGGACCTGCCAAGCTGTGATTCCTAGGAACTTTAAAACACCAATGTGCTACCTTGCTGGCAGGAATGTTAATTGTTTGAGTCTGTTTAATACTGCAACTTGCCCAGTGAGGGGGCACGTGTTGAAAGGAGCCTACAATTACACATTTAACAAAGTCAACTGTATGCGTCACTCACAGATTCACCTATAAAAATGATTTATAAGCAAAACCGCTCAAAGTTATGTGGGATGTTTATCTTAAGGTTTTGTGGAATGTGGGCTTGGACAATTTAGCTGAGAGAGATCTGGATAGAGGTAGAGGTATTTCTGGAGGCCCTGACTTAATTGTTTACAACTCAGAGCTAGCCTAAGCATGAGCATGCAAGGACTCCTTCTCAATTGACTACTCAAAGCATGGAGGTATACATTTGCTAAGGTCAAGGCATTTGCTTAGCAACTTGTTGTAGGCCAACTGGTCTTTTACATAACCGACTTTCAGCAATGTGACAATGATGCCAACACAATGAAACCCTGATGCATGCATGGCATCTATGGAATTGAAATGCATATGAATATTGGAACAATAACATAACATCTTTACATCATATCAATTTAATTAATGATGCCAGTTGAAAAAACACACTTTGAAAGAGATAAATTTGGACATGACCTAGAATAAAATTCGGTGCTATTTAATATATGTGAATTCAAAGACAGATATTTAATTTTTACCTTAGTATTATGCACTTCTAAATTTACAAATTGTATTATTTTATAACAATTGATGTATCATCATCATCATGCTTTATTCGGCAAATATAGCCATAAAAGGTGCCACAGTAAAAACATGCAATAATAAATATGAATAATACAAAACGTGCAACTATAAATCCACACAAAACAGAGTAAAAAACCTACTAGAGCTTACAGTGGGAGTAGTGCCACTCTATAGCAAGCCGCTCTTAATTCATAACCAAATATGGGAAGAATTACATATACATAAAATGTATATTTCTGATACATACGGGAACTCCAGAGCGTCCTCAACTAGTGCGTAGAATTTTGCTCCTACCCCCTCCACCCATTTTAAATTAGAATAACAATTCTTTCATAGGCCCCTGTATTGCAATTAAGAATCTTTCTATTGCACTTACAATATTTAAAAATCTCATATTTATCAACAGATTTAGAGCTTGATCCCTATTAATAATTTTATACATAATTTAAAGGGGTTTTAAAAATGTATTCCGTTCTTCTAGGAACCACAAACAGTCCAGCAAGATGTGTAGGCCACTGCATTTTACATTTAACCCACATGTACACAAGCCCAGTTCATTTCTCATCACAGTTTTTTTCTTCCTGTCTACATTAAATGGGTTCAGACCAACTCTAAATTTCAATATCACATTTATAAGCTAAGGACTTGGCAAGGCCTCAATGTAGGGGAACATATGATCATTGCTCCATCCTTTTACCAGGAACAGAGTGGACGATAAAATAGATCTTCTCATGCCTTTTTGGCTATAATAGCGCGTAGCTCCTGATTAGGGAACTGTTGCCCTATTTTCTATTTTTTCTGGTTCTAATGATAGTTTAATGCAAATCTTACCTAGCGTATGTCTAACTTGGGATGCCCAGTTCAGTTAACTTTCCTCCATATCTCTTTTACAAAGGTGTAATATTTTGAGGGTCCCTTCCTTACTCAGTTTCTGCCAAAAAATCAATATAGCTTGCAATCCCTGATAATTCCAGGATGTAAGTTAACATTCTACTCTCACAGCCTGAATCATCGTTGATGCTGGGAGAGCAAGGAGCTGTGTCACACATTTACCCTTCTCAAGATTCCAATCCAATTTACTGCCTAGAGCTAAAACCTCCACTCCCTATTGGAATTGTGGGCGGACTATTGCATTGAATGCTGATAAAATTGGTGGCAGAGACGGGCCTTCATATTTCCACTTGAACTGTTTTAGGCCCCATACTGAAGAGAGGGCCTTTGCTTTAATTGAATCTATATGGTCCCTCCAATTTAGTTTGGTATCGAACCACATGCCCAAGTATTTATATTTCTCCACCAACTCAAATTTGACCTCTCCGAATTTCCAGTTAAATGATTCCTTTCCTTTCCCCAGCTCCATTATCATAGTTTTTTTCTAAATTGATCGTGAGGCATTTTTTGAAACAGTAATCATAAAAAAATCAAGCTTTTTTTGCAACCTCAATTCTGTCATGTCCACTATCACGAGATCGTCAGAGTATAGCAGACATTGTATGTGGGTCCCCCCAATTAAGGGCTTAACCCCCAGCATTGCATAATATACTAGGTAGGTCAGACAGGAATAAAGAGAATAGTAGTGGGGCCAGAACGCAGCCCTGGCGTAATCCATTCTTTATCTCTATTTTCTTTGATAGCATCCCCAGGGTGTTTAGGATTCACCTGGCCCAGTTCTACTAGTGCATTTCCTAAATTAGTGAGAGTACCGCTTTATTGATTCCAAGCTGCCCCAACATATTCCACAATAGCTTAGGATAACCAAATCAAAGGCAGCTCAGAAATCAACAAAACAGCAGGACAATCTTCCTCGTATTTCGATTGCCTTTTTTGACATTGCCCATAAGCTAAGACAATGATCTATTGTTGAGAGGCCATCTTTAAAAACACCTTGCTCTATCAGGATCAAGTTATTCTGCTCTACCCAGGCCTTCATTACGCCTAGCAATATCTTAGAGAATACTTTCTCCCCCACATCCAGCAAGCTGATAAGGCGATAATTCTGGGGCTGTGTGGCATCCTCCTTTTTAGATATTGGTCTAACTATTGCCCCTTTCCAACTTACCGGGAAAATCCCAGAAGTTAAAACATTTCAAAAGGTGAACTTTAAAAGACTAACCCACCAATCCACATTGTTTTAGTAGGATTGCTGATAAATTATCTGGCCCTGCTGCTTTAGTTAATTTTAGGGAATGGATGGTTTCCTTTACTTTTCCAGATTCTTGTCTAACCTCTTTCTATCATACAAATTGCTAAAATGATTAGCCCAATCATCTTTTCCCACTAAGCACCGCATTTCCCCTTGCTCATTTCCCTCCCATACCAATTGCCAGAATAATCTTATATTATTTGTGCCTAGCACTTCAATCATTGTTTGCCAATTTTTTGTTATATATTCAAATTTCTTTTCCTTCAACTTATTTTTATACTCAGGTTTTACCAAGCACAGATGTTCCATTGTTACTTTGTCCTGTCTAAGCTGTCTTTCCCTTTTCCGTACCCTCAATTTTATGCTCCTACATTCATTATTAAACCAGCCGTTTCTTTTCCCCCTTCTCCTGACTTCCTTTCTTGGATGCAGATCCTGGCATTACAAGTTCCCTTAAATAGTTTACAAACTGCTCAATCACCTGTTCATACAGTGTTTGAACATTCTCTCTTTCCTCTAGTTTACAGAGGGACGTATAGTCAATCAAAAGCTCGTTAACAAATTTCAAACTATCCTTACTATTACTGGTAGGTAAGCGTCAAGGGTGTTCTATCTGCAAAAGGACCACTCTATGTCTTTCCGATTCTTGTGCTATCCTGAGTAGTAATTCTAGGGGCCAATGATCACTGCCTTCACTTTGCAGCACTTCAAACCCTTTTACTTCGGTGAAGTGGTAAGCATTTATGAAGGCATAGTCAATTGGGCAGCTCTGGTTACATATGCGAAAAGTCTTTCACGCTGGGCGGTCGGTATCCAAACGTCAATTGGCACAGAATCGTCCATTGGCACATAATCAATTGATGTAAGATTAAGTTATTCATAAGATTAAGTTGCATTACTGAATCTTATGAAAAAGTATATTTGAACTAGTAAAAATGTTGCAACGCAAATGTAATCATTCAATCTTTTTCCATTTCACTCTCTTAAACCAATCACCTATGAATAATAGTTTGCCTGGGGGCTTTCACAAAGGAAGGCCCTCTACAGCATGGCAAGCTAGAAGAGTGTTGAACGGGGACTTTAGGTTGGCTCCTATACAGGACAAAATACAAAGCACTCTGCATCTTCTAGCAGCACAAACTACAGGAGGTTTATGAAGGCCCAGTCCCACAGGTGTACAACTAAGGCAAGTATAGCACAGATTACGTCCTCATAGTAGAGTTTTAGAAGGTTCTCTCCACAGAATGCAATGCGGTGGGATCTTTCTACATGTAGATGATAGATACACAATCTGAGGTGCTATTCTGTCAGGAAATCATATGTGTTGTCTCCAGACAGCCCTGGAAACTAGAAGGAAAAGGGGGAATTTGGTTGTGTCATATGGGTAAAATCAATTCTCTGTCATGCAATTGTCTATTTTCCAAAATAAATGTTCTTTAATATTTATGGGTAAACCTAACGTGTGCACCACAAAGCATATGTTTCAATAATCACATTTATTCTTGAAAACAAGTATGCTCTTAATGGTTGTGAACATCTCAAATACACAAACATTAAGACATATGAGAGAGGTCCATATACCCTAGCCAGTATGCATCATCTCTGAGTGCATTTACTGAGCCTCTGGAATAGGGGCCCTATAAACCTTTGCCAAAAGAAAAAAACTTTCATGGGCAAAGAAATTAGCAGCGATGGCAAGGTGGTATGACCAGCATGGATTATTGGGTCAGGAACCATTTGAGGGCCTCCGTGGTAAAGACTGTCCCAAAGAAGTAGGGATGGACCCTCTACAATTCCTACATGATTGCAAAACACCACTTTTCAATTGTTACCAAGTTCTATCTTCTGGATAGCAACTGAAGGATAATAAAAGCCAATTAAAGTTATAGACCCTTCTCATTGAATTAGGAGAGAATTGAGTAAATCCAATTGACTGAGGTTTCATTTGCAATGTTGGAAAGCGTTCCCCGGAGAGGCTGCAGAATACTTTCCTGACCACCCGGAGGCCCACCTTTCCCAGAGTTAGGCCGAGCAAGAGCGGGGAGGCCCTTCCTGGAAGGGTCTCGTACCTAGGATCGCCCGCGCTGCACGTACTCTTTTCGGACAGAGGGACACCACACAGGAATTCTTTGCGAGACAATAGACTTTATCATTAATTGTCAGGGATCTTTATGATCCGGGAGGCAGGTGCAGAATTAGGGCCACAAGCGGCAGCGATCTCGTGATGAGGGGTAGGGGGTAGCGGGACAGTCTTTGAATCAGTGCCTCTGCGGAGTATCCGGCGCACAGCTCTCAATCCTCGAGCTGAGGGGATGTTGCTTCTCTCGGCAATCTCTGCCGATTCTCTTGGAGGAGCGGGCCGCGAGTCACTCAGCAGGCACCGGAGGTTCGTGGTTCGGGGAGCCGCGACAGCGTCAGCAGGGCTCAGATGGTTCAGAGTTCGGGAGCCGCGACAGCGTCCGCAGGGCTCAGATGGTTCAGAGTTCGGGGAGCCGCGACAGCGTCAGCAGGCTCAGATGGTTCAGAGTTCGGGGAGCCGCGACAGCGTCAGCAGGGCTCAGATGGTTCAGAGTTGGGGAGCCGCGACAGCGTCAGCAGGCTCTCGTCAGTCCAGGTCTTCTCTGCCTCCCGTCCCTCCAGCACCCCTTGTTATACTCCCCCTCCTCTTTGAAGTCCAGAGTCCTCGCGGAGAGGGGTCTGGTGCCTGGGGACGGTGTGTCGGGGTTTCCTGTCGCTCGGCCCTTTGATCTGTTCAGGTGGGTCCGGGAGGGACTCCAGACACCCAGCAGGCGAGGTGCCTGCTCCCCGGGAGCCTGGTGGTCGATCGAAACCTCCCTCGGGGAAGAGACCAGAGGTGTGACAGGATCGGCGCCTCTCGGTCTGGTTTGGGGGGTTTCGCTCTCCCTCGGCCGGGCATGCGTGTTGGGGATCTGGCCGGCCCTCGGGATGTTGGGCCACGGGGGCCGGAGTCTGTGACATCGAGGTTCGGCGTGGTTGCAGGGTAACTTGCTGGTCGGGAGGGCCCACGCCACGAGGCCGGTCTCACACGTGCCCCCCCCAGCTGAAAGGTGGGGAGAACTACCCACCCACTTGGGGGTTCTCGTCACTGAAGCGGAAGAATCGGGACAGACCGTCCGCGTTGGCGTGGTCCGTCCCGTTCCACAGTAAAATCCATCCCTTGTAGGGAGATGGACCAGCGTAGCAACTTGGGGTTTTCCCCTCGCATCTGCATCAACCACCGCAGGGGTCGGTGATCTGTTTGTACTCGGAAGTGTGTTCCGAACAGGTAGGGCCGTAGCTTTTTGAGGGCCCAGACTACTGCAAAGGTCTCTCTTTCAATTGTGCTCCACCGCTGTTCTCGGGGCAGCAACCTTCGGCTGATGAAGGCTATGGGCTGATCGATGCCCTTGTCGTCGAACTGTGAGAGGACTGCCCCGATGCCGTGTTCCGAGGCATCCGTCTGGACCACAAACTCCTGGGCGTAGTCAGGGGCTTTAAGCACCGGAGCCGTACACATAGCTGCTTTTAGGGCGTCGAACGCTTTCTGGCAGGGGGGAGTCCATTGTACTTTCTTGGGGTGTCTTTTGGAGGTTAGCTCTGTGAGGGGGCCTGCGATGCTGCCATAGTTCTTAATAAACCTCCGGTAGTAACCGGTGAGGCCCAGGAAGGCCCGGACTTCTGTTGGGTTGTGGGGGGTTCCCAGGACAAGATGGCGTTGATCTTTGGCTGGAGGGGGGCGACCTGTCCACTTCCCACCTGGTGCCCCAAATAGGTTACGGAGCCGTGCCCAATTTGACATTTGCTGGCTTTGATGATGAGGCCGGCCCGGCGCAGAGCCAGCAGGACTTGTCGGAGGTGCTGGAGGTGCTCGGTCCATTGGGAGCTGAATACCGCTATATCGTCGAGGTATGCTGCGCTGAACCCCTCTAGTCCGGACAGGACCCTGTTCACCAGCCGCTGAAAGGTGGCCGGGGCATTTTTCATTCCAAACGGCATCAACCTAAAGCGGTAGTGCCCATCCGGGGTGGAGAAGGCGGAGCGCTCCTTGGCTCCCTCGGTGAGGGCAATCTGCCAGTATCCACAAGTTAGGTCGAAGGTGCTGAGGTAGCGAGCGGCCCCGAGGCGGTCAATGAGCTCGTCTGCGCGGGGGATAGGGTGAGCGTCCGCTCGGGTGACCGCATTGAGTCCTCGGTAGTCCACACAGAATCTCAGCTCGGGGGCGACACCAGGGGCCGCTGCTTTCGGGACCAGGACTACCGGGCTGGCGCAGGGGTTGTCGGAGGGTTCAATCACCCCGAGAGCCAGCATCTTCGCTACCTCGGTCTGGATGCAGGTTCGGACCCGGTCAGGGACCCGGTAGGCCCGGTGTCTCACTGGCGGGCTGTCGCCGGTGGTCACGTCGTGGACACACCAGTTGGTGACCCCAGGGATCAGGGAGAAGAGGTCTGCGAATTGCCTTAGTAGCTGGCGGCAGTCGTCGGACTGTGGGGCGGTGAGGGCTGTTGATAGTCTCACCCCCTCCACGGAACCATCGGTCTCTTTCGCCCCCAGGGGGTCGGGAAGGGGCTCGGTGTCTTCTTCGGCCCCATCGTCGGTGGCCAGGAGTAAACTCAACTCTGTCCTTACAAAGTGGGGTTTGAGGCGGTTCACGTGGAGGACCCGGAGGGGGTTCCGCGGAGACTGCACATCGACGAGATAGGTGACTTGGCTCTTCCGCTCGATCACCTCGAAGGGTCCAGTCCATTTATCTTGGAGGGCGCAGGGTTTCACCGGGGCCATGACCCAGACTTGTTGGCCTGGCTGAAACTCGACCAGCGTAGCATTCTGGTCATACCAGCGCTTCATCTCTTCTTGGCTAGCTTCAAGGTTCGCCTCTGCGAGTTCTCGGAATTTCCGGGTCTGGTTGCGGAGGGCCAAGATGTATCGGAACACATCCGGGGGGGTCCCCCGGGGAGTCGTTTCCCAACCCTCCTTGACCAGGCTCAAGGGTCCCCGGACGGGGTGTCCATATAGTAGTTCGAATGGGCTGAACCCCAGGGATTTTTGTGGAACCTCCCGGTAGGCGAACAGGAGGCAGGGGAGGAGGAAGTCCCACCTCCGGCGTATGGGTTCTTCGAGGCCCATGATCATTCCTTTCAGTGTCCTGTTAAAGCGCTCGACTAGGCCATTCCCCTGGGGGTGGTACGGGGTGGTGAACTTGTACGATACTCCGCACTGCTGCCAGAGGGACCTCATGTATCGGGAGATAAAGTTCGTACCCCGATCACTCACGACTTCGCGGGGGAACCCCACGCGGGAGAAGATCCCCATCAAGGCCCAGCCCACCACGGGGGCCGTCACGGTGCAGAGGGGGATGGCTTCGGGGTAGCGGGTGGCATGGTCCACTAGGACGAGGATGAACCGGTGGCCCTGGGCGGTCTTGGGGTCCAGCGGTCCCACGATGTCGATGCCTACCCGCTCAAAAGGAGTACTGACGACGGGGAAGGGTTGTAGTGGAGCCTTGCGCTTCCCCCCACTCTTCCCGCTGGCCTGGCACGTGAGGCAGGACTTGCAGTGGGCCTCCACATTCGCTCGCATCTTGGGCCAATAGAAGTGGTTGACGAGTCGCTGGTAGGTCTTATCTTGGCCTAAGTGTCCGGCCAGGGGTACATCATGGGCCAGGCCCAGGAGGAGACTTCGGAAGCGCAGGGTAACCACCAGTACTCGGGCTGATCCCAATTCGGCCGACTTCTGTTCGCTGTACAGGAGGCCGTTTTCCCAGTATACCCAGTGGGTGCCGGTCCGGTCGTCTGCTGCTTGGGCCTCGGCCTGTTGCCGGGGTCCAATGAGGGAAGGGCAGGTGGATTGTTCTTGACAGAATTCTTCTCGGGAGGGACCTCCTTCGCTGCGCCACTGTGCCAATTCCGGCAGGTCCCCGAGCTCGGTCAGGGGTTCGGGGTCGGAAGGCACGGACCCCTCGTCGGGAACGGTCGCTTCGTCCGGAAGGGGGTCGTTGGCCTCGGGTGGCGCATCCGGGACCTCGGGGATGGTGGCGGTGCTCCGTGGCAGGGCCTCCCCCCCCTCGGAGGAAGGTACTCTGAGAGTCATCGAGCGCGTGGTGGCGCATACCCATTCGGGTAGGCCCATCATCTCGAGATGGGCTCTTCGTTCCACTTGTCCCCACGGGGAATTCTCAAGGTCGTTGCCCAGGAGGCAGTCCACGGGCTGGGAGGTTCGGACCGCCACTTTTAACTTGCCAGTGACTCCCCCCCATTCGAAGGGAACTAGGGCCATCCGGCAGAGGCTCTTGGAATTGTCTGATGATATGAAGGGACAAAAGGCGCCGGGTAGGATCTGGTCTTCGGAGACCAGGTGACAATGGACCACCGTGACACTCGCCCCTGTGTCCCGGAGGCCCTCGACGCGGTGACCGTTGACCGTCACCTGCTGTCGGCACTTCTTCGTGTTGGCTGGTAGGGACGTTCCGGGGACCATCTCCCGGTCCCCGAGGGAGACCAAGGCCATGGCGGCGGGTTCCCATTCTTCGGAGTCTTCCATCTCTTCCCCCAGGGCTACGGAGGCCATTTGTCGAGCCGGCAGGGTGGTTGTGGCGGTTCTTTGGTACATGGGACATTGAGGGTCGCTGGCGTAGTGTCCGGTCTGTTGGCAGCGGAAACAGGTGATCCTCACTCGAAGCCCCGGCCTCCCCGGTGGCCCGGTGCTGGCCGGAGGTGGAGCTGGAAAGGGCGGAGGTTGTCCTCGGGGGGGCTGAGCGGGGATCCCCCCGGGTGTTCCCTTGGCCGGCCTTGATTCCCTCCGCCCCTCTGGCGGGGGGGTCCCTGACTGTGCCGACCGTAGTCTCCCACGGGACCCCGGGAGGCCCGGGTGTTTACCCACCGGTCGGCCTCGACGGCCAGTTTTCGAGGGTCTGTGAGTTTGCTGTCCAGGAGGTGCTGGTGCAGTTCTACAAAGCAATTAGCGGACAAGTGTTCCCAGGCGATTAGGTCGAACAGCTCCTCAAAGGTGGAGACCTTGCTGCCCTTGATCCACCCGTCCAAGGCCCGGCTGTAAAAGTTCACGTACTCCACCCAGGTGGTGCCGGGTATCTTCTTGCAGTCTCTAAACCGTTGTCGGTACATTTCAGGGGTGAGCCTATATCTGGCTACTAGGGCCTCTTTCATGTGACTGTAGGAGTTCATCACCGTGGAGGGCAGGTCCAGCAGGGTATCTCTCCCCTCGCTCAGGAACCAGCCCCACAGCCCAGCCCCCCAGTCCTTCTGCGGGACTCGGTGGGAGGTCATGGCGACTTCGTAGGCTTTGAACCACTGCTGGATGTCGTCGTTCTTATAGTATTCCTTCACCACATCTTTGGGGATGTGGACCTTTGGTTCCACGGTGGAGGAGATGGGTTGGGTTTCCGAGGGTCTGGCCTCCGCATTCTTAGCCTTGAGCTCGATCTCTTTTAGGCCACGTTCGTGCTCCAGTTGGAGTTTTCTTTCTTCGTGTTCTCTTTGTCGTTTCTTTTCTTCAAGTTCTCCTTGTAGGCGTAACTGTTCTACCGCCAGCTTCTTTTCGGCCAGTTTTAGTTCTCCTTCGATTTTTAATTTTGCTAGTTCTAGTTCGTGGTTGCGACCTCTTTCTCGGTCCGCTAGTTCCTCGGGGGATAGGCCCCCCTCGGGGGCGCCGTTCCTCCCCGGGATGCTTCGTGGTTCGTCAGGCAGCTCTCCTTCTGTTTGTGTCCGGGGAGTTCCCACCTCGACCCAGGTTTTTAATGCTCCCTGGAAGTCTTCTTTCGTGCTTAGTCCGGTGGTAGCGATTCCAAGCTCTTTGCAAAATTGTTTCAGTTCTCGGTGCGTATAAGATTCCCGCTGGTCCTCTCGGAATGTCGTGCTCGGGTTGGTGCCTGCGGCACCTAGGGAGGTTTCTCCTTCCATTTCTTCCTGGTAGTGCGTTAGCCGTCCACTGCACGATCTCTAGGTGTTGGCTCGGATCCCGTCGCCTGCCACCAAATGTTGGAAAGCGTTCCCCGGAGAGGCTGCAGAATACTTTCCTGACCACCCGGAGGCCCACCTTTCCCAGAGTTAGGCCGAGCAAGAGCGGGGAGGCCCTTCCTGGAAGGGTCTCGTACCTAGGATCGCCCGCGCTGCACGTACTCTTTTCGGACAGAGGGACACCACATAGGAATTCTTTGCGAGACAATAGACTTTATCATTAATTGTCAGGGATCTTTATGATCCGGGAGGCAGGTTCAGAATTAGGGCCACAAGCGGCAGCGATCTCGTGATGAGGGGTAGGGGGTAGCGGGACAGTCTTTGAATCAGTGCCTCTGCGGAGTATCCGGCGCACAGCTCTCAATCCTCGAGCTGAGGGGATGTTGCTTCTCTCGGCAATCTCTGCCGATTCTCTTGGAGGAGCGGGCCGCGAGTCACTCAGCAGGCACCGGAGGTTCGTGGTTCTGGGAGCCGCGACAGCGTCAGCAGGGCTCAGATGGTTCAGAGTTCGGGAGCCGCAACAGCGTCTGCAGGGCTCAGATGGTTCAGAGTTCGGGGAGCCGCGACAGCGTCAGCAGGCTCAGATGGTTCAGAGTTCGGGGAGCCGCGACAGCGTCAGCAGGGCTCAGATGGTTCAAAGTTTGGGGAGCCGCGACAGCGTCAGCAGGGCTCAGATGGTTCAGGGTTCTTTGGTTCGGGGAGCGATCGAGCCGCGACCAGGTCAGCAGGCTCTCGTCAGTCCAGGTCTTCTCTGCCTCCCGTCCCTCCAGCACCCCTTGTTATACTCCCCCTCCGCTTTGAAGTCCGGAGTCCTCACGGAGAGGGGTCTGGTGCCTGGGGGCGGTGTGTCGGGGTTTCCTGTCGCTCGGCCCTTTGATCTGTTCAGGTGGGTCCGGGAGGGACTCCAGACACCCAGCAGGCGAGGCGCCTGCTCCCCGGGAGCCTGGTGGTCGATCGAAACCTCCCTCGGGGAAGAGACCAGAGGTGTGACAGGATCGGCGCCTCTCGGTCTGGTTTGTGGGGTTTCGCTCTCCCTCGGCCGGGCATGCGTGTTGTTGATCTGGCCGGCCCTCGGGATGTTGGGCCACGGGGGCCGGAGTCTGTGACATCGAGGTTCGGCGTGGTTGCAGGGTAGCTTGCTGGTCGGGAGGGCCCACGCCACGAGGCCGGTCTCACATGCAATATGAAGTGCTTACGGATATCTGTTGCTTCAAAACTGCTACCTGACCCAAAGTAATCTTCAGCTGGTTCAGTGCTTTCTAATGAGCTGCAGTCCAGTTGACCTTCTTAGACTGCTTCATAAATATCAACACTATGAGTGGGGTAGTGATAGACTCAAAGATCTCTACAAAGTTCTTGTACAAGTCATTGGGGTCCAAGATTGCCCATGCATGGGCCTGAGTGTTTGGAATTTCTCCATCTATGATAGCCTAAATGTAAGCCTTAAAAGGATGACATGTTCTACCATCCACTTGATGGCCAAGGTAGACTACTAAGCTATGCCCAATTTTGTATTGGTTTTCCTGTACTGGGCATTACTTTTTTTAGTACTCAGAAAAATGTTTCCAAGGTATTTCAGTTTCTCTGTCAAGGTGTCACTGAGGACAGTTATGCAACCTAGGCGTGCAAATACCAAATACATCATTCCCAAGGAGAAGCTGATCAGGTACACCTAACAGTTGCCAGGCAGGCCTGTAAAAAACATCAGAGGAAGACTTATAAATGGGGTCTTTGTAACTTCCATTTCTACAAGATCGTTAGTTCTCAAATCACATTTACTGTACCTGCACCTTCCGTTGATCATGAAACGTTATTGTCATAATGTTCATAAATGTCTTAAAAATTGGAAAATGTTAACTATTAAGGGGTCTCCATTAGCCCCAAGTCGCTATCAGTGATTTTGGGGTTAGAGTTAGTGAAGGATAGAGCTGCCAGGGCACAGTTGTGATTGGATGACGGTGGGTGGTATGCTGAGGTTGCATTTTAAAGGTCTTGGAATCATATAGCATCAGGAAAAGAGAGGACAATTTGTAACTTTTCAATTGCAGATTGGAGGGATATTAACCTTAATTTCTGCTTTAAAACTCTCCTTTTGCAATGGAGAAAACTGCAGTAAGTTGTGCAATACGTGAAATGTGTGTGTGTTACAGGTTAGGACTATCCTTCAGTACTCTCAAAGCAGGCTGTTGAATGAAAAGAGTGTAGGGGGTTTCTCTGGCTAGAAATTCCATACAAATGGTACATGATGCTAGATGAGACACTGGGAGAGCCACTAGGGCAAAATGGACATGCAGTCCCTTCAAATGGCTCTTGTTCTAGGCGATGATTACAGCATGGGCTTTTCTTTAAAAAACTACAAATACCGAAGATCAAAAGGCTGCTACAGAATTATGAGAGCTGCTCAATGCAGCCCTGTCAAGTTTCCCAGATTACCGTAATGTGCTGCTCCAGTCCAGTTTTTTTCTTTGAAATCTGGGACTTGTGGTCTTGTATATTACATTATAAAACCGTCCCAGAATTTAAAGAAAAAATCCTGTGCAGAAAAAGCACAACACACATTGACCTAGGAAACTTGGTAGACCATGTCAATGTCATTATTTTACGCATATTTAAAATTAAAAGACTATCCTGCCGGAGCTCAAACCCTCAATTTTCCTATTAGGAGGAAGACCTACCTTTAAATATTACATACCATACCTATTTTTAGGCAAACCCAGTGAAACAGAATGAATTACAACGTCCTTCTGGGTCGTGAAGGACCTTGTTTCCAGTCGTGAACTTTAGTGTGATTGCCTAATGAGCTTTCTGTGTCATAGTCTTACATTACTTCCATTACACTAATTAGACACCTAAAAGTAATCATTTGTAGGTGAAAGGTTCAGGACTGGAAACAGTGTCCATAATGAGCTGGAGTGAATTGGTCACTGTAGGCTGAAGTGACTTAACATGCTGATAGGTGACTAAACCGTTAAAAAATGCTGATGCGAAGAAATAAGTATCAAAAAAGGATACAAAGCAGGTATGACAAAAATCTGAAAATGAGTGATGATTGGGTAATCCCTTTACATATAAAATAGTCCCTTGTGAATTGCCATGCAAACACTCCTTGATCATACACCTTCCTGGAGATTCTGAGTTTCTCAGAATCCAGGTGCTTTTTATTGCACTAGATAAATAACAAAGAATAGGAATCACTGTCAAGGCGGACCTAAAAAGAGGGAGTGCAATTCTCAGAAACTGGAAAATGAACCAGTTTAGACACTGCACTTCTCACATCTTTTACTTATTATTTTTATTAATTTTGCACATGTTTATATATCTGGACCTTGAGTTACAGAAGTATGTTTTTAGGATCTTAACAAAGTTTTCCTCCTCAGTGATTACCTGTATCATGCAGCATTTCAATCACAGTCATGTAGACCGAATGAACATAAAGATTGGAACCGGTGTGGGACTGGTGCTTTTCTAGGTATTCCTTAGCGGAGGGGTCTGAATTCTGGGGGCTGTCTAGTACCACTCATTGGGGGAGTGGTGGTCCTTCATGCTTCCTCTTTTCAGTCAGATTATGCCCCTGCCTTTTGACATACCTCGCTTACGCCAGGTGTAGTAGTGCGCACTTTGCCTTGCCTCATGATCAATTGTATGATTCCTCAGGAGATTTACTTTTTCCAGCGAATGCCACCAATACTTCATCCTATAGGTTTGCCAATGACCTCGTACATAGTACTTGTTTCTCCTACCTTTGAAGTGCTGTGCTTTGGCTTGTAGCAGATTTCCCACAGTTTTCCATCATTCTTTTATTCTTGGGCCTTAGGCGCATTTCCACACTATTGCTATTGCTCTTTTGAATATCAGCAGAGGCAGATCTATGAATCTATATCCACTTTTTTTCTTCTTTGGGTAGAGGAATAAGCTTAAAAAAGAGCATTCTGTGGAAAACAGCCCTTTTCTCTCAAGCGTAACTGCATAACAGCATAACAGCATAACTTCAATCATACTCCTGGACCTGTCAGTTACCTTCAACACTGTATCCCATCATATCTTGATCAACAGATGCCACCACATCGGAATCCAGGGAGACACCCTCAAATGGATCCCCTCATACCTCACTGGAAGAATGCAGAGAATCCGTCTCCTACCGATCACTTCAGTCATATGTGCGACTCATTCTCTTCCATTGAGAAGAGTGGGAATGTGCATGCCTTATGCTGGTCAACTATAAGTCTTGATAATCATCCACATTTGTTTAAGCTATTAACTGAAGATCCCACTCCTGAACCTCTTTCTTAAAGAAATAGCAGCAGATCATCAGTGTATAGTGATATAACGTGTTCTTTTTCTGACAAAGGGATGGTCCGTCCGATACCCTCCATTCTAATTGCATTTGCTAACAGCTCTGTTGTTAGTGTAGAGAGCATTAGGGAAAGCACAGAGTCTTATCTAATGCATTTCTGTACTACATAGGATGGGGATATTGTTGTACCTAATCTAACAGTAGCTGTTGGTTGAGTATATAACAGGGTGGTCCACTCAACATATTTTCGCATATTCCTATCCATTTAAGTACCATGAGTAGGCATTGCCAAACATCTTTTCAGTGTTTGTTGATATCACCATCAGCTCAACATATCCCTATGGCATTTGTGTGAGGACTGTAATGAAATATCTTAAATCAGGAAGGAGTTATGTTTCAGATTAAACCAAGTTTATTCTGGATGAACTAGTATTGGTACTTGTGGATACATTCTCTTGCCATCATTTTTCAGAAAATTTCGTAATTAGTCTTTAGCAGGGATAGTGTCCTGTGGGAAACCAAATCGAGGTATCCCAAAGTGCATTAAGTAGTAGAATGCCTTGCTTGTCGACTCCAGGAAGTGTGTTATTGCTTGATCACTGATGCAAATTGTGGCCAGTTTCCATGCTTGTAAGTCAATTAACACCTGGTAAAACCCAGCACTGATACATTTCATCCATACTGTATGTCCCTTGCCCTGCTCCCCTTTTGTGTTATGGAGACCCCTCTATATTATGTGTTGATTAGCCAAATTAGTAAGCACTTGAATTATGTACCCCCTTCTCTCTGGGTTCTAGTCACATATTCTGTGTAATTGTGGTATTGAAGCCTCTCGGTAAGTAAGGTTTGTGTTCCCTTGCTTCAACCAGAAGTAGGAATCAGTTTTTTTCCGGGTTACCTTGTGCTCAAAGTTGTGCAGTTGTTTATTCAGCTTAATCAGTTCTTATTCTACTCTTTTCCTGACCCCACCACTGCCTTGATGCATTAGCCCCTCACCACTACTTTAAATGACTCCCAAATGCTGTTGAAGACTGCTTACTCATTCTACTCAAAGTAATTGTGGATGGCCTCTCTCAGGTCTGTCCTGAAGCTTTCATCCTCCAGTGCAGTCCCTTATAGTCTCCAAGTACATATGTTTGTTGCCCTGTCATTCCAGGCCATTGTCACCAGTAATAGGCAATGATCAGAAATAGTTTAACCTATTAATTCTGAATGGCTCTCCAAGAGTTGCAGTAACAATGAGTGGTCTAGCTTGGCATGTATGTCAAGTACTGGGAAATAGAGAAAGTAATATTGAGTGTAAATATGATTTTTCCTCTAAGTGTTAACTAGATTCTAGTGTGCCATCCAGGAGGTAAGCCCTTGGCCCTTTTTTAAACAAAGGTGCCTGACATTAAGGACAGGAGCAGTCCATATATCTTTCCAGGTAGCAGTTATGGTCACCTCCTAAAATCATCTGGACACAGGCCCTAAGGCCAGGCATTACAACAGGGCAGCAAGGAAGGCAGTCTAGTCGGTATTTGGTGCATATATGCTGGCTGTTACTACATAGTGTCCATCCATTTTGCCACTCATTAGCATATATCTGCCCTCTCTGTCAATCTGGATCTCAATTGTCACGAACATGACCATGAACAATATCCCATGCCTTACACAAATCAGTGCCCCTCTAGAATATGAGGAGCATCCAATGGCAAAACACTGGCGACACTATCTGCTTTGCAACTTTTCACTTGTCAAATGGGTTTCTTTGAGATTTTCCATCTTGGTTCCCCTAGGTTTTAAATCGGGTTGTATTTTGAACCTTATAGTACCCAATCCCTATCATTCTATGTTATAAATGTGTATTTTTCCTGGCAAGACATCAATGTTTTTTTCCTAATGTATTTTTTTGGGTCTATTTTGGACTCCCATTTTATTATCAACTACTCCCTCCCCTGCTTCCTCCCCTCCACCTGTAATTTCCTATCTCAGCCTCACATTTAAAATCCCTCAACTCCCACTCCTCAGGACAGAACTGCAACAGCCATCTGTCCAAACTAACTTAAATAACTACAACAAATGAACCTCTCTCCTTGTTACGATTAAGAGAGTGGACAGGGGCTATCCGTAGTCTCCATACCCTCTCACTCCTATCTCATTTCTAGCAATGCCTTTAACTCAGTATTTGTGCTCAAATTACTCATTTTCTAAAGAGAGGATAGTTTTTCTATCAGGCAGTTTAAGTTTTAGTACTAACTTTTCCAAGGCCCTCTTTAGCAAATGGATGCTGTTATTCTCCTCTGACAAGTATTCATAATTCAACCCAGAGCCACACTTTGAATGTCTTAAGGAACCTTCACACCCCAAGTTATCGCCTCCTATTTTTACCCATGTGCCAGTACGATCTGTTATGGTATAAAACTCCATATGTCATGGGGGATACCCTGTGATTTGACAAACATGGAACCTAGTTTGCTATTCGTCTCTGTCATTGCCCTTTTGTCTGTGAACTAAAGGCTGTACCAGAATAAGAATGGTGTGGGCCAGGAGTAGAAGCAGACGGACAGTGCTAAAATGTTCTACTGCTCATATTTGTTAAACATCTTCTTTTACATTATGGCTGAAAGAAACAGGGCAGTGTCAGGAACGTGGTTTATTATGTATTGTGGTTGTGCTACCTCATCATGTGATACAGTCACAATTCCATATCTGGTCCAGCAGGTTCATTTGGTAAACCTTAGCTCAGACCTGGGTTGCTGCGGCTCAGAGCAGTCAGTATTTATCAAAAGAACACATGTAAAGCATTTAGAAGTAACCAAGCATTTGAATAGGAAAATAATGCAACACAATAAAAATCCAACGCCAATTTATATAATTAGGTTGGTTTTTTATCTTGAAATAGACACTTCAATGCCAAAAATCCACCTGAGGGTTACTAGAGAGATGGATTTTTAAGAAAACAATAAATCACAGCTTTTTATTCAATGCAATAAATCATTGAAATCTACAGTGACTAGCGGTTTAGAGTATAAAGTCATAACAAGTAACTTGAAAAGGGCTGCTAGGGTACTCTTATGGGGACCACCTCCATCAGGGAACCAGTCACAGAGACCAGTCAGGTCCGGTTGAACAATTACCTTGAAGTTTAAGTAGTCTCCAGTCCAGTTCCTGGCCCTATGGGTGAACCACCATAGACGTCAATAGAGCAGTAGTGATACAAGGGATGCAGGATGCTGAAGATACTCAAGCATGCTAGGGGTGCGGAGCCTGGGTCAGGAGTCTTCTTGCTACTCTTCCCACTGGCCACTTTTGGGTCCACGAATACAGTGTTGTGACTTTGGCCTCAGGCGTTGATGTCCCAAGAACTCCAGATGAAGTCGAGAACAAAATCCAATTACCACTGGTCTACTGGTTTCTGGTTACAAAAAAAGCAGTTCTCTTTAACTTGCTGGGTGATCAAACTGCACTCTGACGACCCTCACAGGTCCAACAGATCTGGGTGGAACTTTTGAGGGTTGAGACTTGATCCCCCTGGCTGCACCTCAGCATCCAGAAGTGGTCAGTGGTTCTTTTACAGTTTTGTGTAGTGCAAACTTGACCCAAGGGTATTTGAACACTTTAACATGAGCACGAGTTTCATTACATATGGCCACATTCATTTTCTTTTTTTGGTAGGCACGGGGAGACTAAGGGCTACATGTATTAAGCCTATTTGCAGTCGGAAACGGATGATCAGCCCATATCCAACCGCAAAAATGCTTTTACATATGTATGAAACACAAATTGTGATTTGGTAACACGTCACTGAATCGCAATTTGTTTTTGCGATTCGATATTTGGAAGGGGCATGTTTAGGGTGTCCCTTCCAAATACCGAATCTGAATGGGATGTATGAATGTTTTGTGACCGAATTGCGGTTGTAAAACATTCATATTTTACCATCTCCTTGAAGGAGGTGGTAACCCATTTGCAAATGGGAAGGAGTCCCCAGGGGGCTGCTTTCCCTTTCAGAATGGAAAATGTATATTTTTTAAGAGTAGGCAGTGGTCCCAGGGACCACGGCCTACTGTTAGAAAATTAAACTGCAAAGTTTCATTTTCTCATTTTAAACACATCCCATTTTCCTTCACGGAAAACAGGCTGCATCTAAAAAAAGACTGCTTTATTTAAAAGCAATACTAGACATGGTGGTCTGTTGACCTCCACAATCCCTGTGTTGGCGTAGATTCCTAATGGGTCATAAATTGCGACATACCTCATTAATATGCATGAGGTAGGTCTATTTGCAGCCCATTAGGAACCGCTTAGAGTTTCATACATTAGGAATAGCGATTACCTAATTGCGATTTGGAGAAAATCGCAATTATGTAATCGCTACTTGAAATAATGATACATGTGGCCCATAAGTGATTTGTCCAGAATCACAGAATGTTGAGCCGATGCCGGTACTCGAAGATATATCTCCAGCTCCAAAGTCGGCAGCTATGGCCATTATGTCACATTCTATCCATTTCTTGGCCTCTTGGCACTGGGCTCTCAGATGAGTAGGCTTGTCAGCTTTTATGGCCCTCTGGCTGTAACAACGATTCAGCCAACTGACTTGTGGAATCACCTTCTCTGCCTAGGCTCGGGATGACTTTTCCTTGAGCACAACACCACAGGTACAGTCCAAGAAGCAGCAGGTGCAGTCCTGCCTTTGGTGCAGCCTCTCTTTGCAGGGTCCAGTGAACAGCAGGGCAGTCTTTCTTCAGTCCTCTCTCCAGTACAGATGGGATCTGAGGTCTGGGTGCCAGGCTGCCACTTTTATGCCTACAATGATCCTAGGGTGATGTAGTGACTACCTATCCATTGGGCTAACAGTTCCAGTACTGCCTGGTGTGGCTTCCTGGAAAATGTGGCATCTATCTAACCCAGAATGCACTATTCTACCCACTCTCAACATCACAGGACCCTTCTCTTGGTGTGTGAGCTTCCTAGACTACCCAGAGATGTCCTCTGAAAAACTGGCTTGACCATGGATTCTCTCTCCCTGCCAGAGATACAAGCCTTTCTGCTAAAATAAAAGAGCAGCTCCTCTCATGTGTAACTACAATTTGCCATTTAAAGGCGGCTTTGCCTTTGAAGCTCGCTATGAGGAAAGCGGTTTATTATATGGTGTGATTGTGCAACCTCATTGTGTAGTAAACTCACAAACCTATCTTGGGTCCCGCAAGGTTTGTTTGCAATCCTTAGCTTGTCTCTGGGTACCTGTGGCTTCGAGCAGTCAGACCTTGTTAAAGGAACAAGTTCAAAGCATTTAGAGGTACTGAAAACAGCTGAATAAGAAAGAAATGAAACACAAAGGAAATCGGACACCAAATTATACAGATAGTTCTTTTTAATGAATTTTCAGACACCCAAATGAACAAAATCCAATGAAGGGGTCTGGAGATATAAATTATTAAGCAAATAATAAATCACTGGTTTGCATTCAAATAGCAAACCCGCATTGGTAACTACTGCTGTTCACAGTTACTTGAAAAATCTGTGCAACGTTGTGTTACTCCACCCCTTTGGGAGACATACACCAGCAGGAAGCAAGTCACAGGGTTCAATGACTGACTTGGGAGGACAATTACCTTGCAGTCAAAGCAATCTCTAGTCCAGTTCCAGGCTCGCCAGTCGAACAACCATGGACATCAATGGAGTGGTCCTGAAAAAAGGGATACATGATGCTGAAGATGCTGTAGATGCTGAGAACTCTGATCTGGTGATATGAGCCTTACTGGGGCCACCCCTCAGTCCACGAACATGCTGGGGTGACTTTGGCCAAGGAGGTTGATGTCCTTGAAGGTTGGTTGAAGTCCAGCCAAAGACCATTTGCCACTGGTCTACTGGTCTCCAGTTACAGCGAAACCAGCTGATCCCTTTAACTGAGGCTAGTGTCTGTCTTGGGCAACCAAACTGCACTCCTATGACTCTCCCATGTCCAGCAGACTTGGGTGCAACTTTTGACTTTGTCTTCCAGGCTGTGCTTCATTGGTCAGTGGTGGTCTAGCACTTATGGATATCAACTGGACAAGGCAGGTTTCTTCCACTCTTGTGACCATGGAGCTTTAACAGGAAGTCAGCCAATTGACTCTTGGCTTGTCTTCTGTCTGGGGCTCAAAGACATCTTTTCTTCGAGCAGGGCATCAAAGGCTCAGTTCTCTTTTTCCTAGCCCAAGGATCAGTAGGTGCAGTCCAATCTTCAGTGCAGCCTCTCTATGCCGGGTTTAGGGAACAGCAGAACAGTCCTTTCTCCAGTGTCGACGTGATCTGACCAGGGGTGCCACTTTTATGTCCACAACGTGCCCTCAGGGAATGTGGTGACTACTAGTCAATTGTCTACCAGGGCCCTTCCTACCTGATGATGACTTCCAGCAAAGTGTGGCATATAGCGATCCCAGAGTGCAATGTTCTACTCAAGATGGCAGTACCCCTCTCTTGGTGTATGGAGCTTGGTACCCCACCCTAGAGGTGAGCTACCTGAAGCCTACATACCCACAGAAATACTGGTTTGGCTACTGATTCCCCCTCTCTGTCCCCGTAAACCTGTCTACCAGAACAAAAGAGCAGCTCTTCTCTTATGTGTCTACCATTTGCCCTTCACAGGTGGCTTCCACTTTGAAGCTAATTTTTTGGGATCACACCCCATTTTGCCTTCCTGCTAGGGAGAGGTAACACCTGTTCCAATGGCAGGCCATTTGTTTTCCTTCCCGAGAGTTGTTCCTCAAGGAGGGCAGAAGGCTGTCTCGTGGCAAGTGATTGGTCGCAGGAAAACTTGGGTATCTGAAATTAGGTTACTGGTTGAGCAGGGTGAAACCCATCTCAAACAGCAACCACAATTCCTGTCAGGGTGAAGTCACAAGCAAACCTCAAATTAACCTGTACTTAACCCTCTGGTAGCTTGGAACAAAAGCATTCAGGATTAACTTAGAGGCTATGTGTAGAGTATTTATGCATCACTTCCAACTGGAATGAAGTGAAAATACAACGCAAGAAAATTCCACTCTAATTTAGAAAAATAGAGTAAAATTTAATTAATTATTTGAGCCCAAAACAACAAAATCCAAGAGAAGAGCCAGAGGTTTGCAATGTTAAAGATTTTAGATAAGTATCGCACCTAAAAGCACAAAGCTCCATTTGTGGTTATCTGGTTGTGTGAGAAAGGTGAATGTCACAAGTACAGGCAGACTGCAATGGAACGTGGGCCAGATACAGGAACCGTTAGTTGAGCTGAAAGAGTTATCTTCATAAGTCCAACATGAAGAGTTTTGTTTATGGTGGAGGGGGCCGCGAGGAGCAGGGAGAGGGTCGCATATGGTCATAGATGTAGCGCAAAGAGCAGGCGGGGCTTTGCTGTTGTGAGAAGATCTTGTTGGGCGTCACAGATGGTCGTTGCTGAAGCTTTGGTTTGTCGGTCACCACAGGCTGCCGATGATGTGGCGTGAAGTGCAAATTTCACGTTGCCAGCTATTTCTGGCGGTCACTGTGGCCTGGAGAACTGCATTTACCTGAGATTTACATTGGCAAAATCTTGGTGTAAACAAGCCCGTACATGGTCGCGAAGAGCTCAAAACTTCGGTTTTTCTCCTTTTCTTGAAGAAGGAGCTTAACCCATGCCACACCAAGGTTCCAGAACCTGTGGGACACCTCTTGGGGATCGGGAACTCCCTCTAGCGGAGGCCCACAGGGCTCAGGCAAGTCTAGTTGCAGATCAGTAGCAGATCCATTTGCAGGTCAACTTGCCAGATGCAGGAAGGCTTCTGGAGCTTGTTATGTCCCTGTAGCTCAGAACAGGCAGTCAGTCAGTCGACCCTTGGAGTCACTTCAGCCTGGGATGAACGTTGCAGGTACAGCCTTCCTTCTCAACAAGAAGGGCAGCAGGCAATCAGAGTAGCAGTGCAGCAGGATATCAGTCCTTCTGACAGCAGAGCAGCACATCATTCCTTAGTTTGTAGTATCAGCCGGTCCAGAGGTTTACTGAAGATTTGCGTCTGGGGTCCATTATTTATACCTGGTGCCACTTTCAAGAAGGAGAAGTTTCTAGAAGGTGCTTGGAAATTCTTGCCTCCTTGACCTGGCTTGTCTGGGGTTACAAAAAATTGTGCCAAACCTTTTGCGAGTGAATTCAGGCAGAGGCTTTGTGATGTGCAAGTGTGGTAGGTGACAGCTGCTCTCCCTCGTCAAGTCAGAGATGGCCCATCCTGCCAACACCTATACCCCTTTATCCCACTGCCTGGGAGCAACACACAAAGACCAACTGTCAGCTACACCAAGTCATGTGACTCAGGATAGAGGCTGCAAGGCATCACATGGTTAAGACTAGAAAATGCCAACCATCTGGACTAGCTAATAAATCCAACTTTATACTACCCTCACACACTATCCCCAAAGAGATCCTGGCATTCAAGCAGGTTGTCCTTTCCTCCATTCAACAACTGGAACAGGAACAATCTTTTAGTAAACACAACTTGACTAGTTCACAGCAAAAAGCAATACAAGCACTGAAGGAAGACAACTCAATAGTCATAAAAGAAGCCGACAAAGGATGAGCGGTTGTGGTTTGGCCAAGGTAGATGTGCTTAAGAGAAGGACAATAGCAGGTTCAAAACCCCTTGTGGTACAGACCAACTAAAGAAGATCCATCCCGTGAACTCAAGGAACAAATAAGTCAAATATTCAATGCTGGCATTGTTGAAGGAATCATAGGGACGAAAGAGCATGAATTCCTCAATAAGAAACATCCAAGGATCCCAGTCATCTACTTCATCCTGAAGATTTGCAAGCAACTACAAGAACCTCCTTGCAGTCCGATAGTATCGGGCTGCAATTCAATCATGGACCCCATTTCCAAATATGTGGATACATTCCTCAAACAGTTTTTGCTCAATGTCCCTTTGTGCCTATGGGACACCACTGATTTTATCAACTATAAGTCTTGATAATCATCCACATTTGTTTAAGCTATTAACTGAAGATCCCACTCCTGAGCCTCTTTCTTAAAGAAATAGCAGCAGATCATCAGTGTATAGTGATATAACGTGTTCTTTTTCTGACAAAGGGATGGTCCGTCCGATACCCTCCATTCTAATTGCATTTGCTAACAGCTCTGTTGTTAGTGTAGAGAGCATTAGGGAAAGCACAGAGTCTTATCTAATGCATTTCTGTACTACATAGGATGGGGATATTGTTGTACCTAATCTAACAGTAGCTGTTGGTTGAGTATATAACAGGGTGGTCCACTCAACATATTTTCGCATATTCCTATCCATTTAAGTACCATGAGTAGGCATTGCCAAACATCTTTTCAGTGTTTGTTGATATCACCATCAGCTCAACATATCCCTATGGCATTTGTGTGAGGACTGTAATGAAATATCTTAAATCAGGAAGGAGTTATGTTTCAGATTAAACCAAGTTTATTCTGGATGAACTAGTATTGGTACTTGTGGATACATTCTCTTGCCATCATTTTTCAGAAAATTTCGTAATTAGTCTTTAGCAGGGATAGTGTCCTGTGGGAAACCAAATCGAGGTATCCCAAAGTGCATTAAGTAGTAGAATGCCTTGCTTGTCGACTCCAGGAAGTGTGTTATTGCTTGATCACTGATGCAAATTGTGGCCAGTTTCCATGCTTGTAAGTCAATTAACACCTGGTAAAACCCAGCACTGATACATTTCATCCATACTGTATGTCCCTTGCCCTGCTCCCCTTTTGTGTTATGGAGACCCCTCTATATTATGTGTTGATTAGCCAAATTAGTAAGCACTTGAATTATGTACCCCCTTCTCTCTGGGTTCTAGTCACATATTCTATGTAATTGTGGTATTGAAGCCTCTCGGTAAGTAAGGTTTGTGTTCCCTTGCTTCAACCAGAAGTAGGAATCAGTTTTTTTCCGGGTTACCTTGTGCTCAAAGTTGTGCAGTTGTTTATTCAGCTTAATCAGTTCTTATTCTACTCTTTTCCTGACCCCACCACTGCCTTGATGCATTAGCCCCTCACCACTACTTTAAATGACTCCCAAATGCTGTTGAAGACTGCTTACTCATTCTACTCAAAGTAATTGTGGATGGCCTCTCTCAGGTCTGTCCTGAAGCTTTCATCCTCCAGTGCAGTCCCTTATAGTCTCCAAGTACATATGTTTGTTGCCCTGTCATTCCAGGCCATTGTCACCAGTAATAGGCAATGATCAGAAATAGTTTAACCTATTAATTCTGAATGGCTCTCCAAGAGTTGCAGTAACAATGAGTGGTCTAGCTTGGCATGTATGTCAAGTACTGGGAAATAGAGAAAGTAATATTGAGTGTAAATATGATTTTTCCTCTAAGTGTTAACTAGATTCTAGTGTGCCATCCAGGAGGTAAGCCCTTGGCCCTTTTTTAAACAAAGGTGCCTGACATTAAGGACAGGAGCAGTCCATATATCTTTCCAGGTAGCAGTTATGGTCACCTCCTAAAATCATCTGGACACAGGCCCTAAGGCCAGGCATTACAACAGGGCAGCAAGGAAGGCAGTCTAGTCGGTATTTGGTGCATATATGCTGGCTGTTACTACATAGTAGTGTCCATCCATTTTGCCACTCATTAGCATATATCTGCCCTCTCTGTCAATCTGGATCTCAATTGTCACGAACATGACCATGAACAATATCCCATGCCTTACACAAATCAGTGCCCCTCTAGAATATGAGGAGCATCCAATGGCAAAACACTGGCGACACTATCTGCTTTGCAACTTTTCACTTGTCAAATGGGTTTCTTTGAGATTTTCCATCTTGGTTCCCCTAGGTTTTAAATCGGGTTGTATTTTGAACCTTATAGTACCCAATCCCTATCATTCTATGTTATAAATGTGTATTTTTCCTGGCAAGACATCAATGTTTTTTTCCTAATGTATTTTTTTGGGTCTATTTTGGACTCCCATTTTATTATCATCTACTCCCTCCCCTGCTTCCTCCCCTCCACCTGTAATTTCCTATCTCAGCCTCACATTTAAAATCCCTCAACTCCCACTCCTCAGGACAGAACTGCAACAGCCATCTGTCCAAACTAACTTAAATAACTACAACAAATGAACCTCTCTCCTTGTTACGATTAAGAGAGTGGACAGGGGCTATCCGTAGTCTCCATACCCTCTCACTCCTATCTCATTTCTAGCAATGCCTTTAACTCAGTATTTGTGCTCAAATTACTCATTTTCTAAAGAGAGGATAGTTTTTCTATCAGGCAGTTTAAGTTTTAGTACTTACTTTTCCAAGGCCCTCTTTAGCAAATGGATGCTGTTATTCTCCTCTGACAAGTATTCATAATTCAACCCAGAGCCACACTTTGAATGTCTTAAGGAACCTTCACACCCCAAGTTATCGCCTCCTATTTTTACCCATGTGCCAGTACGATCTGTTATGGTATATAACTCCATATGTCATGGGGGATACCCTGTGATTTGACAAACATGGAACCTAGTTTGCTATTCGTCTCTGTCATTGCCCTTTTGTCTGTGAACTAAAGGCTGTACCAGAATAAGAATGGTGTGGGCCAGGAGTAGAAGCAGACGGACAGTGCTAAAATGTTCTACTGCTCATATTTGTTAAACATCTTCTTTTACATTATGGCTGAAAGAAACAGGGCAGTGTCAGGAACGTGGTTTATTATGTATTGTGGTTGTGCTACCTCATCATGTGATACAGTCACAATTCCATATCTGGTCCAGCAGGTTCATTTGGTAAACCTTAGCTCAGACCTGGGTTGCTGCGGCTCAGAGCAGTCAGTATTTATCAAAAGAACACATGTAAAGCATTTAGAAGTAACCAAGCATTTGAATAGGAAAAAAATGCAACACAATAAAAATCCAACGCCAATTTATATAATTAGGTTGGTTTTTTATCTTGAAATAGACACTTCAATGCCAAAAATCCACCTGAGGGTTACTAGAGAGATGGATTTTTAAGAAAACAATAAATCACAGCTTTTTATTCAATGCAATAAATCATTGAAATCTACAGTGACTAGCGGTTTAGAGTATAAAGTCATAACAAGTAACTTGAAAAGGGCTGCTAGGGTACTCTTATGGGGACCACCTCCAACAGGGAACCAGTCACAGAGACCAGTCAGGTCCGGTTGAACAAATACCTTGAAGTTTAAGTAGTCTCCAGTCCAGTTCCTGGCCCTATGGGTGAACCACCATAGACGTCAATAGAGCAGTAGTGATACAAGGGATGCAGGATGCTGAAGATACTCAAGCATGCTAGGGGTGCGGAGCCTGGGTCAGGAGTCTTCTTGCTACTCTTCCCACTGGCCACTTTTGGGTCCACGAATACAGTGTTGTGACTTTGGCCTCAGGCGTTGATGTCCCAAGAACTCCAGATGAAGTCGAGAACAAAATCCAATTACCACTGGTCTACTGGTTTCTGGTTACAAAAAAAGCAGTTCTCTTTAACTTGCTGGGTGATCAAACTGCACTCTGACGACCCTCACAGGTCCAACAGATCTGGGTGGAACTTTTGAGGGTTGAGACTTGATCCCCCTGGCTGCACCTCAGCATCCAGAAGTGGTCAGTGGTTCTTTTACAGTTTTGTGTAGTGCAAACTTGACCCAAGGGTATTTGAACACTTTAACATGAGCACGAGTTTCATTACATATGGCCACATTCATTTTCTTTTTTTGGTAGGCACGGGGAGACTAAGGGCTACATGTATTAAGCCTATTTGCAGTCGGAAACGGATGATCAGCCCATATCCAACCGCAAAAATGCTTTTACATATGTATGAAACACAAATTGTGATTTGGTAACACGTCACTGAATCGCAATTTGTTTTTGCGATTCGATATTTGGAAGGGGCATGTTTAGGGTGTCCCTTCCAAATACCGAATCTGAATGGGATGTATGAATGTTTTGTGACCGAATTGCGGTTGTAAAACATTCATATTTTACCATCTCCTTGAAGGAGGTGGTAACCCATTTGCAAATGGGAAGGAGTCCCCAGGGGGCTGCTTTCCCTTTCAGAATGGAAAATGTATATTTTTTAAGAGTAGGCAGTGGTCCCAGGGACCACGGCCTACTGTTAGAAAATTAAACTGCAAAGTTTCATTTTCTCATTTTAAACACATCCCATTTTCCTTCACGGAAAACAGGCTGCATCTAAAAAAAGACTGCTTTATTTAAAAGCAATACTAGACATGGTGGTCTGTTGACCTCCACAATCCCTGTGTTGGCGTAGATTCCTAATGGGTCATAAATTGCGACATACCTCATTAATATGCATGAGGTAGGTCTATTTGCAGCCCATTAGGAACCGCTTAGAGTTTCATACATTAGGAATAGCGATTACCTAATTGCGATTTGGAGAAAATCGCAATTATGTAATCGCTACTTGAAATAATGATACATGTGGCCCATAAGTGATTTGTCCAGAATCACAGAATGTTGAGCCGATGCCGGTACTCGAAGATATATCTCCAGCTCCAAAGTCGGCAGCTATGGCCATTATGTCACATTCTATCCATTTCTTGGCCTCTTGGCACTGGGCTCTCAGATGAGTAGGCTTGTCAGCTTTTATGGCCCTCTGGCTGTAACAACGATTCAGCCAACTGACTTGTGGAATCACCTTCTCTGCCTAGGCTCGGGATGACTTTTCCTTGAGCACAACACCACAGGTACAGTCCAAGAAGCAGCAGGTGCAGTCCTGCCTTTGGTGCAGCCTCTCTTTGCAGGGTCCAGTGAACAGCAGGGCAGTCTTTCTTCAGTCCTCTCTCCAGTACAGATGGGATCTGAGGTCTGGGTGCCAGGCTGCCACTTTTATGCCTACAATGATCCTAGGGTGATGTAGTGACTACCTATCCATTGGGCTAACAGTTCCAGTACTGCCTGGTGTGGCTTCCTGGAATATGTGGCATCTATCTAACCCAGAATGCACTATTCTACCCACTCTCAACATCACAGGACCCTTCTCTTGGTGTGTGAGCTTCCTAGACTACCCAGAGATGTCCTCTGAAAAACTGGCTTGACCATGGATTCTCTCTCCCTGCCAGAGATACAAGCCTTTCTGCTAAAATAAAAGAGCAGCTCCTCTCATGTGTAACTACAATTTGCCATTTAAAGGCGGCTTTGCCTTTGAAGCTCGCTATGAGGAAAGCGGTTTATTATATGGTGTGATTGTGCAACCTCATTGTGTAGTAAACTCACAAACCTATCTTGGGTCCCGCAAGGTTTGTTTGCAATCCTTAGCTTGTCTCTGGGTACCTGTGGCTTCGAGCAGTCAGACCTTGTTAAAGGAACAAGTTCAAAGCATTTAGAGGTACTGAAAACAGCTGAATAAGAAAGAAATGAAACACAAAGGAAATCGGACACCAAATTATACAGATAGTTCTTTTTAATGAATTTTCAGACACCCAAATGAACAAAATCCAATGAAGGGGTCTGGAGATATAAATTATTAAGCAAATAATAAATCACTGGTTTGCATTCAAATAGCAAACCCGCATTGGTAACTACTGCTGTTCACAGTTACTTGAAAAATCTGTGCAACGTTGTGTTACTCCACCCCTTTGGGAGACATACAGCAGCAGGAAGCAAGTCACAGGGTTCAATGACTGACTTGGGAGGACAATTACCTTGCAGTCAAAGCAATCTCTAGTCCAGTTCCAGGCTCGCCAGTCGAACAACCATGGACATCAATGGAGTGGTCCTGAAAAAAGGGATACATGATGCTGAAGATGCTGTAGATGCTGAGAACTCTGATCTGGTGATATGAGCCTTACTGGGGCCACCCCTCAGTCCACGAACATGCTGGGGTGACTTTGGCCAAGGAGGTTGATGTCCTTGAAGGTTGGTTGAAGTCCAGCCAAAGACCATTTGCCACTGGTCTACTGGTCTCCAGTTACAGCGAAACCAGCTGATCCCTTTAACTGAGGCTAGTGTCTGTCTTGGGCAACCAAACTGCACTCCTATGACTCTCCCATGTCCAGCAGACTTGGGTGCAACTTTTGACTTTGTCTTCCAGGCTGTGCTTCATTGGTCAGTGGTGGTCTAGCACTTATGGATATCAACTGGACAAGGCAGGTTTCTTCCACTCTTGTGACCATGGAGCTTTAACAGGAAGTCAGCCAATTGACTCTTGGCTTGTCTTCTGTCTGGGGCTCAAAGACATCTTTTCTTCGAGCAGGGCATCAAAGGCTCAGTTCTCTTTTTCCTAGCCCAAGGATCAGTAGGTGCAGTCCAATCTTCAGTGCAGCCTCTCTATGCCGGGTTTAGGGAACAGCAGAACAGTCCTTTCTCCAGTGTCGACGTGATCTGACCAGGGGTGCCACTTTTATGTCCACAACGTGCCCTCAGGGAATGTGGTGACTACTAGTCAATTGTCTACCAGGGCCCTTCCTACCTGATGATGACTTCCAGCAAAGTGTGGCATATAGCGATCCCAGAGTGCAATGTTCTACTCAAGATGGCAGTACCCCTCTCTTGGTGTATGGAGCTTGGTACACCACCCTAGAGGTGAGCTACCTGAAGCCTACATACCCACAGAAATACTGGTTTGGCTACTGATTCCCCCTCTCTGTCCCCGTAAACCTGTCTACCAGAACAAAAGAGCAGCTCTTCTCTTATGTGTCTACCATTTGCCCTTCACAGGTGGCTTCCACTTTGAAGCTAATTTTTTGGGATCACACCCCATTTTGCCTTCCTGCTAGGGAGAGGTAACACCTGTTCCAATGGCAGGCCATTTGTTTTCCTTCCCGAGAGTTGTTCCTCAAGGAGGGCAGAAGGCTGTCTCGTGGCAAGTGATTGGTCGCAGGAAAACTTGGGTATCTGAAATTATGTTACTGGTTGAGCAGGGTGAAACCCATCTCAAACAGCAACCACAATTCCTGTCAGGGTGAAGTCACAAGCAAACCTCAAATTAACCTGTACTTAACCCTCTGGTAGCTTGGAACAAAAGCATTCAGGATTAACTTAGAGGCTATGTGTAGAGTATTTATGCATCACTTCCAACTGGAATGAAGTGAAAATACAACGCAAGAAAATTCCACTCTAATTTAGAAAAATAGAGTAAAATTTAATTAATTATTTGAGCCCAAAACAACAAAATCCAAGAGAAGAGCCAGAGGTTTGCAATGTTAAAGATTTTAGATAAGTATCGCACCTAAAAGCACAAAGCTCCATTTGTGGTTATCTGGTTGTGTGAGAAAGGTGAATGTCACAAGTACAGGCAGACTGCAATGGAACGTGGGCCAGATACAGGAACCGTTAGTTGAGCTGAAAGAGTTATCTTCATAAGTCCAACATGAAGAGTTTTGTTTATGGTGGAGGGGGCCGCGAGGAGCAGGGAGAGGGTCGCATATGGTCATAGATGTAGCGCAAAGAGCAGGCGGGGCTTTGCTGTTGTGAGAAGATCTTGTTGGGCGTCACAGATGGTCGTTGCTGAAGCTTTGGTTTGTCGGTCACCACAGGCTGCCGATGATGTGGCGTGAAGTGCAAATTTCACGTTGCCAGCTATTTCTGGCGGTCACTGTGGCCTGGAGAACTGCATTTACCTGAGATTTACATTGGCAAAATCTTGGTGTAAACAAGCCCGTACATGGTCGCGAAGAGCTCAAAACTTCGGTTTTTCTCCTTTTCTTGAAGAAGGAGCTTAACCCATGCCACACCAAGGTTCCAGAACCTGTGGGACACCTCTTGGGGATCGGGAACTCCCTCTAGCGGAGGCCCACAGGGCTCAGGCAAGTCTAGTTGCAGATCAGTAGCAGATCCATTTGCAGGTCAACTTGCCAGATGCAGGAAGGCTTCTGGAGCTTGTTATGTCCCTGTAGCTCAGAACAGGCAGTCAGTCAGTCGACCCTTGGAGTCACTTCAGCCTGGGATGAACGTTGCAGGTACAGCCTTCCTTCTCAACAAGAAGGGCAGCAGGCAATCAGAGTAGCAGTGCAGCAGGATATCAGTCCTTCTGACAGCAGAGCAGCACATCATTCCTTAGTTTGTAGTATCAGCCGGTCCAGAGGTTTACTGAAGATTTGCGTCTGGGGTCCATTATTTATACCTGGTGCCACTTTCAAGAAGGAGAAGTTTCTAGAAGGTGCTTGGAAATTCTTGCCTCCTTGACCTGGCTTGTCTGGGGTTACAAAAAATTGTTCCAAACCTTTTGCGAGTGAATTCAGGCAGAGGCTTTGTGATGTGCAAGTGTGGTAGGTGACAGCTGCTCTCCCTCGTCAAGTCAGAGATGGCCCATCCTGCCAACACCTATACCCCTTTATCCCACTGCCTGGGAGCAACACACAAAGACCAACTGTCAGCTACACCAAGTCATGTGACTCAGGATAGAGGCTGCAAGGCATCACATGGTTAAGACTAGAAAATGCCAACCATCTGGACTAGCTAATAAATCCAACTTTATACTACCCTCACACACTATCCCCAAAGAGATCCTGGCATTCAAGCAGGTTGTCCTTTCCTCCATTCAACAACTGGAACAGGAACAATCTTTTAGTAAACACAACTTGACTAGTTCACAGCAAAAAGCAATACAAGCACTGAAGGAAGACTACTCAATAGTCATAAAAGAAGCCGACAAAGGATGAGCGGTTGTGGTTTGGCCAAGGTAGATGTGCTTAAGAGAAGGACAATAGCAGGTTCAAAACCCCTTGTGGTACAGACCAACTAAAGAAGATCCATCCCGTGAACTCAAGGAACAAATAAGTCAAATATTCAATGCTGGCATTGTTGAAGGAATCATAGGGACGAAAGAGCATGAATTCCTCAATAAGAAACATCCAAGGATCCCAGTCATCTACTTCATCCTGAAGATTTGCAAGCAACTACAAGAACCTCCTTGCAGTCCGATAGTATCGGGCTGCAATTCAATCATGGACCCCATTTCCAAATATGTGGATACATTCCTCAAACAGTTTTTGCTCAATGTCCCTTTGTGCCTATGGGACACCACTGATTTTATCAATAAAGTTGAAGATACCTCCTTTGATCACGTGCGGCAATGGTTAGTGTCCTTTGATTTCGTTTCATTTTATACTCATTAGAAGTGATCGAATTCTACTTGGACTCCAGATCACGACCTCACCGGGTCACCACAGGATTCATTCTTCAACTAGCTGAAGTGGCACTAAAGAAGAATTTTTTCTGGTTTGAGGAGAACTTCTACTGGCAAATCAAGGGGACAGCCATGGGTTGTCCCTTCGCCCCAGAAATGGCCGTACTCTATATGGCAAGATTCAAGGAAAAGTATGTCTATAACAATAATCCATTTGTTCAAAATCTCACCCAATGGTACCGGTACATTGATGATGTTTGGTGCCTCTGGAGTAGCACGGGATCGGAATTAGATGCATTTCATGTATGGCTGAACCATCGACACCCAGACATCCAATTTACTTTGACTGAAAGACACAATTAACATTCCTGAACATCAGGGTCATACCCCATCAAAACAAACTCACATCCAAGTTACACAAAAAAATGTCGGACAAGAATGCCATCCTGCACTACCAAAGTTTCCATCCCAGGAATCTTAAAGACAATTTACCATATGGGCAACTGCTCAGGATTAGAAAGAACTGCTCCCGTAGTGATGACTTTGATGTAGATGGGAACACCTTCTGTGAACAGATGAAAGATCGGGATTACCCCAAAAAACTGCTGAAATGTGCTCTTAAAAGAGCATGGTGTACACCAAGAGAGTGTTTACTAATCCAAAAAGAAAAACCTAAGATGGAGAGACTGGTGTGCGTCTCAACATATGGCCAGCGTACAAACAAATTCCAGTCCGTCATTCGTAAGAATTGGCACCTTGTGAAAAATCTGGCCCTTGGACTTGATGAACCTCTCTTCGCCATGAATAAAAACATGAGTATTGGACAGCGTATAGTACGAGCAGAGCTACCCCCTTCAGGAAAAGACAAGGACCTCAGAACACATTTCAAAATGAAACCCCTGCAGGGTCCCCGTAAATGTTGTACGAGCTGAAGTAACACAGTGGTTGGCAATGAATTTGCACATGACAACATTAAGTGGACAAGAAAGCAATTTTCTAATTGCAAGACCAAAAACATTATATATGCAATCATTTGACCCTGTCCAAAAATCTACTTTGGAAATATTTCCCAGGAGATTTGACAACGTATAGTACATCGATCACGGGTCAAAAATAAAGTAACATTAGCACCAATGGTCAATCATTTTGTTGATTCCAAACATGGTGATCTAGATTTTAAATGGACTGTTCTGTCGGTTATCAAACCCTCACCAAGAGGTGGTGATACTGATTCAATGCTACTTAGAAATGAGGCATATATGATTGCAAGATTAAATAGCATCTTGAAAGGGCTTAATGAAATGTCGGAACAGGGTAGACACTGAAATTGTTGGTCCATTCAATATCTGAACTCCATTATCCAGAATGCATCCCATTTTATCTGGCAAACTCTTGAAGGAATCTACAACAGTTTTCTGTATTCATCATGATAATTAGACCAGTGACACTGCATTGTGCCGTTTCCACAAAAATGTAGCGGAGACTCCCCTCTGGCCATTACGTTAGGCTGTTTAAGACAACACGTATAGCTGTTAACTCACTTTGCCAGAATGCAGCTGATCGGGAGAAGCTTCTTAACAGGTGAAGCCCAGAAGTGACACGCTTCTCCAAAGAGAAAACAAGATGGGATTATTCTCCTTGCCTCCTTGAACTGAGTTAGCCTGACGGTCTGCCGACTTTCAGCGTTTCTTGCCACAGCATCCACGCATTTGAAATTGACATTTCTTTTTCTTCTTACAGTGCTACGAGAAGCAGGCTCGAAATACGCCAGTAAGATCTATAAACTAAGTAAGCTTCATTTTTCATAAAGTGCTAAATCTACACTGGCAAACCCTTACACGGCCCTTACCTAGTTACATTGTTCTAAATTTGTTCAACACAGGAGGCCCTTGATCCAAACTGAACTTGGAATTTGTATGTGAGCAGTAAGTTTCAACTAACAAACAAAAGTGCTCAAAGACTTGTTAAAAGTAAGTTACACCTTCTCATCCCTGGCAACAATGTGTTTCAAACATCATCTGCAAATACATTGATACAAACCTAATTCTTTATTACAGACTGAGCCTGTCGCAACTTCCTCTGGCTCCAGAGGATCGCGCCCTAGGAATATTTTTCTCTCATGAACAGGTGCTTTTAGAGGAGAGCAACCCATATGCTTTTTACATAGGAGACATACAGATCAATGTCCTCTTCTTAATATTTTACAACCCTTTCTTTTTAGATAACCCAGTCCACGCCCTGAAGAGAATCCCGTAAATAACTCTGGGAATCGAAACGCGTTGGCACTACACAACGCGGGGATTATTTTTATTTAATTAAATTTGTCCTACTATGCATAACAGTTTCTTCCATGTGTTTAGCAGCACTGGTAATGTTGTAGACAATTAGATGATTAATGATTGTTAAGTTGCTGCTACTGTATCATGAACTTCGACTGGCTTTATCGTGCACAACCACTTTTGTTTATTATTGTCACTATGTATTGTTGTATCGTTGCATCACAATGTTGATTTAAGTTCCATAATTGTTTTCATGTGTTGTTACATGTATCACCAATGCGTATATTAATTCATACGTATCCACTTGTGTCTGACTTAAGAAATAATGTGGTTTTACGTCTCTATATAACAGTGAATGACTTAGCAAATAAGTGAACCAAGTCCAGTGCGTGAGAAAGTGCCATCTTTCTTGCATGGTATGCCTCCACGTTTTGCTGAATTGCTGATGTACTTTGACCGAGCTTGCCCTGGGCTCCTGCCAATCTGGTACCTGGGGCCTATGTTCCTTCCCTAAAACTGCATGAAGCCTAAACCCAATTGGCATCTGTGGCCACATGTCAGCGCCTGGTAAGTGGCACCCTAGGTACCCAGAGCCTTGTGACCAGGGCTGCAGCACTTATTGTGCCACCCTTAGAGGCCCTGTACCCTGACACACACACACTGCCTTGGCAGGCTGAGTGTCTTTGTGCAGAACAAAACAGAGAGATGACGTTGCACACATCCCTGTGTGCCATGCCCACAACACACACTTCCCTCGCATACCTCAGTCACCCCTCTAGCTGGGTGCCCTATGCCAGTGGTGTGGGTACAGGTGCATGAGCCCTGTACCCCTACAGTACCCAGGTCCATTCCTTGGCACTGTAAGTGCAGTGCTGCCATTTAAGAGTATATGGTGCTGGGAGATTGTCAACACAAACTCCACAGCACCATGATGGCTACACTGAAGTCTGAGAAGTTTGGTATCAAACTTCTCTGCACATTAAACCCACACTGATGCCAGTGTGGGATTTAATGTAAGATGCACGACAGAGGGCAACTTGAAGTTGCCCCCTGAACCTAACCTACAATCCACGTCCTGTCTGAGGGGCTGCCTAGGCGGCCACACAGCAGACATGTTGCTGGACCCCTGGGTAGAGAGCCATCCGCTCTCCTGGGCCTGCAACAATGCACATCCTGGGCGAAGTGCTAGGTCTCCTCTCCCAGGATGGGCAGGGGAAGCTTTAAAGGCATGCCACCTTTGTGAGCTTCTCCAGGCCACTTGCTGTACTCAGCAACTGGCCCCCCTACTGGTTCTGACCCCCACTCTGGCGGGAAGACTGGCGGGAAACCCCAAGGAAGGAAAGGGGGTGTGCCAGCCACTGCCAACCCCACCCCTCAGGTGGGGAGGCGAGGTGAAGCACATCTCCGGGCTCTCGCCATATTGAAGATGGGAAGCCCTGGCCAATCAGGACTAGGCTACTGCCCACTCCCACAGGAGAGTGGCAGGATAGAGGGTGTACCCACCCCAGGGAAGGAACCCATTGGTCCCTATCCTTTACCTACCTGTAATGCCCCTACATTTAGTATTTAGGGGCACCCTGAACCTTCCTTCCTTAGATCCAGATTCCGAAACCAGCAAGAAGATCAAGAAACAAGAAGACCTCCCGTGCAGCTGCTAACAAGAGGAAGACACCAACTGATTTGGCCCCAGCCCTACAGGCCTTTCGACCCTCGAACCTGCTCCTGCTAAACCCCGGCATCTCCCGTGGTCAGCAACCTCAAAAACCCCGGAGGACCTGACTGCCTTGTGACTCTAACTAACTGGGACTCCCACGAGCAGTGGTACTGCTCAAAGCAAGTAACAGCCAGGAACCACGACTCCTGCACACTCTGCACCCGCCAAGCCTGGCCTGTACCGGAGTGAACCAAGACCACAAGGACGTCCCCCCGGCGACTGTGACCCCGAATCCAGCACCCAAGGACCCACCTCGATGCTCCTGACGACGCCTGCAGCCTCAGAACCAGGGACCCCTCCAACCGCGACCAGCAGAGGGTAAGATTTCCCGACGCCAAAAGGCACCCCTGCACCCGGTGCCCTGCGGCCCCCTGTGCCCAACTCCTGGGTGCCTACCTATCCTCCAACTTCCCAACTTACCTCTCAAAGTGGTGGTCGCACCTGAAGAATCTTCGTCACCGAGCTTGCAGCCTTTTGGTCGTCCTTGATCCTCTCCGTTGAAATCCATTGAACGCCCGACGGCTCAAAAGCACCCTGCACCCAGCCGCCTGAGTGCCCCTGGGAGTGCAACCTCTGTCCTAATCTACTTCCCCATTTGCCCTGAGCAAGTGACCAGGAGCCCAGCTCCCACAGCCCCGTGGCCTGCTTGCCAGCAGCCACCAACCAAAGGTCCCCTGCCTCCCATAGGATAACATTGGGCCTAACTCACTCTGCACCCGGCTGCCCCTGTGTCGCTCAGGGTGTAACAACTGTACCTACCTGACCCTGGGAGACCCCTGAGTCTATGCCCAGAACCTTAACTCTGCCAGTCGAGTACTTACCCAAAAACCGATAACTCACTTTTCTTCCATAGGGTAACATTGACTGGTTTCACTTGGAAATTCTTCTAAGTGTCGAGTTTTGAAACTTTAAAATATTCATCTAAAATCAGCCGAATAACGAAAACGAATTTACTCACCTGCTATCAGGAGAGATCTCAGTGCTGGATCTTGGTGCAAAGTAATTACAACCGTACTTATCGCTAACTTGATTTTCCTCAATAGGATAACATTGCCTGGTTTTCACCAGAAATTTTTCTGTGTCGATTTTTGCAACTTACAAATATTCCTTAAAAATCGCCTGTATAACAAGAACGCTTTCTTCCAACTGTTTACAGGAGATACAGCAGTACTGGATCCAGGATCCAACACTGAGTTAGAAAAAGTAACCATAACCCTACTTACCTTCTATGTGAATTTCCTCCCATAGGATAACATTGGTGATTCTATGTGAAAAAGTTTCTAAGTGTCAACTTTTAAAATACAATAATATTCCTTAAAAATCACAACTGTAACCAAAACGTTTTTACTCAACTGTTTACAGGAGATGTCCCAGGACTAAATCTAGGATCCAGTCCTGTGGTAAGAAAAGTAATCCAAAAAGTAATCAATTGCATTTAATTAGAAATTCCCATTGAGCACAATGTATAATTGTGTTTGAAATTGTGTTGCCTACTGCAACAACTGTATCTATTTCATTCAAAAGCCTATTGCCTATTGAAAGTATTTATCTAAAGCATCTCATTCGGAGAAAGTATATTTTGATACCTATTGTTGGTTCTAAAATAAAAAAAATATATATTTTGATAAAAAACCATTGGCCTAGAGTTCAGTTCTTGAGTGTGTGAGATCATTTGCTGACTGAGTGTGTACAACAAATGCTTTACACTGTCCTCTGATACTGCCTTACTGCTCAACCAAGCTACCACTTTAGAGAGTAAGGTTATACCTAACTTTAGCCTCTGCCAAACCTCTGGGGACTGTGGACTCTGTGCACACTGTACCTATTTGGGAACAGTATATACAGAGCCACTTTCTTACACAGTTTAATTTAGTTAATGGTTTTTAGTCTGTTAAATCACTTTAACAGCAGATACATGTGACGGCTAGGACATTTTTTCTTGTTTAACTTTCTGTGACTTCAAATCCAACTTTACCATAAAGGGGAATTTTAAATTACAATTCTTTAGGTACCAAACTGGATATTCCTGTCTACTCCCAATTGAAAGTTACCACATGTTAAATGTAATAAGGGAACCCAATGTGATTCTATAGGAGAGGTAGGACTTATAGTAGGATTTCTTTATGACCAGGACATGTAAAACTTAAAAGTACATGTCCAACTTTTTAAATACACTGCACCCTGCCCTCTAAGCTGTTTAGGACCTATCCTAGGGGTGACTTATGTGCATTAAAATGGAAACTGTAGGTCTGGCAAAAGGTTTATTTTGCCAGGTTGAAATGGCAGTTTAAATCTGCACATACATGCTGTAATGGTAGGCCTGAGGCATGTTTAAAAGGTTTCTTAAGTGTGTGGCACAATAGGTGCTGAAGACCCACTAATAGCATTTAATTGACATGCCCTGGGTGCACATATTACAACTTTACTAGTGATTTACAAGTCAAATTAAATGTGCCAGTTGGTTGTCAGACAATTTCACCATGCTTAAAGGAGAGAACACAAGTGCTTTAGCACTGGTTAGAAGTGGGAAGGTGACAGTGTCCTAAAGCTAGCAAAAGCAAAGTAAGTAAAAACAGGAGGATGTAGAGAAAAAAGGTGGGGGAAAACAACACTAAAGTTGTCAGTTCCAACAATGGGCAACAAAGTTGCTATTTACTGAAAAGTTTAACTAAATTAAACTTGGGTATCAAGTCAGGTGAAATATAACAACTCTATGGATACCATGAAGCACCAACTTTAGTTGTCCCATTCAGAAGTTAGCATTGCTAAGTTGTCAGCATGTAATCCTGCACTTGCCAATGGGGCTACTAACCTTTCAACAGCAAAAGGGACAATTTTTTTCACTGTTAGGACATAGAAAAACACGTCTCAGTTCTTACTATACAGTAGCCTGCCTGAGGTATGACTTATTTATATTAAAAAGGAAGGTTGGGACTTTGTCACTATTGTAAATGACAAAGTTTGATTTAGCAGTTTGAAAATTGCCCTGCCAGACAGCGATGGCAGGCTGGGAGGTTTTGTCACACTCGTGGTGGCACAATAGGTGCTGAATGCCACGAGGGACACTTTAACTTAGAGGCCCTAGGTACCCTTGCTACGATATACTAGGGATTTATAAGGGAGGTAACAGATAGCAATTGGGTATAAGCCAATTAAACATGCACTTTTGATGGTCAAATCACATGTACTGAAGCCTGGTCAACAGTGTCCAGGACATCACGGAGTCATTACACCAGTACCCAATAGTCAATAAGTGTGAGTGAACCTGCAAAAAACATTTTCTTCACAAGTAAATTTTGGGGTTTACAGCCAATTTGGCTATCCTGCCAGGAGGAGGTCACATCTCTACCCGCAGCAGATACTTTGTTCCTCTTCCTGAGAGTCATCTACACTAGGAGGTTGGGAGACTGACTTGAGTAATTCAACTTGTGTGCAACCGTAAATGGCTACTGGTAATTTTGGGCAACAAAGTGGCAACCTTTTAAAGTTGCCATTAGTGCAAATGTTACATTAAATTCGAAAAAGAAGTAGGGTTTAATGCAATGATTCATTTAATACCTTTAAGCACCATATTTAGTAAGCTACTTTGGAAGTTAGCAGTCCAGAGTTGTCAGCGTGAACCCCCATACTCACCACTGGAGCTACTAGCTTTTCCACAGTAAAAATGGCAATGCTGGGTTTTTTACTGTCAGGACATGTAAAGGTAATAAAATCCATGCCCAGTTATTTTTTATAATGCACCCAACCTTTTGGGCTCAGTAGGCCAGCCATAGGGGTGACTTATTATAGTACAAAAAGAAGGTTTTGGCTTTGCCATTTGTTTAAATGGCAAAGTTGGATTAACAGTTGAAAAACTGCTCTGGCAGCTGGCAATGATGGGCTGAGAGCCATTCTTTGCTCTGTCGCAATAAGTGGTGCAGTTCACGAGGGACACTTGACCTATAGGCCCTAGGTACCTCTGGTACTAGGGGCTCATATGTACGTTAACTTATGCCAATTGGGGTAAACCAATTAAATATATACTTTTTAGGGTTAGAGCACATACATAGAGGTCTGGTCAGCAAGGCCCAGTACACTACAGAGTCATTACACCAGTGCCTAATAGTCAAAAAGTAGGGGTAAACCTGCAAAAAAGCCCTAGTCTCACAGGTGGTTATTTCAAGGAGGAGACAGCAGCTTCCACAGGCTGAGTCTGGATGCAGGTCACAGTGGCAATATACATATGTTCTGCTCATCTATACAATGAGGCCAGTCTCCTTGTTAACATTGCACTAAGGGGGTCAACCATTTATGACCCCCAAATCACTAGCAAATGTATACATTATATTCTTGCCCCCAATGAATACAAGAGGGCATTGCCTTGTGCATTCATATCCTCATTCCCATTCTACAGCCACTCATCAACTTCATGGCACCATTAGCTAAAGTCTACTGTTAAGTGGATACCGTCGATTTTCCTAACCCTATTGATGTCTTGCACAACTTAGCCAAAACAATGGAAGCTCTCTCATGCTACCTAAAGGAAGCGCCAAAAGATTGCAAATGCGATTAATGTTTCTGCAAAATAAAATGTCCTTTATACAGCTGATAAATATTAGCTGTGGTGGTATTATATAACGCTTAAGAGAAAATGTAGAGGAAGGCATGGATGTCAATTATCCAAAATGATAGGTGTAGAAGAAATGATGTCATGTAGCACTGAAATTACTAAAACCTGGGGACTCCCAATGAATCATTATTGGAATCAAGAGCCCCCCCCCACTGAGTCATTACTGGAAACTGCAACCACGGTCTAAGCAAGTTTGATGATCTGAACCGCAAATTAATATACAAAAGTACAGAAACAAGCAATCATCAAACAAAAATAAATAAATATTTTAATAATTCACAAACTAATCAATCATAAAATCAACATTTGAATTTTTTCATGGGAAGTTTAAAAGCATTTCGAAATTCAATTTAGGCCACTCATCGTCCATACTCTATTCTGTTTGATGCACTTGCACTTCTCCCATGAATCCATTTGAGGATACCAACTTCGTGCCTCATTTATGAAAACTGTTGCATTGCTGCGTGAAACAGCGATGCAATAGTTTTCACTGCGCCCTCCTTGCAACATGATGAATGCGTCATATTTACTGTATGACACATCATGTCGCAAGGAATGACAGATACGTCAATATTACTGACGAATCTGTTGGTGCAAAAGTGACGCATTGCTGGGGTGTGTCTGAAAACAGACGTAACTCCAGCAATGTGTCCTTTCACATGGGGCAGGCCCCATGTGAAAGGGCCTGCGTCAGTCTTACGCCTGCTGTGAGGCAGGTGTATAATATTGACGCAGTAGCATCCTCGAAGTGGCACAGTGAAATCTGATGGATTTCACTGCGCCACTTCTACGAGGCGGTTTGCAGAGGAATGCCCACCCTGCGCTACATTGTACCTGACACAGGTATAATGTAGTGTAGGGTTTTGCAAAGTGACGCATCTGCTTAGATACGTCACTTTGTAAATAGGGCGCAACGTGGCGCATTTTATACGCCACCAGTGCATCACAAAAAGTGAAGCAGCGGCGGCGTAAAAGTGTCGCAGGGGCTCATAAATAAGCCCCTTTATTTGTATCCTCCAATTTCAAATGAATTCACATTTATAGAATGTTTTAACAATGTCAATTTTGCTTCTTTATTTATACACACTTTATTAAGTTGTTTAATTTTTACGCTGTCGCGGACCCCCTGAGAAAGCGTTGCGGACTCCCAGGGTTCCCCGGACCACATGTTAAGAGCTGCAGTTCTGGAGAACAGAGACTCTCAGTTACTCAAGCAATTATAAATGCTGTACAAGAGTCCTGCATGTGTTAGTTCTGGGAGCCTCCCCTGTATGCGATATGTTTGAACCTGACATGTGCGGGCTGCAATAATTTCTTGAACTTGTGAGTCCATGCCCACCAACTCCTTAGATTGACTCTCAAGCCACTGAGTCATAGCAGCTACAGGTCAGACTTTTTTTGCACAAAAATTGTGGTGAACATGGCCCTGTGACTGAAATGTGGGGGTAAGTGACAAGTGTTTTCTAAAACCGTGAACAAGACAGCGTGTTGAAGAGTGTAGTTTTCATTGGTCCAGTTATGTCTAGCTACTGTGATGAAACACAAGGCTGTTTCTATCAATATGTTACTGAAGCATCAGTCTATGCCAACGGAGTCTGCAGTAGTCTGGAGTGAGGAAGTGCACTGATGCTGTACTCAGGAGCAAGAAAGAAAGGTGTGCTGCAGTAGCCAAAACACATCTGTCATTCATTCCCATGCCATAGGGTAACTTAGAGCAGTCCCAGTGTTTAATCAATAGCATTAGGAATACTGGGACTTGTTTCACTTGTACCATTTTAAAACATTTTTATTGATGAGGACTCCAAACTTCAGATACTAAAAGTCATGCTTTTATCATGCGGTGATATGTTTTAGAGACTTTCTGTGTGGAGGCAGTGTTGCAGGAGCCCAGAGGGAGGGCTTCTGCATGACTATGGATGGAGAGCTGAGGCAGGAGCTTAAATGGAAGTCATTGGAGATTGTGAAGGAAGGAGATGTTGTAGGTGACCGAAAGGTAAAACAGAAGCATTGAAGAGTAAGGGCACTGGAGACTCAAGGAAAGTGAGAGGAGGACCTTAATAAAGAGGGGTGATTGGCCATTGCTGGATCCTGAAAGGAGGAAGAGAGGACTTCAGCAGCTTGGAGACAGTGCTTCAGGAGTGTGGAGTTAGGGAAAGAGTCCAGCAGAATCACGGGGTTGTGGAGGCCAGAACTGTAAGAGCCACATATAAACATCATGAATTGGGAGAGTGTTGCAGCAACCAAGAGTGAGGCAGTCAGTGCTAAGAGGGTAATACTGCAGCTGCATAAAAGGATGAGGGACACAGGGGACATGGAGGGAGAACCTTCCAAAGCAGGGTTGAGTTACATCAGCATGAAGTGAGAGAGTGAGAAAATCCCTCTTTTTGCATGATCATTCTCATTTTATGCTGACTGGCAATGGTGTTTTTCCAACTCAGAACACTAGAGCATTGTTGTCCAGTTCCCATTGTATGTGCACTGGCCTCTAAAACATGGGAAATTGGCAAATCCCCAGTTGGACTATTTAACTATCCAATAATTCCATAGTATATGATGCAGGAAAGGCACCAATGGCACAGGATGGCAAAAACTTGGCTTCGTGACTACCTGTGTAGCCTGACTACTGCATCTTTTAAATCTGCAGGTGAACCTGTCAAAATTATCCTTTCTGACAATGAAGAACCCTACTTTTAAATAATATATGTCACCCATAAGAAGGCCTTGTAGCCCACAATGCAGGCTGCCTAGTATTTAAAAGTGGTGCATTCAAGAATGTAGTGATGGTATGTAACTACAGTGACTAGCCCCCTATTTTTATGGACAAGGATATTATTCTATGCCTTTGAGAAAAATAAACATCTTAATAAAAAAATATTTCATCTAACTTGATTTTGGATAAGTCACAGGCAGATTCAACCACTATTTTTAATATTTATTAAAAATGTAATTCACTGGCAAAATCGCATCAAGCTCCTGGTCAGCCACGAACAGTGACTTTTGATTAGCCCTTTACATTTTCTTGGCGCTTTTTTGCCTTATACATTAGAAATCAGATCTCTGGTTCTCTTTATTGGATTTTAGTTGTTTTGGTGTAATTTTTTTATTAAGATTTTCTCTATATTTAGAAACTAGTATTTAGATTTTTTACAGTTTTGAATTTTGGCTTTTAAATTGTTTTGTCACTCAAACTTTAGACACTACACCTTAAGTTAAACCTGTCTGCTCTGTGTCATGGTTAGTTGAGCCCAAGTTTTTTTTTAATTGAACTTGTGTGTTGGATTATGTTCACAACCTACACAACTAATAATACATTTTCTTACAGAGAGTGAGCTGGCGGGTGTTTTTCTTGTGCTGGTAAGAAATGGTGCTGATAGAAGTTGCGTTTGACCAGTTACTGCTTAGATAGTTCCTAAGCAAAGACAGCACAACTCCAAATTTTCATGCAGAAGCAGTCCATGCCACCCAGGTTCTTTTTCGGTTTTTTCCATTCCATTGTAAATTCAGGACTACAAGTACCTGGATGCAAAGAAAATACCTGGGGGCATATTTTCAATGTCTGGCGCATCTCAGCAAATCAGCTGGGATGCGCCAGGAAAGATGCGACACACAATTCTGCCCTTGCGCCACCACGGATGCGTCGCATTTAAAATGCGGCGCACCGTGGCGCAGGGCTAGGCAGATGCGTCTCACATCTTGCGGCGTAAGGGTAGCGCATTGCTCGAGTCGTGTCGCAAGCGCAACGCAACTCCAGCAATGCACAGGGGCCACCCATACTTAATGTGGCGCGTCACTCCTTACTCTTGCTTCAAGCAGGCATAAGGGTTTGACGCAGGGGCGTCGTAAAACTGACTCTATTTCACTGAGTCAGTTTTACGAGGCTTTCCTGCAACGGAACGACCACCCTGCGACGGAACGCCCACATGAAACCTGACGCAGGTTTCATGTGGCGCGCAGTGCTTTACAACGTGACGCATCTGCCTAGATGCGTCAAGTTGTATATAATTCACAACGTGGCGCATGGTTTACACTGCCGCTGCGTCACAGAAGTGACGCAACGGTGGCGCAAATATGTCGCATGGGGCTTGTAAATCTGCCCCTGGAGTGGTGAGATACGCAAGCTTGGAAATGTGAAATTTGAGAGCTGTGGAGCAGTCTATTAGACCCTTACCATCCTTTCAGGTGCCATTGTTCTGCTGGTTATATTTCTGATACAGTTTGTTGCAATGATTGTGTTAAATTAAATATATCACTCGGCATTAACCAGCATTTCTAGCATTGTATAAAGGATCAATAACTTTGCTTCCAGGGAACGTGTATTCTGACAATACCACAGAAAAAGTATGAATCTGCAGCACTGAAATATTAATAATTTAAAGACAAAAAAACACACCATAAATTGCTTCAGGCTATGTATCATTTAGAGTTCACTTTCTCGAAACCGAAATCAACCTGTCATTGTTCTGTTTCACCACTGGATGGCACTATTATATTTAGTTACTTGTCAGATACTAAGCTAAAAGCAATAGCAAATCAAAGTTAATGTACCCTGCCCCTACAAGCAATGAAATAACTGTTCTTTCGTTCTCTCTGTTTCTATAGAGAGTGCAGCACCCACATGCGTGTCCCTCGTGCGGGGGGTTCGGTTTCCTTCCGTGTTCAGTGTGCCATGGGAGCAAGATGTCAGTGTTCCGGAACTGCTTCACAGACTCGTTCAAAGCCCTGAAGTGTACAGCGTGCAACGAAAACGGGTTACAGCGCTGCAAGAGCTGTGCAAGTTAAACACTGCGACTGTCATGTAAACCTCATTTTATGATACTGTAACGGTTTGTTATATACACTTTTATAAACACGTCGTCATTATCATGTGAACCAGACAATAAAATTGATTTATATAATATTTTTTGTGACGTTGCTAATTCAGCTAACTTGGCAAGTTATTATCATCCACAGGAGTGTAGCAAGATTGCCTTTTATCTAATGTAAGGCACAGAATAGAAATTGCCTCCTTCCAGGCCCCTGGTTGATTACTAAGGTACAGTGGGCAACTTTAAGTTGGCACCAGATGGAAGTAACCCGAATAGGGTCACTCGGGTAACTCGTGACCACCTCTCAGCCTTTCAAACAACCCAGTCCAGGCACTAGCAAACAAAGGAGGCACATAAGGATGAGCTACATCCCTGGGCCCTGTTACATGTTATCTTCACTCCAAGGGCACTTCACCCATGCTCGCCATCAGAGTGAGGATGGGAAGGAGCCTGTCTAACAGCTAAGGTATGCAACAATAGAGAGTACATTCATTAGTGCAGCTGAAATCGGCCTTGGGGAAACACGAGCAAAGGTGCATGGAGACAGGTTTCTGCTGAGGCAAGCCGTACGAGAGAGGAGCTTAGAATTGCTAATAAAACGGCGCCATGAATGCTAACTTAACACAAAATATAACACAAGCAAGGGGACAATAACTCAATTCTAACACACCTCAAACTCCTCAGCCCAAGTGTATTATTAGTGCACCTCTTAAACAAATTATATCTGCACCTCTCTCCTCAGTTAAGCAGACACAAAATCCAAAGCTTCTTGAAATCAATAATCACTACTTTTTAAAACAATTACAACTGTCATTTTGCAATAAAATGCACATAAAACATTAATAGTCCATCGCCAAATTTGGGACACAATGGGGCAGATTTACAAGAAAGTGACTCATCTGTAGAGATGCGTCACTTTCCCTGCGCCACCATGCAAAACCCTTGCGTCACCATGGATGCGCCGTATTTACAATACGGCGCACCATGGCACAAGGATTGACAGATGCATAAGAAATTCTGACGCATCTGTTGACGGAAAAGTCACGCATTGCTGGAGTTGTGTCGCAAGCACAGCGCAACTCCAGCAATGCGTGTTGTGGCCTATTCCCAATACACTGCATCACTCCTTGCGCCTGCTTCAAGCAGGCGTAAGGTTTTGACGCAGTTGCGTCCTAAAAGTCACGCAGTGAAATCTTGTAGATTTCACTGCGTCACTTTTACGAGGCTTTCCTACATGGGAATGCCTACCCTTCATACGTTATACCTGACGCAGGTATAATGTCACGCAGTGTCACGCAGGGCTTTACAACGTGACGCATCTCCCTAGATGCGTCACGTTGTAAATGGGCCACAACTTTTACTCCGCCGATGCGTCACAAAAGTGACGCAACAACAGCGCAAAAGTGACTCAAGGGGCTTGTAAATCTGCCCCAATATTTGTAAATGGTCAGAGAGTAAAAGTCCCCCATTAGGCAAAGAGTGAGACTGAAAGAGGGAGTGTAGAATCAAAACACAAAAAAAAACAAATGTGTCACTGATTACACAGTCTAAGATGATTTCAAAATCCCAATTCGTGTGAACAGGACCTGGAGGGTATATCATATTAGAGGATTCTCTGGCTTGCGCAGGATGGCTGATGATGAAGCATGACACCCAGGGGATGTGTGAGGCCATCCTGTTTATTTTTATGATATACCCTCTATGTCCTGTTCACTGGAATTGTGAATTTGAAATAATGCTTGACTGGGTAATTACCCTCAAATTAGGATGTAGGGCTCTCACATATGAGAACCGAGAGAAGGGGCACCCTTGATTTTTGTGTGTTTTATTTTTAAAGAACAGGATCCTCAAATTAACTTACTTGGTGCAACACAAAAGCCTCTCAAACTTCAAGGATTACCAGCACTGGCATAACAAAACTTGAGCCTCCCCCCCCCCCCCCCCCTGCAAGGTTCGTTGATTGCCCCCCTCTAGACTCAATCAGGAGCTCTCCAGCCAGAGTATTGTGCTGAGGGGGTCTGCTGGAGCCTGGGGCCCCCTGCACCATGGGAGCTGCGGGGGCCTGTATTGCGCCACTGATTACCAGTAGACCCAGTAATTAAAGAAGATGTTTGTTTCACCAGTCTTATTTGGGATGACCCAGAAATCAGAAGTTATTGTAGCAAGTCCTTGTGCCAGTTCCCCTTCGACAGTTCTCCTGTCCAGCTTGACTGCAGTCCACTACCCTCTGTTACCTGTCTCGGTCTCCTCAAGACCCGTCACAGGGGGAGCTGAAACTACGGAGACCTTGCACCCCAGCACCCAGATACCCCAGGGGTGACAGAGTCGTGCAGTACAAATGCTAATTGATTAATTGATAGCTGCCACTATTAAAATTTTAGGCAAGGATCCTCAGAGATATTCTTAACTGTAAATATTCAACCTCACATCACATTTTTGCACTACACCAGCTCTGCTGTAATCAGGCGTCGTAGCACAACTGGGAGGCACTCGGCCGCCCGGTTGGGACCTCAATGATGAAGCATGACACCAACCAGGTTGGTGTGTGAGGGGTCTTTTAAGAACACCTAATGGGTCCAGTTCCTTACTACTCACAGTGATCTAATTACATACACAGAGTGGGTCCGTCCACATTGTTTAAGTCTCATATTGATCTGGGGAAGGGACGTACCCCTGTACTTACTTTTTCCCTAGCTCTCCCCTTGATTTCGTATAGTCATTTTGCAGCGCACAGCTGCGAGAGTCCGTGAACTCCTTTTTTTTAACTAATTTTTGCGAATACAAACTTGTATTCCAGAATTAGTACCTTCCCCTAAACAGCACAGTATCTAGTTACACCATGGCCGAAAATCAGGGCCTAGGTTTTACACTGGATGATGTCAACAACATCCTATCGAACCCACCCATTATGGCAGACTTCAATGTGGCAACATCAATAGCACAAACAGCCGATTGAGAATCCCTTACGGAGAAAAAACATAAGCGCATTAGAACTATTCTCCATGGAGTCATCCTTACCGAATATCTGCGAAATAACACAGCCTCCAGAGGACTCATAGTCACGAATGCCCCACAGATCTTTCTGGATGATGGGAACTTCAGAAAAGATTTGGCACAGATAGCATGGCGGTGTACACGAGATTGGATTATTCTAATTATACAAACAGCCAAGCGTCTCTCCGAGGCCATTCTCATAGAAATCCAAACTACTGAAGCACACTTTAAAGCAACCCTCCTTTAAAAAGAGATTGGACGAGACCAACAAAGAGATAAATGAGTACAAAGAAAACCTAACACAAAGCAAAATTAACAAGTTCCAAAAGGACCTTAAAATGTTTTCGTATCTGAATCTTACCCCTATGCGGACACTGATTACAAAGCACCCAAGAGGAGCGACATGTCAGGCGGTTCCTCAGATGATGATTCATCAGGGAGCAGCACTTCCATTTCAAGTAGCTACAAAAGAAGACAACAAGGAAGAGGCAAGGACATTGCCTGGCAACAACCATGGACACCAGGGCCACCTGGTCAAAACACCCACTACCCGCTGCAATACCCGCAGATGCACCCATAATATGGATACAGCTGGAACATGCCCTTTGGACCCCCACCTCCTCCACCACCGCAGTATATGAACCCAAACCAACGGTTCCCTTTTTTAGGAGGAGGCCAACGAAACAGGGGGAGAAGACGACGAGGAAACCAAGACCATTGGGGAGACGACCAACAGGAGGGAGCACTGACGAGGAGCAAGGCCAAAGACCAACAACCAGGCCCCAGCACGAGATGAGCCTGGTCATGAATCTTTCGTCCCATACCTTAAAACCAACGGAAATGACAGTCCTTGAGAAGGGACTTGGCTTCGTACCCACTGCTAGACTAGACAAGTTTCAACTACACTGCGAGCTAGCTGCATTCTTCCGGAAACTCAGGTTGAAGGCTTTCTTTGAACACTCACCTCCCTCAACCAATGCTGACCAAGAAGGGGACACAAGATTTAGAGCATCATCTACATGTATGCCCCCTCTCAATGCCATTCCTCCCGAGGTGGCTGTCTATGAACAAGCCGTCTCCAAGGACATTGAAGCATTGAACGAGGACCACACTTTCCAGAATACCAGCACAGCAGAACGTGCTGCCATACAATCCCTGAGATCCAACCAATCGATCATTATCAAGCCCACCGATGAAGGCGGAGGGACGGTCATCTTGAACAAAGAAGACTACAGACTCGAATGTGAGAGACTTCTCAGTGACACAAAAAACTATCAGAAACTCAACCAAGACCCAAGCGAAAACCTGAGAGCACGCATCCATTCCCTAGTCGAGGAAGCTGAATCAACGGGTCAAATCACACCCAATGAAGCTTAATTCCTTACTTCTACTATGGGCAAAATACCCTATTTTTATATACTACCAAAGACACAAAAAAACAAATCACCTCCTCCAGGTAGCCCCATTGTATCTGGCATAGGCTCTTTAATAGAACCATTGTCCCGGTACTGTGATTTTTTCCTCCAACCTGTGGTTCAATCCACGAATACCTATCTCCAAGACACAAAGGATCTCTTGAGACTAATTAAAACTTGGCTTATGATCCTGGGACCTCCTTCCTTGTGAGCTTCGACGTAGAAAGCCTCTACACCAGCCTCCCTCAAGATGACACACTAGGCGTCCTGGAGACAGTCTTGAAACAAACTGACTGGAAGCACCACACATCCAGGAGATTTATCTGGGAATGTGCAAAACTCGCGCTGAAAGACAACTACTTCGAATTCGAAGGTCAACTCTACCTCCAAAAACACAGTACATCCATGGAGAGCGTTTTTGCCCCCAGTGTGGCAGGCCTGTATGTTCACAATTTGGAGTCAAAATACATCTTTCTCAACAATGTGTCACGGATCCCGGAACTAAAGTTCTATAAACGTTATATAGATGATATTCTACTAATCTGGGAAGGAGACACAGAATCACTTAACACCTTTTGCCAATGGCTTAACACCTCTGACCATAACCTCAAGTTCACACACGTCGTGGACCACCAAAAGACTACTTTCCTAGACATCTGGGCTGAGGAGGGTCTTTTGAAAAGCAAAACACACTACAAACCGACTGCACGTAACTCACTCCTACATTTTTCCAGCTTCCACCCTAAGCCTCTCCGGGAGAATCTCCCCTACGGCCAATACTTACGACTTCGTAGGAATTGCAGTAGTGTGACAGATTTCAAGAACCAAGCAAGGGACTTGAGCAACAAACTTCAAGACTGGGGGTACCCCAAACACATCACTGACAAAGCCAAAAAACGGGCCAGGAACCAAGACCGTGAGGTTCTCATTGAAAAACATCCACGAGAACCACAACCCACTCCATTGACCTGTGTCACTACCTACAACACAGTCTCCACTAAAATCTCAAACATTGTTAAAAAACATTGGAAAATCCTACACACTGGCAACCTTAATTGGGATCTCCCTTTGGGGTCACACAAAAAAGCCAAATCCATCAAGGACGCTCTAGTCTCTACCAGGCCAGCACCAGTACAAAGACCTGACAACACTGTCCTTAACGCTTGGGGGCTCCTGAGAGTAATCGGCCATTTTCCATGTGGCAACTACAGTGTCTGTCACCTAACTGCAACCACTAAAAAACTCAATCTGGTACCTGGGAAAACATGGGAACTACGTCAACACACCAACTGCAACACAGCACATGCCATATACCGCATTGTATGTCCATGTAATCTCACCTACATTGGGATGACCAACCAAAAAGTTAAGACCAGGATCTGTGAGCATCCGAGCACCACACGATGCAAATAGAACGTGACCAAAATGACCAACCATTTCTTGGAGGCAGGACATACCACCAATGACATGTGCTGGGTCATCATAGAAACCCTTGACCCTAACATGCCTAACATCCAACAGCAGCTATTCCAAAAAGAACAGAGATGGATATACCACTTATCCAGCCATAAAACGGGATTGAATGATAATATCCCTTGGAACAGCCTTAACAGAGCCTAATGCAGAACCACCATTTTTGGTCAACAATGTTTCCACTGATTGATAATATACCTTTGGACTATACTCATTATCTCTGTCCGCTGTACCATGACATCCCCTTGTGATCCTGTGCGATTACACCCCGGCAGACAGGACCACTACTCCTTTATGCCACTCATATTTGAGTCTGGCACTTCCAACTGCATTATGACAGCTGCTGCCAGATAACACACTCACAGCAACCTACCCACCTTTTTTCCCAGCCTCCACCCTTGTACTGCACTGACGCAGCCTGTCTAGTACCTGTATCCAGAGACTTAGCGTAATCTCGGCCCGTAATTATTTTCAGTAATTATTTTCAGTGTTATGGCACCTATAAAATAATTATAATTGCATATCCTACACCCGCGCATCAGTCTATCCGACTGTGAACACCTCCCTAAGATGGCCGCCGTGTTTACCCAGCGCTAACATCACTGCACCAGCACCGCGCATGCCTGCGGATGCGCACACCACCCGGTGTCTTGTCATCACGAAACCTGGACGTGCAACCTCTCATGTACCGGGATTCAAACACTTAGTACTTAAGCCGCGCTCCCTCGGCACTCCCAGCACCAGCCGGGACTGCGAGGGACCTAGTCAGGTTTACAGCGGAGGGACCATCACTACCAAGTAAGATTATACGTGCTCCATACGGCCTCTTCCCACAGAGTCCGCGACCAGACTCAGTACTGATAGCATTTATCCTTGTGTTTTCAAATCGGTTACTTGGATGAGCAACCCTCCCCCCAAGCCCCGATTCTCCCGCATTTTGCCCCATACATTGTAAATACAAACTTATTACTGTGCATGCTTTTGAATGTAGTTTTTTACCACTGTAGTTCTTTACCACTGTCTCTACAGTCCTTTCACCACCAATTGTCTAGGATAAGCTTTCACTGTATGTATCCCTGACTATACGCGCACATCGCGCCAAGGACCATAGTAATAGCGGCTCGGTCCTTTTTCACTCCGGGTTCGTATTCACTTATCCAGTAGACTGCTCTAGGTGCTCCTCACTTGTATATATGGTCTCCTTTTCACCTATAGGAGCCACACAGCACCATTATGTCAGTCTTAGAACAGCGCCCTGAGTCTCCTACTCTATGTGCGCACACTGTGTACTTGCCATTGTTATTCATCATGATCTTCAACGCAGCATGCACAGTACCTCCTGCATGCAGCCAACCACATGGGCTACAATCACTGTGGTAGTCATAGAGACACTTGACTACGATCACACCTTTACCACTAACATTGCATTTTTATTGTTGCGATATTATATGTTTTGTTGTGTCTCTATTTTTCCTTATAGTTATTTTCAAGTGTCAGTAAGTATGCAGGCACTTTTTAACCACACACCTTAGCGCGTGTGCTGGTTTTACAAAAGGTTTCACGTGGCACTATTCACCTTTGCCACTCACTTTTCACCCACCTTTGGTCCTGAAGAAAGCCCTTACAACATTTTTACGGGCTGAAACATGTAGACCGCCACACATACAGCAACTTATGGTAAATAAATCCAGTTTAGTTGCACGACACATATTATTATTTTTAACCATATCCTGAGCTGCCACTATTAAAATTTTAGATAAGGATCCTCAGAGATATTCTTAACTGTAAATATTCAACCTCACATCAAATTTTTGCACTACACCAGCTCCGCTGTAATCAGGCGTCGTAGCACAACCGGGAGGCACTCGGCCTCCCGGTTGGGACCTCAATGATGAAGCATGACACCAACCAGGTTGGTGTGTGAGGGGTCTTTTAAGAACACCTAAGGGTCCAGTTTTTTACTACTCACAGTGATCTAATTACATACACATAGTTGGTCCGTCCACATTGTTTAAGTCTCATATTGATCTGGGGAAGGGACGTACCCCTGTACTTACTTTTTCCCTAGCTCTCCCCTTGATTTCATATAATATAGGCCTTTTAACCATGTGGTCCTGGGGCATTCCTGCTGTGGAACCCTCGGACTGAGAACCGAGTACCCCTTTTAGCATTTAACTCTCAGGGTAGCAAGGCAAAGCCAGTAGCATAGCCAGTGTGCCATGGGCCATAGTGCAAGGAAGTAAATGGGTCCCTAGCTGTTGTTTGAATTACAGGGCTAAGTGGAGCCTTCAGGCCTCTCTCCCCCGGTGCTACTGTACCTGCTGCACCAATGAAAGCTATGTCTTTGGGCAGAGCAGTTTGTGACTCGGAGATGTAATGTGTACTAGAAACTCATAACTCAGCAAAAAACACATTCCAGCCTCTGCTTTCACTTTATGGTTCAAAATTCTTTATTATTGTTATAAGCATTAGACATAATACATCAGCAAATCAAGGTCTGATTTCGTCAGGCCACAGTGCATTAGAATGCCTGTCATCCCCATAACTCCTTCCCCTGCCCCTGCCCCGAACCCGATTGCACATAAAACAAAATCAGCACTGTCATAAAGATAACCTATCAATCGGTGGCTCTCTTTCTGTTGGCGGCGGGGAGGCCTCAGGCAGACGAAGAAGTCTTAAGTACTTTGGACTGATAAGCTTGTGGAATTCTGACGTCAACAACTTCAGAAATGGACCCCACAGCTTGGGAAATGACGCACCCTGGTTGAACAAGGTGAGGGTTCCTCTATGCTGGAATCAACAAATCCCTGCTACGCAGACTCCAGACCATCCAGAACACCTCGACCAGACTCGTCCTCGTCATCCAATGACATGAACACATCACCCATCACCTGTGAGATCTCCACTGGCTCCCCGTGGAGAAGAGAGTAACTTTCAAGCTACTCACCCACGTCTACAAATCCCTCCACAACACCAGACCCAAATACCTCAACGAAAGAGTCTCCTTCCAAGTATCCAGGAGAAACCTCTGCTCCTCTGACCTCGTCCTCGCAGAAACCCTGCGCATCCGCAAAACCAGAGCGGGTGGAAGACCCTTCGCCTACATTGCGGCAATGGCCTGGAGCAAGCTCCCGATCAACGTCAGACACTCCCCCACTCTGCACACCTTCAGGAAGAGCCTCAAGCCCTGGCTCTTCGGCTGACCCGGAGCTGCCCTCCCCAGCCCCTTGAGACCCTCACGGGTGAGTAGCGTGCTTCACAAGTCCCTGATTGATTGATTGATTGAGGGTTTATGTTTATGTTTATGTTTATATGCTTATATAGCGCTTGAATGCCATGGCGTCTTGGTGCTGGGTGTGTGGACAGGAATGGTGCACTATGGTTGATGGAGGCATATGCAGATGTAAAGAGCAAGGTTTTCAAGCTCTTCCTGAAAAGCTGTAGGTTGGGTTGGAGCATCATAGATAGTGGCAGTGTGTTCCAGAGCTTTGCCACACATTGTGATATTGCCCTGCCCCCTATCTTGCCCATCGGGTCTTTGCGATCTGAATGAGACCCAGGCTGGCAGATCTAAGAGTGCGTGGAGGAATGTATGGTGGGAACAGTTTTTGAATGTCCTCAGCGCCACCACCATATATTGCCTTGTGCACAAGGCTGAGGGACTTGAATTCTACACGCTGTTTGATCCGAAGTCAGTGAAGTGATTTGATTCCAGCGGAGGTTGACTGTCCTCTGGGTATGCCCATGAGTAGTGTCGCTGGGGCATTTTGTAGAGACTGCAGCTTTCTCAGTTGGAATTTGTCGATGCCCAAAAATAGGGCATTACAATAGTCCAGCTTGGATAGAAAAAGTGCTGCCATCACCGTTTTTTGCAGCTCTTGAGAGATGTATGGAAAAAATGTTCTCAGAGTTTTTAATAGGAGAAAGCAGGATGATGTGAGACTGTTTACCTGGGCGCCAAAGTTCAGATTATCATCAAAGATGATCCCTAAGTTCCTGGCCTTGTTCACCGGGCTGGGGCATTCTCCGGCCTCAATTGGCCACCAGGACCTGTTCCACTGGGGCTTGCCCGGGCCGAATTCCATCACATTTGTCTTGTCTGTATTTATTTTCAGGAATCTATGGCTCATCCAGGTCATTATCTCAGTGAGACAGACATGGAACCTAGCTGCTGTGGTCTCAGGCTGATTGGTGACAGAGATGACAAGTTGTGAGTTGTGGTTATGCGTTCCACCCCTAATATGTACCCCATTTGATGCAAACATCCCAAGTAAGTGGGAATATGCCCAGTGTGTCAAAATGTTCTGTAGGGTTGCCCCCAGGGCCAGATCAATCTGCTTTTCTCTGCGGGATTTAGGTGGGAAGGTGAGCTCATTGGGAAGACCCAATATAATGTAGGCAGGAAATCTGGGAAGTTCTGTACCTGCGACTAGTAAGCCGCGAGTTTTTGTCATTCCCATAGGATATGTAGTAGAGTGGCTGGGGACCCACACTGGCGCCAGCACTCAGGTGATTTAAATGGGTTATATTTGTGCAATCGGTGTGGTGTGTAATACCAATAGGTGATGACTTTATCTTTATTAGCCGTTTCCATGCTAGCCACGTTGTGAACGGTGTGTCTTGCATGGTAGTAAATATCTCCCCACTCTTTCAACATCAGTTCTCTACCAATTACTGTCTCCCAGCATTTGTTGCAGGTAGATTTGGAAGACTCCGCAATGGGGCTTGTCATGTGGTATAACTCTGAGATGAGACACCTTGTTGGATATCTTAGAGATCAGCCAGCGATCAAAGGGGGCAAGCTGTAGCTCTGCTACAGTACGGACAGAAGGGTGCAGTATCTAATGGCGGATCCGGGTGTAATGCCAACACTCCGATTCTGGGAGCGCATGGGTTGTGCATAGTGTCTCGAAGGAGACCTCTACCTCCAGGTCAAACAGGTGGCCAATAGATCTACAGCCTGCCCAGTTCCAGAGGTCGAAAGTACAACAACAAGTTCTCGGGCCAACCGGTGGGTCGATAGGCCGTTAATTCATTAGGCATGATCTTTCTCTTGCCTCAGGGACTTTCTCAACACAGATCTTTTTTTTGGTTTCTGGCACACTGGGTGACCACCTCCTACGACAATTGGGAATTTGCTGGTTCTCATTCGTTTTTTCTTTTCTTCCTCCTTTTTCTTGATACATGTCTTAGTCTTGTAACACACCCTTTTTACTTAAAATTATTAGGTTTATAGTTGGTTCATTTTGGTGACGGATCTTTTGCACGGTTTTGACTAAACTCTTATGATAAAAGTGTACATAATCTTTGTAACCACCGTGTTTTATCTTGATTTTAAGCTGTTATGACAAATTAAGACAATTGCTATTTATAAAGCAACAACGATGTCTTAAATATCTATTGTTCCAGCCTTGAAAAAGTCTACGGGTAGACGAAACACGTGTTGGCACATTGGCAGATTTCATGCTGGATGTATGAAGCACAAGAATAAAATCGCCAAATTGAAGACATTTGATTTCTGTGGACTCTGTATGCTGTTTGATCGCATCGACTGATATTACTTGCTGAAGAGTTTTTACATGTGATATTGGACATAGGAAATCTGTTTACTCATTCAGTACCCTATGGGATCATTAATACTCAAGGGTGTGCTCATTAGTGCTCTATGGTTTTAGGAATGTAGAGTCACGTAAGCCCAGGGATGGGAAAGATGTAAGGCTCCCCGTATCGCCAATCACTCCCAGGCAGCCAGCGAAAACTTAGTGATGGAAGAAAGATAGAGGGTTGTTGGTGGGTGTGTCTGGGGAGAAAGGGAATTCTCTACAGGGGCTGTCCCGCCAGAGCCCTGTCCATAAATAGCCAGCGCTTCTATTACTCTTCGCGAGCCCATTCCACAAAGACCCTAATTTGGGTGGCTTGATAGTAGTGACAGAGATTCATGAGCCTAGACCTCCTTCAATTGGGGGTCTGTAGTTGAGGTCTACAAAGATGAGGACATTTTTCAGCCTAAATGAATGGATTAAGCTCCGGGTGCAGGGGATGCAATGTCCCAGGGGGCCACTTGGCAGGGAGAACCTGAAACAGGAACAAAACCCCATCTTAATCGCTGCGACCCGTCCGAGCCAGGAGAGTGAGTAAGGTTGCCGCCAGAGCAGGTCAGACTTAATCTGGTGGGTCAGGCTCTGATAGTTAAGGGCCACCGTTGCTGAGATTGTGGGGGTGATGTGGAGACCCAGGTAGGGGATAGAGGTCGATGCCCACTGAAGGGGGAGGGTCTGCTGTAAGGTGTCTAGTGCGTGTGGGCGGACGGTCAAATTGAGAGCCTGTGATTTGTGGATATTTGCCTTGAAGCACGCCTGCCGACCAAAAGCCTCCAGCTTTTCCAGGAATGCCGGTAGGGAGGTAGGGGGCTCCTACAAGGTTGCCAGGACATCATCTGTATATAAGCTTATGGTGTGTTGTTCACCCCCAAAGAGAATCCCTCGTATCTTGGGGTTAGTGCGGACTTGGTGCACCATTGGTTCCATGTAAAGGGCGAACAGTAAAGGCAACACAGGGCACCCCTGCTGGGTACCACTGCCAATGGGGAATGGGGTGAAGGAATGTCTGTTGACACGGACCACCGCTGTGGGTTGAATATAGCTGCTAAGAATCCACCTAGTAAACCGGTCCCTGAGATTAAAATGCGTTATGGTCGCTGCTAAGTGTGGCCAATGGACCCTGTCAAACGCTTTTTAAGCATCTATGGCCAGGAGCATCCTCTCCTGGTCATATCTCTGACCCTTATGTATAAGGTGGAGGATTCACCTTGTATTAGCGCTACATTGCCGTTGTGGCACGGATCCGGCTTGGTCTATAAGGCCCAGAAGTAAGGTACTAAGACAGGGAGTTAAAATGCCTGTGAAGAGTTTAAAGTCTGCATTCAAAAGGTAGGTGGGCCTATATGAGGAGCAGTGGGACTTGTCCTTCCACGGTTTGGGGATCACTATGATAGACGCCATGAGCATGGAGGGGGAAGCAAGGAATCATCCCCAATTGCATTAAATAATCTAGTAAGAAGACAGGCCAATGGCAGAAGGCCGTATAAAAGGAGGCAGGGATGCCATCGGGCCCGGAGATTTGGACGGCTTTTGTCAGGCTATGCTAGTAATAACCTCCTTTATCCGGACAGGGTGGTCTAGTTCAGCCGCCTCTCCCAGTGTCAAGGCAGAGGTACGGGGCTCTTTGAGGTATGCAATTGCAGCATCAGGCAGAAGGTCCTGCGCTGTGTAGAGATTCTGATCAAAATAACAGCAAGTCTCCACTATGTGTGGGTCATCCCTCCACACATGTCCTTCGGCATCAGCCACCACTGGGACTCCAGACTCCTGGCGTTGAATGCGCAACCGGTTAGCCAGGAGACGCCCACATCTATTGCTGCCAATATAATATCGGGGACGAAGGAGAAGCACCGCGTATTATGCCCTGTCAACATCGATGCCCTCTAACTGCTCACAGGCTGCCTCCAACTGCCTCCAAACCCTGGGAGCACCAGTTCTCTTATGAAAATGTTCCAGTTCTAAGACTTGATGAGTTAGTTGCTCCCTCTTCTCCCGACAGAGCTCATTGATGGCAGCAGCTATAGCGATGAAATCCCCCCTGACAACTGTTTTCAGGGCATCCCAAAGAGTAGAGACTCCAACATCCGGGGTCTCCTTAATATCCAAACAGTCAGTGATTGTCTTAGTGATGTGGGCAAGAACCTCCGGGTGCTGCAGTAAGGTTTCATGAAGGCACCAGGTTCTAGAGGATGGGCCAGAGGATGGAACACTAAGGGTAAGAGACATGATCGGATAAAGGGCGGGGTTCCACCGGCTGAAATATGGAAGCAACTTCCGGTGAGCCAAGAAAATAGTCAAGTCTAGCAAAGGTCTTGTGTGCATTCTGCTTTCACTTTAGAAAGTAAAAGTACTCTAATGCACACATAACTAAATACTAGGCACAACATAAAAAATATTTACAAGATGTCAGGTGGAATTGCAAATGGGAACCCCACTTAAGTGGGGTCCACAAAATACCCAGTTTGTAGTCTTGTGCCCTATATATTCATCACAGGCGGCGACTTACACCATAAACATGGGAAACATCCTTTACCACGAAACCATTACAACGCGGTATGGTTACATCGTGGTTTTAACAACGAAAGTCGTTACACCGACTTGCACTGGAGGGCGCTCTAGACTAAGGAATAGTGTGAATTACTATTCCAACACCTTCCCTACTGTACGTAGACTGGAGTTGGAATAGTAATTCACACTATTCCTAAATCCAGCGCCTACCAACGCAAGTCGATGTAACGACTTGCGTTGTCAAAACCGCGATGTAACATACCGCGTTGTGATGGTACGCGTTGTATCATCATACATCCCATAAACATATGCTCTTTCTGTTATATGTGATGTACCATATGATAGTTTGCACACCAACCTGCCCTTACCCTAAAAACCAACAATACCCTTAAATAGGCCTACTATCACAATTTAGGACGTTGCACCAAAGAGTGGGTCTATAGGCTTTACCACTCATTCATAATTCAAGTGGAAATGGCCTACAGCTTTTGACATTCACTTTACATATTTAAAAACACATGCTTTTTGGCTTTATGATCAACATACCCTCATCACCAACACCCTTAACCCCTTCAGCGCGGCGCGGATTTCCGCGCCACGCTGAAGGTTCTGTGCGCGGGCGGGGCCATGACGGAGCGGTTCCGTCATGCGCACAGCGCAACCGACGTGTATGACGGAACCGCTCCGTCATGCGCGTCGAAGGGGTTAAAGCAGGCCTAAAGAGGACCCAACATCAACATAAAGTTTCATAATAACCAAAAATAAAGGTAACATTCTTAATGCCCATAAAAACCCAATCCAATATGACATGGTGGGGTTTGGAATCTGTAGGGTGCGATAATTATCTCCTATGACAAGGTTTGTCCTAAAATGGGGAATAACATGCAGCTTTTGCCATTTTCTGCACCAAAATATACATGTTCAGGTAATGACTGGGCATTTATCCCATTTTAAACTCCAGCTTTCTCGGCCTGCTAAAATTCAACAGAGCCTGTGGACTTTATCGTGTATGCTATTTACTAGGTGTGATAAAGTCAGCATAACTCATACTTCTCACCTCTACACCAATAATTTTTTTTATTTTACAGAGTTTTATATAGCACAAACTTGACCCGAATCGGGTATCAGAGCGCTTTACATAGCACCAGTTGAATTACATGAGAACACATTCATTTTTTTTTTTTTGTTAGGCATGGGGAGATTAAGTGATTTGCATAAAATCACAGGATGTTCAGCGTCATTGCCAAGACTCGAACCCAGTTCCCCAGATTCGATGTCGAGCACCCTAGCCGTTAGGCCAACTCAAGGGTTTGGACAGGTCTCAAATTTTTTGCCACTTACAATTAGGTTGTAAATCTCACCATGAAGTCATGCAATGGTCAATGGCCAAACTCAGTACTTTTAGTCAGCTCTTGGGATTCAGCCAACTGGCTGCTTTGTTTGAAGGTTGCCAGCAACCTTCTTCAATGTTTTATTTTCACTTCTTTACATTTTTGCTACGCAATAGCTTTTTGTCTCCACTAGCACTCCCTCTTCATTGTGGGGAAACTGACTGTTCCTGCTATTCATGCAGTCCTTTCTGCTATGGCACAGAGAGAAGATGATGCTACAAGTGGAAGTAAAACTCACAGGAGACAGCGGCCTGGCCATTTGGCCTTGTGTCTATTGGTGGCAAAGCAAGCCTGTCTATGCTATCTGTGTCTGGACTGCACCCAGTGCTGGAACCCTGGATCTCCGGTTAAAAAAAGCTTAAAAAAAAAACAATAGATTTTCAACAGAAAACTCTGCTCCAGCAATCCCCCCTTTGGTGATATTATCACCAAATAAACAACCCAAAAAAAAAATTAGTAAAATTTAAGTCCCAATTTTTAGGAGAAACTGGAAATGTCTTTTTCTTTTTGACAACACTAGACACCAGACTCCCTTTCATCATCCCTCTTTGTCTCCAAATAAACACTCTCCCTCAATTCTTCTAATTCTATTTCTTGTGGATCTCTTTTTCTTTTATTTCTCCTTTCAATATTTCTTTTAATTAATTTCTTTTTCCCTCCCCTGTTTTTACAACACAAACACACCAATCTTAGTATCAATAAAGCAACAATTATACAAGTCAAAGGAAACAATATCTTACCTATAATAGTACTACCTATTTTTGCAATAAAATTCTTAACAGCAACTACTTTATTAGCTATTTTAGTCCAAATACTCTCAGCTTTCAGTGGTACTAATTCTTAATGCAAATCAGTAATATTTTTGATATAGACCTTCAGGTCTTTGCTTTCGTCTGGAATGTAAGTGCAAGAATGTTGAACTTTCAATATTCCACAGACCCCACCCTCCTTGGCTAATAGAATATCAAGGGCAAGTCGATTTTGCATAGACATGGCACGTACGGCAATCAATTCCGTATTCACCAAAACAAACCTTCCAGCGGTATTTGTCGATAAGCGATCCACCACTGTTGACAGTTTCCGAATTCAATATGCATTCAAAGAAATTCCCACTGCTGGAATTAAAGCTCCAAAAATGTCACCCACTATTTCTGACCAAGTTTCTCTCTTAAAACGTGTTAGTAAATTAATATGTTCTACATCTTCTATTCTATCTATATGAAAAATCTTTGGAAAGACCAGGCCCACATAACACGTGCCATACCAATGGTCAGGCAACTTGTAATAAGCCTTGTTCCCACAAACATAATACACTCCTGGGAAAACTGGATCCTCTCCTCCTCTAAAACCCCATCCTGTCGCAATGAAGTATGTATCATGACACTCACTAGTCCCAACAAAGTATGTATCATATTGGGATTTCTTTCTTGTAATGCACAGCTTACCCTTCTGTGGTGCATCTAAAGCTAAAGTTGGACTAGCTCCATTTCTCAATTCTTTTCCCATCTCAATGTCCCAAATTGTCTCACTCACTTTGTATTTCCCTGCCTTTTCATGCATGCTCAATCTCCTTTCCTCCACCATGTTTAGGAAAGCTTTCTCCTCTTCTTTCAAACTGCAAGTTAAATTATTCTTAAAAATGTAATCTAATGTTAATTCTTCTTTCTCAATAAAAATCTCACCAAAAATGTTAGCTTCTTTAGCTGGATTCAGCTTTTCATTCATAGGCAATTGCCCAAAAATACTATCTTTGTTAGACATCTTATAATCTATTTTCCCTAGCAAATAAAAAATACTACTCAACACACTACAAGAAATTCCATACGTAGCTGGTAAATGGTGATAAGTAACACCCTCTGAAACGGATGCAGGTAATTGCATACAAACATAGCAATCCCTCACTTCCATTGTCTTCACATATTCATACAACAATTTCGAAAAAACATTGCTAGAAAAATCATTAATTGACCTATCTTTATGCATGTAAGCATTACTAATTCTAGTTGGAACTACTTTTTGTGAACTCTTCTCTACATTAGTCTCATTCTCAGTATGTATTTCAAATGTACCTATTGTAACTCTAAATGTAACTAATAAAGCTAAAACACCCCATAGTAGCATTAATAATCCAGTACAGCAACAGCACATTCTACACCATCTTTTCAAGAAGGCACATCTACTTTGATTATTCTCTATGTTAGCCATTTTACTACTTTGACCGTGTCTTTTGACTTAGCCTCTACTACTCCACTACTGTATTACTCTTTATTTCTGGATTACTTCAAACAGCTGAATTTCAGACTTTCTCCTTTTCACTTTTCTCCAAGTGATTTCTTCAGTTCACTCAATTTGCATATTCATCACTTTTCACTCCTTCTTCTTCAGCAACATCAAATTGTATCAGATCATCAACAACATCCTGTGCATCCGACTCTTCTCCAATGTCAGTCAGGATAACTTTTAAGATTCCAACAGATTTTTCCTTTTCCTCAACCACTTGTCTCAAGATCCCCTCCGGATTGTCTCGATTCACTGTTTCTTCTTCTTCTCCTCCTTCAGACAGTGCCACATAAGACCATTCCGGTGATCTGTACTTTTGGTTGGGTTTTCTAATTCTCTTTATCTCCTCAGGTTCTCTTGACTCCTTTTGCTCCTTTCTTTTTACTTCGTTTTGACTCGACACCTCATTCACTTGTTCAGCTTTCGATGTATTTGCTCTTATCAGTCTGTATCTCAGCCTCTTTACTCTGTTGTTAGGCCAAAAATCTCCTCTTACAACTTTTTTCGGTCTTGTTTCTGTATTATTTCTTTCTCCAATCCAAGTTCTCTTTCTCAGAACTCGACCTTCTGATTTTTCATTCTCACTTTCATCCGATTCTGTTTCAAATGCCTCTTGTTCTTGAGCAGTTTTCTTTCGCTCCACACTCTTTTTCACCACTGTTTGAGACTTCCCTACTTCTTTCCCTCCTCGAGTCTCCGACACGCAATCTTCTTGCTGTCTACTTGTCCCTTCACCTAGCTTATCAGGAATGTTCCCTACACCTCCTCGGGGGTCTTCCGCAATCTGTCCCTCTCTATCTTCTTCGACCCTACTTCTTCAGGTATAATCTCAAGTGGTTCTTCAATCTCCTCCTCTTCTGATTCAGGAGTAATTTCTGTGGAACTGCTCTTTTCTCTTCTTTTTCCTCCACTGCTTTTTGGAACTTCAGGCTCTCTTACAGAATCTGATCTCCCTTCTGAGACTCTCAATGGTTCTCTTGAAGTCTTTTCTACTTCTTTTCCTGAACTTTGATTTTTTCTCACTGGTTCTGGGTCTTCATCATCACTGGAATCTGATTCTTCAAAATACTCCTTGCCAGTCCCATCCTTTGGGTTTGGAACTCTCAGAGTATGACTCGCATGTACCCAGTTTTTCACACCAGCACACTTCACTGCAGTTGTCGTAGTCAAAATAACTTGTCTTGGTCTTCCCCACCTTGGAACCAAGCAATTTCTTCTTCTGTGTACTTTAATCCTCACCCAGTCCCCTGGACTCAGATCATGAGCTTGCTTCTTCTCAAGTGTGGTAGCTTCTTCTCCAACCTGGTGAAACACAGAATGAACTGCGTCAGCCAGGCCTTTACAGTAATCCAAAATCATGTCATCAGTTATTGTCATCAACTTATTGACAGGCACATATGCATGTCGCATTGCGCGTCCCATTAAAATCTCGTGCGGACTCAACCCAGTAGTTCTATCTGGAGTAGATCTAATAGTCATTAGCACTAGAGGCAAGACATCAGGCCATTTCATTCCAGTGGCTAAACACATCTTACCAATCCTGTTCTTGATTGTGCCATTTATCTGCTCAACCACACCAGAAGCCTCTGGCCTGTATGCACAATGTAGCTTTTGCTGTATGCCCAATGCTTCACAAATCAAACTCATGAGCTCATTATAGAAGTGTCCACCTCTATCAGACTCAATCGTTACTGGAAACCCGTACCTAGGAATCAACTCTCTTAACAGTAACTTTGCCACTGTTATTCCATCATTTCTCCTAGTCGGATAGGCCTCCACCCATCTTGAGAACAAACAGACTACCACTAGAACATACCTCAGTCTGTTCACTTGGGGCATTTCAATGAAATCTACCTGCATTCTCGTGAAAGGACCACCTTCTCTACCTATCGTTCCCAGACTCACCACTGTCTTTTTCCCAGTGTTAAATTGCTGGCAAATCAAACATCTTTGACAGATGCTCTCTGCAATTGTCCTGAATTTTGCATTGTACCAAGTCTGTTTAAAAGACCTGATCATCGCATCCCTTCCCAAATGTCCCTGGCCATGATACATCCTTGCCATTGTCGACAACATGGAATTAGGCATGACTGGTCTGCCATCTCTATAAACCCAAACATGGTCTGTTTCTCTTGGGGCACAACCTGCCTTGATCCAGTCTTTCTTTTCTTCCTTTCCTGCCTCATCCTGCAATTGTTTCACTTCATCCCACGTTTCTAGGACATTAGTAAACATCACAGAACAAAAAGACATTTCTCCTTCTCGTTCCCTATTAATCGAGTGATTGTTCTTAGCACAATATTGTGCAATGTCGTTAGCAAATCTGTTGCCAACAGTCACAAAATCATCTCCTTGTCCATGAGCAGCACATTTCACAACTGCTAATTCTTTAGGCAGCTGTATCGCCTCAAGCAATTTCCCAATCACTTCAGCATTCTTTATTGGAGTCCCACTTGACGTCAAGAAACCTCTCTGTAGCCAAAGTTGGCCAAAATCATGCACAACTCCAAATCCATACTGACTATCAGTCATCACAGTCACTCTCAGATCTTTCCCAATTTCACAAGCTTTCGTCAATGCCACCAATTCTGCAACTTGTGCAGATTTCACTCCTTTCAATGATGATGCTTCCATCACTTCTGAAACCTTGCACACTGCATATGCTGCACTCAGCACACCCTCATCATTCCTCAGGCATGATCCATCTACAAACTCACTCTCAAGTAAGGGAAGATCCCTTAGGTCTGGTCTCGGTTTTGTATAGTAATCCAGCACATCCAAACAATTGTGATCATCTTCTGTCTTCACACCCACATTTTCAATATCTGGCAACAATGTCGCTGGATTCACATTCACACATCTCTCCAGAGTCACATTTGATGCTCCCAGAATGACTTTCTCATATTTAGTCAGCCGACTATGTGACATGTACTGAGTTCTGCTTCTTGTCAAAAGAATTGCCACATTATGAGGTACGAATACCCTTACAGGATATCCCATTATGATTCCCTCACTCTGTTCCAGACTTCTGCATGTTGCAGCCACAGATTTCAGACAACCTGGTAAACCCACAGCTACAGGGTCAAGTGTCGATGAGAAGTACGCAATAGGCCTTCTCAGTAATCCATGCTTCTGGATTAACACTGAAAGTGCACATCCATTTCTCTCACTGCAGTACAATTCAAACTCTTTCTCATAGTCTGGCATACCCAAAGCAGGGGCTTCACACATTCTGCTCTTCAGCTCCTCAAATGCTGCCATTTGTTCTCCGTCTAGTTCCAATGGATCTGTCATCTCACTTTTTGTCAGCTTAATCAGTGGCTTTGCTATCAGCGAGAAATTAATTATCCACTGACGACAATAACCCACCATTCCCAGGAACATTCTCACTTCCCTCTGGGTCTTTGGGGCTTTCATTTCTCTGATAATTCTAATCCTGTCATCAGTCACTTTTCTCAGACCTTTTTCAATATTGTGTCCAAGATAATGCACCTCTTTCTTGCAAAATTGCAATTTAGCTGGAGATACCTTTAACCCTCCATCTGCCAGATGATTCAGTAAAGCTATGGTATCTACTTCACAAGCTTCACGTGTCTTTGATGCCACAAGTAGGTCATCAATATATTGCACTAGTACTGAATTTTCAGGCATAATCAATTCAATTTTTCAATTTTTCAATAACTGATTGAATATCGAAGGACTCTCCGTATACCCCTGTGGGATACGACACCATGCTAAAATACGCTGGCCAAACCTAAATGCAAAAATCGGCTGGCTGTCATGATGCAATGGAATTGAAAAGAAAGCATGACACAAATCAATCACTGTGTACCACTCAGCATCATGTGGAATCTGATACAAAATCACTGACGGATTTGGCACAATAGGACAACATGCCACCACAATTTGATTAACTTTTCTCAAATCCTGTACAATCCTAAACTTCCCATTAGGTTTCTTTAGCCCCATTATCGGTGAGTTACACGGGCTACTCAATAATTCTCTCAAAACTCCTTGCTGAATCATTTTCTCAATTATAGGAGTTATTCCTTCAATTATTTCTGGTGTCATTTTGTACTGAGGAATGTTAGGATAAGTAATTCCTTCTTTCACTGCAATTTTCACAGGATCTACGTTATTCATCAATCCCACATCCTCTCCAGTAAAATCCCAAACTGTCCTTTTCACTGTGTCTCTCAGCTCTTGAGGCAAATCCTCCGGATCAAACACAGCATATGCACCAATTAACTCACTCTCTCTATTTTCTAGAGTCATTCGGTACAAAACATCCTCATCTGGTGTTTCAAAAGCTATTCCATCCGGTGTACAAAAAATTGTACAGTTCATCTTACAAAGTAGATCCCTGCCTAACAGGTTCACTGGACTAGTGTCACAGACAATAAATCTGTGCATCTCTGAAAATTTCCCTATTTGTACTCTTACTGGTTCAGTAAGACGTGTCTTGATTTGTGTATTGGCTACACCAACTACTTGAATTGCTTCATCCGAGAGAGGAAGATTTTTAATATCTGTTGACCTGACAGTTGATCTTGTCGCACCTGTGTCTACTAAAAAAGTAACACCTTCTTCATTTATTTTCCCATCCACAAATGGTCCTGTCTGGTCTATTTCTAGAGTTGCACCAAGTATGCACTCTTCCTCCTCTCTTCGGCACCGTCAATAATCACCTTCAGACTCACTCCCTTCATTCTTTAACAAGTACTGCTGTACCTGGTTAGAACGCCTTGGTTTGTTTACCTGCTCATCATTGTAGAATCCCGAATCCTTATTATACTTTTGTGATCCTCTATTCTGCGGCAAGGGCGGTTTTGGCTCTTGACTCTGCTGTTTCACAACAGAAGGTTGTTGCTGCTGTCGATTATTCCCTTCGTTCTGCACCTGTTGATTTAAGGGTTTACTCTCATTATTCGCTAATGGTGGATTGGTACATTCAGATCTCCAATGTCCCAGTTGGCCACAGTTGTGACACGGGAACTTTTTCTTGGCTTCCTCAAGATTCCCCTTTCCTTTCCCTGCATATCTAGGTCTATTCCCTGGATTATTTCCTGCATTATTCGCCTGTTCCACTAACTGTGCTTCCTGTCTTTCCGCAACTTTCACTTGTGCCCACATTGCTTTCTCTTTCAGCTTTCTCTGTTTTGCTTCAATTTCATCACTGAAGTATTTTGCATGTCTCAAAATCTCATCTATTTTCTTACTCTGCCAGTCCACTGTATGCTCACGAATTCTCTCACTAATCTCAGGTCTCAGGCCATATACAAATCTGTATACAAAATGACTCAAATCCTTGTCACCCAGGTGTTCATCCCCACTGAATTGTTTAAAAGCCAGTATCAGCCTCTCATAAAAAGCATGAACCGATTCTTTTGCTTCCTGATGTATTCAATCTATTTTAACCCAGTCTGTCTCTTTTGGAGGTACTTTATTTTTCAGGTATACGATCACCTGCTCATACTTTCTCATTACCTCTGGATCTGGTGCTCCTGTTCTTTGATCTCTTGGATATTCCTCAGTAGGCCAACTTACAACTATTTTACACTCAGCCCACAAGTCTGCTGGAACAATTATATCAAACAGACTATTCAGGTCAATCCACAGCACTTTTGACAATTTCACAAACCTGTCTACCTGCCTATACCACTCGACGGGCTTTTCTCTCAGTCGAGGGAAATCATTCGTAAATGATAAAATATCCTGTCTGGTCCATGGAACATGTACATATCCTCCTCCAGGTATTTCTCTCATAGGATAAGCATCCACTGTTTTCTCTTTTTCTCTCACAGGAAATGCTGAATAAGTCCTATCTCCTGATTCTTCTCTTTTCTTGTACCACCTATCCTTCCACTTCTCAACATCACCCCATTTTCGCAATAAAGCGATCATCTCTTTAATCTGTCCTGTTCTACCAGCACCATTCAGATTTTCAATGTCTTTGTCTGTGAAATCCATCCTGTAAGACTTCTGCAAAGCTTTCACTTTATCAATGTCAACTCCATGCTTATTTGCTATTGCTCTTAATCTGTCATGTGTATTTTTAGCTCTCCAGGTGATATTTTTACACATAAACAACAGTTCACCATCATGATGATTTTTCAGAATTTCCGTAGGAACTGTCCCTGCAACAAGCTCTTCTAATTCTACACGTAACCTAGCCACATCAATTGCCTGTGAATCTTTATCCCTCTTTTGAAGAACTTTCATCCATTCATTCAAATCTTCAGCTGTTATTTCAGTAGATTTTCTCACTGGAACCACTTTCTTCTGCGGTTCTAAAATCGGCATCCTTGAACAACTAGCTTCACCAGCATCCAATCCTGAATTAGACTGTATCTCTAATCCTTCACTACATGTCTCATGTCTGGATTGTCTCAAATCATCATTTTCTGTCCTTTTTCCTGAATCTCCTGAAGGACCAGCCAAACTTGTCAATCTATTCCCAACATATGGAATCACCAAATTATTTTCACCCGTCCTCTGCTTATCAAAAACAGTCATAACCGGACCTATGGTTACAGGCACCGTAACAGCTTCTAGATTCTTTGTCAGCTCTCTAATCTTTTCAGTCAACTCTGATGTAGTTCTGGCTAATTCTCTCGTGTTTTCGCCACCGCTTCTATTCTCTCTTTCCCTGAAAGGATTACCACTTCTTAACTCAGGTGTCACATTTTCTGTCTCAATGATACGCAATGTATCTCTTATCGGAGAAACAACTGGTGTGCTCTCTTCTGGTTCTGGTCTATATGGAGGTGGTCTTTTGTAAATCATGTCATTCAAGACTTCATCCTCATACTCATTAACTCCATATCTTCTCACTTCTGCCTCAGGAACCCTTTCTGTACCCTTCTCTTCAATTGTTCTCATAGGGTATAATCCCTCTGACATACTAGCATCTCGCCATCTCTTCATTCGATCATGATGAGTTTCACGATCATGTCTCCTCCCAAACATGTACCTATAATTTCCCCCAGACCTCTGTTTTTCTCGCTCATGTACTTCCTCTTCCCATTCCACTAAAGCCTCAAACTGTGTCGGCCTTGGTCTTGGGTCAAGACATAACATCTTTTCCCGCAAATTTTTCAACACGGCCAGATTAAATGAACCATGTTCTGGAAATGCTAGAACACCATCCCCTTTAGTATACCTAACCCAATTCTCCAACCATATACAGGTATGATACCCATATCTCGCAGCCATGAAGGATGCAGGCGTTTTTGATGGAGGTAACAATTCACCTTCTCTCGTTTTAACATCTTTATCCTTGTCGAACCAATTTTTAATCTTTCTGAACAAAGATTTTTTCTTTTTCTCTTCTTGGTAATACATTTTAGCTTTTACCAAACTTTTCTAATCCCTTCCGTAATACAACTCAATAGTACGATGTTTTATCCAATAACAGCGCAACTCACACTAACGCACCAATCCTGGAGCGTCTACGTCACAAGAATACAAGGTGACTCTTTCCAATCCTTGCGCGGCTCACACCAACGCACCAATCTCAGCGCGAGCACTGTTCTGATCTAATATCCAATCAGAGCGCGGTCTGTTTGACGTCAGCAGTCGCTGCAGTCTCTCCTGCTCCTGTCTCCTATCAGTCGTCTACCCCTCCTTTACAAAACTTCTCAGTAGACTTCGTGTCAGATTCTACAAAATCTATTAGTTACAACATATAAACATCTCCATTGTCTGCTTCGCTAACCAAAAAATAGTAAAGAAAATTATTGTAACTTCCTCCCTTGGTATGTTCCACCCACCCCTCCCCTTTTCCCCACATTGGTACAGTCGTGGAATGTTGGTGTGAAGCCTACCTTAGAATGTTGGTGAGAGACCGGAGATGCTATGCTGTAACTGACAAGCTGAAGATGCGTCTATGGTTTTAACTAATAAAGAAGTAAACCATTCAACTACCTGCGTGAACCATTACTACATTTTGGCGACGAGTTACAAGGGATGCTGTGACAGGGACGGCGGCGCATTTTCCCCTGTAGCCTTTAAGCTTGCAGTTGGTGATGGTGAAGACACTACGGCATTTGAAGTAAGAGGACTGGTCTCGTCATCGGTGAAAAGTGAATTATCTGGCCAGCAGCTTTGAGGCAATTCAAGTCAGGAAAAAAAAAAAACATACTATAAGGGTGTCTAAGTGGTTCGGTACATAAAGAACTGAAGATTGCTCACCAGGAAAGGAGATTGACCTGACCCTTATGATAAGCGTATGAGGGGGACTTTCAGCTGGTACAACGGTGAGCCTATGGTGGATAATACTAAAACGTAATGACGGTGGTACCCGTGTGAGCGCAAGGCTTGGCGCTAAGTGGACTCCTGTCACACCTTTTCTGTGAAGTAAAGTCACCCTGTAGCAGATCTGAAGGAGAGCGTGTGTAAGCGACAGTAGACTGCAAGTATTTGAGACGGCCGACGACAGGGTCCACCATTCAAACAACGCACTATTATTACATCCCAGGCATATTAAGAGGAGGTGCATCGGGACTCAGCTGTTGGTAAAAGTTAAGGTTAGTGCTTCCGGAGAGGAAGAGTGGCTCTTACCTCGTCAGGAACGGCGTGCACATTTTTACCAGCGTGAGGCGGCTGTGATCCTTGGTGAGGCGTTTCCTGGCAGCTGTGGAGTCGTCGGCGGCTGTTCCCCGTGTGGTGTTTTCTGTCAGCAGCGTACATCCTTCCAAGAAGGAGGCGGCTACGAACATTTGTGAGGCGTTTCCTGGCAGCGGAGGAGGCGTCGTTCTTCGCGTAGCAGGCCAACCAGGAGACGGAGGATGTGATGATTCGTCGGTGGGGAACACAGTCAAAGAAACAGGACTGTCAATTCCCTGAGGTTGAATGTCTCTTATTTTTTTTTTTTTTTTTTTTTTTTTTTTCTTCTCATCTAGGGAAGAGTTGAGTAAGACTTCCGCTGATGTAAGCTAACAGTTCATTCTTGTGATTTTCTATAGCATAACTGAAGGAGTTTAGTTTACATAATTTTTTAAAAAAAATTATTACATTAGCGAGGTGCTCTTCCTGAGTATATTTAAGGATAAAGTGATGACAGTTCAATAAGAATGTATTGGGAGAGTTAAGTGTCACCTGGTGTTTAATACTACAGGCTTGCTTATAAGTCAGAGGTATTTTTATTTCTTAGGCCTTCATAGTGCATTCTGGGAAGCATGGCGGGAGCAGGAATGAGTCAGCCTCCTCCATTTTTGAATGAACTAGGTGAACCAGAAATCCCTTGGAAGAGATGGGAGGGAATTTTTAAATCATATTTGATTGCAATAGGAGGAGGAAACTTTTCAAACATACGTAAGCAGCATATTTTATTGCACAACTTGGGCATACAAGGGAGAAAAGTGTATGAGGATGTGACAGGGAGGTCGGCTGAGGATGATCCCTTGGAGGAAGAGGAAGGTGTGGATGTATATGAGTATACCTTGAGGAAGTTGGAGGCACACTTCAAAGTAAAAATAAATGTGGTCCTGGAGAGACACAAGTTTTTTAAGCGTAATCAAAAGAGAGAGGAGAAAGTGTCCTCATATGTGGCTGTGTTGAGGGGGATGGCGGCCACGTGTGAGTTTGGTGCACTCACTGACTCCCTTATAAGGGACCAATTGGTGAGATGCACAAATGACGAAAAAGTGCAAGAAGAGCTTCTCACTAGGAATCCAGATTTAGAGGAGGCCATTAACATAGCCAAGGGTTTAGAACACACTGCACAGTGTATGAGAGAGATGAAAATTGGTGGTGCAGTGAAAGACAAGGTGGAATGCAAGGAGGGAACCAACAGTGAGGCGGTGTGTATAGTGAATGAGAAAAAAAAGGATGAGTCAAACAAGAAAACGAGTACTTTACAATGTTATAGATGTGGCAGTCGCAACCATTTGGCGAATAATTGGAAGTGTCCCGCAAGAAGCATTGTTTGTAGAAAATGCAATAAGAAGGGGCATTATTCGAAAGTTTGTAATGTTTTTATGCCTAAAGTACACATGATTGAGCAGCATGAGGAAGGAGAGGTCAGTGATAGGAACTTCATTTTTCAAATAGATGAGGAGGACACGGAAAAAAGCACTGGGTATCCCAAGTGTGAGATCAAGTTAGGTGACGAATGTTTTGAAGTTTATGCGGATTCCTGTTCGCCTTTCACACTGGTGGATAGGAAAGTATTTGAGGAGAAATTTGCAAAACATAACATTATGATAGAGAAAGCTGACATTGCTCCGTTGGGGTACAACAAAGTGCCCATACCCTTAGAAGGCATGGTAAGAATGAGGATTTCTTTCAAAGACAGACACACGGTGGGGAAGGTGTATATTTCAAAAGAGGGGTCATGCTTGCTGGGATGGAAGCATCAGAAGGAGCTTGGCATAAAGCTTGATCCCAATAACAGTGAACAGGTCCTATTCATGGAAACCCCAGGGGCTGGAGCCACGCTAATTGAGGGTTACCCGGAGGTATTCAATGAGGAATTAGGATTACTTAAGAATTACATGCACAAAATTATACTAAAAGAGGGGGCAAAGCCAGTCATTCACAGAACAAGGTCAGTACCCTTATTGATGAGGGAACCATTAAAGTTGGAGCTAGAGAAGCTAGTGAGGCAAGGGGTGATACAAGAAATCGAGAGCTCAGCGTGGTTGGCACCCATCGTGATCACGACTAAGGATGGGGGAAAGAGTATTAGGCTCTGTGTTGATTTGAGAGCGCTCAATGGAAACATTGAGGTAGACAGACACCCTTTGCCAAGAATTAATTAGATGTTGAGCACCTTGCAAGGTGCAAAGGTGTTTAGTGTCCTTGACCTATCGTCAGCATACTATCAGGTGAAATTACACCCAGAGTCACAACCGCTGACGGCATTCACTACCCCTTTCGGCAACTACAAGTTCTTAAGAATGCCTTTTGGACTAGCCTCGGCAGCCTCAGCCTTCCAGAGAGCCATGCAGCATGTTCTCAAAGATTGCAAAAAAACAATGTGCTTCCAAGATGACATACTAATTTATGGCATGAGCGAAGAGGAACATAAGGTCAATGCAGAGAGGGTGTTGGAAAGGTTGAAAGAAGTAGGGTTTACCACTAAAGAGAGTAAGTGCAAGGTAGGGGTAACCTCTGTAGAGTATTTGGGGCACATAATCTCGGAAGAGGGAATCAAACCTAAACATAGCCTAGTAGAGGCGGTGATAAAAGCACCCACACCCACTAGCAAGGAAGAAGTGCTGTCATTCCTAGGCCTGGCGGAGTACATGGCAAAGTTCATAAGGAATTTTGCTATGATGGCTCAACCCCTAAGGGAAATGCTAAAGAAAAAATGTGATTTCACTTGGGGAAAAGAACAGGAAGAGGCAACAGAACATATAAAAGAAGCAATTTCCAAGGCACCATACATAGGCAATTTTGATGTCAATAAAGATACCATAATCACCACGGATGCCAGTTGCAAAGGGATTGGGGCAATGTTATCACAGAGTACGAAGGATGGTACAAATGTGGTTGCGTTTGCTTCAAGAACTCTGTCAGCAGCCGAATCTAATTACTCCACAATAGAGAAAGAGGCTTTGGCTGTGTACTGGGCGATCCGACACTTCAATTTCTACGTGTGGGGCATGCCGTTCTCTGTGCACACGGACCACAAACCCTTAGTGGGGTTATTTGGGAAAAAAGAATTGGAAAATCTTACTCCCCGTATTGCTAAATGGATACTGGGCTTACAAAGCTTCAATTTTAAAGTGGGTTATCTTCCTGGTCACCAAAACAAGGTGGCAGATTTTCTGTCTAGATCACCATTAGAGGATGGTGCGGAATCAGAGACAGGAAAAAAAAAAGTGTTGGAGATCAAGATACCTGCAGTGACTAAAGAAGTATGGGATGTGCATTCAGAACAGGATGCCAATCTGGTGGAAGTGAGAAGGAGGATTACTGAAGGGTGGCCCAATAGGTGCAAGGATTTGGCAGAAGACATCCAGCCGTACTGGAACGTACGCAATGACTTGTCTATAGAAGGGAAATTCGTTCTCAAGTCAGGGAAGATAGTACCCCCGGAGGGATTGAGATCAAAGATAATTGATCTCACCCATGAGGGGCACATGGGCAGGAGTATGTGTAAAGCACGCTTAAGAGCCGTTTACTGGTTCCCAGGGATGGACCAACTCATGGAGGACAAAGTGAAGGATTGCTATTCTTGCAGTGTCAGTGACAAATCCAGAAGCATAAGACACACACCGCTTATACCGGTGGAAGTCCCCATGGTCCCATGGGATAAACTAGGATTGGACATTACAGGGCCCATCAGGTCCGTTGGACCTCAGGACAGGTACCTACTAGTCTTAATTGACTATTACTCAAATTGGATAACGTGCAAGTTTGTGAACTCAATAAATACCAAGTCACTTATAGAGTTCATGAGCGAAATATTTTCGAGGGAAGGCATTCCTTCCACCTTGGTTACGGACAACGGGGTGCAGTTTGTGTCGGAGGAAATGAGGGAGTTCCTCAAAGACATGTCCATATCACATGTACGTACACCCCTATATTGTCCCAGAGCCAATGGGAAGGTGGAAAGGGCAAATAGGATGATGAAGGAGTGCATACAACTGGCTAAAAAGTCAGGGTTAGCTGTTGAGCCAGCTATTAGGGATATGCTATGGGCATATCACACAACACCCAGTCTCTCAACGGGACAGTCACCTTTTGAACTATTGAGGGGAAGGAAGGCAGGCACAAAGTTGTCCCCAAACTGGTTGGGTCCGAAGGAGAGGGTTTTGGTCAACTTGAGGGAATTCAAAGCCAGGACTGATACTCGGCAGAGGAAGTACCAGGAATGGTATAATAGGAGGTGGGGGACACAGGAGAAATCCCTCAGTCCAGAGCAAAGTGTGTACATCAGGAAACCCGAGATACAGTGTGGAAGTGGAGGCAAATACTACCCCCCGGGCAGAATAAAGGAGGTCAAAAGGAACGTGGTTATCATGGAGGATGGTAAGAAATGGAGTATGGACAGGGTGGCATTGGACGACAAAGGGGGTGTCCACAAAGAGGATGACAGAGGTCAAGGACAAGGTGCTGGGGTGGCAAAGACTCAAATCAGGAGAGGGTATCGCCAAAGGTACACTCCATGCTGGCACAAGGATTTTAGTATGAGAGACCAAAGTCAAGCAGGATGTTCTTATACTTAGGCACTCCACTCTTAGAGTACCTAGTTAGGGGTTCAGTTTTCGCCTACCTCTGTAGGCATGATCCCTTCCTTGTTTTTTCCATTGATGGTCTGTTAGGGAAGGAAGATGTGTTGTAACTTCCTCCCTTGGTATGTTCCACCCACCCCTCCCCTTTTCCCCACATTGGTACAGTCGTGGAATGTTGGTGTGAAGCCTACCTTAGAATGTTGGTGAGAGACCGGAGATGCTATGCTGTAACTGACAAGCTGAAGATGCGTCTATGGTTTTAACTAATAAAGAAGTAAACCATTCAACTACCTGCGTGAACCATTACTACAAAAATCTATTTCACAAGAATACCATTGACACAGTAGCACATCTCTCTACTCTGCCCTTCTAACATGCATTCATTAACTGTTTCCTCTAGGACTGCTCCAAAGAGTATTACAATTAACTAAATATATGAGCATTCACGCACATTCAAACAAGAAAATGTAGTACATACACACAGAATCCTGCTTTTCCCGAGAACAGCGAACAATCTGCCCCACTACAGAATTATAACATACGTTAACCAAGCAGTGTTTACCTCTGCCCATTACTCCTCCCGCGATAAGCTTTAACGGTGAACCTTACGGATCCCTGGGACTTAAGACCAGAGTTTCACAGATAACCTTCGCTACCATACACACTCCTTTTATACCAGAAATATTTCTAATAGAAACACACAACGATGTCACTATTTCCGAACCCAGACAATGTGACGCGCAACTTCAATTGTCACACGTTTTTCCTGCATACGTACAGGACCAACAATCCCGTCTTTCCCGAGAGCAGCATATACTTCCCTCTGCCCTACTACGGAACTGCTACCAGCTCCCAAATTCCAGAAGCACTACATAAAACTCAACATGACGACTTCAACATATAGTATTAGTACATATACCAACATCAATCAATAATCAATAAATCAAAAGCCAATGTACAAGCAATCTAATCAGATCAAGACAATCATCAATAACCATCAAATTCTGCTACCAGGAAATTGGTGCAGATTGGGGTGTACAAATTCTCCCTACTTTCACGGATAGAGTAAATTCACAGATACACGCACATACACTCATCATACGCTTGTTCCCATTTCACTAACATACACTCAGATTACTCCATTAGCACTGAACCTGTGGAAAGAAACCTTCTAAACACCCTGCATCTACACTTATGGTCGATAAGACCTAATTGACACTGTCTCGAGTCATGATTTAACCAATAATAATCAACAATAATCAAAATAGAGTACTCAATAATTGACAAGAAATAATAACCAACACTGTATTTAAAATTATGATTCTTTATCTAAAATTAATTCAAATGGAAAGGCAATCAAAATAAAATCATTATTCTCATAGTTACCTATTCTAGCTAAATGTCATAAATGGGTCATCAGGACAGGTCTCTCAATAGAAGTCTCTTAGGTCACCGTCCTCACGGCATCGATCCTCACCAACGCAAGTTCGGAAAGAAGTGGCCTCAGAATCCAAAATGCAACGAACAAACCCTCTCTAAGCTAACAATATTTATAATGAATTAAACAATAGAAGGCAACATAAAATGTTTTCGATATCCGCTGAACCGCTGAGCAAAGCGAGCAGGAAAGGATGTAGCATCGCTACATTTGGAAAATCTCCGCTCAGAAAAATCACAAAAATTAAAAGACGGAAGACGGAACTAAATCTTGAAATGTTTCTTTTCCATATTCATATTTCCTCGGAACCAGCATGATGATCATAATGTTCATTGAGGCTCCTTTGTCTTCCAAGGACATTTGGATGTCCGCCCAGAGCTGCTGTCCTCACGGAAAACTTTTAACCAGGCGAAGACTGTGGTCAGATGACTCTCGACCATGTTCAGCAAGGCCTTCTCATCAGAGTTCGACTACCCAAACGCAGGCTTTAAACGGTAGCCATTTTTTACAAGGCCAGAACGTATCATCTTAATTAAAAGAGACAAAAACAACGTTACCACAGCATAGTGATTAAACAGTGTTAACCCCACTAATACCCTTATGTGTATGTAATTATCTAGCCTTTGCAACACAAGAAAAGCATTAGTACATGACATTTAAAAAGCGTTTTCGTGCTTTAAAATAAACAGCACTCAGCAACATTTATTAATAAAACATGCACATTATTAATAAACGACACAAATGCTTCCCCACGTGTAGTTTTCTCTTGTTATTTCTTATTGGTTAATTAGAACATTTACACAAAACAAATAATTAGTAATTATGAATTAATAATTTTTAATTTCTTTCGACAATAGACAAACCAGAGCTTAAAAAAACCCAATAGATTTTCAACAGAAAACTCTGCTCCAGCAGTTACGTCACACAGACTCAAACGGACTCTTCCAAATGCAAATCTGTCCAGGGCGAAGTCGGGCTGTTACCAACAGGCACGTTTCGGTTTCAGGCGTGAGGAAAGCTATAGCTGCCGCAAGTAGTCACGCAGCATGCGTGATTCACACACAGTGGTCTTCAGCCACCCACCACGGAGCGGGCATTATTGCCTAGAAGCACTACGCTGGGCACAGCCCTGTCTACAAATGACCTAAAATAACATTACATAACTCCATCTGCCAAGAAGGCCAAGGTTCCGGAGCCCATTGTAGCTTATATACAGAGAGTGAGCAGCATTCCGAAGTGCATTGAAGTCGCTTTCAGAAGCATATAACCATTTAGTAACAAGCATTGGCATAGCCAATAGGTCTAAGTATTTAGTAATGCAGCACAATATCCTTGGTGCAACAACATCAGCTATTGCATGGCTAAACACTTATAAGGTCCCAAAGGCGAGTCCTATTGGCTATGCCAATGCTTGTTTACAATAAGGGTCACCTATGACATATAGATGACATAAATGGAAACGTTCTGGCACTAGAATATTGGGGGCACCCATGGCATATGCTGCATCCATGACAAAATACTGTCACTAGTACAATGGAGCTAATTGTTGACATATTGTGGCATTCATAGCACATTTTGAAAAAAAAATGTGATCTATTCCTAGGGAGCAATAGGTTTCATTAGCTTGGCACACCATGAAATTATTTGAAAATGTAATAAGTGCCATTTCAGAGCCTATGACATTTTAGCAAATTTTTTTGAAAATTGTGCTTTGAAATGCATTATATGACCACATTCTTTTCACAATTTTCTTGGGCGAGGAGGAACCTGTTAGTAGAATTCTGTTTTTTTGGCTTTGCTTGCTCACTGCTAGCAGTGGGCGGTAAATTCCACTCCGTGGGCAGAGTTCACAGAGTTTTTTGCCACTACGTGCTTCACTTGGAGCACAGAGCTTGAATAAAACTCCCCTCTTTTTTCAGTGCAGGCCATCAAAACAGTGGACATTTTGTCAAATGTGGGCTTCCCTCAACACCAGAGACCTCTTCAAGAACGCCCAGGCAAGTAAATGGCTAACATGCACCATCTCACCCCTCAGACTGGTGGGGCACTGAAGACGTAGCTCAGAAACCATATTAGGGGTTTTATCTGAGCAACTGCGCTAATGACGTGTGTTAAGCAGGCACTGCTGAAGAGCCTTCATCAAATGGGCGTGGTGAGAGGAGGGCTATCTTTTATCTGGGTCTTCGTCCTTTCAAAGACACTACAGACTTCCCAAAATGTTCAGCACAATGAACATTTTAATGATGCCATTATCTTTAGGGGTGTCCTAGAAATACTCCAACTGCTCGTGGAACTCAGCGGAATTTGGTGGAGTTTTTCGGCGACTCCGCGGAATTAAACAAGTGAAACTCCACAAGCTCCGCCCAGTCCTACTCACCTCAATGCAGGGTGCGATTTACTTCCCAGAAATTTTAAAGACCAAGGGGCATATTATCAAGACAGGCGATAAAATTACGCCGCTTTAGAGGCAGAAAACTGCCACTAAAACGGCGATAATGGGATTGATAATATGTTCTATGGAATTCCAATTGAAGCCCATGTTAGATGTCCTTCACATCTAACATGGGATTCAATTGGAATTCTGCCGTTTTGCATTTTTCTTCCGCTAAAGCGGCGATAATTTTATCGCCTGTCTTGATAATATGCCCCCAAATCAGCATAGGGGTCATCTAACACAGATGTTTGTGATGTGATCATGGAGGTCATTTGACATGAGTTCAAGGGTCATATGACATCAATTCCTGTGATGTCATTAAGGTAGAAGGGCATGTGATGTCACTTCCACTACCCCAGGCATTTTGAAGAATTGACTGCCATGACAAGAGCGTGTCTGCCTGACCCGCAAAGAACTGGACACTGTGTTTTCCTGTCATCCCAGTTTCTTGATGCAGTGTCCTGACATCGCTGCTGGGAGAAGCACCCCTGTCCAGTGAAAAAACCACCAGCGCATCATTGCCCATCTGCCCATGCCGTGCCAGTGGCTTTTGAACCTTCTTCCCCTGGGTGCTGCAGCGTAAGGAGCCTGCAAGGCCCAGAGTGCACTTGCCAGAGACAAGAGGGCGGCTCAGACTGCTGAACACCGCCGAGTCCAGCCCTGCCTGCATCGGAGGGTAAAAGCCTTGCAACAGCACTCTTTTCCGATGCCCGGCAGGGTGAAAACCTTGCAACAGTGCACTGTTGTGACGCCCGAGCGAGAGACCTACCAACATCAAAAGAGGCTAACCGGTAATCTGGTAAGACAACTTTAGGGTCCGGGTATTGGGGGGAAGACTGCCTGCCATTCTGGTTACCACGAGGCTGACCCCTAGACAAGAATGGCCATGGTGTGGGAGCGCAGGAGGTACTGCCTTAATTCCCTCAACAGGAGCGCACTCAAATTGGCAGCATTAAGTTAGGTGGGGTATTGCTGACAACTGCTCAATCAATCAATCAGGTGTCTTCTAAAGGGCAACTACTTACCTGTAAGGATCTCAAGGCACGGAGGGACTGCTGATCCGTTGTTTAATCATAGAGCCTGGTCTTGAGATCCTTCCTGAATTGAGGCAGTGAAAGTGATTGCCTATGGTAGAGAAGCAGGGTGTTCCAGGCTTTGGCTGCGAGGTAGGAGGAGGATCTTCCTTCCTGCTGTGATCTTGCGAATACGTGGGAAGCTGGCCAGGGCTAGTTGGGCGGAGTGGAGGTGGGTGCATGTAATGTGAGGCAGTGGTTGAGAACTCAGGCCCCGCATCGTGAAGGGCTTTGTAAGCGTGTGTGGGGAGCTTGAAGGTGATTCTTTTGTTGACTGGGAGCCAGTGGAGGTCTCTCAGGTAGTCGGTGATGTGGCTGCAGTGGGAAATGATGACGATAAGTCTGGCAGAGGTATTCTGAATGTTCTGCAATTTCTTGAGGAGTTTCTGGGTGATGCCGGCATAGAGTGCATTGCTGTAGTTGAGTCTGCTATTGATGAGTGTGTGGGTGACCATCTTTCTGGACTCGGTGGGGATCCACTTGTAGATCTTTCAGAGCAGGCATAGCGTATGGAAGCATGATGATGAGACAGCTTTGATCTGGCACTTCATGGTGGGCGAGGAGTCCAGGATGATGCAGAGATTTTTTGCAGGGTCTGTCGGCGTGGGTGGTTTCAAGTGGTGCGGCCCATCAGGAGTCGACCCAGGCAGAGCGGGTGGAGCCCAGGATGAGGACTTCGGTATTCCCTGAGTTGAGCTTGAGGCAGCTGTTCTTCATCTACGTGGCAATAGCCTTCATCCGGTTGTGGAAGTTGTTCTTGGCGACTGTGGGTTCATTGGTTAGGGAGAGAATCAGCCTGGTGTCATTGGCATAGGAGATGATGTTGAGTCCGTGGTTCCTGTTGATGGTTGTGAGCGGGGCCATGTAGATGTTGAAGAGAGTGGAGCTTATGGAGGAGCCCTGAGGCACTCCACAGCTTATCTCTGTGGGTTCAGAGTGGAACGGTTGTAGTCTGACTCTGTGTTTGACTGGTGAGGAAGGAGTGGATCCATTTCAGGGCTTTGTCACCGATGCCGGTGTTGTGAAGTCTTGTGCATAGGGTGCGGTGGGAAACAGTATTGAAGGTGGGCGAGAGGTCCAGCAGGATGTAGACATCATCAGTGGCAGCGAAGATTGTGGTCTCAGGGCTGAGGTTGCCAGATTAGTAGAGGTCCAGTATGTGGTTTGCTTCAATTAACTCAGAAAGTTGGGCATTGATGGCCTTCTCGATGACCTTGGCCGGGAAGGGGAACAGAGAGATGGTTCTGAAGTTCTTGAGATTGGTCGGGTCGGAAGAGGGTTTCTTCAACAAGGGGTTGATCTCTGCGTGTTTCCAGTCTTCCAGGAAGGTGGCAGTGAAGATGGAGCAGTTGAAGTTCTGTCAGAGCTCAGGGGCGATGGAGGTGTGGGCGCTGTTGAAGATGTGGCTTAGGCGGGCATCGGAGGGTGCTCCAGAGTGGATCCTCTTCATGATCTTGAGGGTTTGGTTGGCAGTGAGGGCAGTCCAGCTGAGCAGGGTCTGCTAGGGTCCGCTGTCGTTGGGTGTGGTGGTTGTGGGTTGAGTGAGAGGGTCTTGGGTATTGAGGCTGTCAAAGCTGTCGTATATCTTCTTAATCTTGGGGTGGAAGAAGGTGCCGAGGTTATTGCAGAGGTTTTGGGAGGGTGGGATGTCTGCTGTCTCTGTACTGGCTTTGGCAAATTCTTTGAGCATGGCAAAAATGTATTTGCTATTGATTGCATTGCATTGATCGTTTCTTGTAAGGAGGCTTTCTTTGTTGTTCTAATGAGGTGGTGATGTATGGTGACATCAGTTTTGAAGACTGAGTGGTCGTCTGGGGTAATGCTGCTCCTCCATTTCTTTTTGAGCCATCTACAGGTGTGTCTGGACTCATGTAGGGTGGGAGAGAACCAGTTGGCTTTCTTGGAGTGTCGCTTGCCTGGGGCTTTCTTTGGGGTAGCCAGTGTGTCGGCGTAGTTGGAGATCCACTCTGTGCTAATGCTGCTAGAGGGGATTACGGAAACCTTGTGGAATGGACTCCGATTCCCTCACTTTGAACGCGAGCGGTTCCAGTGTGCGACACTGTGCAAAACACAGTGGTTTCCTGGATTACCGTATTAACCTCGCTAGAAGTGAGCCCGACTTTTTATGTCCCCCTGAAATGGATGTTTCTAGACCTCCAAGCATTCTTATTTTGATCAAGTGCATATCATTGTATACAGACTGTATTTGTATTGTTTTGGCTTGTTTTATTGATATTAAACTGACCAATTTTTGTACATCCTTGGTGTGGAGGCTTTTTGTGGTGTTTTCAATATGTTACTATGTGTGTGTGTGTGTATGCACAAATACTTTACACATTGTCTCTGACCGCTCTGGCCAAACTACCAAGAGGGTGAGGAGGTGTTATCAGTGTGTAGCTCCCTTACCCTGACTAGAGTAGTGGGTTCTGCCTGGCTTAGGTGCATACCCTAGCCAACCAGAAAGCCCATTCGAACACCCTCAAATTTGTTTTTCACTACTGTGGTGTCTACCTCTCCTTTACATGTAATAAGTGCTAACTTTTGATTAGGAACAGGTAGAAATGTCATGTGTGGTCTCAAAAGAATTGCAATTTAAAAGGCTCTTTAATAATAAAGTTGGATTTTGAATCCACCATTCTAAAGGTGCCATTTTCAGAAAGTTAACAGGTAATGGTGCCTACAAGTGATTTGTTTTGTGATCAACTGTTTTTTTAGTGTGTCAATTATATCTCACAATAATATCACAAATTGATTATAACAGCTTTATTTCGATTATTCCAAATGGAATGAATTCAAAAGACCGGATATAACTCATATTTTTGTAACTATAGCAAAGCACATATGCAATTCAGGGTTCCTAACAAAAACAATTCTCATAAACATTGATAGCAGATATTCTCGTAAGTCAAACTTAACTAGTCATCAATGTAAAACAACCGATTTCCTCTAATGCCAAATCTGGAGTGTGTCCTACACATAGGATCTAGATCTCCTCAATTTAATTTTTTAACAGGTACTAAAAGGAAAAGTGAGTTAAGACGTTGGCATTTCGGTCTCTATGGTCATGGTGAGACATCTAGAATAATTGACACACTGAAACTCAGTTGATCACAAAACAAATCCCTTGTTGGCACCATTACCTGGTAACTTTAATTTCACAAGCTTATATTGGGTTGCCCATATTTGATCAATACTTTCAGAAAGTTGGCATTATCCTATCCTAACATTTAGTGCCTGCAGCTTATGTCCTGGGTCATATGAGTGTGAATAGAGTGGCAGTTGGCCTTTGTGTATTCCTCCCAGACGTAAGACAAAAGGGGACTAAGTGTTGGCAGGATGGGCCATCCTGCCGGTATTGTAGGGATGGAGCCGTTCCTTGCCCTATATTTTAACTGGGCTACCTCCAGCACACTCACAAAGAATGTGACAACATTCTTTTGTCACCCTAGACCTCTTGGAGCCTGGGCAGGGGAGGAAGAAAATTTCAAGAACCAGTTGTGGGGGAAGGCTAGAATTTTTTCCCTTTTCAAAGGCTGGCACCAAGTTAAATATCACACCCTCACATCAACTGTTCAGTTCCCTTCTGAACCTGCAGAGGACCTCCCTGAAGGACTATCTTGTACATCAAAGGACTGCCCTGCTGCTTGAGGCCTGCTTTATACCTCAGAGGACATCCCTGCTGCTACCGGAGGAGTGCCCAGCTGCTTGAAGCCTGCCATGTACCCTCAGAGGACTGCCCTGTGGCTTGTGGCCAGCTTTGATGCTTGATCATAGGACTACCTGAGTTAATCCAGTGGCTGGTTGGCTGAACTCCTGTTCTGAGCTACAGGGACAGAACAAGCTCCAACAACCTTGAAGCCACACCTGTACCCTGCCTGAGTGTGACTCCTGCCCTCCAGGTGGTGCCCCGCCAGTACTGGCCCCTTGTAAGTAGTGCAAAAGGTGCTCAAACAGCTAAAAAAATGGAAACTTGGGAATTGAATTTTCCACCAAAAAGTGCCCTGAGAACTGTCACCAGACCTGGATGCACCTGTCTGCTGATTCGCCACAGTAGCATCTCCGGTTGGCTTGAGTTTGTGGTAGCTCCCGATAGGCTCTTCTCAACAGCAGGAAATCCTCTTGGACGAGATATCCAGCCTTATGAAGCCCTCGTCGGTTACAGCCTGCAGCTTTGTCCCGCTGGAGATTTTAACTTCCAAAAAAGTGACAACATCCGTCCAGTGGCTCCCTGATGACAATGCCTCCTCCTCGGACACCACCATCTGCCTTGCACTGCTGAACTTTACCTTCACAGGAATTCTTCTTCAAAATTTCTTCTCAGTCTGAAGGTAGGATCAATCCCCCTCATGTACCTGAATCCCGCTCCATCACGGTCAGCCTAAACTATTGACTTTGCCCAAGTCTCACGCAATCAATCTTTTAGGCACTAGTTTTCACTAAAACGTTAAAAATGTATACCTCCATTACTGCTTATTGGGTTTCATTCATTTTGGTGTCATTACATTTGTTAAAACGTTCTCTGTTTTTCTAAATTGATGTGGGATTTTTCTTGTGTTGTGTTTTCACTTTATCACTGTTTGAGTGTTTCAAAAATACTTTATACATTGCCTCTAAGGTAAGCCTGACTACTTTTGTACCTGGCAAGGATTGTGGTTGTTGCTTTTGGAGGTTCTTCACCCCCCCCCCCCAATCAAAAACCCAATTTCCTATAATTTTTATTTTTTATTTTCATTTATTTATTTTAAGGGTTTTATATAGTGTTGGCCAGACACGGAGGTATCGGAGAGCTGTACAACCTTTTGTCATGTAGCAATCGAGTCCAAAGTAAAACAATATAAACACAATAGTAAACACATTGATTAGTGAACAAGTCTTGTTCAGGGAAGGGGGACAAAGGTAGCAGATGAATACAGAGGTAGAACAATAGTAAACAAGTTGCTTCGTGACAAATCCTGTTCCGGGGGAAAACAAAGATGCGAGTCAAGAGGTAGGTGGTGTAAAAGTCTTCATATCGACGTGACTATATTCTCCAATGTTAAAGCTTGACAAGGGGAAACCCGTAAGGTACGAAGGACCCAGGGTGCTAACTATTTTGAAAAACAACAGGTCCTTCAAGAACAATGCAACATGCGATAAATATAGACCAGAGTCGGCTCTATATCATTTATACAATGCCCAGCCGGGCATTGAAGTTTTAATGATCAATTAGAATTAATTTCTGACATAAAATTAGAATGTAGAGTGGGACACAGTCCTGTGTCCTTACAAACTAAACAGAAAGTGCAGACAATCAAACACAAAAAACATACATCAGGCTGAAGAATGAAGCTTATAGCCAGTACAAATACAAGGGCAAGCTTTCTTAAAGGTACAACAACATGCACAATTTTTAACAAGTGCGTTTAAGATGCATGTTTGTACATTGGGTCGACGACGTTTCGATCTATTCAACCAATACATAGATCATCATCAGGACTAGAAGGAGTAAAAAGCCTGAATTTACAATTCCTGTACAATTAGAAGGGGAAAAAATAAGAGAGAAAGGAAAGGTAAGTTAAAACCTAATAATACTGTGAGAAAAACTGTCAGTAACCATGCACTGCATGCCATACGTGAGAGACACATCTGGCGGCTGGTTGTTGAGGCGAAGTTAAGGTATGGCTGGTGAAGTGAACCGAATGAACGAATCTTGCACATACGCTCAAGGCTGAATTGGACAAGTGCAATGGACTGGGATGGTGCGTGGTGGAGTGTAGGTGAATCGCCAGAAGGTTAACGGTGAAGTGGTACATGAACACAATAGCGAAAGGGTCAAGAGGACGTGAAGACTAACGGTGAGCCGGTCGCGTCGTGACTGGGAACGAAGGAAAGGCGGAAAACTAACCCAAAAGGAACCGAATCGCTCCTAGAGTAGGTTGCACTGGAGTCCAAGTGAGGAGTTGCTTGCATGGGTCAGCCAGGATAATACCAGTGGTTCAGCTAACCCTAGGACGGAAAACAATTAGAACCCGAAAGGGTAACCAGGGAAGGGAAGGGCGGAGTGAAGGAATGTACGCTCACCAGTAGTACGATGCAACAGGTTGCGGGAATTTCAAAGAACGACCAACTTCCCAGCAAAACGGCCTGCGAATCCAAGGTCCGCCTGTGGAAAACCATACCGCGGGAGTTAAGGGTGAGGGGAGCAAGGTCGTCGAGAACGAGCACAGTAGCGCGCCAGTATGACACTTACCAGCATCCAGGGGAACGCACAATCGCCAGTTGGTAGTGACCGACTTGGCTGGAGGGTAAAAGAAGGATTCAGGAGTCACGTGATAACGGACCCGGGTCATGTGACAGGAAGTGCCGGCCGTGCTGGGACGTGATTGCGTGAGTGAATAGATGGCGGCCATGTTGGGTCAGTGTAACTTGAAGAAGGTGAATACGGAAACAGAGCGTGGATCAGTTAAAACAATACGACGATCAGTTAAACCAGTATCGTAATTTCAACAATTGTCAAAGACTGTGTCCCACTCTACATTCTAATTTTATGTCAGAAATTAATTCTAATTGATCATTAAAACTTCAATGCCCGGCTGGGCATTGTATAAATGATATAGAGCCGACTCTGGTCTATATTTATCGCATGTTGCATTGTTCTTGAAGGACCTGTTGTTTTTCAAAATAGTTAGCACCCTGGGTCCTTCGTACCTTACGGGTTTCCCCTTGTCAAGCTTTAATATAGTTAGCACAATCGCTGGATTGTAAGGGATGCTTCCCCTATTTCCCTCTAACTGAGTGGCCTGTCCCTGTTTTCCTTAATTCTTTTCTAACTTAAACCTGACTTTACACTTACTATGTCAGACCATGCACCCCTATATTCAGATGAATATATAAAGAAGATTTGCGAAGGTCCCTCCCTATTTACTGATACAACTGATAATACTGCTTGTCCAAATATTTCCCTATCAGAGCAACTAGAAAAATGTAAGAAGAAGCAGATCCGTCTCCAGCTTATGGTTCGTATGCTAACTGAATACCTTAAAGCCGATATCATTCCTGTGGGGCTCCAAGTGAGAAATATTCCTGGTATATTTACGGATAACCCTAAATACATTAACAACTTCAGTTATATTGGCACAACGTGTTCTAGACATTGGTTAGTCTTGGGTATTGATATTGCAACTGAAACACTAACAACACTCAATGAGGAATTGACTGAAATTGAGAAACAGATAAAAGACTCTAGTTCAGTTACTGAGGCCAAGAAATTAATTGAATCCGTTCAAAAATCTGTTGATGAATTCCACAGAATTGAACAAAACAAGAAGTCTCTCAAAGTCAAGAAGGATATCAAAGCATACTCAATTGAACGTACATACCCCTACCTTCAAAAAGACTTTTACACCAACAGGTCCTACTCAAACCCGCAGAACAACAGACCCTGGGGACGTTTTAACAAACGGAATACCCTTGTGGGCTTCTCAGATACCTCAGCAGAATCCTCCGATAACTCTGACCCAGGTGAGGGACCTAGCACTTCCTCCCGTAACCAGAATTTTTTAGGCAGAGGCCAGACAGAACCATCGAGACGAGGGCGAGTAAAACGGGCTCAGAGATGGTACAACCAACCTGGCGAACGTCAAACCAGACAGAAGTTTTACCAATGGTAAATTCCGCTACAACTGCAACCCCTCAATTGGCAACTATCCCCATTTTCAATCTTTCGACACACAACCTACTAGACACTGAATTATCTCTGCTTAGTAAAGGGCTTTCCTTTGTCCCCACTACGCATCCCAACTACCTTGACCTTCATGCTGAGTTACTTAGATTTTTCAGACGCCTTCGTCTGTATGCCTATTTTTTGAATAATGCCACACCTCAACCTACTGCATTTACACCATTCCGCCCCCCCTCAACCTTTTTTCCAACATCCAACATGGTACCGGTGGAAATTGTCACCTTTGAAAAAATGGTACTCAAAGACCTCAACGCTTTGAGAGACACCAAAAAGTTTATTCCATTTAACATAACCCTTCAAGAAAAGAAAGCTATTGAATCCTTAAAAAGTAACAACTCCCTTATCATTAAATCCGCAGATAAGGGTGGTGGCATTGTTTTACAAGAACTCACTGATTATAAAGCAGAGGTATTCCGCCAACTACACAACACTGAGCACTACTGTAGACTGCCTAGAGACCCCACAAATGAATTACAGGCTCTTATAGTTCAAATTACTACTGAAGGAAGAGATGAAGGTTTTCTTAGCTCAAAAGAATTCCAATTTCTCAATGCCAAATCACCCAGAACACCGGTAATCTACACTCTTCCTAAAATACATAAACACCTCACCTCTCCCCCTGGCCGCCCTATAGTCTCGGGTTGCGGCTCTATTTTAGAACCGCTAGGCCAGTATGTCAACTATTTTATAAAAGACTTCGTACCCCAGACTCAATGCTATATTCGAGACAGCATGGATATGATCAATTTAATAGAACACCTTCCATTTGATCCTTCTGAGCACCTCCTCTGTACCCTTGACGTGGAATCACTTTATACCAATATTCCACAGCCCTTTGCCCTCAGAGTTATTCAACAAACTCTTGACTCTAGACCGAGACTGCATGGAGTCCCCACGTTATTCATCATGAAATTACTTGAAATTTGCCTCACTAGGAATTTCTTCTGTTTTGATGACATATTTTTCCAACAGGTTAAGGGCACGTCGATGGGCGCTATTTTTGCCCCAAACTTGGCCATTTTATGCATGGACTGTATTGAAACTACCACTATTCTGTCACCCACTAATCCCTTTATATCAGGCGTCAAAGTATGGCGTCGATATATAGACGATGTCTTTCTCATCTGGCACAATAATACTGACTCACTGTCTAATTTCCAGCATTGGCTTAACAACAACTGTCTAGGCCTCAAGTTCACACTCTCCAGTGACTCCACATCCATTCCCTTCCTTGATTTGACCATATACCACTCTGAAGGTGAGCTCCTAACCAAACTCTACAGGAAGCCTACCGAACGAAATACTCTGCTCCGTTATGAGAGTAATCACCCCAGAGCCTTGAGGGACTCTCTACCATACTCACAATTTTTGCGCATTCGGCGTAATTGCTTTTCTAAAGAGAATTATTTCACCGAGGCCTCAGTCCTCTCTGAAAAACTTAAAACTAGAGGTTACCCCAAACGTCTTGTTCGCAACGCCCAGAAACGGGCTTGGTATTGCCCTAGGGAAACATTGCTCACACCCAACCCCAAAAAAGAAACCAAAAGAATTGTATGTGTCACCACCTTCTCTGTCATCTCAAACCAGGTGCGAAAATCTGTCCTTAAACACTGGCCTATACTGAATGCAGGCAGCCTTAATCTGGAGAAACCATTATTTGCCTTCCGCAAAAATCGCAATTTAAAAGACCACCTTGTGCGAGCAGCAATTCCCAAAAAAACACCTCCCACAACACTTAATTCATATTGGGGTCTCACACCACTGGTGGGGCATGCAAAATGTGGCAACTGTAATTTGTGTGATCTGACGTTAGAAGGCAAATCCTTTTCGTTCGGTGACATTGTCATTAATTCTAATGGTTTCTCGAATTGCAACACATGTAATGTGATTTATTTGATCCAGTGCCCATGCAAGAAAAACTATATTGGGCAGACTACCCAGAAGATTAAAACAAGGATTGGTCAACACCGCAGCAGGATTCGCTGTAATGTCCCTAATGCACCACTGGTAGAACATTTTAATCAGGCTAATCACCAGGACAATGAGATCAAATGGACTGTTCTGCGAATCATCAAGCTACCACCAAGAGGTGGTGATCTGGCACAAATGCTGAACAAAGAAGAACTGAAGCTTATCATTCAACTTGACACAATTCGCAATGGTTTAAACAGAAATGAAGATTGGCTCTCTCTTATTTAGACCCCTCTGCAAATTATGGGAATTCTGTATAACCCCTTGTTTTATGCCTTTGACAATTGTTGAAATTACGATACTGGTTTAACTGATCGTCGTATTGTTTTAACTGATCCACGCTCTGTTTCCGTATTCACCTTCTTCAAGTTACACTGACCCAACATGGCCGCCATCTATTCACTCACGCAATCACGTCCCAGCACGGCCGGCACTTCCTGTCACATGACCCGGGTCCGTTATCACGTGACTCCTGAATCCTTCTTTTACCCTCCAGCCAAGTCGGTCACTACCAACTGGCGATTGTGCGTTCCCCTGGATGCTGGTAAGTGTCATACTGGCGCGCTACTGTGCTCGTTCTCGACGACCTTGCTCCCCTCACCCTTAACTCCCGCGGTATGGTTTTCCACAGGCGGACCTTGGATTCGCAGGCCGTTTTGCTGGGAAGTTGGTCGTTCTTTGAAATTCCCGCAACCTGTTGCATCGTACTACTGGTGAGCGTACATTCCTTCACTCCGCCCTTCCCTTCCCTGGTTACCCTTTCGGGTTCTAATTGTTTTCCGTCCTAGGGTTAGCTGAACCACTGGTATTATCCTGGCTGACCCATGCAAGCAACTCCTCACTTGGACTCCAGTGCAACCTACTCTAGGAGCGATTCGGTTCCTTTTGGGTTAGTTTTCCGCCTTTCCTTCGTTCCCAGTCACGACGCGACCGGCTCACCGTTAGTCTTCACGTCCTCTTGACCCTTTCGCTATTGTGTTCATGTACCACTTCACCGTTAACCTTCTGGCGATTCACCTACACTCCACCACGCACCATCCCAGTCCATTGCACTTGTCCAATTCAGCCTTGAGCGTATGTGCAAGATTCGTTCATTCGGTTCACTTCACCAGCCATACCTTAACTTCGCCTCAACAACCAGCCGCCAGATGTGTCTCTCACGTATGGCATGCAGTGCATGGTTACTGACAGTTTTTCTCACAGTATTATTAGGTTTTAACTTACCTTTCCTTTCTCTCTTATTTTTTCCCCTTCTAATTGTACAGGAATTGTAAATTCAGGCTTTTTACTCCTTCTAGTCCTGATGATGATCTATGTATTGGTTGAATAGATCGAAACGTCGTCGACCCAATGTACAAACATGCATCTTAAACGCACTTGTTAAAAATTGTGCATGTTGTTGTACCTTTAAGAAAGCTTGCCCTTGTATTTGTACTGGCTATAAGCTTCATTCTTCAGCCTGATGTATGTTTTTTGTGTTTGATTGTCTGCACTTTCTGTTTAGTTTGTAAGGACACAGGACTGTGTCCCACTCTACATTCTAATTTTATGTCAGAAATTAATTCTAATTGATCATTAAAACTTCAATGCCCGGCTGGGCATTGTATAAATGATATAGAGCCGACTCTGGTCTATATTTATCGCATGTTGCATTGTTCTTGAAGGACCTGTTGTTTTTCAAAATATATTCTCCAATGGGCAAGATTCTGAGTTGGGCGGCAGCTATCCCTTCTGAAAAGATTAGTTGAGGTAGACGTCTTTGAGCTGGCTTTTAGATTTTTTGAAGGAGGGGTTGGTCCTGATATAGACTGGGATGGCATTCCAGATTTTGGGTGCATTACCTGAGAAGGAGCGTGGTAAAGTTTTTTGTTTTCGAGTTTTCGGAGGGATGAGAAGTAGAGTGTTAGCACTCCTGAGATTCCTTGTCTGACCAGCCTTGCTGAGTTTGGAGGCCATGTAGGCAGGTTTGTCCGTGTGCAGAGCTTTGAGTGTGAGACAAGCAGTTCTGAAGCTTGCACACATTTCGATTGGGAGCCCTTTTTAGCTCCCTGAGAGCGGGGGAGATGTGTTCGTATTTCTTTATTCCCGTGACCATCCTGGCTGCGGCATTTAGAGTTGATCAGAGGGGAGCTAAGTGAGATTTTGCAATGCATGTGAGGGTTGCATTCCCATAGACCAATCTGGACAGAACCAGGGATTGTGTGGCTTGTTTGAGGTCAGTGGGAGGGATGAAGGGTTTTATTTTGTTGAGTAGTTTTAAGTTGAGGAAAGCGCTCATTGCAGGTGTTCTTGATATGTTTGACCATGTCTAAGTTTGGGTCCAGAGTGATTCCTAGTGACTTTACGGAGTCGGCAGGGATGAGATTGCAGTTGAGAGCATCAATGGATTTTAGACATTCTGTGATTTGAGGGGTCTGCTCTTTGTTGGATATGAGTAGGATTTCCGCCTTGTCTTGGTTGAGTTTCAGGTGGTTGAGGGACAGCCAGTGTTGGATTTCATTTAGAGTGTCGTTTAGTCTCAGAATGTCACCAATGGAGGAGGTTTCTAGGTAGATCTGTGTATCGTCTGCATAGAGGTGGAAGGGGATAACCATCACTATAAAAGCTAAGAGATAGTGATGAACACAAAAATATCTATTGTCAATGACATTGTTAAAAAAAACATTTTCTTGCACAGCATTTTTTTCTTTAAAAAAAAAAAAGAAAGCAAACGTGGAAAAAGAAGTGCAGATTTGGTCTAGCTATCTTTTGTGTATAGTTGCATGAAGTATTTTATGCTCACTCTGTCCTAGTTGTCAAAAACAAACTTAGAATTTAAGGAGTTAAAGTAGGCCTCTTGGCAGCACTCTTATAGGTCTGTTCACTGACAGCATTTTGTAATATGTGAAGAAGTGCTACAATAGTACTATTTACATAGCAAAAAATGCTATTCGCTAACCTCTGTGCGAACACCTCTGCCTCTCTTATTTTTTGCATGTGTAAATCTTGGCCAACCTGGTGAGATCTCAACAAACATAGAAATACTTACTACCAAATGGGAGGAGTTGAGGAAAATATTAAGAAGGGGTGTAGGGGGAGTAAAGATGGGTTAAGGATGGAACATGCTAATACAAACACCAACCCACAAAATAGTAAAAACATTGCTATTCATAAATTATACTTCTGAAGATATTACAGCCGTAAAAGTCACACAGCAGTAGTAAATGTATTCCAGCCCAGCTTTGGAGTAAGTCTAGCACCACATATGGCCACTCACAGGTACTGCACAACACATGGAAACTTCACAGGTAATCGGAGATAGAAGGATAATGCAAAGAAAGGGAGGGAGGGAGGGAGGGATTGCTCTCCCATTTTTAGGTACAGATCAGGAAGACCCAACAGACAGGAGCCCCATTTATCCAGGATGCGTAAGACATGACATCATCAGCAATTGGAGCATAACCGTCTCTGTTCTGCACAGAGGTCTGAATCCAGGTATTATCAGAGACGACCTTATATCCAGTGAACTGTGGAAATATGGATTTTTATGGTCGGTTATGTCCCCTATCTTGGACCCCAACGGTTTCATGTATAAGTCACAAGTACATGTATGTTCCCTCCAGTTCCAGTTATGAAGACGCAAACACATGTGCGTCCACCGTCAACATGTCCTCTTTCAGATCCGCCATGAATGGGCCGGATATTCTATTCCTAAGTATGAAAGGCCACCGGCTTTATATGGTTCATTTATCCCATTTTACAGTCCAGGCGAGTAGGCCCTGATTCTGCCATTAAGCCTTTTCCTGCCTTCTGCCTCTGAAAGCTCCAGTCTGAGCTCGCATCTGTATCCATGAACTTTGTCCTACTCCCTGCGCGGCTAACGGTGCCTGACTCGGCCTGTCGACCTATCTGCCTGCCAAAAACTGTATTTCACCTTCAAGATTATCTGCTCTGCTCCGCTCCTCATCCAATGCATTCCTGTCTAGCAGTTTAAGTAAACATTCCTCTAGCTACCGTGTAAAAGGGCCCGGCTTCTCTGTCTTTATGCAAGTAATTCATAGCCCTGTTACCATGGAATATTCCTACCTCCTTGCATCTCATGTAGACACTTAGACGCTTGTACACGCACTAACAGTCAGTATAGTCAGTATAGAATGAGATTCTATCCTAAGAGACCTCTCTTTTTGGATAACACAGTTCTTTAAACATAGGATATTAGATATGATTTGGGATTAGGTTGACATAACCCCAGACTTTTGTCTCCACATGTAGAGCTAAATGTCAAGTCCCTCTCTCCCCCTAGTTGCACGTCAACTCACACGTCATGCTGCTGCGCGCGCATCTCTGCCAAGTATTTTTGCTGACATTGCGAAATTCTTTCATGGAACCACCCATTTATGACATCATATCTAATGACGTTCTTTAGTTACGCCTAGTTACACCCATTTTAGTTACGCATGTATGATTTTATCTCTGTTATCAACTGTTACGCCTCCTGCATCTGTTTCACTATAATGCCTCTTCTATAAATATGATTATCTGTCAATAAAGTATTGTCTTTCACTTCCTGAACCTTCGTGGTGACGGAATATGGAGTCCTCAATTCGAATTGATTTTGGAATAAAGCCCGTTCCGAACCTCTAATACCACGGATTCTGCCTCTTATTTTACTGAGCTATTATTATAGATTTTCCGCATCAAATTAAGTACCGGTAATTAAATTATTTACCACAGAACTGTGTAGGTTGGGTACTTTCACAACTTTTCAGTAGTTTATCAAGGAAAGGTAAGCCAATCATGAGTCAAAGGATATTTAGATCAGTAGGGTTAGCTGAGGGTTTTTTAAAGCAGGAGCGCTCTGCAACTTGTAAACAATCGTCTTCAAATAAGGGAAAATATGGGCAGCGAGATCTGGTGAGGGAGGTGGGATAGGTAGCTAAATGCTTGGAGAGTTTAATTTTAAGCTTAAATGTATTTATTGAGATTTTCAAAAGTGGAGAATCAAACAGAGGCATCACAAAAGGAACAATGTGGAAAGAAATACAATCCACAGCTGATCTCGTAGCGAAGAGAAACATGTCAACATCGTAAGATATGAAATACAAAAAGCACATGCACAGCAGCGAGTGGATTACATCATGAAAAGCTCTGTCCCTGCATGAAAACAAGAACAGTAACTATCCCACCCCATCCGATAAACTCTGTAACACATTGAACAAGACCCATTCCTTTATCGTCAGCATTGATAACTAAGCAGTTGGAGAAGTTGGTGGATTGTGCCAGAGGTCCGATAGGGGCAACACTTGTAGATATTTGGGCTGGGTAATCTCAATGAATTCTGACGAGAGCAGCTTTAGGAAGGGGCTCCAAATTTTCTGAAAGGAGGCAGTGGAATTATTCAGAGTAGCTGAGATATGTTCCATTCCTAGGATATACATTAACCTATGCAGCCATCCCGTGTGGGTAGGAGAGGTGGAGGATCCCCAATGGGACAGTATGTTTTGCAGCGCTGCCCCGAATGCCAGCCCCATTTGACGTCCCCTCATGGTCTTGAGTGAATATGTGATGGGATTAGGAAGGCCTAAAACAATGTAGACAGGAAGCCTCGGAATCTGTGTATCAAACAGTTCAACTACTGTGTCGAGGATCGTGGTCCAGTAGGAAGTCAACAGTGGACAATCTCACAGTATATGCAATAGTGTTCCCTCACTGTCACAGCCTCGCCAGCAGGTGAAACTCCGATGTGGGTAGCCTCTATGTAGACGCGCTGGCGTGAGGTACCAATAGGTGGCTATTTTCATGGCTGTTTCTATACTAGGTACATTCCGAGCTGTGTGTTTGGCCCTATAAAAATCCCTTCCCAGTCTTTCAGGGTGAGGTCGCCTCCCAGTTCTCTCCCCCACCTCAGTTGGCTTGGCGTGGCTTGTGAGCGTGGGTTGTGTCTGATCATATCGCACATTTCGGAGATCAGTCCCATATCAGTGAGTTTAGTGATTAGCCATTTCTCATACCTAGTCAGTCGGCGACCTCCCTGCTCCCTCATTCCCTGCTGGAGTACCCAGTGTCGCAATTGCAAATATCGCAGTCGCTCGGTTTCGGGAATCCCGTATTCCAGCTTCATCTCTGAGAATGATAGGATTCCCGAGAGGTCAAAGAGATGGCTCACAGAGCGACAGGAAGAATCCCCCCAAGCGGTGTATGTTTTGTCAGACCAACCAGGTGTGAATTTCGCTGTTCCCGAACAGGGGAGTCAAAGGAGACGGGAAGGTTGTAAGCTTCCTTGATGTCGCCACCCCATCCCGAACAGACATCCCCGATTTGGTGATTGGCGACCTCATCAGACTGCGTGGGCGTTGGGCTTTCTTCAAAAAAGGAACTTTCCAAAGAGGGATTCCCGCTAAAGCTCAGTGTTGAAAGAGCCATTGTTTTTCTGATTGTGGCCTAGCTTATTCCACTAGGTACCTCAACTGAGCTGCTTTATAGTAACTGAGTAGGTCGGGTATCCCCAGTCCCCCATGCTTGGGTCGCATATATCCCAAAGTTTTGCTCATTCGTGGTCCTGCCCCTGCCCATATGACCTGGTTAACGTCCCGCTGTAGCGAGGCGATCACCCCAGGGGGAGGCGCCGTCGGTAAGGTTTGGAACAGGAAGAGTGCTTTGGGAAAAAGGGACATTTTGACCACCACTATTCTTCCTAGCAGTAAAAGACGATGTTCTCTCCAGGCGCCCAGGTCTTGCTTTGCCCGTCATACTAACTTGGTGTAGTTCAATTGAGCCGCTTGGCACACTGATGCCACTAAGTCCAATCCCAAGTAGGGGATAGAATCCACTTTGTGGATTCTGGACAGCCAATCTTCCTTTGGGTTGAGTGGAAAAGACACTGGGTTTAAATTTAAGATGAGCGATTTACCCACATTGACTCAGAAGCCTGACACTCTTCCGAAAGTGTCCAGCTCCATGAGGAAGGCGGGAAGCGAGTCCCTCGGCTCCATCAGTGCCGCTATCACATCATCCACGTAGAGACTGATTGGGTGTGTTTCTCACCCAAAAGGAACCCCCCTGATGGTGAGATTATCTCTGACCCTCTGCGCCAAAGGCTCAATGTACAGTGTGAAGAGCAAGGGAGACAGCAGTCATCCCTGCCGGTTTCCCCTCTAAATAGCGAATGGTCACGAGGAGATGCCATTCACTCTAATAGATGCTGTAGGGCTATTGTAGCAGCAGCCAACCCACTCCCTAAACCTCTCCCCCAATCTGAACTTGGTCATTGTATGACCAAGGAAGCACCAATCCACCCGGTCAAACGCTTTTTCGGCGTCCACCATCAGCAAGAGCGCACCCATCTGCGTTTGGTGGTCCTTATCAATGAGGTGGAGTATCCTCTTGGTATTATCCCCACATTGGCGAGATTGAATAAACCCTGCCTGATCTGGCTCTATCAAGTTGAGCATATAGGGGCTCAGTCGTGTAGCAAGTATCCCCGTGAATATTTTAAAATCCACGTTGAGTAGAGAGATTGGGCGGTATGAGCTACATTGCTGCCTGTTTTTACCCAGCTTAGGCAGGACCACTATTGCCACCCCCAGCATCATCTCTGGGATCGGATTCTCACTCCTGAAGGAATTGAACAGCCTCGCCAGGAGCGACGCCAAGATGGCAAAAAGTTTTATAAAAGAGGGCAGGGAACCAGTCCAGGCCGGGAGACTTGAGCCCCATGAGGCGTGAGATCGCCGTGACTACTTCCTCGACCCGGATGGGAGCATCCAATGTTGCTGCCTGATCCCAGGTGAGTGTGTACATAGTGATAGATAGGAGGTTGTCTAAGAAATCTTGTTATGATGTGGCATCTGCTGCATATAAGTTTTCGTAAAATTCCCGGAAGGTATGGGGCTATCTCGTGATCCCCGTATATCTCCCCCTGTCCGCTTCCCCGTAGCGAGGACACCTGGGTCATTTGTCCCTGGGTCCTGAGCCTATTAGCCAGGAGGCAGCCCTTACGGTCACCGCCAACATAATAAGAGTGTTTCAGCCTTGCCGCCGCATACTGTACCCTGTCCAGGTCTACCCCAGCTAATTGTGCCCTGGCTACCTTGAGTTGCCTCCAAACCCTAGGCTCCCCAGTCTGACTATGGACTCTTTCAAGTTCTTGAACTTGAGCGGACAGGGATGCTCTCAGCTCCTTGCGCTCTCTGCTAAAGCTATTAGCTCCCCCATACCACAGTTTTCAATGCTTCCCATAGGGTCGTGGTTGCTATGGAGTGTCATTGAAGGCGAGATGGTCCTGGATACATTTAGTGAGTTGTTGCTTCACTATTTTTCTGTGAAGCATGTTTTCCTTAAGTCTCCAGCAGCCATCCTGCCGAGGGCCCAGTGTCAACAATATATTCGCTGTCAGTGCGTCATGGTCTGAGAGAGCGGCTGGTTCAATGCTCACTGTCTTAACTACCTTAGTGATCTCTCCCATGCCCAATAAATAATCTATACTTGCGTAGGATTTATGTGCATGAGAGAAAAAGGTGTATTGGGAGGAGGTTGGATGGACTTCTCTGCAAATGTCCACTAGACCCATCTCCTGCAGACATTTCTTCCCTTCCCTTGACATTTCACCCCTATGGGAGTAGGAGGCCTGTGATCTGTCTTTACTCGAGTCTATAACCAAATTTAGGTCCCCCCCTAGTAGAGTCATGCGGTTCTGGGAAGCCATTGCATCTGCTAAAGCTACTTTGAGAAAGCTCTCCTGCCCTGAGTTGGGGGCGTATATAGAGCCTATCACAATGGGTTTGGATCCAAATTGTATAGTATAGGCCAGCAGTCTCCCCTTTAACTCTGCCACTTTCTCTTTCACCACCCCCTTACAGCGATTAGATAAGAGTATAGCCATCCCTGCTTTCTTGTCCCCTGTGGAAGAGAAATATTGTTGAGGGAATGCTCTTGAGCGCATGCGGTGGCAGTCCTTAGCCAGTACGTGTGTCTCCTGTAGAAGACATATGTCAGCCTCTGCATGTTTCATAGGACAGGATTGCACTTCATTTAACAGGGTTATTGAGCCCTTAAATGTTAAGTGTAAGTATCTTCACTTCTTTAGTGACCATGACCGGTGATAGCAAATGGCGCTAGTGCAACCTCCAGAGTGTGCCCCCTCCCCTGTGTGACAACGCTCTCCCTCTTGCGAGTGAAGCAAGGTGGGTCAGTAAGCGGATGCGCAGGAAAAAGTACCATATAGGCCCAGGACCTCTTGCAAGGAAACCGAAAAGAAACCGGATGCCCTCCCTCCCTCCCTATCCCCAACAGGCAAACAGTAATTAACCCCCCCAACAGTCCAGGGGTCAGTCCCGAGAATGTCCCAGCCCCGCCCACCCTCAGCCTTCCTTTCCCTCCCTGACCCCAACCTTGAACCCCCCCTATTCCCATATCGTCCAGGGCTCACCGACCCAGCGCGTGAGTCCGTGGTAGTTCCAAAGAGTAAGGACATAGTGTGGCCATGCGTCCCGGTCCCCCTGCCCCCAACAGATGAATTCATCCCTAACCCAGCCTCTCATGTGCCACTTATCTGGTCCTCAATCGTTTAAAGAGTCACTATGGGGTGGTGACACCTTGGACAGCGTCTCCAGCACCACCTGCCTTTCCTGTGCCATAGCCGATGGAACGAGCACTGAAGCCGATGGATCTGGTTTCAGTGCTCGTTCCGTACTCCGCCTCCCTGTCACCTTCTGCCATCACTCCCTGGGGGGTTTACAGTGTTGGATCGCTCCATCCTCCGACTGTGGGTGCTTGATGCCCAATACTCGACAAGTGTCTTGCAGCGAGCGAAGCTGGTTCAATTTGCCCTGCCACTTAAAGATGAGCCGGAAGGGATGTCCCCACGAGTATGGCACCCCCTGGCTCCTAAGATGCGCTGTGGCAGAAGTCCTTTTGTTTCTGAAGGGTATTCAAGGCCAGGTCTTGATATAGGGCAAGTTGGTGTCCTGGTATGTGATAGGTTGTTAGTCCCTGGCCGCACGCAGTGTACGCTCTGTAAGTTGAAAGTCCGGCAGGTATGCCAGGATGTCTGGTGGGGGTGCCGGCGCACGTCTCTGGAGGCTCACTCGATGTGCCCTGTTGATTCGAATTTCGAAGTCTTCACCTCCCCTAACACACTCCTAAAGAGGCCCTGTAGGTTTTGTGTGATGTTCGACCCCTCCGCTTGAGATGACACCCCCTTAACGCAGATGTTATTCCGGCGTGAATGATTCTCCAAATCCTCTGTGTGCGATTGGAGATCGCTCTGTTGCTCCTTGAGCTGGAGGACCTCCTGTGTACTATTTCCTCATCTCTAGCTTGCTCCTGTCCTCGATGGAGGCCACCCTTTCGCCCACCGCACCTCTTTGATCTCTCTCACAATGTCTTCCTTTAATGTGTGGAAATCATCTTTCAGGGCGCTAAAGAGCATCGCCAGGAAGGCGCGGGTGACTGGGGCATCCCGGGGATCGCCGTCCGCGCCTATGTGTGTTAATGGAGAGGCTCACCCATCCCCACCGCCAGCCCTGTGTTCCACTACTGGGGGGCCTTCCAATGCTGTCCCTGCCTCACGGCGGTCTGCGGCGCCGACCCCGGGGCAGCCCGCCTGGCAATCAACTTCCAGGGCTCCCTGGCCTGCAGCAGGTTTGCCGACATATCTTGCAGGCTACCGCCGGCGTACCATGCACTGCACCTCTCTCCCCGCTCCCCGCTGCTACGTCAGCAGGCTCCGGAGGTCCTTCCGGGATCAGACTCCCCTCCGGCGAGGTTCCGCCCCTGCAGCTGTAGTGGCGGGCCCGTTCTCCCAGCTTACCGCAAGCCCGCTGCCATCTTCACTTGCCGACCCCCGTCCGACTCGTGGCTCTCCGACCTCATTAGGCGGCCCCCAGATCTGGGTTGGGGTGCCCTCAGGGTCATACAGGCCTGCGCTCCTATTCTCCCCTAAATTTGCTCGTTTATGAGGGGAAAAATCTCGCTATTATGGCTGGACTGGGCGCACGGGAGCAGGGAGACAATTGGAACACGTCTCACCTGTTCGCCATACTCAGAGAGAGTTTCATTTTAGAAGTAGTTCTGATTAAATCACACTGGGAGATCTCCTTTACCTGCCTCAGTGTGGGCATCAACTGCGCCCGTCATCTGCACCGCCTCCCAAGTGTGGCTGTTGGCTGATGGCTGAAGCTGGGGAGGGTTTAAAAGAGGACTGCATTGCTTGAACCGTAGATTTACTTTTTTCAAACCTAATGGTGATGGCATAGCAGAATCCCTTGTACTTCATCCCCCCTACAACCCTCATGCCCATCTGTGACCGCAGAATGATGAGGGGCACACTGACTTCACAAATCCCCACCAGAGTAAAAGAGCGAGGATGTGAGTGTTCTGCTCCTTCGTCCTGTGAGGTTTTCTCATGCCAAGATGCCTCCCAACACTTGAGGAAGGCATTATTTTGGGGAGGGGGTCAGCCGATCCAGGGGAAAACAAAATGGTGGACATGATTATTTGTTTTTTGGGGGCTTGGACCAATATCCCTAGTGGCATAATATTTATTTAAGTGCATGTTATCCCTTAAGGTTGCTATCACACCCCCAAGGAGAGTGCAATCTCGCCCCCGGGGGAATAGAAATTAGCAGCAAGGATTTTCTGTGTTTTGGGGGGTGGTTGGCCCTGGGACATGTACCAACCCTACCCCCTGGGGGAATAAATATTTATTTAAATGTATGTTTTCTCTTGGGAGGCGATTGTGCACCTAAGCAGGTCGTGACTGTGCAACCCAGGGCAAAATAAATGGCTCTTATCCTCTGGATCACTGCGAAGTGTGTAGACCTATATAATGGGCATGTTTTTAGTGTTTATTTTCCTAATATTACCTTTAACATTCCCTGCAGCAAGCACAAATGCATGCAATCTTCCATACCATGCTGAACCCCAACGCTGCTTGTCCAAATCAACACTGCTCCAATGTTAAAATATGTGATACTTTGTAGGTGACTCAGCGCAACAATTTTGCTCGCTGTGTTGCGTCACTTGCCCCATGAAGTACGTTGTGGCATTACGTATAGAGCAAATTGAAGTAATACTTTTTTGTCTTTTTTTAGTGTTCTTGGAGAAGTTCTTTTGAGGACTTCATAGGATTGCACCATTGATAAATGCTTTTTTGTCCTGTGGTGTATGATTGTGTGATGGGCCCTTCAATGATGGCTGTAGGAAACTGCATTACACAAAACAAATCCTGCACAAATTTAGTAAAGTAGAGTAAAATTTAATAAATTATTTGACCCCAAAATGACAAAACTGAAGATATCAATGAAACAGATAGAGCCTTGTCAGCTTCCCCAACCCAGGATGCACAGCAAACTAATGAACCATCAAATGAAGTTCAAACAATGTTTTCCCTTTTTTTCTATTTTATTCCAGGAGTAATTCATTGAAATCCATACTGTAAATATTTTTCTGTTTTATCTTAACAAGTTCAATGAGTGCCAATAAAGTAGAAGTGCAAAATTCATCATTCAAAGATCACACACATGCGCGAATGGAGCACGTTCCAGGGTGGCACGCTTCACGCTGCCTTAAGCATAATTAAATATTTTTAAGGACATTATATGTTGGTGTGCATTCTATTAAAACTGAAGATATGTAATTTGCTAAATGTATGGTAAGTATAGCTCCTAAAAGCACAAAGCGCCACTGGCAGTTAATTGGTCATAAAAGACTGGGTGAAAGTCACAAGTTTAGGCTGAACACGGTGGAGTACGGTCCAAATACAGATAACTGTTTAGTCTAGCTGAAAATGTTGTCTTCTAAATTCCAGCGGGAAGAGTTCAGTTGGTGGTGGAGTGGGTCTGCAGGAGCAGGGAGAGCATCACAGATAGTCGTTACTGTAGCGCGAGTAGCAGCTGGGCGTCATGGACGGTCATCGCTGAAGCATCAAGATCCTGTTGGGCATCACGGATGATCATCGCTGCAGAATCACGTTAGAGTCACCGCAGGCTGTCGATGCTGTAGCGTGAAGTGCAGATCTTGCGTTGCTGGTTGTCGCTGGGGGTCACTGTAGCACGAAGATTTGGGTTCACCGCAGCTTGGTGGTCAGTGCCGATGGCAAGATCTTCATGTGAACAAGCCTGTTTGTGGTCCGATGAGCCCAAAGCATCTCCTTTTCTTGAAGGAGTTCAACTGATGCAACCCAAAAGGTCCTTCTTGCAGCAGAGCAGAAGAGCAGTCATTCTAAGTCTTCCACAGGTCCAGAGGTGTACTGAAGAGTTGGGTCTGATGGTTCACTAATTATCCTTAGTGCCCGCTTTGAGGTAAGAGGAGTTTCATGAGGGTTCCACTCCTAGAGGTGCTTGGATTTTCCTGCTTCCCTGTCCTGGCCCCACACAAAAGACTAGTGTCAAACCTGTTCTGAGTGTGCTGAGGCAGAGGCTTTGTGATGTGCAAGTGTGGTAGGTGACAGCTCCGCCCCCCTATTGAGTGAGACATGGCCCATCCTGTCAATAGAAATTCCTGCTATGTCTCACTGTGTGGGAGCAATACACAAATAATAGATTGTCAGCTATACTTACTCATGTGACCCAGGATACAGGCCGCATGCACCAAATGGTTGGGTCAAGAAAATGCCAACTTTCCAAAAGAGGCATTTTTAGAATTGTGACTGAAAATCCAACTTTACCATTAAAGAGGGTTTTAAATTACAATCCTTTAGACACCAAACTTGATATTTCTACCACCTCCCATTTGAAAGTTATCACTTATTAAATGTAATAAGGTAACCCAATGTCATCCTTTGGGAGAGAAAAAATAATTTAAGAGTTTTCACTCCCAGGACATGTAAAAGTTAAATGTACATGTTCAACTTTTTAAATACCCTGCACCTTGTCCTATGGGCTGTTTAGTGCTTGCCCTACGGGTGACATAAATGTATTAAAAAGAAAGGTTAAGGCCTGGCAAAAGTTCTAGTTTGCAAGGTTGAAATGGCAATTTAAAACTTCACAGACAGGCTGCAATGGCAGGCCTGAGGCATGTTTTAACGGCTACTAAGGTGGGTGGCACAATCAGTGCTGTAGGCCCGCTAGCAGCATTTAATTTACAGGCCCTGAGCACATGCACAACCACTTTACTAGGATCTTTCAAGCAAATTAAATGTGCCAGCTGATTGTAAGCCAATTTTACCATGTTCATAGGATCGAGCACAAGCATTTTAGCTTTGATTAGCAGTGGTAAAGTGTGCATAAAAGTCAACAAAAGTGAGTTCAGAAAACGGGAGGGTGAAGGCAAACGTTTTCGGGAGGAACCTGCAGAGGGCAAAACCAAAAGTGGAGGAATGTTGATGTGAGTGTACTGCTGTGTTGGACTGGGCCAGTGGCTGGTGCTATGAAAGTAATTGTGTGTGGTGTGTGAAAGGCGTGTGAATGGACCATTTGGTGGTTGGTGACCTAGACAAGGTTTTACAGCTCATCTTCAATACACTTGAGTTCAATATTGTGATACTGTAGTTAGTATTTGTTAAAGCTAGCACTTATGAAGTTGCCAAAACTAACCTATGTAAGAATGTACTATTTCATGATCTGTTGCAATATACATATTGTCAACCATCCAATGACACCCGACTTCCCAGGTTGACATTATTGCGTGACCTCACAAGGGTTTTCCATTCAGAAGCCCTTGCAAAACTCCAATTTTGGCTAAAAGCACACATTTTCCCCATATTTCCATGCAAAAAAGTTCCAGACTTTGCAGGGATCCACAAAACGTCCTATTGCTTAGCATTCAGACATATCTCTAAATAACAATGGTACCCACTTGTGAAGAAATACCAAGAGTCTGGGACACAAAATGCCATATATCACTATTTGGCGAGATCATCGATTGGGAAACATGGGGGAATGCTAGCTGGGGGGAAGGTTTGTGGCTCCCCACTGATTCTAGAATGTAGAAAAACATGTGCATTTAGCAAACCTTGAGGTTTGCATGGCATTGTGCGTAAGAAAACATTGTGCAATCCACATAAGACCCACCACTCTGAACAACCTGGGTGTCTAGTTTTCAGAATTGTGCAGGTTTGGTACCTTTTCTTAGGTGCTGACTAAGCTAGGGCCCAAACCCTACAGATACCCAAAAAGCAAAAAAAAAAGTCTGTTTATATTGGAAAACATTGATGTGCCTATATTGCATTTTGGGCCCTTTCCTGTCGAAGGCATAAGGCCTACTCATACAGGTGAGGCACTGTTTTCCTTGGAGACTTGGGGGAATTCTGGGTGGTAGGAAACTTGGCTCCCCACAGATTGCAGAACATTCAGTAACAAAAATATGAAAAAAATATGTGTTTTTAGCCAAAGTTTCAGGTTTACAAGGGCTATGTGGTAAAAATTCAACACTGATGAGATCTTGAAATGGCTAGACGTATGCAGAGACTCTAAGCGTTACTTTCAACATAGCTACTGTACATTTACTTTTAAAGTTGTAAATATGAACCATGGCACAAGATGAAATTTATTAGTGATGTAGCACAAATAGATGACTAAATTCCACTTAAAAAGAAGGCTGATTTTTTTTTATTGTGTTTTTGGGTAGTGTTCTACATCAGGAAAATATTGTAGGACAATGGCCAAGTAGTGCATGTTAGACACATACATTTTCTAACTAGCATTCCAAATATGTCAGAGGTTTTGATCGGACAATTATAAAATATTACAAAAGTTTCAAAGTAACACATTTTTCAGAACAAATCAATCGACTTGGATGGGACAGGCAGCAAAATCAAAATGTGCATGGAACTCGCAATCTTTTGCCTTAGATCACCAAAGTAGATAGATTTTACAGAATAGTACAACAAAGCAACATAGACCTTGCTGGTTGAGCTGGCAGAAACGTTACATCAGAATACCGATTCAGACCTCAGACAGCATTGGTCACACAGGATGAGGACATGTCTCCACCTGAGTCATGAAATAACAGCCACAGCAGAAAGGGCATGCTGGGCCCAAAAGACATCAGCAGAAAATCGTTCAAACTCACTGTGAAGTATCACTCATATATCATCTTTAAATATCCATCCCTCATTTCAGGAAAATGGTAAATAACCACATCTTCAACCAACATCTTATCACAATGTAAACCCCGAGTTACTGGAGACCTTTGAAGGACTCCCTACTTAATCATCAACTTCACCAATAGACCCTGCTTCTCAATTACAGGCCTTTATCATGGAACCACATGGTTGGCAACTCCTGCTAACAGGGCATCCCTGCCCCCTGCTTGCAAGTCATCTCCCACCATGCTGGAGAGCCCCGCCTTCCTCCAATTTTACCCATACCCACCCTGCAGCCAACCTATGTACATCTATTACAACCTCCCCATCCTCCCTTCTATTTTTTAAATCAGATTGTCCCTTTTTTCCAAGAACAATACAGCCCTTTTTCAAAACTAATAAAATGCACAATAATATATAATAATCACTTGTAACCAATTGTTTGGCAAGGCTCCCTTTTTTGCAGGCTGCTCAGTTTTACTGCTTACACTCTCCATGCCCAAAAGTGACTGAAGTGCAGCCAGAAAAATATGCTAGTATATGCTCACCAGGAAATATTTTCTAACTAACTTCTCTTAAAGTCTGGTGCATTCTTTCTTCTTTTCTCTATTTCCCCTTTGTAGATAATTTTACAATGTGTAAATATCATGCAATCACAAAATGTATTTTGGAAATTAAATGTAATAAATAAGCCAGATTTAACATTACGCCAAGAAGTGCATCATCATGCCATGGATGCCCACAATATGCCAAGCACTAACACCAACATGCCAGAGTCAGCATCATATTGGGTGCACCACTGTGCAATGGATTCCCACAATATGCAAACATTTATACCATTGTGCCAGAAGTGGAAACAGATGTGCAATTAATACACAAAATATACTATGAATTATCACTATACTGCCATGACTTACATTTTGATGTTAGTGGGCACCATGGATACCATGATGGCAAACATTCCACAAAAGACACACTTCTACTAGGACCGTTTAGTATGTTGGGTTAATACACTATCATAGCACGGGTGTCACAATATCTCTGGAACTGCCCTTCTTCGATAGGCTATCATTATGACAGGGGTGTGTCCCATCAAGAAGGACTTAATTGTGGTGTAAAAGATGCCAGGAATGCCCATCATACGCCAAGGATTTCTATCAACATTATGTCAAGGATAAGTACTATCATGTCATGGATCTCCACTATATTCCAAGAACTACCATCATTAAATAAGAAAAAGTCCACAGTATGCAAGAGAATTGCGCCCAGGGCACATTTGAACAATACATGCCCACAATTGGAACGGAATTAGCACTGGTAATCTAATGACAGCATTATGTCAGGATGGGTAATATAATATGGATTGCGGTGTCTCCCAGACACCGCCACCATAATAACTGCTTTTCCGCCCGTTAGGCAATCGGGCCGATTGCCTACCGGCGGAAAACCGGCGGATGGGAGGAAATGTCGGGCGGATCGCAACCGCCATGCGGGCAGTGGCGATCCGCCCGACATACTAATGGGCCTCTATGAAATGAGCCCAAGAAGCAAACTTCCCAAGTGCATTCTACGGTTCAACCAGTATACTGTGACAAGTGTGTGGTGATGGTTTCCCAGTAAGAGACAAGGGAAATGCAGGCCCATAACATGTGTAACAGGCCCCCGCCTACCTGTCCGCACCTGGACCAGTGAGCATCAGTTGTCGTGAAGTATTTGTTAATCTTAGCTGGTGTGACGTGTGCTCTGCATATTATGAAATATTGTATTAATCAAAACCTGGTGTTTCTTGAAATACGAGTGGGTCCCTTGAGCAGTCCCGCTCTGTGCACTGTCTGAGTAGATCAGTTTCCCAGTGTTTTGTGAGTGATACCAGTGGGTGAGCTGCATGTGTCCTTAGCGTTTCCTTGAACCACTTTATGAGGGATCTTCCGGTACCTATTTTGTGCAGGTATTGAATAGTAAGGTGTGTTGTGGGCTCTTGGGCAATATCTCCCCACAAGGTTCGCAATGTCCGCATCAATGAGACATGGAATTGGACTCATGGCAGGCCACACTCCTTGATTACTGTGTCAAAGGGCATTAATTGTTTGTGTTGGTACATATCTCCCAATGTCTGCATTCCCGCACCCTCCCAGGTGCAGCGCTCTGTTGCGGTAATAGCGCAGTGTTTTCTGGGTGTGCCCTGTATCAGTAGGAAAGGCACATATTGGATGACATTTCTTGTGAGTCGCAAGCTGTGGTGGAAACAGCTGTAAGCGAATGCCAGCATCGATTGGACAGGTGCTGCTCCTTTTCTGCCAGCATGAAACAGGCTTATAATATATGGATGTGAATGCCCAGGTTGTTGTGTAGCGGTGTCTGTGAGGTTCAGCCCACTGATCCACCGGGCTACCAAATGTAATTGCGCTGCTAGGTAATAATGCTTCATGTTAGGTACAGCCAGTCCTCCCTAGTTTATCGGTAGGAAGAGCTTGACCAACTCTACTCTGCATCATATGCCGTGCCATATGCAGTGTAGCATATCGCGCTTGAACGCGTGGAAGACTGGGGGCTTGATATACAGGGGCAAATTAGGGAAAAGATAGAGGAGTCGCGGGAGAACCACCATCTTTAAAAGCGCAATTCGGCCCATGACAGCCAGGTGAAGTGTGTGCCAGTTTGCCATCTGTAACCTGACCGCATTAAAGGCTCACATGAGGTTCCCTTCTAGTAGATCCTCTCGCTGTTGGTAAATCCGGACTCCTAGATAGCGGAATGCTGATTGCTGCCATTGCACCGAGACTCCATTGACCATTAATGTTGGATCGGAGACAGTCTCAGTGAATGGGTATAGGCATGATTTCCCCTAATTCACTCACAATCCCGATAGGGAAACGAAGTCCGACAGCGTCTTCACTATTGCTTCACATGGCTCTCGTATATCTCTGAGGTATAGCAGCAGGTCATCGGCATACGGGGATATCCCGTGTATGCCATCTCCCAGGGGGATTTCCCATTATTCTCCCGCTTTGCGTAGGGACTTGGCCAGTGACTCTATGGCAATGGAAAACAGTAACAGGGAGAGCGGGAACCCCTGTCTGGTACCACGTCCAATGAAAATCGAGTTAGACACATAGGGGCCTGGCTTGACTTGTGCGGTAGGTTGGGTGTACAGTAATTTTATAAGACTCAGGAAATGAGCAACCAGTTAGTATCTATTTATTCGAGCCTGTCAAATGCTTTCTTCAGGCCGAACACCAGGCAACCTGAATGTAGCCAGCATTTCTTCCAGTAATGAGCTACTCAGAGGGAACGTCATAGTTTCAGTGATGTCCTGCAAGCCGGCATGAAATCATTTTGATCGGCGTGGACCAGCTGGGGTACCATAGGGACTAGTCTATTCGCCAAGGTTTTGGCCAATATCTTGTAGTCCATATTCAATAGTGCTAGCGGGCAGTAACAACCCAATATTTCAGGGTTCCTGTCTTGCTTGGGCAGTGAGACAAGTAAGGATTTGTGAAGTGTCCCTGGAATGATGGATGCCTCTTGTGAGCTATTATACAATGACAGTAGATGCGGGTCTAAGACTGTTGTGTATGCCTTGTAATATTCAGCCGGTAGTCTGTCCGGCCCTGGTGCCTTACCTGTTGCCAATGCTTGTATGGCAGCCTGGACCTCCAGGTGTGTTATTGATTCATCGAGTTCTGAGGATACCGCCAGTGTGGGTAGTGGGGACAAGAAGGCCTCCAACGATGTGGGCGCTAGATTAACAATTGATTTATATAATTTAGTGTACTGTCTAGTGAATTCTAGATGAATTTCATGCTCGGTAGTTAACAGGTGCCCAGACATGGAACGCAGCGAGAGGACTGGGTGATGAGCTTGTTCCTGCTTGATCAGCTACGATAGTAATCAACCCGCTCTGTCAGCTGTTGCATGGGTTTGTGCTGAGTGTGTGGCATAATTCAGGCATTGCAGCCTTTCCATGACTTCAGTGGGCTCTTGCCTCAGTTTATCTAGGATGTGCTGGTTGTTAGGGTTATATGCTGCATCTGATTGCAGTCTAAGGAGCGTATCTTCAATGCACTTAGCCGCATTGCCCTCTGACTACCGGATTGAAGGAACCCCTTTCTGTGCCTTTGTCTGTGAACCAGCCAGTGTTGAGACAGATTATTGAGTTGGAAATGTTGACTTACACAAATGTTGAGTTGGAAATATTGTGATTCAGAAATATCGACAGCATGAATATCGTGGTCAAGAATATCAAATTTAAGATGAGAAATATCGTTTTATCGAAATATAGAAGTCATTAATATTGTTTGCAAACCTATAGTTGTTAAAAATATCGATTTGTTCATTAGTGTTATGTATTTTAGTTTATATTTTAAATGTATTTGATGTATGTTTTTCTGTATAAGTATTGTTTATGTTTTTTAATATATGTGTTACATTTTTAGTAGTTATACATTTTGTTTTAATTAAATTTTGAATTTTTTAGTTCTGTAGCGGGTTGTGGGTTTATAGGAGAATGGGGTGGGAAGAAAATAGATTTTAATAAATTAATGATTATTTATTTAATTTAGATTTTATAGTGTTTATTGTGGGAAATAATTTATTTTTGATTAATTAATAATTCGTTGTTAATTTATATCAACTAATCGAATGAAAATTAATTATGGAAATTGTGTAATTAATTTTAGGTACGGGTTGTGGGGTTTATAGGGGTAAATGTTGGGAAATAATGTATGTTTAATTAATTAATAATTCGTTGTTAATTTATATAAACTAATTAATTGATAATTAATCATGGTAATTGTGTGATTTTATTTAAGTGTGGGTTGTGGGGTTTATGGGGTAAAAGGTAGGAAGTAATTTATGCTTACTTAATCAATAATTAGTTGTTACTTAATATAAATCAATTCATTGAAAATTAAATATGGAATTTGTGTAATTAATTTTAGATGTGAGTTGTGGGGTTTATAGGGGTAAAGGGTGGGAAGTAATTTATGTTTAATAATAAAAAATTAGTTAATCATTAATATTAATTCATGTATATACAATAAGGGTATTTGTTTATATTGTTTTGTGTGTGGGTTTTTTTGTTATAGGGGTACAGTGTAGGGAGTAAATAAATAACTTTATAATTAGTTGTTAAATACTATTAGTTTTTTTAATTGAAAATAAGTTTTAATTGTGTAATTAATTTTTTACAGTTTAATTTTAGCTGTAGGTTGTGGGGATTATATGGGTAAAGTGTGAGAAGTTAAATAATGTTTATGAGTTTTAAAATTAATAAAATTTCTTTAATTGGCAATTAATGATGTTAATTAAGGAAGTAAAATGTTTTATTTCGATGTGGGTTGTGAATTGTGTGGTGCTATAGGGCAGGAAATAAAAAAAGTACATTAATGGAATAGTTAATGTTTTTGTTACTAAATAATTTCTAATTAAAAATATTTATTTGTTTGGAAATTATTTTTATTCTATTTAATATAATATTTGTTGGTATTTGTCTTATGTCTTTAACATGGGATTTTAATTTTTAACATATTTATACATTTTTTAATTTATTTTGTTTTTTAAATATTTTTGTTGTTGTTAAAAGTTTGTTTGTTTTTAATTTTGAACTGACTGGAGTGAGAATTTTAATTGTTACTCCTCTGCAATCCAACACTTTACCTACTGTTGCACTCACTGGAGTGGGAATAGTAATTTTTACCCCTCTGCTATCCAACACTTTCCCTACTTTTACAATTATTGGAGTGGGAATAGTACATGTTATCCCACCACTATCCCACACTTTCAATGCTGTTGCACTCACTGGAGTGGGAATACTAATATTTACCCCTCCGCTATCCAACACTTTCCCTACTGTTGCACTCACTGGAGAGAGAATAGTAAGTGTACCCTTCTGCTATCCATCACTTTCCCTACTGTTGCACTCACTGGATTGGGAATAGTCATTTTTACCCCTCCGCTATCCAACACTTTCCCTCCTGTTGCACTCACTGGAGTGGGAAGTTTAAGCTTGAAGATTTTATATATATATATATATATATATATATATATATATATATATATATATATATATATATATATATATATATATATAAATATCACAGCTCCACACTCTCAATGGGTAGTCGTACCCAAAAACGAGACGCACTCGCGAGGGTGAGTTCTCTGTTATATTTCTGGAACTCGAGCAAACAGCAAAACAAATGCATTTCGGATAATGCCTTCCTCGGTGTTTATCTGGCGCACTCATAGCCACCATTTTTTAAATAATCTCATATGCTTGAACATAGATGTAGGATGAAAGAGTGATTTTACAAAGTTCCGCCATCTTAACCTGATGTGTTTGGCTGTTTCCCTCAATTACATTGTGAGAATGTGGCAGTCATGGTGTATACATTGAACATATACATCATTTGTTTATATATACAAACAAACAAGCAATATCTCACCCTAAATGGTCTTTGTATTTAATCAGAACAAAAAAGTTAAAAGCACAGTAAAATAAAATGTAAGCAATTATGCCCTGAATAGGCCAACTCGCCTGCACTTTAACCCCTTGACTGTCCAATACCTTGCTTGGGATGGGCTTTGTATGTAATCATGGCAAAAGAGCCATGGGACAATCGTGCCCTAAATAGGCTTAAGGAAAGCAGCTTTTATGTCCTACATAGTCCTGCATATGAATAAGATCGAAGGTGACAATAAAGAACTAAAATAATTGGAGTCTGCCGCAAGTTGTTCGGACTCTTCATTGGAGGGCCACACCACAGATGAGCTAAATTTGTTAAGGGACTGCTCCGATGAAGCATCAAGGTCTCTGCTGATTTGGCGGTCTCGCATCATTGCAGGTATTTGCAGAGGTTTGCATCTTTCCTGCAGCATCTTTTCCGGGTTGGGGACAGCACAGAGTTGCGTGGGTGATCTCTTTGTTGCTTGCGTTTCCTCTTATGACTTCCAGGAATGTCTGATGCAGTTTTGTTGCTGGTTTGAAGTCTGCTCTGTGATGAGTGGTGCTCCGCCAATTCCAGCCAGTCCCGGGCCTCCTCTGCCATGCTGAACAAATTAGTGGATCCATTCAGGTCAACAGAAAGGCGAGCCGGGAAGAGTAGAGAATAGTGAATGTCTAGTTCCCGCATGCGCCTTTTAACCACTAGAAATGTGCTTTTCTGCTTCTGCACTCCCAGGGCATAGTCTGGAAAGAAGAGAACTGATGTGTTATCCACTCTTACCTCTTCCAGCTTGCACACTTTGCGAAGCACTGTGTCACGGTTTTTTAAATTGAGAAGGTGGAAGTGGAAAAGTCAGGTCCCTGTGCCCGGCGGGGGCGACCCAAGGGCACCCTGTGGGCTCTCTCCACTGCGAAGAAAGTAGATAATAGGTCAGGAGGCAGCCGGTACTTCAACCACTGCTCTGTGTATGCCACTCCATCCTGGCCCTCTGTCCCCTCAGGCTGCGCCACAACCCGAATATTGTTGCAAGGGGAACGGCCCGCAGCATCATCCATTCTGGCCTCCAGAGTGTACATTTGCGCTGTAAGTCTGCATTTGTTATGGCCGAGTCGGGACCAAATGCCTGAGAGAGCTGCTCCTTTATGCTGTGCCCAAATCTGGTTAACTCCTCTGACAGCCCTAAGAAGGGCCAATTCTTCCTACTGAATGTCGGTCCCTCCCTAAACACAGATTTGAAAACGCAGACATGATTTTGTAGAGACAGATGTCTGCCCTCTTCTTGGTAGAAACATGGCTTCATGCGCAGTCCGCTCCAGATATTTTATACGCCATTCCCAAGGGCTTCGCAATAACCAGATTGGATAGACCTCTGGGGAAAGGAGGCGGGCTGGCGGGCTGCAGCCTTTTTGAAGTCCATATTAGTGGGGCCGAAGCAGCCTCCTTTTTTCTAATAATTTTAGGACGGTGCTCTCTCAATGGCCTGTTGATCTACAGGCCGCCGGGAGCAGCTGCCACATTAATTTCTGCACTGAAAGGGGGTTGGGAGCACAGTGGCTTACAGTCCCAGCACAGTTCTCCTTACTTCAAAATTAGCTGGAGTTTTTCACCAAAGTTGGTGCAGACATTGCTGTATATCTCTAGACTTGCATTTCTGGGTTGAGCCCTTCTTCAGTAGAGAGCAGCAGTATTAAAGAGCAAACAAAAATCATCTGGGGTTGCTGGAAATGCTGCCAAGTTCCTCTCAGGTCACAGTACTACTCATAGACACACAGGTGCATTTCCAAAGCTCGTCAGCTTGCTGGCTCAAGGGAGCCTTTTAAACAGAAAGGGGGCTGGGAGCACACTGCCTCACAGTCCCAGCACAGTTTGCCTCTTTGCATCCTGGTAAATGCAGTACACAGTTCAAACTTACTTCAAAATTAGCTGGAGTTTTTCACCAAAGTTGGTGCAGACTTTGCTGTATATCTCTAGACACGTGTTTCTGGGTTGAGTCCTTCGTCAGTAGAGAGCAGCAGTATTAGAGAGCAAAGAAAAATCATCTGCGGTTGCTGGAAATGCTGCCAAGTTCCTCTCAGGTCACAGTACCACTCACAGGCACACAGGTGCATCTCCAAAGGTCGTCAGCTTGCTGGCTCAAAGGAGCCTTTTAAACTGAAAGGGGGTTGGGAGCACACTGCCTCACAGTCCCAGCACAGTTTGCCCCTTTGCATCCTGGTAAATGCAGTACACATTTCATTTCTGCACTATTGGATACATTTCCGGCACTTGCCATTCAACATTCTAGGTTCGTAATTTTAGGGGATCTCAACCTTCACTTTGACGATCCTACCTCACACAATAGTGTAAAATGTAGATTTAATGGAGGACCTAAAGTCGCTCCAACTTCCACAGATGGTACAGGATCCCACTCACATCCGGGGGGCACATTCTTGACCCCATTTTTGCTAACCCGGAGGCAGTGAAAGTCGACACCCCGATTCCTATTGCCTGGTCTGATCACTATGTTATCCCCTTCCATATTCTGGATACCTATCATCCATCTAAACCCACCCAGACCCTCCATTTCAAAGCTCGAAACCGGACTAGGATCAGTCAAGAGACTCTTACTTCTGTCCTGAATCATAGTCCTCTCTGCCAAGAAAACTGCCCACAGGACGCCAACCAGCAAGTTTCAACATGGCTAGAGGGAACCTTAAAAATAGCACAGTGCAGAACACGAAATTCGTCATGGTCTAGAACCTCAGCAAGCTGGTTCACAGAGGACCTCGCACAAACTAAAAATGCATGCAAATGCTTAGAACTCAATTGGCGGAAGTATTACTGTCTCCAAGACAAAGAGACTTACTTACAGCTGCTAAATGAATACCACAAAAAGATTAGGGTGGCGTGGATGGCTTTTTACACACAAAAGATTTACGAGGCCAAGAATGCCCCACGGGAGATTTGAAAAGTGTAAAATCCCTTACCTCTCTTGATACCCTATCTGCATACCCCTAGCAGTAGCATCTGCAATAAGATTGCCCACTTCTTTGCGGATAAAATCTCCGTGATATACGCCTCCATCCCGGTGGCTGGGAACAACTCTGGCCTCCCCTCCCCGATGATGCTTTTAAGATTGTGGGCATCTCAGTGGAAAAACTAGACTCACGTGGCTAAAATCAAATCGGGCTCTCCAATAGACCAGGTGCCTCCAGCTATCTGGAAACTGGGGTTGCCCGCACTGGCACCCAGGCTATGTTCAGTGCTTAGCATGTTGTTTGAGGCTTGCCAACTTCTGGTGGAGTGGAAACATGCCATGGTGATCCCCCTTTTGAAAAAACCCTGGCTTGATCCCGCTAAACCAGAGAACTTCCACCACATTTCTCTCCTCCCTTTTGTGGCAAAACTGGCTGAAAGGCACATCAACTCACAATTGACAGAGTTTATCACAGAGAAGAACATCCTACATGAGACCCAATCAGGTTTTAGGCCACAGTATAGCACAGAATCAGCCCTGTATTTGGCCTCTGAGACACTACGTTGTGTTGCTGACGAATGGAAATCAGGGGCTCTCATCATGCTAGATCTTAGGGCAGCCTTCAATACAGTTTCACATACTGTGTTACTGGATCGACTGTGGACACAGGGGATTAGGGGTAGAGCCTTCGATTGGATAGCAGACTTCCTTCATATGCACTTGTTTCAAGTCATCCAGAAGCCATACACCTCAGACATTATCCTGTTGCAGAGGGGAGTACCTCAGGGGTCGGCACTGAGCCCAGCCCTTTTCAATCTTTACCTTCGCCCGTTGGCCGATGTTTTCCGGAGCCAGGGGTGAAGATGGTGTCATGTGCTGATGACACTCAGCTATTACACTCGCAAATGATGATGAGAGGGCCACAACCAATTTTAAACTATGCCTTGCGGATTTAGCGACATGGATGCAGGACAGCTATTTGAAGCTGAATGCAGAGAAAACTGAGGTGCTAATGGTGGGGAAACAACCCTCCATTTGGTCCTCGGCATTGTAGCCAGCTGATCTTGGCCCTACTCCGAGCCCAAAACCCAAAGTGAAAAACCTAGGTATCCTTTTTGATGCACAGCTATCTTTTAACAGTCAGATCCGGGCCACAGCGGGCATATACTTCGGTATGCTGCGACTGAAAAAGAAGCTCCTGAGGCTAATACCAACGGCACTACAAAAAACAGTAGTACAGGCCCAGCTGATGTCTGGGCTGGACTACTGCAATGTGCTCTATCTGGGCATATCCTTAGGGTGGCTAGCAGTGCTGCAGAGAGTACAAAACGCAGCAGTCCGGATGCTTCTGAAACGACTGAAAGGGTCCTCTATTCGCCATCGCTTGGTCGAACTTCACCTGCTCCCAGTTAAACACAGAATCACTTAAAAAGCCCTGTGTTTTACACATAGAATATTGCACTGGAGGGGTCCCAGCTATCTGTTCCCCCTGATCAATGCTCACACTCCATCCAGAACACTTAGATCGGGAGAAGAAGCGCTGGCAGAAATTACCAGAGTACAGCGTGCAAGACTGGGGGGCTGCTCATCTGCGCTGTGTGCAGCAACGCTCTGGAACTCTATGCCAATCAATCTAAGACGTGATAAGTCTAAGAAAAGATTCAGGCAAAACTTGAAGACCTGTTTTTTTCGGCAGAGCTATTAGGCCACTCATTTCGGACTCGCCACGGCCTGACTTTTTGCTTAGACACTCCTCTGTGTAACCGAGTGCTTTATAAATCCAAATTCTTTCATTCATTCATTCAAGTTCTAGCACTTTGATTGACGCAGCCTTAGTAGCTGGGAGGGTCTCCTCCATTTCCGTCTCCCTCTCGCAGACCCTATCTGCCAGCTTCTGGTGGTACGCATGGAGAGGTGTGAAGTCAGAGGTGATTTTGTCTATTTGCCCTACTAGGGACTTGTGAGTCTGTGCCAGGGAGACTCCTATCTTTTCCACTGCCTGGAGTACTATGTCCATCTTGGATTCCAGCGTGTGGGCTGTGGGAGACTCTGATGACACTTGGTCCTGCCCAGATTGCTTTGCACTGGTGGTTGGCATCGTGCCTACTGGCCACGGTCCTGTGCACTGTCTGCCCATCTTGGGACACCCCGGATGATGGTGTTGTCTCTTTGCCACTATAATGTGGGGCCAGTCCGGGTTACGCTTGAAGTATCCTTGCCTGGTTGTGCTTCACGAGGGGAGGCGCTTCCTGGTTTGTGATACCCTCTATGACACAAACAGGGCAGGGTCAGTACGACCGCACCTTCAGAGGACTGTCAGTCTTTCAAGAAGTCCACAGGCTGTGAGCCTTTGATCTGCACCTTATAAGTGTGCGGCGATGTATGTCAGTGGGGGATGCTAGTTATATACCCTCATGAATGATCATGGGCTGTGGGGCTGCACCCTGATGGGTTTCAACGGTCTTGCCATTTATTTCTTCATGGGGCCAGTGTAACCAGCAAACAGTCGGCCATTCACCCCCATGCTGGGGAGCCGGTTGTGTTTTCACAGTGCAAGTTCACAGGGGAGCTTTAAATGGTGGTATCAGAGCCGCTCAAGTGAACCGTGTTTGCAAGGGCAGGTAGTGCAACTGGGGTTCTTATGTGTTGCCTGCCCCTTCACTTCTCTCTTTCAGTCAATTGAACCGGGTCGCGTTGCGGTTACTGGGGGGAATTTCTCTAGTGCAACCTCACCTATATCCTGCCCTCAGATGGTATGGTGTATTCGTGTAGAGTTCAGGGTGAAGGGTGGGAGGAGTCGTCTGTGCTGCTCTCTCTGATCCCTTTCACTTTTGTGGGTGTGGGCCTGGACCCGAAACAGTCCTGGGGTGCCAGTGTTGTCACAGCCCCTCTGCCTCACCTAAGCAGCCCATGAGTCACAGGCCTCTGTGAAGATCCTCTGGAGCTACAGGAGCGCAGCCCGCATCCTCTGTGTTTCGGCGGCACCCTGATGGTGCAGTGAATCTGGGTTCAGCAGGGCTCCCAAGTCTCCACACCATTGTGTAGTGCACTCCTTTCTCCTTAAGAGTGGTGGAGTCTTCTGCCATGGGCCCTTGCAGTTTGCAAGACGCACCTTGCCTTTGCCCACTTGTGCTTGTGCAGACTACCAACGTTGTGGGTCTAGGCCAGACGAATCTGGTGTATCGCTGATCCACCCAGTGCAGGGAGTGGCATGCAGCTTTGGCTCGAGACTGCTCAGAGATGTGGAGATCGTCATGAGTCGTCCTGTGTGTTGGTAGCTGTGGGTATCTTGCTCTCTCAAGACTTGTCTCTGAGGGTGAACTGTGTGATTTTGCGCGATGCGGGGTTTGTCGCTCTGGTCTGCTGTGATCGGGCTCCTTACCGCTCTTGGCTCCGGATCACAGGTCAGACCCCACACCGCCTCTGTCGTGGGTCACTCGTTCAGCCTCTGTCGAGTCTGCCTTCACTTCTGTGTCTGCTCCTCTTTCCTCCCTTTGGCCGGGTGATGTCTTGGCAACCGGGTTTTGATGCTCGTCTCCGCTCACCACTTCGGGCGGCAAGCTCCCATGCCGGGCCACTGGATCTGCTTTCCGACATCTTACACTATGTGTGTTTAGATGAGGCCGAGGTCCGCAAGGCACACGGCCCAGAGGGACAGCCTCCCTAGGCACTGAAATACAGCTCTGCACTCAATGGTCTGTCGCACTGCATCAGGCCAGCGCCTGCTGAGCAGGGGGCTCGGTCAGGTGAGTGGATGGCGTCGTTAACTGGATTATTGAGGTGGATAATAGGGCCTAAGTGTAGAGCTGGATCAGAATGCAATCACCATCTTGGCTGGTTAGCCACGCCCCCACCATAGATGTCCTTATAAAATAAATAAAATTACAGCCACTAAGACAGAGCTCATGAAGGAGTAATATGTGTCAATAATTCTAATGATTATGCATTAGTTTGAATCAATACAACCTGGATCAATTGAAATATACAATATACAATATTAAATGATTTATGAATGAAGGCATACTCTGTGTTAAATGCAAGTAATAAAGAGTATCATCTGTACATGGGTGGTGGAGTTGTGAGTCATCACTCCCTTATCCAGGTTTTTATTAGCAGGTGTGTTCCATATAATGTGAGCCTTGTTGTAATATGTTTTAAAGAAATATGTAAATTAAAAAGTTTAAAAATAATTTTAAGTAAAACAATTTACAGAAGATTTTTTGTTTTAATTAAATTTGATAGATCAATATTTTCATTTATTTTCCTATTTTGCCTAGTGTTCTTTGTTGCCTTCATCGATTTCAGTGAGATAGTGTTGTATTATGTGTGATTGGCCATGTGTGATGCTTCACTTATTCCTAGGTTTTGGCTGGAATGCTTTGGAACTTGTTTTTCCCTTATTACAGCTGTACTAGAAATAGAAGAGTAGTTTGTGAATAGAAATTGTCTTACTATTCTTTTGGTCTGGGTTGTCAGCACAGCTGTCGCCAGACAATTATGTGAGCATCAATAGAGAAGGGCTCAAGCTGTGCCTACATATTGGGAACCAGGAGTACATGTTTTTTTTAGTTGAAAATGAGATTGTATTGATATAATATAAAATAGCCCAATATAATACAGAAATACAAGATAACATCTAAATATATAAACAGTTAAGGTAATACAGGGGAGAAGGGGAGGAATAAATGACATTCATTTATATCTAGTTTAACATAACCACTTATATGCTTATTAATTCCTAACAAGTATTATAAAGAAAGAAAGTCAAAACAAGATTAAATGACTTTGCTTTAAAATATATGTGTTGAACATATGTTCTATCTAATCTGTGGTTATAACAAACACCATACCACCAGGCTCAGTAAGAAATTGTGGAAGTATCTTTTAACGCACTGGTAATCTGTTGGAAAGCAACTGCAAGAAGTAACTCTATAATATGAAAGTTGTCTGAGTGAGAAACCCAGTCATCAGATACACTATCTAGAAATATATTAGCAAAAGTAAAGGGGATTTGTGTATGAAAAATGTTATTGGTTTGTCTCCAAACTTGGTTTGTCTCCAAACTTGTTTCCAAAAATTGTGAATATGAGGGCACACAAGTAACATATGTTTTAAGTCTGCTGGAGTCGTATTACAAGACCAACAAAAGGGAGAAAGAGTAGGATTTATTTTATGTAATGAAACAGGGATAAGCAAAAGTCTTTTGTAAACAAAAATAGTGTTTGAGTAGTGTTGGCAGCTCTAGAAGATTTCCAAATTTTATTCTAAACCCTATTCCAAGTAAGAATAGAAAGGGAAAGCTGGAGATCAGTTAACCAGGAAAGTTCCACCTCCGTTTTAATTTGAGTGACTGGAAAAGAGGTTAAATATTTGTACATTTGGGATGCAGATGGAGAAAGAGGCAAAACAGAAAAAAACATTAGGAGGTGAAGATGTAGAAAATTGAGTGTAGTTGAATAGATCAATGAAATTAAAGACTCATATTTAGACACATAAGAGGTAGGTAAACAAAAATGAGTTTAAGCGTCTATAAAAGTTATACATGCACTACCTTGATAACATTGATGAACCCAATGGAGCTCTTTAACATGCCAATCCTTCCAAAAAGTTATTTTATTATTAATTTTAAGATGCTTATTGTACCATATTGATGGTTGCAAAAATTGATCTTTAGGAGAGAGGTGATTTATAAGTAAAGGCTAAATGTTTTTGCAAGTATTATTAAAAATAGTAAGAGAAAGTGAGAAAAGTTTATGCGTAAATGATAGAAGGAGAAATGTTGAAGAAAAGATTTTTCAATAGTAGTCCATACCGGTAGCAATGAATCATCATCATCTTGTAGTAATAAAGCGGATTGTTTAAGAGAAAATGCTATATGATAGGTTTGAAAATCTTGGAAATTAACACCTCCCAAATGTTTAGGATGTTTGAGTTTATGTAAAGACATACAAGGTTTTTTGTTATTCCACAAACATTTAGATAATATAGAGTAAAGTATCATAAAATGAGAATTAACAATATTTATAGGGATATTAGAAACATAAAAAAGAATGATAGTAACCAGCATAATTTTTATCATATCAAGAAGGCCCCACCAGGATAAAAACATGGCATTCCATCTAGATGTGGGAGTTCTCAGAATTGTCTGTAATTCCTTCAAATGTAAGAACAAAGAATCCTTGATAGAAGACTTAAACCACAAACCCAGATATTAGATTTGATCTGAGTTCCAACGAAAACCAGAAGAAATATAGTCTGCAGAAAAAACATAATTTGTTCAGTTGGAGAATCTCGCATTTGTCAACATTTAAATTTTAACCAGGCACAGTTGCAAATAAATCTGCTTCAGATAGGAAAGCTGGTAAGGAGGTCTGGGGGTGTGATAAAAGAGAAAACTATCATCTGCATATACAGAAAGTTTTAATTGGTTGATACCATATTTAAAACCTGTAATCTGAGAATTCGAATGAATTCTAATCTAGAAGGGTTCAAGAGCAAGTAAAAAACAGAAGGGGAGAAAGAGGACACCGATGTCTTACCCCACGATACAAATAAAAAGTTGGTGAGATAAGACCATTAGATAAGATGGAGGAAACCTGGGAAGAGTATAATAAAGAGATATCATTTATAAACCTATGATCAAAACCCAACCGGGATAATGTAAAAAAAATAAATGGCCACCCACCCGATCAAAGGCTTTCTAAGCGTCCAAAGAAATGGCTGCTAAAGAGTCCTTGCAGGATTTAGCCTTAGTAAGGACATTAAAGAAAAGTCTAGTGTTGTCTGAGACATGTCTACCTTTAATGAACCCACCTTGTTCTCGCCCAATTAGCAGAGGCAAAAAGGATTCTAGGACGAAAAGCTAAAATTATTGCAAAAATCTTCTAATCTAAATTAAGTAAAGAAATGCGTCTAATTTTTACACAAAGTTTGATCTTTACCATCTCAGGGAAGAAGACATATCAAAGCTTCTTGAAAAGAGCCACTGGATTTTTTAGAAGAGATAAAGGGGCCGATTCCGATCCTGGAAAAAAAGCTGTACAAATCGTGGTATGGAGCGTTTTCCCCATACAACTCGTACTTTTAAGGATTCCCCTACAACCTAGGAAGTACGATCCGTACAAATAGACGCTCTCCATACAAATTGTAAAAAAGACCATACAACTCGTATATAAAAGCGATTCCGATTCGGATTGCCCTGTACGCGACGTTCACATGTATTCCCGGCAGCAGTTTACAACCCGTCAAGTACGATTCGTACAAACGGCACTCCGCACGGCTCTTTTTTTACAGGAGCCAAAAAGTGCCGGGAAAACATTGTACGCCCCGAAAACAGTACGAGACGGACCCCCCATGTATGCGTCGTACACCCCATGAATTCAGGGGTATGGTGCGTATGTACGGTGCGTACCGATGACACGGAAAGTGGGGTACGGTGCGTATATACGCGCTGAAGGGGTACTGGTCGTGTACGCACCGTACAAGCACCGTACCCCAAAATTGCGTATATACGGTGCGTACATGCGCGATGTTGGGGTAGGCTCCATATACACGCCTCGCATGTGGGGGGACCCCTGTATGCCTCATACCCCTATAAGACCCGTACCCCGGTACGAGTCGTACCCCCAGAACGAGTCATACCAGGGTACGAGGCGTATCAGGGTTCGCTTCGTAGCCCGGTACGTGTCGTGCCCCATATACAGCCCATTTTCCATACAAATCGCATGCTGACAACCCGGTACGAATCGTACTTGATGGGTTGTACAGCCTTTTTACAAATTGTATGGTCTTTTTTACAAGTCCATGTCGTACAGCTTTTCCCGATACGATTTGTAAGGATCGGGCCGATCTGTATGTATTTTTCCCGTACGAATCGTACTACACGGATTGGAAGGGACTTTTACGATTTGTATGGAAAAAAATACGGATCCGATTTGTATGTAAAATAAAAGTCCAGGATCAGAATCGGCCCCAAAGAAGTGAAATAATTGATATAGCTTAGGAATGAGAATCCAAGAGAAATGAGAATAAAATTAAATCGTGGATCCGTCAGGCCCTGGGGCTTTACCACGCTTAATAGTACGAATAGCAGTAAGGATATCAAGCGCTGGAATCTCATCATCTAATACCAAAAAATCTAGATTAGAAGAAGAAGGTGGTTTAATAGAAGATAAGTACTGATGTATCTCTCCCTGAAGTACACAGGATTCAGGAGTGTGAAGAGATTGCAAAAAATGAGTCAATTCTGATACGTTTTCTTCATTTTTATGAACCATGCGTTTAGTACAAGTAAGAATAAATTTAAGATAATTAGCTAAAGGTTTCCCTGCCTTATTTTGACCTCCATTGTATGTAGCCAAAGATTAGCGTAAAAATGAATTAGCATTTTCTGTAGATATTTTATTAAGTTTGAATTTGGATTTGACAAGTTCATCTAGACAGGATTTAGAATTTGTGTGAAAAAAGGAATGTTCTAATTGTTTAATACGTGCCGTAAGTGATTGTAAATTATGCATGGAAGATTTCTTTCTCTGATATACAAAAGAAATATTAAATTCTCTGGAGGCTGCTTTAAATGCATTCCAAATGATCTGTGGAGACATGGATGGATTTTCATTTTCAAGAAAGAAAGTGGTGGTAAAAACATCAAACTGCTGGGTAAAGTTGGAGTCTAAAAGAAAAGAATTATTGTACCTTGGGTAGGTGGAAAAAGATCTAAATCTAAAGTAACAGGAGCATGATCAGAAATTAATATAGAACCAATATCAGAGTGGGTAATATGTTGTGCGAGTGCTTTAGAAATAAACAGATAATCTATACCAGATTGAGATGAGTGTACAGGGGAAAAGAAAGTGTATTATAAAAGTGTAGGATTACATAATTTCCAAGCGTCCACTAGTGACCGTTGTTGAATAGTAGATAAAAACTGCGATTGCATAGGAGAGGAAATAAATTTAGACTTAGAATTACAGTCAATAATAGGGTCCATAACCATAATACAATCCCCACCAACTAATAAATATTCATCTTGAAAAGACATCAATTTAGATAATATTGTAGGCCAGAAAGTAGCGTCTTGGGCAGTACGTGCCTAAAGATTAAAAAGAGTCAAGGGAATATTGTTAACTATCAATGAAACAGAAACCCACCTACCCACATCATCAGCATCTTGCATTAGAATCTGTAAGTCAAGACACTTGTGACATAAAATCACTACTCCATTACGATTCCCCGTACCTGGAGAGGCAAAAACATGACCAACCCATTGTCTTTTAAGTTTAGAAATCTCCTTATCTAAAACATGGATTTCCTGTTGTAAGGCTATATCACATTTTAAATTAGATAAGTTAGTTAGAACCCTTGGACGTTTTATAGGGGAACCCAAACCCTTAACCTTCCATGAAATAACCTTTAGAGACATTTATGACAATTGAAATGACATAAGCATTAAATGGCAGTAATTATAATAGCTAAAAGTAACAACATATGTAAGTAATGATACTTGACTTAGGATTTGCAGAGCTGTACCAGCAAAATTGAACAGCAAGGAATGAGAAATAAGTAGTTATGTAATGGAAAGAAATTACAAATGAGAGTAGAAGTACAAATGAAGGGGAGAAGGGGAGAAAGAAAAGAAAGGACAGGGAAAAGGAAAAATCTCTAGTGAAAGAAAAAGAGTATCTGAAAAAAGACAAAAAAGTTGAAACAAGGAAGGAGAAACATGTACAACGCGGAAATAAATGAATCATAAATTCTGAAAACCAAATAAACCGAATACGAAAAACATGAACAAGATCAGGGTGGAGAAAAGCCACATATGGAAGGTGACACAACTAACTAGGCAACTCAGGGCGGACCGGGGATGGAGGGCACCATCCAAAGCAGACCGGGAATAACAGAGACCATGTATGAAAGAAACTGCACATAACAAAAAGTGAAAAAACATGAAAGGTAAATGTCACCTAAGGAAGCCAACATTAAAACTGAAAGAGAACTAGCAACAATCGCTGGGACACAAAGCATATTCAATAATTAACATTACTAATTCAAACACTAGAAAGCCTGGATACGTCCATGTCTTCTTCTCTGCACTGGTCCAGAAAGCAGGATCCTCGTAGTTCATGGTTCTATTTTTATAAGTAACTTTGAAAAGACATGGATGGAAGAGGCCACATCTGGCATTTAGATTACGAAGTGCTGGCCTCCTATCCAGAAATGTTGTTCTTCTATTCTTCTATCCGCTGTTTCCTTAGTATAGTCTTGAGCGAAGAAGAGAGTAGAGACTTGCCAAGAGATACGACCTTTGAGATTGGCTGCTTGCAAAACCTTCTATATTCCAAAAAGTATATAATGACACCTCTGGGTTTGACTGAAGGCGTCGCCATATTTGTACTATGGCCCAAACGATGTGCCTTTGATTGTTCAAGCCAGGGGAACTAGAAATATAAAGACCTCATGGAAGGAATAATTTAAAGAATGAAATGGGGTCTGAGCCTTCCAATACTCCCGCCAAACCATATATGCACAAATTATTATGCCTGTTACTGTTTTCAAGATTTTCCACTTGCTTTTTGAGTAATATCATTTCTGATTTTATAGAAGGGACTTGGTTCACCACAACCTGAATGGAGTCCATTTGTTGCTTGATCTGTATGACCTCATTTTCCATAGTAGACCACTTGTCATCAAAGACTTGAAACGATTTGTTAGTTTCTGCCATGTAGGGCCGAAGACCACGTATTTCTTCAAGAACAACTTCCATAGCATTTGGCAGAATAGATGTAGAGGGTGAAGGAGGATCTTTTTTGACACATTTACCGGAAGAGAATGTAGATGAAGTGGTCAATTTCACAGTAAGTTTATTGGTGGAAAGCGGAATATTGGATGACGCTGCTGATGTTCCCATGTGGAAGAGGGTTGTGTTGCATTCAGAGCTTTCCATGTTTGCTCAAAGTGTAGTGAAGGGGTTGTGGTATGCCGAAGAGGAAAATGGTAAGAAAGTACCAGCAACACGCCATGTAGATTTCGTTCTCCCCTTAAAATTCTGGGCAGGATTTTGATAATGGTGAAAGTACAGCGACAAAAAAGTTTGAAATGTTGATATGAAAGCACAGTCACCATGGTTTAAAGAGATCAAAATATGTGGAAATGCAATTGAAAAAATAATATGCCTTTGTTAGCAGCCAAAAGAAATTGCTGTTGAAGTATGAGGAAAGACCTCTTTTAAATTAAAAATGAACTGGCCCAATGAATAATAGATTGCATTTTTAGGGCTAAAATAAGGTCATTTGTGTTCCATTCCCACCATGCTGTGGAGCAACCTAGAAACAAAACGGTGGTCACAATTCCTTTAAGGGTAAATGCACCGGCCACAGCAAATTGTTAACTTTCAAAAATCTAATTTCTGTTTTCTCTGTCTGCTGACTTAAAATTATTGTGATGTATCTTTCTGTCATACGCCGTGCTCACCTCAGCTCTGTGCATTCTCTTGAACACTCCATGATTGTTTGGAAGTATCCCTTTCAACAATGTATTAGACTTTCCCATCTTTGCGCTTCACTAATATTGTAAATGTTGCAGAGTTCATAAATTCTTGTTTCAGCCACCAAGGACCACTTTGTTCATCATTGTTGGATAAGCTTAGTTTATTTCAAAGCGTCTTGGCCAGCATTGATAAAAATATACACACATGCATCAGGTTTTGCAACACAATGCTCCTAGAGTACTGCAAGTACTAGAGTACTGCAAAATGGCAACACTTAAAAAATACAATTGTGACCGGTAAACACCAGCCTGCAATTCAAGCCTCTTCACAACACATACCTAAGGCCAGGCATCGAGGTCTCATTGAAACACAAATCGACTGAAAACTTCAAGTAGTGCCTCTAGGGTCAAGTAATGATCCACTCATTGCTGTGATAGAAGCAGAGTGTGTGAGAAGTGATCAAGTCCTCGGTCTGTCAGGGCTGCAGCCTGTATTCGATGATAACATAAAAACAAACTGGTGGGCACCAGTCCTGTGAGGGAAAAAGGCTCCAGCCCCAGCCAACAAGAAAAACGCGTCCCAGCAATTAAAAAGAGCGGAAAAGGTGCCCGGAGTCCTTCACATCTTGAAGGACTCCATTGTTGTACAGCAATGCCTTCGACGTCTGCATTAAAAGTCGACACCCTGGCTGAGCCGCTGCAGAGCTCCCTCAGTGAGCGGCTATCTTCACTTGGCATCAAGCGACGCCCCCCAGGAATGCATGTTTTGATTGAGCAGAAGTCGTTTGCTTCCTCAAAAAACAGTAATTGCCTTCCAACAGCTGTGATCATTTTATTTTGTTTATCCGGCCACGTGAGTTTGAACTTTCAGGAGCACAGGAGGTGTTATTCTCTGGCAGCAGCAAAGATGGGAGGAAGACAGTTGTTAACCTACATGGATGTTTAGGTCTTGATTGGCATTGCAACAGTCACATGACCTTTTAACCTAAACCAATGTTACTCTACAGTTCTTTGCTTCAATACAAATAAATATTCATCATCATGCCATTTACTTGTAATGCTTCACATTAACAGCAAACATTCCTTTAAAGCCAGACCTATTGGCATTGCCAGTGATTGTTTGCACAAGCATGTCCCTATATAATTTCTTTCGGTTTCTCTTAACGCATCCCATTTTGCAGTAAGAATTCACCATTTTTCAGCCACTTCCTCTGGTCCTTCTCACATTTACTACAAAAACATTTACCTTCTTTAATTAGAAATTACTATGAAAAGATTTACCTACATACACAGTGATTGCGGCACACATGGCAGAGATCGCTGTACAGAAATGATAGGCTCGGCGGAGGGGAAGATGTCCGGCCGGAAGTTTGTGGATTGCATATGGAGTATGAAAAGTAGTACTACTGGTGTGCTACTTTACGTGCACCAAAACTCAGTTTGTGAATGTTGCCCTAATTCTCCAGAGAACATGCATAATGAACTGACTAGTGTCTGCTATTATATTGATGCAGTCAGTGGTAGGTGTATGATAGACATAAGAAACAGTCCACCCGGAGTTTCACATGCACTCTGTCACCTGGCAGGAAAAATAAGTGAAACATTTTTCAAAAAGCCTTCCTGCCCCACAGGATCTTAAAAACACAGGGGCAGATTTATGAGGACTGGCGCATCCCTGCATATCAGCAGGGATGCGCCAGGTAAGATGCATCACGCAAGTTTACCCTTGCGCCACCACAGGTGTGCCGCATTTACAATGCGGCGCATCGTGACACAAGGATAAACAGATGCGTGACGCATCTGATGGCGTAAGGGCGGCGCATTGCTGGAGTCGTGTCACAAGGGTGAAGCAACTCCAGCAATGCTCAGGGGCTGCCCATACCTAACATGCTGCGCCAAGCCTTACGCCTGCTTCAAGCAGGTGCAGGGTTTTGACGCAGCGGCGTCGGGAATGTGACTCAGTGAAATCTTGTAGATTTCACTGCGTCACTTTTCCGAGGCTTTTTCCGACGGAACGCCCACCCTGCATACATTAAACCTGACGCAGGTTTAATGTGGCGCAGGGCTTTACAACATGACGCATCTCCCTAGATGCGTCACGTTGTAAATAAGGTGCAACATGTTGCATGGTTTACACCACCGCCGTGTCACAGAAGTGACGCAACGGCGGCGTAAATGTGTCGCAAGGGGCTTGTAAATCTGTCCCACAATACGCAGTTTTCAATGGCTCCCACATCTTGTCAAAATTCCTTGCTTCATTTAGAATCCTTTTTTTTCAAATAATTATGTATTTATTAACCAAATTGTCAAAGGGAAAATTACTGTTATGTGCGGGTCAATACTGGCAAAGGTTTTCTGGTCTGTTCATAAGCTGAACTGCAGGAAGAGAAAGTGAAATCCATCCATGTTAAGATAACATGCGCTTGACCAGTGAAAGGAGATAAACCCGGGTATCTGTGGAGGGACAATATATAAGCAGTCTTAGCCTAGAATTATATACTATGAAAAATGTCCTTCCTGCAGCGCAAAGGATATAGCATAATCTTTCGAAATTGATGACTTATGCTTTATTCCTGACTTGCAGCTGTGTTAAAATGACAATTTGGGGCATACATCTTGATAGAGGCGCTATAGATCCATGCTACTACATAGTCACCCTCCACCGAATTTTACCACACAGAAAGTAGTTATTTACTTACCTGAATGGTCAGATACCCTTTATTTCTCTATGTAATACATTACTGTGTCTCTATGGGTAGTGAGGCTCTAAGAACCCACCATGACTAACATGCCTGGGCCTTACAATAATGGCATATACAGCAGTTGTCTATAGCAAACTCAAAACATTTGTAGTATTTCAAGCTAAAGTTATATCATAATAATACACCTATTCATCAAATGAGGCAAAATGCAAAACTTAAAAGGAAATTAATGCAGTATGCAGAGCTGGGCCTCATTATTCGAGGAATCCTATATTAGGGCGGGCAGCTCGTGCATTATTTCTCCCTTTGGATGTGGCTGCGCTGAATTTGACGTGGCTTCATTCACTTAGACAAAGACGCATAATGTGACCACAAAAGCGTTCAATAGGAAACATTTGTGCTGTAAATTATTTATTAAGGGGGATTTAGATTCTTGAATTTACCTTAAATAATTTACGGGTGCAAGTCGTAATGTAGTTGGAAAAGTAGCATTACTAATAGGGGAAATGTAGCTTTAATTGTATCATAAATTACCGTTGTGTCTTTTTTTTAACCACGAGTCTATAAAAACCGTAGAAGCTGTCAGCAGCTACACATGCTTTCCTTTTTGCCGCAGAGAACCAACTCATGCCTTACATTTTTTTTTTAGTTCTGCATTTATCAAAAAAAGAAAAACGACGGTGGTTTTTCCACTCGAAAATGGCATTGTCGCTGTCTCAAAAATTTTACACACCAGTTGCTGGCCAGGGGTGGTTCAAGCAGTTAAAATTAAATACCAATGGTTGACATTTTAGGAAACGTAGAAGTTTAGAGTTTTTCTTCCTACATCGGACATGGGAGGAATAGATACAGATACACAAGAGGCGGAGTCCAAGTTTTTCATTTCTTTTATTTAAATCGATGCAGCATGGTCCAATAAATATAGAAATATTCAGAAATTGTATACAGAGTTAAAAGATCAACAAAGCATATCGTATATATTCAATACGAAACAAATCATCCCAGAATATTTCCATCTACCCTCTCCACATTCTTTCATTGGCCCCATGTCATTTTTCCCAGTGCAAAATTCATATTGTCTCCTCCCAATTTTTCCAAATTTTAACATTTTTTTCCAAAAACCCTGTATGTTTTACGTACAGGAATTCGTATGCGTATACTTTATGCATCTTATTCATCCAATGGGAAGACGGGGACCTTATCAGGTTTCCAATTGACTAGGGTCAGTGATCTGGCCACCAGCATGGAGATAAAAATTAGCTGTTGCTCTAAAAGACAGGTTTCCTTCATGGAACTACTAGCCCAAACAGGGATCCACGTGCATCGACCACAAATTTTGAACTGATTTCTGAGAGGATATGTTGCCGAATTCCCTTACATAACTGCAAGTAAAATGTATTCATCTTAGCTGGAGTATCATACAGCAGCCATTTGCTATAAAATGAAATTCTTCTTGAGTTAGCGGCTCGCACTGCCTTGGAGCTAATAAGATTGAAACACTTCCATTGTGCAATATCCACTTTAAACCCGGTAGAGGACTACATCAATTGTAGTATCTCTAATACCATAGTATCCTTGCCATTCGTATGCAACAAGCTATACCAATTTCCTATACCCACTACTTTGGACCAAAAAATAGGCCGTACTAAAGGGATTCTATAGAGGCCCCCACCTCTGCTGTGGAGCCCTCGCCAAAAAATGTATTTAAAACGAAACAAAATAAGCGAGGTACTAATATTAGGGTTCAGATTAGACAATCAATGCCAGGTCATAAACTCATTGTTGTAATAAAAATCGGGAATCCCCCTATACCCCATCCTACACCACTTACTACATGTAGCGGTGGATAGCTGCAATCCTATTAACCTACACTCAACTATTTTCAACAGCAGATGTAGCCATTGTATTTCCCAGCTTCCCATATCCTGTTGAATCTCTCTACAATGATGCGTGGTGTCTTATGCCATTACTTTTTCAAAAATCTTGGCATTCGTAGGAAAGGAGGGAGACCAATATCTGAGAAATGTACCATTTGTTCTAGAAAATAACTAGCATCAGTAGAAACATTGGAAGTAGACCTCACTAACCAATAAGTGCTGCCTGATAATAACACTTTATATTCAACAATGCCAGCCCTCCGTGCTTATATTTCGGCCTCTCAGTTTTCTGTTTTTACTGATTTTTACAGATAAATAGATACAGAAAACTATTCATTTTCAGGTAAGTATTTATTTTTAAATACAGAAAAATATGGAAAATAGGCCTTTATGGATGTTATTTTGCTGCTGTCAATCATGAGTGTCAATCATGAGTGCCAGGTCACTAGGTTTACAGATTGCGAGGTAGGGGAGATGAAAAAGACAAGAGATTTCCTAACTAAGCTTAATTAAGTGCAGATCTACAGTTATTTATTCTATTCTATAATGCAAATGTTTTCATATAATCCTACTGCACTGCTACTGCTGAAACCTTTTGGGTATTCAAATGCAAGTATACATTTATCAGTTAAATAAATGTGGGAAAATACTCATTGCAGCTTCATTTATACAGGAAACACAAATTAAAAATAGATAAATACAGAAAAAATGAGCAAAAAATAAAAATGGATAAATAGAGACAAAAATGTCGAAACAATAAATACCATAAAACTGGGAACCCTACTTATATTCCATCCGAACTGCCCCCAGTTTTAATATGTCATTTTGGCCCTGCCAAATAAAATATAGGATGGCCAATCAATTGACCTAAAACAAGACTGAGGAACTTTGATCAGAATGTTGGCAAACACAAATAATAGCAATGGTAAAATACTTAACCAAAGCCACTTGTCCGATGATTATCATAGAAGCATTCTGCCATCTGCCCAACAGCCTGCAAATCTTGTCTAGGGTAGATGTATAGTTTACCTCAAAAAAGTCCCCTGTATTGACAGTAACATAAATCCCTAAATATCTTATGGGCCTACCCGAAGAATAATGCAATTGCATAGTAAAAGGGAAAACATCTTCCGCACAATTAAAAAGGAGAGCTTCAGATTTTGCGTGGTTTATCTTATACCCTCCCAATTTAGAGAATTCAACTATTTTTTCATTGCATTCAAAACATTAACCTTGTCCGCCTTTAAATACAGAACCATATTGTTTGCAAACCCCTTAAATTTCGAGACCTCGAGTAAAGGATCCCTAATATTGGGGTCCTGGCGTATGGTACAGGCATGTGGTTCAATGAACAGCACAAAAAGGATTGGTGAAAAAGCACAACCCTGGCACGTACCACACTTTATAATGATATTTCCTGATGTTTTACCATTGATAATTACACTAGCCTTTGCTCCTGTGTATACATTTTTCACAATCAAAAAATTGCGGCTGGGAAAGCAAATCTTTCCAGAATTACTAACAGGACATTCCACTGGCCGCGGTCGAATGCTTTCTCCGCGGCCAGCATTATCACTGCTGCTTTGATGTTCTGACTAGAGTAGCAATCTATTGCCTGTGTTAAATAGTGTGCGCTATCTGCCATCTGTCTGTCCAAAATAAAGTCATTTTGGTCCCCATGGATAATTGTCGGTGCAGCTGAAGCTAAACAATTTGCCAAAATCTTTGTAAAGGATTTGAAGTGATTTAAGAAGCTAATTGGACGATATGAATTTACATCCTGTTCTAATTTACCCTTTTTTAATGAAGCTAAGAATAACTGCTTCAGTGCAGGAGGTTGGAATCACTGCTCTCTTCATAATGCTGTTGAATAATCACACAAAGAATTTGTTCAGTTGGGGAGCAAATAGTTTGTAAACTTCAACCGGGATCCCGTTATTACCACAGCCTTTTGTGTTCTGGGCACGGTTAACTGCCTGCGTAACCTCTTCTAGGGTAATTTGAGGAAGAAGTGCTTCTGCCTGCTCTCGTGCTAGGGTCGGTATATTTGACTCTTCTAACCAGGTAATCGCTGCTTGTGGCGATGTGGGGATGTGTCATATGAGTCTGAATATATATTTTCATAGTGATGAAGGAATACCTCTGCTATCCCTTGTGGTTGGGTTATGATACTGACTTGATTGGGATCAGACAATTAATATTTGACCTCCGCTTAACCTCCCAAGCCAGGTATTTCCGAAAGTGTGTGTTTTCTCCGTACCTTTGTTGTAAGATTGTATTGCGGTTTACAATCTCTCTAGACCAGAAATAATCCTTCAACTGGTTCCGTGCCTGTGCTGATAGAAGCTTGGTTTGCCTTGAAGGGACGGCTATGAAATCTGCTATGCCCTGAATAAAGCCTGTTTCAAATTGCTAAATCCTTTGCCTTTCCACCCATTCAGTCCTATCAAAAAGGTTGTTTCTTAGCCCCTTAAAAAAGACCACCATACTGGAAACTCCGTCACTGTTTCCAGATTTCGTTGCAGGAACAGACTCAATGCTTGGCGCATTTGATCTTCATTTTCTAAGCCCGGATCCGCTACTGGAAAACTCAATAACCACAGAGTGATCAGAAAATGGGTTAGAGATAATTTCCAATTGCATTCTGCGGAGTGAATGAGAAGCTAAAAAGAAATCTATACGTGATGAAGAGTTAAACCTTGAAATGTATAGAGCCTCTCTTTAGGGTGGGTACTACACCATGAATCAATCAAAGCAAATTTCTTCATTAAGTGATTTAAAAACGTAACCGTTCTTGGCTTATTCTGAATTCTGGAAGAATGCTTCCAGTGCAATGTCAGGCACACATTAAAATCGCCCCTTATTATTAATTCACCCTGTTCCCCTTATTATTAATTCACCCTGTTTCCCTTTCGCAATATAGATATGTCCATACCCGCAAAGAATCTTCTATAGGGCCATTATAACTCACTAGATTGATCAATTGATTCGCCACCCTAATCTGTGCCCAGTCCCATCACGTACCTTTACTATTTCGCAGGGTAATTCTCTGGTAATTAAAATTGCAACTTCCTTCAAAGCAATGTTTGCGGATGCATATACCACATGTTGAAAAGACCCCAAATTGTTAGATAAAACAGCTTTATTCTTTAGGTGCGGCTCTTGAACAAAGATAATATTTGCCTGTAATGATTTAAATCAGGCCAGCATCGCTCCAACCTTAACCTTGGTATTTAAACCATTGGCATTACAACATATAATCCTTAAATTTCTATTTGCCATGTTCTCCTAGTAACACTCATTAAATCCCACTTTATTATTGCTTTATATATGTGATAACCATTATTCCAGCTGCATCTTTTTTTATTGGAAAACACAGTGGCTCAAAACATCGAGTTTTTTTCCACAGTTTTTCCCCTTCCCCTCCTACATCACCCCAGTGCCTCTCCCCTTCCTCTCTACCCTTTGTAGAGCCTTGCCTGTCTCGGGATCTCTCCCCTGTTTTACCCCCCCCCCTTTGTCCCTCCCCCACCCCCCTCTGCCTATGTGAGTCCATTGGTATGGTACTCTCTTAGCCCTTCTCAGACAGTAGCTTCAAGATGGCTTGGATTTTTGACTTGCAAAGTACTCCGTGCGTGTTGCTCTACTGGGGAGGAAAGAGTCGAAAAAAAAGGGGAACATGAAGAGAACATGCCTTCCCTCCTTTTCCCTCCTCTCCCTCCCCCCATCTTTATCTACCACGCTTGCTACCTCTGCGGCCGCCCTCTTTCCTTGGTAGATCCATAAAGTCCTTTGCCTAATCAACTGATTGAAATATGTGAGTCCGACCATTGCTTAACACTTTGAGTTTGGACTGTTGGATGATGCCCGCCAGGGCTCCTAGTCATTTAAAATCGTCGATCAGCCCCATGAAATCCCTTTGTCGCCTCGCTGCCAGGATTGACATTCCTGGAAATATTCGGAAGAAAAGTGTCTCTGATGTATCTAAAGTCTTTTTCTTAATTCCCTGGGATAAGATCTGCTCTTTCATTTTATCATCTCCAAAACGAACCAAAATCTTACAGGGTATCTGGCATTTGAGGGTCGCACTGCAGGAACCCTATGGTCAAGCACCCCCGTCTGGAAGCTTGTCAGGCAGCACGTATTCATAAATCAAGTTCGAAATCCATTTCGTTGTGGGCCGACCTGCCTCCAGATCCTCTGGTATGCATACCAGAGGATGGACCAAGCAGCAAAAACACAGAAGGATAAATGAGTTAGGGGTTCTGATGGACATGGTTGAAGCATCAATGGTCTACAATTGTTGCACAATAGTGGGGACCTGTAGAAAGGCGTGAGGTGAGAGCTTGGATCTAAAGGATGAGAGCTGCAACACACAGGATGAGTGTAGTGAGACACGAGTGAATGCCATTAGCTATATTGCAAAGGATTTGAGATGGGAAAGTGGTATGAAATAATGATTGAAGTCTATGAAAAGATATTGTCATGAAACAGGAGGTGAGTTCCGTGATACACACAGCAAGTGTTTTGGTATGGCAAGAACTATGAGATGGGGTTCTAGTGCTGAAAGATAGGGGTGAGTTGTTTGAGATGGGATAAACAAGTTGACAAAGCAGCATCGTCAGAGGAAGGCGTTTGGGACTGTTTGACTGAAATAAGATAGAAAGTGTGACAATACAAGAGATAAGCATTATGAAACTCTGAGATATGAAGTGCTTATCCTGGGACATGGAAGATTGTCTTGCATTAAAGAGCTGATAATGAGAATGAGCAAGTGAAGGCAAATCGCTGCAATTATTGTAAGGGAGTAGGTGAGTGTCATGAGGCAGAGCTTGCATGTCATGACATAATGAGTATTTGGAGATAGGAGGCGAGTGTCATGAAAAAGTGTAAATGCCAATAGATATCCTAGGAATGTTCTGAGAGGTAGGATCAACATCTAAAGACATGGATTAGTGTTCAATGGACGCTATAAAGAAAGCAGGGTCAATTCTTATTGTTTGGTGACAATCCCCATTGCCAGGAAGGAGGAGAATTGAAAGCCACACTATATGATGCCCAGAAGGAGAGAGAGGGAAGATATTCTGCTACACGAAAGACAAAAGAGTACCTTACTGTGACAGATAGGAAGGTAATCCACGCTATCAGCAGAAGGTAGATCGAAAGCACAGCGCGTTAGCAAGCGGGACAGCATTGGTAAAGCTAAGATGGCGGCTTGTGTGCAGGCATGTTTCAAGCAAATGAATAATGCTTCCTCTGTGCTGACATGAGAAGCACAGGGAAGTAGCACACCCACACTCGGCCATGTAGTGCATTGAATGATCCATTCCAGTACAGCACCCATAATGCTTTCTACTACTTAGTTTATGATTTATTGCTGCAGGCTGGCTGAACATAAGGCAGAAGCTGTAGCAGTGGGACCAATTTTCTCTCAAGGCTCCAGGGCATTTAAGTAAGTTTGTATATAGCCATGCTCACAAGGATGCAGCCTGTAACTGACTCCTGTTTGGCTGAAATTGAACATGACAGAACATCAGTTGTAGGGGGAGAGGGCAACTAATGTGTTCAAAACTACAGTTTTGCCTCACTTGCTTGGCAGGATTATGAGACGCAATATAAATACCATTACAGTCAGTGAGAAATGCCTCACTGTCATCACCCTTTCTTGCCGATCCACAAGGTACGGATAGATGTCGAACCTCCAACCCCCTCCATCGAAAAACAAAACATTTTAAAACGCTTGTCCTTGTGATTGTTAGTGAACAGGACTTTGAAACGGGAGCTGCATTGTTTCTTTTCATTGGGTGGCTCCAGAAGCATGATGAAGATAACAAAACTATTTTTTCTTCCACACACATATCTGATCCTCTCAGAAAAAAAACCTCTCTTTGATAAAAAGGATATTAGGAACCCCCAAAGGACCATCCACCTTCTGTTTCCTTTTACGGTTTCTCCTGTAAAGCACTTGCGCTGTGCTTGGAAATTTATTGTTTTTAATATAAACTTGAAAGGGACTTACATCCCACTCTTTTCTGTCATTGGTTCTTGTGCATGCCACTTACCTTTCTTCCATTTTTATTGGCTTTAGCATATTTTCCTGCATTTACCAATGCTTGTTCCTCTCTTATTTTCTTATCCCCCACCGTAATACATACATCGTGGCATAGGCGTACTCGCCGTCGCCATTACATCTACCACAGTTCCTTGGGGCAACTTGCTGGTGTGACGAGCAGAGTGCGACCAACCTTTGAATCATTTATTACGGCTCCCTTGAGCCAACGGGCTGACGAGCCTTGGACCTGCACCTGCTCGCCATGAGAGGTACTTCACCTGTTTTAATTACATTTTGGCAGTCCACGCGGCACCCCTTTACACTGACCTGCTCCCTGCTGACGAGAGGCAACTACCTCGAAACACGTGTCCAGGGATGGCTAATGCAACACATACTTTTCTACATACATCGTGGCATAGGCGTACTCGCCGTCGCCACTACATCTACCACAGTTCCTTGGGGCAACTTGCTGGTGTAACGAGCAGAGTGCGACCAACCTTTGAATCATTTATTACAGCTCCCTTGAGCCAACGCGCTGACGAGCCTTGGACCTGCACCTGCGCGTCATGAGAGGTACTTCACCTGTTTTAATTACATTTTGGCAGTCCACGCGGCACCCCTTTACACTGACCTGCTCCCTGCTGACGAGAGGCAACTACCTCGAAACACGTGTCCAGGGATGGCTAATGCAACACATACTTTTCTACATACATCGTGGCATAGGCGTACTCGCCGTCGCCACTACATCTACTACAGTTCCTTGGGGCAACTTGCTGGTGTGAGGAGCAGAGTGCGACCAACCTTTGAATCATTTATTACGGCTCCCTTGAGCCAACGGGCTGACGAGCCTTGGACCTGCACCTGCGCGCCATGAGAGGTACTTCACCTGTTTTAATTGCATTTTGGCAGTCCACGCGGCACCCCTTTACACTGACCTGCTCCCTGCTGACGAGAGGCAACTACCTCGAAACACGTGTCCAGGGATGGCTAAAGCAACACATACTTTTCTACATACATCGTGGCATAGGCGTACTCGCCGTCGCCACTACATCTACCACAGTTCCTTGGGGCAACTTGCTGGTGTGACGAGCAGAGTGCGACCAACCTTTGAATCATTTATTACGGCTCCCTTGAGCCAACAGGCTGACGAGCCTTGGACCTGCACCTGCGCGCCATGAGAGGTACTTCAACTGTTTTAATTACATTTTGGCAGTCCACGCGGCACCCCTTCACACTGACCTGCTCCCTGCTGACGAGAGGCAACTACCTCGAAACACGTGTCCAGGGATGGCTAATGTAACACATACTTTTCTACATACATCTTGGCATAGGCGTACTCGCCGTCGCCACTACATCTACCACAGTTCCTTGGGGCAACTTGCTGGTGTGACGAGCAGAGTGCGACCAACCTTTGAATCATTTATTACGGCTCCCTTGAGCCAACGGGCTGACGAGCCTTGGACCTGCACCTGCGCGCCATGAGAGGTACTTCACCTGTTTTAATTACATTTTGGCAGTCCACGCAGCACCCCTTTACACTGACCTGCTCCCTGCTGACGAGAGGCAACTACCTCGAAACACGTGTCCAGGGATGGCTAATGCAACACATACTTTTCTACATACATCGTGGCATAGGCGTACTCGCCGTCGCCACTACATCTACCACAGTTCCTTGGGGCAACTTGCTGGTGTGACGAGCAGAGTGCGACCGACCTTTGAATCATTTATTACGGCTCCCTTGAGCCAACGGGCTGACGAGCCTTGGACCTGCACCTGCGCGCCATGAGAGGTACTTCAACTGTTTTAATTACATTTTGGCAGTCCACGCGGCACCCCTTTACACTGACCTGCTCCCTGCTGACTCGAGGCAACTACCTCGAAACTTGTGTCCAGGGATGGCTAATGTAACACATACTTTTCTACATACATCTTGGCATAGGCGTACTCGCCGTCGCCACTACATCTACCACAGTTCCTTGGGGCAACTTGCTGGTGTGACGAGCAGAGTGCGACCAACCTTTGAATCATTTATTACGGCTCCCTTGAGCCAACGGGCTGACGAGCCTTGGACCTGCACCTGCGCGCCATGAGAGGTACTTCACCTGTTTTAATTACATTTTGGCAGTCCACGCGGCACCCCTTTACACTGACCTGCTCCCTGCTGACGAGAGGCAACTACCTCGAAACACGTGTCCAGGGATGGCTAATGCAACACATACTTTTCTACATACATCGTGGCATAGGCGTACTCGCCGTCGCCACTACATCTACCACAGTTCCTTGGGGCAACTTGCTGGTGTGACGAGCAGAGTGCGACCAACCTTTGAATCATTTATTACGGCTCCCTTGAGCCAACGGGCTGACGAGCCTTGGACCTGCACCTGCGTGCCATGAGAGGTACTTCACCTGTTTAATTACATTTTGGCAGTCCACGCGGCACCCCTTTACACTGACCTGCTCCCTGCTGACGAGAGGCAACTACCTCGAAACACGTGTCCAGGGATGGCTAATGCAACACATACTTTTCTACATACATCGTGGCATAGGCGTACTCGCCGTCGCCACTACATCTACCACAGTTCCTTGGGGCAACTTGCTGGTGTGACGAGCAGAGTGCGACCAACCTTTGAATCATTTATTACAGCTCCCTTGAGCCAACGGGCTGACGAGCCTTGGACCTGCACCTGCGCGCCATGAGAGGTACTTCACCTGTTTTAATTACATTTTGGCAGTCCACGCGGCACCCCTTTACACTGACCTGCTCCCTGCTGACGAGAGGCAACTACCTCGAAACACGTGTCCAGGGATGGCTAATGCAACACATACTTTTCTACATACATCGTGGCATAGGCGTACTCGCCGTCGCCACTACATCTACCACAGTTCCTTGGGGCAACTTGCTGGTGTGACGAGCAGAGTGCGACCAACCTTTGAACCACCGTAATACTGTTAACATCCTCTTTAGTGGAACTATATTTTCATAAAGGTTTGCCTTCTACTCTAGCAGCATATTTATATAACAGGGATAAAGGGGCTGATTACGATGTGGCCCGGAAAGGCTTCAACCGACGTTCGGAGCCTTCCGGCGGCATCGTGATTGGCCCCTCTGTTTACTTTAGGACTGCTGCATTACAGGGCTGGCGGTCGGAAACCAAACCGGCCAGTCATTCCAGCTGGCTTATGACTGGCTCAAGAAGCCCTACAGCCAGTCAGAACTGGCTTGGAATCCCATAGGGTGGGCCTTTCCACCCTTGGGATTACGATGCACAGTTTCTAGCATGGTTTCCATGCCGGCCTGTCAGACATGGAAACCATGTTAGAAAGTGTGTTTGGTGGCCCCCAGCAGTGCCTCATGTGTTCCGAGGGAGCACCTAAAATGCCCCCATATTAATCCCTGCACCTTGTGGCAGGCACCATGAGGTGCCCGCCACGGGATGCAGGGATCAACAGCACCTCCCATTTGCCTATGGGAGCATGTATTATGGCAGGTTTACAGTCATAATGCATGCTCCCATAGGGAAATGTAGGAATGCGACCGAACAGTGTTCCGTCGCATCCTAATTCGTGGTTGGGACCATCGAACAGAGGTCAGTTGGTCACAGGACTGAGACAGTGTTGGGCGGACTTAAGTTCACCTGACATCGTAATTAGGTCCTAAGTACTATGCCTAGAATCACTGCATGATGAGGGGTGCCGCGGAGACTCAAACCGGGATCCCCACCTCTCAAGTCAGCAGCTCTGTCCGCTGCACCACATCCTCTCCACTCCCATTTTATCTGTCCTTCTTCCGGACGATGATTGATGAAAACAGCTCTTTATTCATTACATAGGCGAAACCGATACATTACCAATACTTGTTTGTACTGGTAATGTATTGTTAACTATAGCCTGTAAAGTGTGCCTGCACTTCAGCTTCTTATTTTTCCAGTATAAAGTAGAGTCAGATATGGCCTGCCCATTGATTATACTGCATGAAGAATATCACTGTAGCCTGTGCATTCCACAAAGGAAAATGCAGAAAACATTGATTCAAATGTGCTGGTATTTTCTGCTCGTGATGCTTGTTCGGTAATTGAATGTCTTCAAAACGAATGCCAAACTTTGTAACCTCTATATTTGACATCATATTGCAGGTCTCTAAATGTGAGCGCTAATATCTCCGTGCTGTAAGTCAGTTAATATGTTTCATAGACAAATTCTCCCTGCAAGTTTAGTAATTGGCAATGTAAAAACGATTCCCTAGAAGGAAAACATTAAAGAAAGACTGCAGCCTTAGTCATAGCAGTCTTATTTTGGAGAACATATCGTGTTTACTTTCTCAGTTGCAGAATTGCTAAACATTTTAAAAGTACAGCGTGCCAGGTCCAGGTTTACTACATAGCATTTTTAAGATGCCTGTCAGGGGGGCTTCTGGACAGAATCAGTGGCAGCCACTGGCTGGGGAAATCACTGGGGCAGCGTGGGGAAAGGAGGAGGTGGAAGAATAAAAAAAATTAAAACTTACCTGCAGCCTGACGTCTTCCCCCTCTTCAGATGATTTTCACACAGGCTCCCAGAGTCCCTTGCACCAATCTAGACGCTACTCTCATGCCGGTATTCTCCAGCATGAGAGAAGTGTAGGGATTGGGTAGAGCGGGCTGGTGCCACACTCCAGCAGGGATTGGAAGCCTGCGCTCCTCAGCCTGCAGATATCTCCAAGCAACAGCCTGGAGATATCCAAGTGCGCATGTTGGTTTGGCCGTCCTAAGACGGCCGACTAGACCTACATGCACACTGGCAATGACCTGAGCCCACCACTCCTCCTGCTCCTGATGGCCCCGCCCTCAAGACTTGGTGGTGGCTCTGGAGTAAAATAAAATGATAATAAAGCAGTTTCATTAACTGCTTTCTTATCATTTTATTTTACATGCATCTGCTTGTTCCAGCAGTGGGGCGACGCTCCTCCACCATAATGGATGAGCTGCCCCTGGAAAGAATGAGGGTTATTCACAAAGATAACTTGACATGTGAATAAATCTACACTTGGAAAGTTACTCTTACTCTTTTAAGTAACAATACTACTTTTGGCTATTCACCATTTATGGGCCTGATTTACACTACTGTGTAAGCTTACAATTTTTTCCTATTCATAATGTTATTTTTACGAGTAGAATCCTTCTGATTGCGGAGCTTCCACACTCATAAAAGAGACTCCGCACACAGGAAAATAGAACTGTCCTATCTTTGTATGTGTGGAGTCTCCACCCTAAAATAGGGGTTGCAAAAATGTCAAATATGATTGTACAGTTACTTCCAGTAGTGACCATATTTTTCACTCTGCACACTTAATGAGACCTCTGCAATTAGGGTGAAGATCTCGCTATGGTAAAAAACATAGGGAAATAATAAAAGTCTATTAAAGAAAAAAAGTAAACATTTTGGTATGTTAAATGTTAATATAAAATAATTGTATATATGTATTTTATATTTATTTTAAATTTATAATGCAATTTTAAAATGTTTTTGAAGTATTAACCACAATTAATTTTTTATAATAAAATATATTAAACTAAATAAAAATTTATTTTAACCTATCTTTTTACATTTAAACCCACTTAAAGTACAATGTTTATATTTAGTGTGCATTAATATTTACTAAACGTTATTTATAAAATGTATTTGATTTCACTGAATAATTTTTTATTGCTAAAATTATTATTAAATTAAAAAGGGTATTCAACTATTAAGAAAATATTTATACTTTATATTTAATTAGTTTTTTAACATTAAACCATTTCAACTATATTTAAAAACAAAACAAATTAGTTACCTTATTTTAACATCTTTTTTTGTTGCATTTGATTTTAAAGCCCTGCCTCCATTAGTGTTTTTGGGAGGATGTGTGTGACTGTGCCTTGTGCTCGACTCACTGCAGGTATGGGCTTGGCTACATTTGCTACTAATGTGGGTCCTTTTTGGCTGTAGTGACTTTAGAAATGCAGTTTAAAAATAGCAACTCTAATACTCTTTTGGAGATGGTTGCATGTCCTTCTCCAAACCCCTCCAAAGCCCTCCCTTAGAACTTCCTTATTCCTTTCTAAAGGTCTACCATTTAGTAGTAGGTATTCCCCATTTTTCAGCCATCCCTCCCTGTCGCATCCACAGTTACTGATAAAATATAGGCGTATGGAGGCAGCGACCTCTGCAGTCAGAGCAGAAATCTGCAGACATAAAGAAATTGGAGAGGCAGAGGTGTAGACCTCCACATGTGGGTTTGTGAACAGTATTTTGTAGTACATTAGTAGCACTTTCGTAATACTACTAAATGTACTACAAAATGCAGTTTGTGAATAGGCCCCAAAGTAATTTTTTTCGTTTTTATGAACCCGAAGACTGAGTTCATTTTTTCAGAGGCTATAGAGAGCTTATCATTTTCAAATGCTTGAGCATTAGGACGGATGTCCTAATACACTAAACTGACTTATTTGCCTGTATCTTCTGTTTTTGATGGTGAGGTGCAGGTAAAGGGGCAAAATGCCATCACTCACACCGATGGGGTCCAATGACTGAAGTGGCCTGATACAGCGCTCTACTCAGTATGCAGTGGTGGATGGAAGTAAAATGACAATGGGACAGAAATTCAATATCCGCTCCTAAGGATAAGGGTGGCGTTAACTTTCCAAATTTTAGGCAATACCATTTTTCGTTCATAATACGTCAAGTACTACCCATTCTTTCCTTATCTGAGGACACACCCTTAACGATTTGGCGCAATTTAGAGGACTCTTTGATTCAACCTTTTCATTTTTCGTCATTGGCTAATTTCCCACGCCCCCCTCGTTCTGTTATTTCACAATCTATATCTGTAGAGATGAGGTGGTCTAGTGGTTGGTGTGGGCGGAGCAGAGTGGGTGGAGGAACGGAGGTATGGCCTGGGACAGGAAGGGGCGGAAAAAGGGGATGGACAGGCAGTCGAGTGCAGGGCAAGCTGGTGTAAGGACGAGAGAATAAAGTGTCCTGATAGAACCCCCTGTGTCTGTCCTTACTGGTGCCCTTAGGACATGACAGCTGGTGACGAGGATGGGATGGAGCTAGCTGCTCTCCCCGGAACACCAGCACACTAGCGAGTCCGGTGAAGGGCTGGTCAAGAAAACCAGCGGAAGCGCCGCCACTCGCGACACACCCGAAGCGTGTGGAAGCCCGCAACAAGAAAAGAACAGGAGCGCGAGGCGCGCCCTGCCTGAGGAGAAGCCAGCACCAGGAACGGCAGAAAGGGAAGCGACGACGCTGACACGCGCGTCCCCCGAGGCAGATTGGAGCAGTGAGCGCGAAGAGAGACCCCGCCCGCCTACCTGCTGCCGAACAGTGAGTGAAGCGGACGATGAGAGGGGCCGCCTGAGCAGCGCGTAGTCCTGAAATGAATGGAGTGAGAGCCCGGCACCACGTGGGATGCCTACGCGCGTTATTCAACCGGCGGCCATCTTGAAGTCAGGCGAACTTCCAGACGCCCCATGCAAATAGACCCGGGCGGCCATTTTGAAGTCAGGCAAAGCTGAAATTTAAACAAGCACAGGCCAATACAAAAAAAAAAAAAAAAAAAAAAGGTGAAATAAAAGTGAGAGAAGAAGAAGAAGAAACAAGGAACATACCTGAGACTAGTTTACAAGATTCCACGTAGGAGTCCCTGGGCCTGCATTGCGCCGACGCTGCGCACATCGCACGTGCACCACGATGTCGAACCACGGATCCCCTGCTCGTTCTCCGGCGCGCCAGGATGCGAAGCCGATCATCATGGGGCTGTCGCACCTGCGCCCCCCAGAACCCTTGGCGCTCGTGGTTGGGAGCAGCATGGGCCCTCGCTGGGAAGAGTGGATTGAGGACTTTGAGGACTACATCAAGGGCTCGAAGGTGATAGGGGACGAAGATCAAATGATCGCACTTCGGAACCTCGTGGGCAAGGACATCAGCAAGATGATTAAGGAACTTCCCGCCGCAGACGCGGGAACGTATGCAAGCGTGCGTGCAGCACTGGATCGGAAGTTTGTGCACAAGAAGAACGTAGATTACGAACGTTACGTATTCCAAAGAGCGCGACAAGAAAAGGATGAGGTCATGGGCTCGTACATCACAAGACTGCGGCGACTGGCGCGTCACTGTGAATTCGACAAGTTCTCGACGGACGACGCCATACGCCTGCGGGTGATCGACGGTTGCCAGTCAGAGACGCTACGCAGGAAGCTACTCAAAAAGAGCCACACATTGGATGAAATAGAAGAGATCACAAGGCTCCATGATCAGACGGAAGAACAAGCCAAGACCATGGAGGCAGGGCGCGTGGATCGCAAAGAGGTAGTGTGTCAAGTGCGCACCGACCGCCCTCGCCGGGGGTCGAAAGAACGGGAACGACAAACTCGGCCACCATCGAGACACCCCCGTCGCTCTGGCCATCGACGGCCTGACTCGGGGAAGAGAAGCCGGCGTCAAGACTATGGGAAGAAGGCGCCGCTGAGAAGATGCTACCGGTGTGGCTACGACTTCCCACACATCGGGGCATGCCCGGCCCTGGGACAGAAGTGCCACAAGTGTGGTCGCGACAACCATTTTGAGACAATGTGCGGGGACTACCGGCGGGAGAAAGAAAAAGCCTCCGCGAGGTCACCAAGAGGCGAGACGCGCCGCCATCACGCGCGCGCGGTACGAGACCGCCGGAAGTCCTCCTCCAAGTCCTCCCAGTCCAGCAGGGAGTCGCGGTCCTCACGATGGTCTAGACGGTCACCATCCAGAGACTCCGAATCACTTTCAAGTGACCATGAGTACTCCGTTGAATATGCCAACATGATCGCCGATCCAGACCAACTAAAAAAATACCCTCGGCTTGACATCAGCGTTGGTACGCATCCTACGAAATTCGTAATGGACAGTGGAGCATCCCTCAACTACATCCCAGTCACGGAATACAAAAAGATGAACCCTCGGCCTCGGCTCAATCCCGCACATGTGCGTGTCTACACCTGGATGTCCAGGAAGCCACTCCCTTGCCTTGGAAAGTTTCCCACGACACTAAGGCATCAGACAACATCTATTCCGGCTGTGATTCACGTCATCGAGGGACCGGAAGCTGACTGTCTCCTCAGTCTCCCGACTGCTGAACGGCTGAAGTTGGTGGAAATCCTGTACCGCGTCACCAGTGACAATGACACCATTCACAAGTTCCCGAGGCTGTTCTCCGGACTCGGAAAAATGAATAGGGGCCAGATCCGCCTCCACATAAACGACCAGGTCCGCCCGGTTGCCCAACACCCGCGGAAGGTACCGTTCCACCTCCAGCAAGCAGTGGAGGAAGAGCTGCAGGATCTGCTGGACGCCGACATCATCGAACGGACAGAGGGCGCCACACCGTGGGTTTCTCCAGTCGTGATAGTACCGAAGAAGGGAACACCAGGGAAAGTGCGACTCTGTGTGGACATGAGAATGCCCAATACCGCCATTGAGAGAGAGCGTCATCCGGGGCCGCACTTAAGTGACATGATCGCCGCCCTCAATGGGGCGAGGGTGTTCTCCAAGCTGGATTTAAACAAAGGCTACCATCAGCTGGAACTACACGAGAGTTCCCGATATATCACGACGTTTGCAACACATCTGGGGTTGTTCAGATACAAGAGACTGAACTTTGGCATTTCATCAGCCGCAGAAATCTTCCAAGAAGCCATCCGGCAAACGATACACCACATCCCAAATACGCTGAACTACAGCGATGACATTCTCGTCTATGGAGCAACACTCCAAATCCACGACACAGCCTTAGACAGGGTCTGTCATGCCCTACTGGAAGCCAACCTCACACTCAACAGGGAGAAATGCGAGTTCCATCAGTCGCAACTGAAATTCTTTGGCCACATCTTTTCAGGAGCCGGAATGCAACCAGACCCTGACAAAGTGAGTACTCTGAACAGCACCAAGAGTCCACTTGACGTCAGTGATGTGCGGTCGTTCCTCGGCATGGCGAGTTACTGCTCAAGATATATTAAGGACTATGCCACCATCAGTCACCCACTTCGCACTCTCACCAAACAGGGGCAGGCGTTTGAGTGGACCCCTGAATGCGAGCAAGCATTCCAGGACATAAAGAAAGCTGTGGGCACAGTGGAAAGCCTGGCTTATTTCAGCCCGGATCGCAAGACCGAAATCACAGTGGACGCGAGCCCCGTTGGGCTGGGAGCCATCCTGGCTCAATATGACAAGGACACGGACAACCGCCACATTGTGGCACACGCCAGCCGGAGCCTCTCCGACACGGAGAAGGCCTACTCCCAACCGGAAAAGGAGAGCCTTGCGGTCGTGTGGGCGTGTGAGCACTTCCACGTGTTCATCTACGGGAAGCATTTCACCATGGTAACAGACCACCAGGCGCTCGTCACAATTTATGGCAACCCCCGGTCCAAAATGCCACCACGCATCGAGAGGTGGGGACTCCGTCTGCAGGAATACACATTCACAATCGTGCACAAGCCAGGAAAGGCTGCCAACCCAGCCGACTACATGTCGCGCCACCCGGAAGACTCGCAGAGACTCACACCGTCCATGGCAGACGAATATATCCATTTTGTGGTGGACCACGCACGACCGCCAGCAGTCCCCCTAGAGGCCATCCTGGACGCCACCCAGCAAGACACCATGCTCCAACAGGTGATTCGAAGGGTCCGAACAAATAGGTGGCGGCATGAAGAACCGGAAGACGGGAGGGGTGACAGCACAAAGCGTCAGGAGTGGCAAGCGTTCCGGAATGTGTGCGAAGAACTATCTGTCACGCCCGATGGCCTACTGCTACGGGACAACCGAATTGTAATACCCCAGCAACTGAGACAGGGAGTCGTCAACCTGGCGCACGAAAGCCATCGAGGAGTAGTCACGACGAAAAGAGCACTTCGTGAACGTGTCTGGTTCCCTTTCCTTGACAAGATGGTAGAGAACACCCTGAAAGACTGTCTGCAGTGTCAAGTGGTAAGGCAAGGAGACCCGCCAGCACCACTTCAGATGACGCCCCTGCCACCAGGAGTATGGCAAGAACTGGCCATGGATTTCTACGGCCCCATGCCGTCGGGCAAGTACGTGTTAGTCATCATAGATGAATATTCCCGGTTTCCCATCGCCCGTTTTGTCCCATCCACCAACGCGGCTGCCACGCTTACCATCCTGGATGAAGTCTTTGCAGCATGGGGCATACCCGCGGAGGTGAAAACAGACAATGGGCCCCCTTTCAATGGCCGGGAGTTCGGTGACTTCCTGACGCTCATGAATGTGCGACACCGGCGGATAACACCACTATGGCCGCAGGCCAACGGCACCGCGGAAAGATTCATGGCCACTCTCAAAAAGACATTCCAACAGGCTGCTCTAGACAAGAGAGACCCGCAAGCAGCCCTCAATGATGTGCTCCGAGCCTACCGGACGACACCGCATGCTACCACCGGCAAATGCCCGGCCACACTCATGCTGGGACGCCCAGTCCGGACACGAATACCCACCTGGGAGGGGGCACTACGACCCATTTCCCCCAGCCGCATCCATCGGGAAGTGGAAGCCACCGACAAAGCTCGCAAAGAAAGCATGAAGGCATACGCGGATGGCAGGAGACGTGCTCGGTCCCTCTCATTCCACGAGGGAGACTGCGTGGTCGTCAAGCAGGAGCAATGCAAGAAGACAGATAGTAGGTTCAGAGCGGAACCTCTAACGGTCACCCGACAAAGAGGTACCATGCTGACAGCGGAGTCAGACAACAGGCGTGTAACAAGAAATGTGTCCCATTTTCAGAAGTGCAGCCCGGGCCTACAAGAGACACTTGAGTCGCGAGTGACATTGTCAGGAGCTCGACAGTCCGAAACACAGAGCGACGGTGATAGCCACCTAAGACAGACATCCGGCGCCGGCACTGCCGCAGTGCCTGAAGGCCGCACACTCAGACCACGACAAGCAATCCGCCAGCCCAAGCGGCTGATTGAAGAAATGTAATTCTTGGTGACTCATTTTGCTAACAAAGGGGGAGATGTAGAGATGAGGTGGTCTAGTGGTTGGTGTGGGCGGAGCAGAGTGGGTGGAGGAACGGAGGTATGGCCTGGGACAGGAAGGGGCGGAAAAAGGGGATGGACAGGCAGTCGAGTGCAGGGCAAGCTGGTGTAAGGACGAGAGAATAAAGTGTCCTGATAGAACCCCCTGTGTCTGTCCTTACTGGTGCCCTTAGGACATGACAATATCGGTCATCTATCGCTCATCTATCCGGTCCTCACCAAATCTCTTTCACCTTTGCAGATGTTTCATGACTCTTCCATTTGGCATAATAGTTCTATTTACCTATCTAATCGTACCATTTTTTGGAAAGATTGGGTCAACAAGCGGATTGTTCAAGTGAAACATTTGTTTAATGGAATGCATGCTCTCTCCTCCAGTGATCTCCAGTCTAAATACTGACTGTCTGCCTCTTCCCTCCTAAAATATGACTCTTTGAAACCGATCCTTACCAGGTTTCCTCTTTTTAATTCTTTCTCTTCTCTACTGGACTCCTTAATTGAGCCACTGCCTTTCTCTTCCTCTCTTCGGGCCTCTCACATTTATATAAATATCTTCACTACTCCCTTCCTAATCGCCCTAAGAGTAAGGTTAAACTTCCATGGGAGTCGGATTTGTAGCAACATTTCTCCATACACACTTGGAACTGTATCTGGTCCCGAATACACTGCACCTCTTGTAATGCTAGCACCACTCGGACTCATATCATTTTTACAACAGGTTGTACTTAACTCCAGCTTCTATTTCTAAATACATGCATGGTTAATCGCCTGCTTGTTGTACCTGCTCAACCATTCCTGCCCCATACCTACATTCCTTCTTTCTGTGTCCAAACATTACCTGCGACGGGATTAAAGTTTGTAAAGCTATTTCCTATATATATTCTATTAGTTTTCCATTTGAAATGAACTCTATATTTTTAGGAAGTATCTCTCCAGTTTGGGTTCGTGCTCGTAAATTAGGTTTGTTTGTGGATTTGTTACTGGCTATTCCCGTACAAGGTATTACCTATAACTGGAAAGATGCCTCTAATGTTACTTTTAATGGTTGGTGGAACCTTCTCTGTCATCATCATAGGCTGGACAGAGCATTTGTCTCGTCATTTCAACAACTTCTTAAAAAAGAGGCTTTTTGGTCTCCACTTACCAATTATTTATCCTCCCGGTCAATACAGTTCCAGGACAGCACTTCCGTCTTTCAACCACCATGAGCTCTTCTGTATTTTTACCTCCATTAATTTGCATATGTTAGGTTATTTCATTGTTATCATTACATATGATTGTAATTGCATTGTGGTACTATCGGAATTCAATATTGATAATCATTGCTATGGTGCTGAACTTTCTTTCTTTTGTTCTTTCCTTTTTCCCTTTTTTTTCATTATATAAAACAAAAATGCTGCTTCATTAAGGTACTTTTTTGAATATTGTTTCTTCTTACCTGCTACCTAACAATAATATTATATCACTGTATACCTATTTTCTTTTTTGTACCATGTACTATTTTTCATTGTTTATTTCTAACTCATGCTGTAAGTTGTACCTTTGATCTTCTTATACTTCAATAAAGCTCTCTTAAACTTAAAAAACAGACTGGGACAGAAACAGGCCAATAGACAAAGAGGGCTGAATAAAAGTATATATATATATATATATATATATATATGTATATATATATATATATATATATATATTCACTGAAAAAACCATAGGTTTCAGGGGTGTTATAGTTAGCTGGACTTTTCACTTGTACAAAACCATTGAAATTCCCCCGTTATAGTTAGTTCAGCTAACTATAACTCGCGCGCCCGCAATGCACTGCTGATGACGTCACATATTACATCACTCATGACATGGTCAGTGACATCACTCATGACATCACTGATGACATCTCAAATGACATCACTGATGACATCACTGATGACATCATCCAGTGAATGTCTGTTTTTCTGAAAATTAAATATGTTTTATATATGTATATCTCAAGGTCGATGGAAGAATAAATGGGTATATAAGTGTCTAAATGGTTGATTTGTTTTTGAAAAATTGATTGTGTAACTGACTGATTAAGTGTATCATAGTGAATACATGGCTTAGTGAGTAATGTTTAAATATGTAAATATCTGTATCAGTCTCTCACTTTGTGTATAAGTGGCTGCATGGGTTGGTGAGTGGCTACATGGGTGTCTATATAGGTTATTAGTTGGTTTTTTGAGTATCAGTCTGAGTGTCTGCATGGTTCGGTGGGGTGTATTACGTAGTGCATAGGTGCATGAATGAGTGACTCACTGTTTGTATGTGTTGAAGACAGCATGTGTGCAGGACTGTATGGGTGGATAAGTGTGTGTATGGGTGTGTTAGTGAGTGAATGACTGTCTCAATAGTGTCTTTATGAGTAACTACATATGTTTTAAACTAGTATATGTGACTATTGGTGTATATAAGTGAGTATATGTGAGAGTGAGAGATTGAAAGAGTTCCTGTATGAATAAGTATGTGTTTCTATAAGTGATTGTTTAAAAGACTAAGTATGTGTAAGTTTCCGTAAAAGTAAGTGTGGTGGTGTGTGTATAACTGTATATGCAAGTAAAGGTATATTTGATTCTTTATTAGCATGAGTGACTATGTGTGTGAGTAACTCTATGGATGAGTGGCATTGTGTAACAGAATGTATAGGTGTATGAGTACATATGATGAGTGAGTACATGTATGAGTGACTGTATAGGACTGTTGGTGAATGAGTGGATGTGTATGTGGATCTTAGAATTACTGAAGAGGTTGTTGTAACTGGTATTGGTATGTCCATTGTTTTGAAAATGTTAGTCTCTATTTTTGAATGTGTGTATCAAAGGTTATATTAGGGTGAGAGGAGGTCTGCCACTCTATCACAAGGATGATGTCATCAGTGATGTCATCAGTGATGTCATTTGAGATGTCATCAGTGATGTCATGAGTGATGTCACTGACCATGTCATGAGTGATGTAATATGTGACGTCATCAGCAGTGCATTGCGGGCGCGCGAGTTATAGTTAGCTGAACTAACTATAACGGGGGAATTTCAATGGTTTTGTACAAGTGAAAAGTCCAGCTAACTATAACACCCCTGAAACCTATGGTTTTTTCAGTGAATTTCTGAGGTTTTTTAAATGCTAATTCCTAACTATAACGTGCCTGAAACCTATGGTTTTTTCTGTGAATTTCAAAGGTTTTTTAAATGCTAATTTCTAACTATGCCTACAGAGATAGGACATGTGAAGAAAGAAGAAAAAATGCACAGAAAGAAACAAAAGAAGTGCAGAAAGAAGCAACAGAAGTCCTCAAATACGAAGATAAGTGCAGGAAGAAGGATAACGTGCAGAAAGAACAAAAAGAAGAGCAGAAAGGAGCCTTGTTGCAAAATCATCCTGTACCCTCAACTTTTTCAGACGGATACTGGTGGTAACTGAGTCTGACTAACCAGTCCTAGAGCCAGTGCTATGTTAAAAGACACTTAGAATACAGTGAAAACACCTACATACACTAGGGAACATTATGCGTTGGGGTCCCCCTGTGATTAGCATGACCTCCTCTGTAAGCCCCTAGTATATAATAGGGCATGGGGATTAAAACTACCTCTTAAAACAGGCCACAGGGCGTTTTTGCACACGTTAACTCAGGCCCCGTCCCCTCCATTCACCACTGTGTAAACACGCCCTGTGTCCATTTTTAGTTGGGAGATTAAGTTCATTTGAATCCTGAGGGTCCCTAGGGTCCAACTAGCCCACTAGGTACCTCCAGTAAGTGCCACAGAGCTGCGTTGCAGAGAGGTGTAAAAAGTGGCACGGCCTGGACCACCTCTCTGCAATGCAGCTCAGTGGCGCTTACTGGAAGCACTTGGTGGGCTAGTTAGCCCCCAGGGGCCCTCAGTATTGAAGGGAAATTATATCCCCAATTTAAAACGTGCCATAGTGCGTGTTTGCACACGTCACCTCAGGCCCCGTCCCCTCCCTTCACCACTGTGTAAACGCGCCCTGTGGCTGTTCTAAGTTGAGAGATTAAGTCCCCTTGAATCCTAAGGGTCCCTAGGGTCAAACTAGACCACTAGGTACCTCCAGTAAGCGCCACAGAGCTGCGTTGCAGAGAGGTGTAAAAAGGGGCTTGGCCTCAGAACACCTGGCTGCAGCGCAGCTCCCTGGCGCATACTGGAGATGCCTGTTGGGGGCGCGTTTGCAGAGTGCTGCACGGAGGGGGCATGGCCTCCGGCACGATGCTAGTCTTTTATTTATTTTAGTTTTTTAAGAAGGGGGGCTGTTTGGTTTGGTTTGCCCTGATGACCCCATCCCCCAGGGCCAGTCTCCTAATTATATTTTTTTGACCCCAATCCCCAGGGCCGGCCACTGTTTTTTATTATTTTTAAAAAATATATATTCATAGACACACCTAGGACATGCTGGACAAACCGTACGTACCTATCACCATGACGATTTGCGTGATATTCATTAAAAGGCGACTATACATGCAATGAATCCACGTGGAATGTATTTACACCACTAGTGAAGCTCTGACATGTCTGATGCCCTACCGTGCCTAATCCTGGTAGACACCCTTGTCGTTTATTTATACAAACATGGGTAGCTATTGACGGGCACATTTAATACACATGCACACCAAGCCATTCAAAGGGGATTCGACAAAAATTCGACCAAAACTATGCAAGAAACCCCCCTCACGGTTAATAAAACACACATCCACTGCCGGATGTGTAATACTTTTTATTTTACTCTCTGGAAAGGGGACGAACATCACTTGAGAGTCACAGCGTGCTCCTGACAGAGCCCAGTGCTGTGTTACACCCACCATTGCCTGCCGAGTGCCACACACCTCTGTGTTGTATTCCACTAGCTAGTGCATATGCTATGACACTCTCTAGCCCATGTGCACTGTAACACCACCCCGTGAATATGTCATGCCACACTTGTCTTCGCACGGGTTATATTGCCCCATCTAACGTGCCTTTCTCGATGCCTATGTTATAACGCACAGTGCTATGCCATACATATTACAATCTGGGATCCATATCTTTGTCACAGTGCATATGCAACGTTACACTCCCCAGCACATATTTTATATTACAACTTTAGAGACTAGTTAGGTTACACAACACTGCCCTGTGCATTATACACTCCAAGGCGCATATCGCATAGCACGCGCTAGTGCCTGTGCTATCTCGCGCTCTCCAATGAATCTGTCATTGCGCACAATGTATTGCATATTATATTTCACGCCCGGTTCATCTTATATCACACTTTTTGGTGCATAGTTTATACCATACACTATATCTAGTTTTCATTTTCAATCGTGCTCTCAGGACTATGTTCTATATAACACTGTGTTCACCTACCCTTTTCACGGGCATTACATTTTGCGATAGGGGGTGGAGGGTCAGGGGGTGTTTCTGCCAAGTGAGCCCGGAGTCACAGTCACAAACGTCCTCTTCTTCCTGAATAAAAGTGAGAATATGCTGCATACTTGTTCATATTTTAAGTAGTTCGCACAGACACAATGTTTTAAAAACAATAAAGTTCCTAATCCCGCCTTCTCTGAACAGTTAGCTTGCTGCCCCATCCCCTTCCTCCCTATCCTCTGTTGTGTGAATCCATGGACTAGCCTCCTCCCTCCTGCCATGCATGGTCTGATGTGCTGCCACTGCCCTCAATTTAGTATGATGTACCAGTCCACTTCTCCTGCCCTCCATTGCCCAATTCTATGCCCCATCATTGACCTCCTGCTTAAACTCTGTGCTTACCTTGCTGCCCCTATTCTCCTTCCCCCTGCCCTCCGATGTCTTTGTGCATGCCCCTGCTCCATCCTTTTTGCCCACCATGTCCCATGGAACTGCCACTCCTATCTACTCTGAGTGTTCTGTTGAGCTGCCACTCCCCTCCCACCTGCCTAGCATTGTCAGATGACTGTAACCTGTCCCTGCCACCTCCACCCTGCCTGTCCACATGCCATGCCCCTATCCTCTTCCTCCTGTCCTACATGGTCCATTGTACTGCCACACCCTTCTGCCCTCCCTGGTCTGTTGTGCTGCAACTGCTCCTCCTGCCTGCCCCGTGTGGTCTGTTGTGAGGTCCCTTCCCCTGAACTTTCTTGTCTGTGCACAGGTCCTGACCCTCCCTTCTATCCTCCATCGTCCTTTGTGCATGCCCCTCCACCCTCCTTCTTGCCCATCATAGCCATTGTGCTGCCACTAACCCTCCCACTTGCCATGCATGGTCTTCTGTGCTGCCATGGCCCCTCCCACCTTCCCTGTGTGGTCAGTTAGCTGCCCCTGACCCCCTCCCACCTTCCCTCCATGGTCTGTGTGTATGCCATCACAGTCTCACTGTTGCTCTTCATGGTGTGTCTTGCTTCTAGTGCCCATCCTGCCTGACCTCCATGCCTATCTTGCTGCTCCTGCCCTGCCCCCTTGCCCCCAGCCCTACTCCCTCCCTCCTGGCTTGTCTGTTCCATTGTAATGCCCCTGATCCGTCCCTCCTGCCCTTTATGGTCTGTTATGCTGCAGCTTTCTCTCCTGTCTGTCCATTATGGTCAGCTAGCTTCCATTGCCTCTTGCCCCTCTGTTCTCTGTTGTCCATGTGCATGGTCCTGTCCCCTCCCTCTTGCTTTCTATGGATTGTTGTGCTGCACTCCCGTCCTGCATGCCCTGTGTGGTGTATTGTGCTGCTGCAAACCCTGATGCCTGCCCTGCAGGGTCAGTTTGGTGCACCTCTCCATGTCCCTCCTGTCCTCTGTTATCCAAGTCCATGTCCCTATCCCATTTCCTTCCATGATCCAATGTACCATACTTGCGAACATTCTGAACTTGGTAAGAGGGAGATTTTGAAAAAAAACTGGGGTATTGATTTTCCCCTTTGAGTTACATTGAAAAAGAGGATATTGTAGACAGGAGACAGATCAAATAAAGCCCATTTGAGCTTAAAAACATTGGACGTTTCCTGGCTGAATCGGGTCTGTTGGCATGTATGGTTGTACTACCATTGCCTCTTCCTTCTGCCCACAATGGTCTATTACATTGCCACAGCCTTGAAGGAGGGTAGATTTTGTATCACAGGGGGCCCCTGGCCCGTTCTGTCCACACCTGAAGTATGAGACCCTTGTCCTTGCCCTGCCAGCTGCATTTGTAGGCCGTATTAAATTGACCAGCGGGTCCTGTGTTGCTATATAATTATCCTGAGACATCCTTACCACTCAGCCAGCATAAAACCCCTGTGTAGGCCCTTCTGTTCAATATGTAGGCCTCTTTGTTAAATTGACCATAGCTCTGCAATTTTAGTGTATAGCAGTCTGAAGGCAGGTCTGCGAGGCCTTCTGATCCAAACTAGTAGCCCCCACCCTACCCGAGTGCTCCGTGCTCGGTATCAAAGTTCAACATCCCCCTGAAGCTGTCGACATACAGTAGGCTGCATCCTGGACTGGTACTTGCTTCCTGGGCAGGTTTCCCGCTTTTAAGGAAGTGGCAACCGCAGAGCGTCAAGTTAGGAGAACTGAGGAGATTTTATACATGAATATATTGAATTCCCGTACAATACCCATTATTTTCTGCTTCCTCTATGGAACTTACGATAAGCGATTGGCCTGAGAGACTGACCTTTTCACCCAGTCCATTGTCAGCATTAAGTGGGTAAATGACGAAATGTCTGGTAAAATCTGCAGACGAAGCTTTTGGGTAGCATACGTAGGTAGATGTAGCGTGCAAAGGAGCCCACAAAATGATATAAAAAGGAGCACCCACAGATATCGACGGACTACCTCGCCGTCTGTATGTAGGTTAACAGGCAGTGCAGGTTTTCCCCAAGAGCTGGGAGCTCTTGTCTTCCTTTGCTTAAAATGTCTTGCTCTGCTTTGCTTGAAGTATCTTATTCTATTTTACCTATATGAAATGTCATGTTATGTTTAACCATTGTTCTCTTTACTTTTGCATTTAAAAGATTTTGTATTGTAATTGCAGGAATGCTTGCTGTAAGAGTAAACGTGAGTGTTCCTAGGTAACATTTTCCTTGGTGTAACTTGTTTCTCATGATGCATTTATAGATGTGTTTTCTCTCTCTCTCTGTCAGTACATTAATTGAGATACAGAGAATATTATGACAGCTGTATGATTATCTGGATTCTGTATTTTGTTCTTTATGTCTCTATTCTGCGGTTTCTTTGAAGTTGCATCTTCTCATTAAACTGCCATTGTATTCTGCCTCCAATTCCATGTCTCATATGTCTGTTTTCTTCATTTTTGGAGCAAGCGTTCCTAGGCACCCCGGCTCAAATTAAGGTGCCCCTTTTGTCCCTGACTCACTCTCCTGCTCAGTTCTGTGGTGGCTCCCGGGGATCTGGGGACCGCCCCTAGCTTCCTTGACCCGTAATAGATCTTCCCTCCAACAGCCTCTCTTGCAAGTCCTGTATTGTTGGTTTGTTGCCCCTGCCCCCCTTTCCACTGCCCTCCATAGTCTGTTGTGCTTCCACGGCCCTTCCTGCCTGCTCAGTGTGGTTAAATTGTTGCCTTTGCATCCTCCTACCTGCCTTCAATTTTCAGAGTCCGTGCCCCTGGCCTCTGCCTCTCAACAGTATCCTAATGAACAACTAAATTGCTAACATTCTATATTTATTACAAAAGTGTGGAACGCCTGACATCATCTTGATGTAATCAAAACTGTAATACCTAGAGCATTTCCTTTAGAAATTACATATATGAGAGGGTCTTATTGGCATCAAAATTATGGTTAGTGCTCTAAAAGACTAAAATAAGGACATATTTTCTGAGTTTTCAAATAGCGACAAAGCACTTTTAAATTATTTGTTATCTTTATGTTTTTTTATCCAGTTGACCACTTGATTAAATGTTGCACTTAGGGGAGAGGATGTGGTGTTACTTCCAGAACTGCAGACTTTGCAACTGGGGAACCAGGTTGCAGTTTCTGCTTCAGCTCGACATTCTATGATTCTGGTCAAATCACTTAGTCTCCCCATGTCTACAACCAAAATGAATTTGTTCTTGTGTGATGTAACCAATGCTCATGTAAAGCACTCCAATACCTGACAAGTCTGCACTATATAACACTGCAAAAACACAAAATAATAAGTGTTTTGCACACTTCTGTCATTGGGCTATATTTGGGCTACATCTGGGTGATTTTGGGCTACATTTGGGCTCTTTTGTCTCCGGTGGCCATCTTGGGAGATTTATTTGTTATGAAGTTTCCTAATTTCCTCATGTACTGCAGTCTCCTCAGTAGGAAATGCTTTCAGTTTTTTACTTTGATTCCATCATGAAGGTATTCAGATATGTCACACATTTGCCATAAATTCTGAATGTTAGCACTCTAGTTGCTCATTAGATCACTGTAGTAAAACTACTGCACCATGGAAGTCTGCTCCTGGTATTAAAAGTGCATGTTTCAGTCTGCATGTCATAATTTTTTAATGAAATAGAAGAGGATTTGAGAAGTCACTCAAAATGTGCCCTCATTTTCTTTCTTCAGCATTAATCATAATTTCTATGGCAAAATGAACCTCCTCATTGTGTTCCTTTTTAAATTAAATGTTTTAAGTGTTACCAGTTTATTCCAATCAAGATGGCTTCAGGTGTGCCATACTTTTGTCATAATGAAGACAGTAAGCGCTCTAGTTGTTTTTAAGAACATTCTGGGACATTCTGTCATTGGGCTACACTTGGGCTACATCTGGGTGATATTTGGGCTACATTTGGGCTCTTTTGTCTCTGGTGGCCATCTTGGGAGACTTATTTGTTATGAAGTTTCCTAATTTCCTCATTTACTGCAGTCTCCTCAGTAGGAAATACTTTCAGTTTTTTACTTTGATTCCATCAAGAAGGCATTCAGATGTGTCACACATTTGCCATAAATTCAGAATGTTAGCACTCTTTTTGCTCATTAGATCACTGTAGTAAAGCTACTGCTCACCAGGGAAAACTGCTGCTGGTATTGAAAGTGCATGTTTCAGTCTGCATGTCAGAATTTTTTAATGAAATAGAAGAGGATTTGAGAAGTCACTCAAAATGTGCCCTAATTTTTCTTTCTGCAGCACTAATCATACTTTTTATGGAAAAATGAACCCCCTCATTTTGTTCCTTTTTAAATTAAATGTTTTAAGAGTTACCACTTTAATCCAAGCAAGATGGCTTCAGGTGTGCCATACGTTTATCATAAGTAGGACTGTTAGCGCTCTAGTAGTTCTTTGGAACACTCTGGGAAGCTGCAGTAGAACACAAAGGAATCAACTGACAGTCTCTGCCCTTGTTGGATGTACATGTTTTACTGAGAATGTCAGACTTCATTCTCACATGACTGAGAAAGATAATGTGAATTTACAGAAAATAAGCTCTCAGTTTAGCCTATAGATCACCTTCCAAACCTCTGTGGTAAAAGCATGAGAAAATATTTTTCTCTCAATCATGATATCCCAGCAGAAGGCTTTTTCACATGGTGAAATCACCTTAGAACATACCACAATTCCTAAAATGAGTATGGTACCATCAACAAATGATTTATAATGTAACTAAAGTCTTAAAACCTTCTATTAACTGCAATGCTTTTTAATGAGGTGCTATCATGTATATTGGTCCCAAGATGGCTGCCAACACTTCTTGGATGAAGTGCTGACAGCCAATCAGATCTCAGGATGAGATGTGTGGTTAGGCTCCGCCCACATATATATATGCTTTTAAATGCTATTTTCTCAGGAAATACTGAACAGATTTACACCAGACCTGCAAAAGGCACTTCCTTGACCTTATGGCTACCTCTCTGCCAAATTTCAAGTAATTCTGTTCAGCCGTTCGGGCTGTAGCTGTGTCTAAAGGTCCTATGGAAAAATGCATGGGGAAAACGCGTTTTGGGACCCCCCTTTTTTCTCGGCCCCTGCTTGACGAATCCCCCCGAGACTTTCAGGGTAGGAGCGGAGCGTAGCGCCCCACCTATTTTGAAAATTTCGCGAGGATTCGTCGACCGGCGCCAAAGTTATTCCAAATAGAATGTTGCGGATTTCCTATGGAAACAGGGTCCTAACTATAACTACCTACTGGCGACCGCCAGTAGGTAATATATATATATATATATATGTATATATATATACACTGAAAAAACCATAGGTTTCACACATGTTATAGTTAGTGGAAATTTTACTGATAAAAAACCAATGAAATTCCCCCGTTATAGTTAGTGCAGGCAACTATAACTCACGCGACCGCAATCCTCTGCTGATGCTAATACTGTATTTAGACACTTATTTGCCCATGTCTTCTTCCATACATTTTTAGCTATACATATATTACAAATATTTTTTTTTCATAAAGACACATATGTCATCAGCAGAAGATTGCGGTCGCGTGAGTTATAGTTGCCTGCACTAACTATAACGGGGGAATTTCATTGGTTTTTTATCAGTAAAATTTCCATTAACTATAACATGTGTGAAACCTATGGTTTTTTCAGTGAATTTGCAAGGTTTTTTAAATGCTAATTCCTAACTATAACGTGTGTGAAACCTATGGTTTTTTCAGTGAATTTGTACGGTTTTTTAAATGCTAAGTTACTTTACGCCATTCGTGGCATGCGCGCCCACTTAACGCAGTTCGTTCCGTGCGCGCACGGTGCGCTTCGCGCACCGTGCGCGCACAGTGAGCACGCGGTGCGCTTCGCGCACCGCGCGCCCACTTTACGCAGTTAGTGCCGTGCACGCACGGTGGGCACGCGGTGCGATGACAAAGCAAGAAAGCACGTCAACAAATCTGTTTCTGCTTTCCTCCGTGACTATGGTATGGGTGCCATTTACCACAACAACTTGCGTTATGACATGCAAGACATTTATAGAGGAGATGGTGTGCACTTCAATGATGAAGGGAACAGAGTCTTCCTCTTGAACCTTAGACTCTGCATCGGTACTTACTTGTAGGTACCACTAAAAAATCATTTCATAAACACAACGGCTCTTTTTAGAGCCCCCTAATATCTAAACACTTAAATCTGATTTTCATTTTTTTTTTTTTTTTTTCTACCGTACGCTTACCGTAAGCTTACCGTACGCGTACCCCGTGATTTTTTTTAAAATCAATAAATGTTTTTTTTGTACTTTTCTGTCCTTCTTTGACCCCCTTACAAATGTTAGGGGGTCTGTAACTCTCCTCATTGCCCCCTTTCCTTGTTTTCACTCTTTTTTTTCAGAGTGAAATACACAAAATGGCGGCCGCCGCTTCCTGGTTTCGGCCGATTCGAATGTTTACTAAGATCTAAGAGCCAATCAGGATCGCGCTCGCGCACGCCACCGTACGCTTACCGTAAGCGTACGGTAAGCGTACCGTAAGCGGGCTCAGATATATATATTGATTTAAAGGCTATTTTCTCAGAATCTACTGAACAGATTTACACCAAACCTACAAAAGGCACTTCCTTGACCTAGGGACTACCTCTGTGCCAAATTTTGAGTAATTCTGTTCAGCCGTTCGGGCTGTAGCTCGTTCTAAAGGTCCTATGGAAAAATGCATGGGAAAAACGCGTTTTGGGACCCCCCTTTTATCTCAGCCCCCGCTTGACGGATCCCCCCGAGACTTTCAGGGTAGGAGCGGAGCGTAGCGCCCCACCTATTTTGAGAAATTCGCGAGGATTCGTCGACCGGCGCCAAAGTTATTCAAAATAGAATGTTGAGGTTTTCCTATGGAAACGTGGTCCTAACTATAACTACCTACTGGCGACCGCCAGTAGGTAATATATATATATATATATATATATATATATATATTTTTTTTTAATTTTTTAAAATATTTTTTGAGTCATTTATATCTTGCCATACTTAAAAATTAAAAAGGTAGTTTGCGTAGAGAATGATGAAACGCCAGTTAGTGAAGCTGTTGTATTGCATATTTTTCTACACTTGGCCATTGAGTACTCACCAACGCTTGTAAGGAAAGAAAAAAACAGTTGCAAAAAGTATGAGTGGACAGGAAACTAAACAGAACAAGCATTGGCATAGCCACTAAGTCTCGCCTTTGGGACCTAATAAGTGTTTAGCCATGCAACAGTTGATGTTGTTGCACCAAGGATATTGTTCTGCATAACTAAATGCTTATAAGGTCCCAAAAGCGAGACCTATTGGCTATGCCAATGCTTGTTTTATTTCCGAGACCGTCTTTCTTGTTTCAAAAAGCGAAAGACCCGTGTCTTAAGCTGATAAATGGGCCATCGGTGTCCCAGTGCACACCTGTTTTGCTATTTATCAATATGTTTCCTCTGCTGTGTTCGTCTTAAGTAGTCAAGTTTGACAAGATTTTTTAGATTTGGGGGAGCTTTTGGCAATGTTGGCTGTGCTTCTCTTTGCATTTAAGGAGTCTGGTTATTTTGCAGCTATAACTTTTGAAAAAACTTGTGAACGCTAGTTTTGACCACATTTTGTCTGGTAGCTAGCCTAAATTAGAAGTTGAGCTGACACAGGGCAAAGTTTCCACCATATTATGTCAAACAACGTTTTTTGGTATGCAGTTAATTAGTACAGAAAAGGATGATGTGAGAAATATATTTGTTTTTCGTTCATCCACATTTTAAAGGTATCTCGTTGACTTGAGATGAACAGGTGCATTACAGAATCTTCTCTCAGGGTAGTGAAATATTGTTCTACCAAAGCAAGTGATACGAAATGGAATATACAAACATAAATTAGTTGTACAAAATCAGTCCTAGAGTTCACTTGATTGCGGCCTCATGAAATATAAATGCATGCATTTGTCCTAAATGTGAGGCACACCGGGAGGAATACAAGATTGGGTCCTGAAATCTTAATATAATTTGAAGACGTTAACAATACAAGTTTATTTTTGAATGTTCCTTTGTTTTCTCCAACTAGACCTTGAAGAAAGACCCAAGTTTTATGGGCATGGGTGTTTTTTGGTGTTTATCACAGTTTGCGCAGACCCCAGCGCCTCCTGTCTGTGAGCAGTGCTGTGGGTGGAGCCTGCTCCACGGAGGGCGATGACTGCCATGTCAGCAATGTGCCTGTTTTCAGAGCGCAGAGAAAGGCTGGCAGCAAGGAGAGCTGCCAAAACATGAGTAAACAGAGGATTGTGAACCCAAACTTAAATATGCCCCGGGGGGACGCTGTCCCTGGGAGGAAGTGCCCAGGCAGCAAGGGGGCTCAGCAGGCGCTGTCCGTCTCCAGATGACACGGTATCGGCGAGGCGATGGGCACCACTGAATGGGTATATCAGGACATTACTACCCCAAAAATGAAGGTGTTGGGGAAAGTGCTGGGGCAACGAGTGGGTTCTATAGTAGAGCCCTCAGAGCAGCAACGGGTGATGCAGGCACCCGGAGGTTAGATTTACGAACCTAACACCAGTCCTAGAAGATTTGGGCAAAGTGCAACTTTCCCAAAAATAGTCTAGGGGGCATATTTTTATTCTATCTCCGATCCCAGAATATTTCTGGGAAAATGAAGGATTCCCCAAGTTCTCCAAGACGGGGTTAAAAACTTGGTAATTTTGCATTTATCGAACTGTGCCTTGGGGCCATTACTCAATATAAACAAGTAACCTGATACTGGAATCCAGCCTGCCGTCCAGCTGGCACACTGCGCGCCGCTGATGACTGCGCTCGCTCCCGAGACACATAGTCTATGGGAGGGAACATTTAGATATGGCGGGACATACCCGAACTTTTGGCCATTTGTGTGCTTTCTTTTGTGGAAGCCTTACGCAAATGGCCAATCAAATGCTTGGCCGGGAAAAAAAACAACATGAGGAAAAGATGTGTGAGATGGAAGTCCTTACTGTAAGCCTCGCAGAGCAACGCATGCGCGCTGGCTCTGGCGAGACCTAAAAAGTACACTGGATTCATAGAAGGACTGAGGGAGACAAAAAAGCTTTGAAGTGAAATAGTAGGAATGCTAGATAATTGATAGGAAGAGAGCATAATAGTTTGAAAGAAGTGGAAGTATGAGAAGACAAAGAATGAGACCAAAGAAGAGAGAATGAAAACAGAGCATGCAGTACCCTCATTACAGATATTGCAACTGTGTCATGGACCCTAATACTAGCAGAGGAATAGGATTGAGTAAAAGCCCCTATTTTCATATTTATATATATTTTTCAAACACTTTTTGAGGAAAAAATATGTCTGGCCTACAGCCAGTACTAAAAATTAAAAAGGTAATTTGCGTGGAGAATGATGAACTGGCAGTTGGCGAAGCTGATTATTGCAAATTTTCATACACTAGCTATTGAGTACTCACCAATAATTGTTAGGAAAGAAGAATAGAAGTTAAAAAAGATATGAGAGGACAGGAGACTACACAGAACAAGCATTTGCAATGCAATCGGTCTCGCCTTTGCGACCATATATGTATTTAACTATGCAGCACATTAGCCTGAGTGCTGAAACATCTACTGTTCTTTAACATGGAGGGAAAGTAAGTACCAAACTGCGTGTGATGCCAGGTATGGGAACACATGGAGAGAAATATTACCTTTCAGCGGGAAATGGTATAGTCCAAAGCTCGGTTTTTAATATAATATCATGGCCTTCGGTGATCATATCACTGAAAATACAAGATTTAAAAAAAATATTATTGCCTACGGGTGCTCCTGGAATACAATTTCTATGGACTGGAATCCAGAGAATGCTAAAGTGATTCTGGTATTTTACTGACCTCTGCTGGTCGTTTTCTATCAAGAAAGTTAAATAGAGGCAGTTACCAGAAAAATTTAAAAAGAGAAAGTCTCTCAGCAGAAAGTAATTCTGGTATTTTACTGACCTCTGCTGGTCGTTTTCTATTAAGACAGTTAAATAGAGGCAGTTGAACAGAAAAAAAAGTCTGTAAGCGGAAGCAGACAAGTCCTAGGGCTGATCTCCAGAGCTCACAAAATACATACACATATAAGTATATAATAAGTATATACAAAAGTATATACAAGAGGTCTCGAGTGCTCGACCTAAAGTACATTGGATGCACAGAAGAACTGGAGAAGAGAAAAACTTTTGAGGGGACATAGTGTATGTCAACTTTGTCCATCTTCCTGAAGTTCAAATTTCAGAGCCATTCTTTACAATAGCAAATGATGATATGTTTGTTAATGCTTACTACACTCCAACGCATTTGGAAGAGGAAAGATCTTAATGATAGCTACAAGTTAATTTGGCACTTTTTCGTGAGAAGATGTAGGACACAGAACATTGGCACATGCACAGCGAAATGTGGCATGGATGCCTATTCACTCCTCTTTACATGATCATTATTTTCAACATTTACTTGGTCTGATCCCCTCAGCAATGCGCAAGAGAGATGGCTCTGCAGGGGAATACATGGTGATGAATTTCCTAGGGAACTGTCAGCATTTTTGGGAATCTATGAATTATTTGGGAAAGCCTTACATTTGTGGCCGCTTTGTCATATCAGAGGATAAGATTTGGTAATGGCTTGAAATTACCACGGACAAAAGCCTAAAGGAATCTAAAAGAAACTCGTTGGTTAGCAAGAAACAGACTGCTTTTTCACATAAAGGGCTGTATCCCAAAACACTCATGTGTTTGGAAGATACCTTTCACAGGTATACTAAAAGACTGAATAATGTAGAAAGACTCCATAAACACCTGGTCTTCATGTGTGGACGCATTAGCATTTGCATGCCTTTATACACTGGCCACCAGACTGTAGAAATGGCAATTATTTATGCCTAATTAAAAATATATTATTTTGGAACTAGATATTTTCCCAATTGCTTCCTAGGAAAATGTACACATTACCACCTAGGATTACATAGTTGTTTTCTGATTATCTTTTTATTGTTTATAGTTATTGCGTTTCAGATCTAATTGCACAATGCTGGCATGAAGGTTTTCCTTCATTCAAAGTTACATATCCCAAATCACATGTATTAAGCTAAAAAAAAAAAAAATGGAAGCTCCCTGCATGCTGTGATAATGCAACTTTATTGTTCGTCACCCTATTTCGGCATGGTTATTTTCTAATATACCTTGATATATATATTTACATCAAGGACACAGGGGATTTCCTCAGAAAGATCTATGATGCGACATGGGAAAGTGACAATTTGCTGATGACATTGGATGTCAACTCCCTGTACACCAGCATTAGACATATAGATGGACTGAATGCATTACACTACTTCCTGGGCAAAAGACCTATGCCGATGTTTCAGCATTCTATGATGATTGTGCAGATGGCTGAAATGTGCTTGGAAAACAATGTCTTTATCTTTGATGGCTTGGTATATAAACAACTGCAAGGTACTGCCATGGGTACTTGCTTCGCCCCCAGCTATGCTAATTTGCATATGGGCTGGTGGGAGGAGCAGGTACTCATGGCAATGCACCCTGGTACGTTCTCAGAACAAGTAAGAATGTACGTCAGGTACATTGACGATATATTCATACTGTGGAAAGGTTCTGTAGAAAGTGCCACAGCTTTCTCTAAAGAGATAAATAACAATGCTTTAAATCTTAGCTTTACCTGTAACATGAGCAGAGAGAGTATACACTTTCTAGACCTTGGGTTGTATGTCGAAGGAGACAAACTACAATCCAAAACATTCAGGAAACCCACAGCAGGAAATGCTATACTGCATGCACATAGTTTCCACCCTACCACCCTCAAAGCCAGTATTCCCTATGCTGAATGCCTCTGCATGAAGCGCAATTGTAGCACTAGCACCGGTCTTGAAGAAGCCACAGGGGAACTATGTGACAGACTAGCCCTCAGAGGATACAGCCAAGAAACCCTCGCCAAAGCCAAATCTAAAGTAGCAATCAAAAGCCGCAAAGAGCTTCTAACTAGGGAGACAGGCACCTCTGTGACAGCTAAGGAGTGTCCCACCATCAATACCCCGAGATTAGTTACTGGCTTTAATGCCTATCATGCCCAAGTTCGAAAAATCATTTACAGGCATTGGAACTCGGACAAAAATGACCCCGTTCTTGGAGCTACTGTAAGCAAAAAAAACCAAATCACCTTCAGGAGAGCGAAATCTATGAGGCAGGAGATAGTCAACAACGCCCCAGGCTGAACAAAATCTGTGAACTCTTGGCTTAAGTCACCCAAAGGGTTTTTTAAATGCACTAAATGCAACGCTTGTAGGCACGGCATCAACACCAAAGAGGTCACGTTACCGTTTAGGCAATCCCCGTATGTCATCATAGGACATTACACATGCAAAACGGATTTTGCTGTATATGTTTTACCTTGTACTTGCGGGAAAAGATATGTGGGTAGTGCCATCCACCCAGTACACGTACGTATCTTACAACACCTGAGAGCGATCACGAACAACGACCTTACCTACCCGATGCAAGACATATTAACACGGCTCACAATGGCAAGGCGCAAGATCTCTCCTTCTATGTGGTAGATACCATCCCCAAAAATTCCAGGGGAGGCAATAGACAAATAGCCCTTAGGAGATTGAAATCACGCTACATCATCCTCTACAGTTCCAAAATTCCCAACGGAATGAATGCGGATGAAGCGTTAAATGTACATCTCTGATTGTGTCCATCGCTGCTTGTAGTAGTAGATTTTGTGCAATGTGTGCAGTCACCTTAGATCTTGTAGACTAGTCAATGTATTTTGTACAAGGGATAGTTGTCTGTCTACAATCACACTGTAAGTCTGTGTGTATTTGGGTAAGCATTTTGAGAGAAGCATTTTGTAAAATTATGTATTTGCTGACAGACAACTGTTTTAAAACCCGTCATGTTGTCAAGTTTTAGTAGTATTAAACGCCAGTCTTTGCTTGTGCATTGATAAAATGAGTCAGGCTTTGACACTAAAGTGCAGTACTTAAATATGTAGATTGTGTGCAGTCCCCTTACCCCTTCCATAGTAGTGAATTAGTTTTGTTAAACTCCTAGGATAGTGTTGCTTGTCTAAAATCACACTGTGAGTCTGTGTGCATTTGGGTAAGGATTGTGAGAGAAGCATTTGGTAACATCGTGTATTTGCTGACAGACAACTGTTTTAAAACCTGTCATGTTGTCAAGTTTTAGTAGCATTAAAAGCCAGTCTGTGCTTATGCATTGATAAAATGAGTTAGACTTTGACACTAAAGTGCAGTACTTAAATATGTAGATTTTGTGCAGTCCCCTTACCCCTTCCACAGTAGTGAATGAGTTTTGGTAAACTCCTAGGGATAGTGTTGCTTGTCTAGAATCACACTGTGAGTCTGTGTACATTTGGGAACCACTGTGAGAGAAGCATTTGGTAACATCATGTATTTGCTGACAGATAACTATTTTAAAACCTGTCATGTTGTCAAGTTTTAGAAGCCAGTCTTTGCTTATGCATTGATAAAATGAGTCAGGCTTTGACACTAAAGTGCAGTACTTTAATATGTAGATTGTGTGCAGTACCCTTACCCCTTCCAGACTAGTGAATGAGTTTTGGTAAACTCCTAGGATAGTGTTGCTTGTCTAAAATCACAGTGTGAGTCTGTGTGCATTTGGGTAAGGATTGTGAGAGAAGCATTTGGTAACATTGTGTATTTGCTGACAGATAAATGTTTTAAAACCTGTCTTGTTGTCAAGTTTTAGTACCATTAGAAGCTAGTCTTTGCTTATGCTTTCATTAAATGAGTCAGGCTTTGACACTAAAGTGCAGTCCTGAAATATGTAGATTGTGTGCAGTCCCCTTACCCCTTCCACAGTAGTGAATGAGTTTTGGTAAACTCCTAGGGATAGTGTTGCTTGTCTAGAATCACACTGTGAGTTTGTGTGCATTTGGGAACCACTGTGAGAGAAGCATTTGGTAACATCGTGTATTTGCTGATAGATAACTATTTTAAAACCTGGCTTGCTGTCAAGTTTTAGTAGCGTTAGAAGCCAGTCTTTGCTTGTGCTTTGATTAAATGAGTCAGGCTTTGACGCTAAAGTGCAGTCCTGAAATATGTAGATTGTGTGCAGTCTCCTTACCCCTTCCACAGTAGTGAATGAGTTTTGGTAAACTGCTAGGATAGTGTTGCTTATCTAAAATCACACTGTGAATCTGTGTGCATTTGGGTAAGGATTGTGAGAGAAGCATTTGGTAACATCGTGTATTTGCTGACAGATAACTGTTTCAAAACCTGTCATGTTGTCAAGTTTTAGTAGCATTAGAAGCCAGTCTTTGCTTATACATTGTTAAATGAGTCAGGCTTTGACACTAAAGTGCAGTACTTAAATATGTAGATTGTGTGCAGTACCCTTACCCCTTCCAGACTAGTGAATGAGTTTTGGTAAACTCTTAGGATAGTGTTGCTTGCCTAAAATCACACTGTGAGTCTGTGTGCATTTGGGTAAGGATTGCGAGAGAAGCATTTGGTAACATTGTGTATTTGCTGATAGATAACTGTTTTAAAACCTGGCTTGTTGTCAAGTTTTAGTAGTGTTAGAAGCCAGTCTTTGCTTGTGCTTTGATTAAATGAATCAGGCTTTGACACTAAAGTGCAGTCCTGAAATATGTAGATTGTGTGCAGTCCCCTTACCCCTTCCACAGTAGTGAATGCGTTTTGTTAAACTTCGAGGGATAGTGTTGCTTGTCTAGAATTACACTGTGAGTCTGTGTGCATTTGGGAACCACTGTGAGAGATGCATTTGGTAACATCATGTACTTGCTGACAGATAACTATTTTAAAACCTGTCATGTTGTCAAGTTTCAGTAGCATTAGAAGCCAGTCTTTGCTTATGCATTGCTAAAATGAGTCAGGCATTGACAGTAAAGTGCAGTACTGAAATATGGAGATTGTGTGCAGTCCCCTTACCCCTTCCACAGTAGTGAATGAGTTTTGGTAAACTCCTAGGGATAGTGTTGTTTGTCTAGAATCACACTGTGAGTATGTGTGCATTTGGGAACCACTGAGAGAGAAGAATTTGGGTACTTCATATCTTTGAATACACATAACTGCTTAAAAACTTTCCTGTTCTCAAGTTTTGGTAGAATTAGAAGCCAGTCATTGCTTATGTATTCACCCAGGAACTGTCCTTGCAACACTGTAAACATTCAGTTAATATTCAAGTAGTAACGGAGTGAGGCAGGCCTTAGCACATGCATTGCTTCAAATGCCTATCCAGTATGCATGCAGTCCTCTAAACACCTACACACTTGTCTTTCACACCTTCAATTCCCCAGTGAGTATTCATACACTTCTAGCAAACACCCTGTCACTCCCCTTGCAGTCCTCTAGTGACCCATTCAGCACCATGGACTAATCCAGTCACTGTGCCAAAACCCAAACACTTATAAATTCACCCAGGCACTCTCCTTGCAGTACTCTAATCATTCAGTCTGTACCCAAGTACTCATGCAGTGAGCCAGGCCTTAGCACATGGACTTCTTCAAACACCTATCCACTATGTATGCAGTCCTCTAACCACCTACACACTTGTCTTTCACACCTTCAATTCCCCAGTCAGTATTCATACACTTCCAGGTAGTTTTGCAGTGATCCAACTGTTACTCTATGGACTGTTTCAAACGTCTATCCAGTATGCATGTATGTCTCTAGCCACCTACACACTTGTCTATCACACCTTCAATATCCCAGACAGTATTTATACAGTTCCCGCAAACACTCTGTCACTCCACTTATACTTCTCCAGTGACTTATTCAGCACCATGTACTAATGTATTTACTGCACCAAAATACAAATACTTATAAATTCATCCGGGCACTCTCCTTGCAATACTCAAACCATTCAGTCAGTATGCAAGTACTATTGGACTGAGACAGGCCTTATCATATGGATGGATTCAAACACGTGTCCACTATGCATGTAGGTCTCTAATCACCTGCACACTTGTCTTTCATACGATCAATATCCATGTCAGTATTCATACACTTCTATCAAACACCCTGTCACTCACCCAGTGTGTCTCCTTATAGTACTGTAATCATTCAGTCAGTTAGCATGTAGTCTTTTAGTGAGTTAGGCTTTAGGGCATGAACGGCTTAAAAATAGTATGCACTATGCATGTAGTGTTTTAACCATTGTTACACTTGTGCTTCAGGGCTATAGTTTCTTAGTCAGTTTTTATATAAAATGTATTTCTACAGTAATAGAATAGTATAAATTTGAAAGTAATTAATATACTTTTATTTGTGATTCTTTTTTACAGATACTGTTTTTCAACGTTAAAATAGAGAAATCATGCCAGAAAAAGAAAAGAACAGAGACAGGAGAATTACTTGAAGAAACACCAACCACAAGTGTTCAATGTACAAGATAATGTGGCTAAAAAGAAAAAATCTTCTGGTAAGATCACAAAGCAATTTATTAAAAATGTTTGTAGGAGCAAACAGAATGTACAGAATGCTGAAACCACTGAGAACGCTTCAACTATAAAAAAAACAATTCTAAATAAGAGGAAAAGCAAAAAAGCAAATGTTCAGTCAAAGGAGACAAAGTATGGTAAAAGAAGGCAAAATCAGTATAAGGAATTCCGCAAAAAAATATTTTACAAGAGAGTAGTACATAATTTGCTGAAAGATATGAAGAAATATAAAAAGAGAGCTCTATTTTATAAAAAGAAGAAGCATATTGAAAACATTGTTGAAAAGGCTTTTGAAGTAAAAAGGAAACTATTCATTTCAGTATTAAACAGAATTCGATCACTAGATAAACCAATGAAGGTCAAAAGTAGGAGGAAAAGAGTAATTAATAGAAAAAAAGTTGTGATTTTTTTTGGGAGAATGGAAACACAGTTCCAGTTCAGAGCCTTTCTCTAATGAAGAGAGTTATTTACAGAGCAAAAAATTACTGTATGCAGTTGACACCAGTGGTAGAGGTTATGAGGTTAGAGATGGTTGTCCAATTGAGAAAGAGAAAATGGTTGAAAGAAATGCAGAAGAAGTGATAGCTGATGAAGTTCTAGGGAGACGTCCTAAACACCCTGTGTACACTTGGGATTGCAGTAGTATTTGTAGTGTACGACAGGAATCTATTAATAAATTATGTCATTTTTTACGAGCATATAGTAAAAAAAGTGTTAAACAAAAGATTAAGGTGTTGCAAGGACTAGACCCTTGCAGAGTGAGAAAAAATACTGCTTTGCAAGGTCATTCTCTGGCTTGTGTTTCTAGGAAAGTTTGTCAAAGTGTTTTTCACCATTTCAGGATGCTGGCAGTACATCATACTCAAATGCGGAAGTTAGTGAGAAGATTGTATTATGCGAAAAGTCCAGCACTAAAGTTAAATGAGTTGAACAGTGCTCTTTTGCGTAGCTCAGTATCAGATGTGAAGAAGGTTTGTGATGATATTGAGTTTTGTTACTTTGGTCCTCAGCAAGAGAGTGCAGAAACTGACACATTAGTAGAACAAAATGTTGAAGACTATGTAGAACCCGTAATTAAAAAAAAAATTGAGGATGAAATCACAAAGTTTAAGGTAATTTCAGGTGAAAGACCAAATATTTCTTGTATTTGTTGTCGGCGAAGTCACTATAAAAATCAGACTAGGGGTGTCAATCTGTATTTAAAAAGTGAAATAGAAGATAATGATAAGTGGATGGAATTTGCAAATTATTTGTTGGTAGAGGATTGTTTTGATTTAGGATCTGAGCAGTGTATTTGCAAATATTGTTATAACAAATTAGATGAGAATAAAATGCCTGCTAGAGCTGTTCATAATAATCTAGAGTTGGTTGCTATTCCTCCAGAGCTGATAGATTTAAATACGTATGAGTCTATTCTCATTCAATGTGTTCACCCGTTTCAGGCTATTGTTCGTATGGAGCCTAAAACAGGTAAATTACCTCCATCAGAGTTGCAAAGAGGATTGAAAGGAAGAGTTGTGTATTTACCGTTAGATTTAAGGAATAATATTGAACCTATTGGTGTAGACCATGCAGAAAATGAGCCACTAGTCATTCTAGTTAATGGTGTTCCTACTAAGAATAAGAAAATCTGGCAAGAGTTAGTTGATGTCAGAAAAGTGCAAAAGGCATCATTGTATCTGTTAAAAAATAATGAGTACTATAGAAATGTGTTTGTAGGAGAAGAAGAAATAGATTTAGCAGAAGATACTGAAACATTAAGTGGACAAATAGAAAAAGTGGACATGTCCAGATGTGAAGAAATCTATGAACATTACAGTGTACATCCACTTCATTCCAAAGAGGTGATGGGGAATACGATTGAGTTGTTCCAAATGAAAAAAGCAACAGGAAGTCCCATGAGTGTATGGGAAGAGAGCTTGGAAGCTTGTTGTTTCCCGCAGTTGTTTCCAACAGGAAAAGGTGGACGATATGATGAACGTCCTGTGCAGATTCCTGCATCTGAATATTGGACAACAAGATTATATGCAGAAGATCCAAGATTTCGACAATGTATCCCTTATATGTTTCATCTTCTGTTTTAAGTGACTGGTCTGGACTTTCATATGCAGTAAATCACATTTTAAAAACTGGAATGCATCTTCAAAATGTAACTGCAAAGGATTTTATGGATAAAGTGTATCAGAGAGAGGATCATTTAGAATCTCAGTTGATTAATCTGATGGCATGTCAGCGTGGGACTAATGAATATTGGTACCGTCGTCATGGAGAACTGAAATGTATGCTACGGAACATGGGAACTCCTATATGGTTTGTTACACTAAGCTGTGCTGAGTATGCTTGGGATGATTTACTTGAATTTCTTCGAGAGGCAAATTCCAATATAAATAATATTGAATACAAGACACCTGGAGAATTGTGCTCTTTGGATCCTGTTAATGTATGCAGATATTTCAATCATAGATTTGAAGCTATGATGTCTTTCATCTGCAATAAAAAGAATCCTCCTCTTGGAGAAGTTGTGGATTTCTTTTGGAGAAAGGAGTATCAAGCAAGAGGTGCACCTCATATACATATGTTGTTATGGATCAAGGACGCCCCCAAATTTGGAACAGATTCAGATCAAACTGTTCGATGCCATCGATGTGGAAAATACTGTCGACGAAAGTACAAGTCAAAGGATAAGTTCTATACCAAATGTCGTTTTGGATTTCCACGTCCTGTATTGTCCAAAGGAAGAGTGAACAGTTTTTTGTCAGCTATGCGACATGCCATCACAAGAAAGTCTCTGAAAAATACCTACAACCTAAGAAGAAGCGGATGATCAAAATACATAAATGACTACAATCCAGTTATTTTATCCATGTGGAACGCTAACATGGATATTCAGTATGTTGCGGACAATTCCATTGCTGTTGCTCGATATGTAACGTCCTACATTACTAAGTCAGAAAAGACTGAATTGAAAGAAATGTGGGAAGAGATTTCTCACGAGAAGACTAAGTAAGAAGTTATACAGTTTCAGTTTGAAGATGTTATCGCATCGTGAAATTGGAGCATATGAATGTTCAGATTGGTTATCATCTGCAAGTCTATATTCCAAAAGTAGAAGAATCATTTGGGTGAGTCTAGGTCTTGCAGGAATGCGAAATCGGGTACTGAAATCAAGAAATTTAATATTTAGCAGAAAAAGAACCAGAAAGTACAGATATCTTGAAAACAATATATGTTGGACACATATTACCCAAACAGAAGTCATGATCTTGAGAACATGTGTCTCTATGAAGTGCTGCAAAACTACACTTTTAAACGGAATACTACAGAGAACATCAATGATGGAAAATATGCAGTGATTGGTTCCGAGGTATGTCTGGTGAAACAAAGGAAAGGAAATGTAATTAATCACAGGAAACTGAGTTGCAACACTGCTGACAAAAGGGAATTTTACTATTTAGCCCTTTTGCAAATGTTCAAACCATGGCGTTCAGAACTGGAATTACTTGGAGATTTTCAGAGCTATGAAGATTCATTTATTGCTTGTAAAAATAGCATACAATGCAGTGCTTTTGCAAATTATGTGAAAATGTTGACTGATGAAATTGATCAAGAAGCTACAATTGCAGCTGAGATTGCTAGAGACAGTTCTCAAGACAGTCAAAGTTCTGCTGCACTGAGTCAAGATCCACTTGGACAACCAATTGTTGAAAATGAAGCAGCAACTGCCATGAATGAGGTGGAAACAGCAATGTATCAAGATCAAGAAGATGTAATACAGTTAGGAAACTTGGAAGAACAACTAAATGTTGAACAGAAACAAATATATCAACAAGTGAAAGAGCAGATTGACCATGGATTACTTCATGAAAAGAAAGGGTGCTCATGTACATCATTTCAACCTATCCGAATGTATGTGAGTGGTCAAGCTGGAACAGGAAAAAGTTTCTTAATTAAAGTAATTACAAGTTATCTGCAGAAAACAACTGAGTCGCATTTGTCTTGTGTTGTCACTGCTCCAACTGGGTTGGCAGCACATAACATTAAAGGAATTACTTTACATTGTTTACTAATGTTACCAGTAGAGCATGAGAACAAATTGGAATACCACAAGCTATCTGGAGAAGCTTGTTGTGAAGTTTCAAGAGTCTTGAAGAAAATGAAACTTCTCATTATTGATGAGGTGAACATGGTCTCAAACTTGATGATTGCCTTGGTGCATTTAAGAATGCAGCAAATTCTTAAAACAGAGTATGACGTGTTATTTGGAGGAAAACACGTCATAGTTTTTGGAGATCTATTGCAACTGACTCCGGTAAAAGGACAACCGGTATTTAAAACACTTGCACATGAAGATACCAGAAAGTCTCTTGGTAGTGTTGGTAATGTGAGCATTTGGACTAATTTTGAATACAAAGAACTGACAACAAATATGCGACAGGCAAATGATGCTGAATATGGAAGTATTCTTCAAGATATAAGAATTGGAATTCTTACAAAACATGGCAAACAAGCTTTGGAAAGTCGATTACTTTGCAATGTGTTTCCAAATGAAAATGTAGTTCCTGCAAAAGTGTACATGAAAATTGCTGAAAATAAATCAGTGATCTGTTTAATGCCAACACTGCGCGAGTGTTCCATATTCAACGAAGAACTATTAAAACTGGAAAATTAAGAAATTATAAAAATGGAAGCCATCGATAAAATAGAGCATGAAGGAATCACTATTATTTTGATGGGAAGGTTGAAAACAAAACTGGATTCTTTAGAAAAAAAAATATCTAAAACAGCTGGTTTAGAAAAGACACCATATGCGTGTGTAAACTGTCGGGTAATTTTAAGGCGTAATTTGGATGTAGAAAAAGGGTTAGTTAATGGCACAATGGGTAAAGTGGTGGATTTTGTTAATTTTCAGAAAAAAGAAGGAATTGAATTTTTAAAAATTAAATTTGATCAGATTGAAGAAGTTAAAGAAATTGGTAATTGTTCAGTTAGTTTTTTTCTTGTTAAAGATTTATGGGGCATATTATCAAGAGAGGCGATAAAATTATCGCCGCTTTGTCGGCAGAAAACTGCCGCTAAAACGGCGATAATGGGCTTGATAATATGCTCTATGGAATTCCAATTGAAGCCCATGTTAGATGTCGTTCACATCTAACATGGGCTTCAATTGGAATTCCATAGAGCATATTATCAAGCACATTATCGCTGCTTTAGCGGCGATAATTGTATCGCCTCTCTTGATAATATGCCCCTATATGTCCGTAGGAAACAATTTCCATTTTCTCTGGCATATGCAGTGACTATTCATAAATCTCAAGGATTAAGTGTAGACAGTGCATTGGTGAACATTGGATCTACTGTATTTAAAAAGGGTATGGCATATGTTGCTTTGTCGCGAGTCAGAACATTATGTGATTTGTTTTTGATTCATTTTGATGAGACAAAGGTTACTGGAGATGCAAACTGTGTAAAAGAGTATAATAGGTTAAGAAGGGTGTATGCTCCAAATTTAGGTCAATATCCTGTATTTGAAAAGCGTATGGTTGGTCGAAAAAGAAGGTTTGAGAATATCTGTTCTGAAGGTGTCGAGAAGGGAAAAGAACAAGATAATGTTATAATTGCAAGTAAAAAGAAATTGGATACTGTTGAAGAGATTGTTGGTTATCAGTTTGAAAATATTTCAGGTGTCAACTGGTATGCTAATGTAGTGGTCAATGTTGTTTTTTATCTTGAAGGTTTGCAAGAACAAATTATGCAGAATCGGCAAAAAAGATTTTGTTCTCTGTTGCATTCCGTTTATGAAAAATTGACAACAGATACAAGTAAAATACAATCTGTTTCAGATGTTCGTAATCTTTTGGATGTGTGTTCTGGTTCTACACAATTTACACAAAATATCCAACAAGATGCTCAGGAATTTTTTATGTATATGCTTACCATTTTTGAAAATGAAGGTGTAGAAATAGAAAATATTTTTGGCCTTTCTTACAAATGGGAACATCATTGTGAAAATTGCGTGTATACATGTACCACTAATGTAGACACTGAAAGATTTCTGTATTTAAAATTACCAGACTGTAAATCAGTGTCTTTCAATAAATTAGTTAAAGGTGCAAATCAAAACATGGAGTGTAGCCAATGTAAATCAGAAATATTATCCACATTATTTTTAACAAAATATGGACAGTACATTATTTTAATGATGCAACGTTGTACAGCTGATGGAAGAAAATTGAATACTTTAATAAAGCAGTGTGTAGCAACACAACTATCAATATCAGGAAGGACTTTTGTAGCAATTGCAATAATTTTCCATGATGGTCCTTCCACCACATCTGGACATTACACTGCCTATCTAAAATGTGACAAAGGCTGGACACTTTGTAATGATTCCCAGTTGGTTTTCAAACAACGTTTGCCTAGGGAATTACCAAATTCCTACCTAATATTTTTAAAGTCAAAGTTTTAGGAAGATAATTCACTCTCTGAGGAATTTATTATAATAATTGAATAGGACTACCATTGGCCAATTTACATAAAAAGGAGTGCAAAAATACCATTTGGCCTCAAGGAAAGGTATATGTTTGAATTATGGACCTTTTCGTGCTCATTGACTCAGTGAATATTTTTAAGCGACATCATTTACAGTTTTAATAAGTTAAAGTTATAAAATGTTGTTAGCCATAAGCATTTCATATATGTGTGATTTGTATTTTCTGGTATTTTACTGAGAAGTGCATGTTGGGTTTTTTAAAACAATCTTTTTGATTGTTTTTTTGTTTTGCCCGCTGTTAAGTGATGAGTACGATTGAAATCACTATTTCTAGTGAAATTCAATATATTCTGAGAACAGCAAAAAAGGCAAACAAATTACTTTGTTTAAATTATGCTGTGTTCTAAAAAATGTATTATTACGTGTAATAACAATTTTTTCTTTTCTTTCACAGATCCTAATTCTAAAATAAGCAATTTACATCAATTTACATTGCAAAAAAACATCTGAAAAAAAAGGTATACCATTTTTAATTTCTATTACTGTGAAGGGAAGTTTAACTAAGTATTAGTATGCAGAATGGGCAAATCTGCAAGAAGCTACAAAGTTTTAACACGTTTTTAAAAACACTCTGTTTATACCTATGTAGTTTTGAAATCTCTCTGTCATCGGATATCATGAGACCTCCAAAAAAACAGATTTGAGTGGTTCATAATATTTCCCATTGTACCTATTGAAGGACCGCAATCATTTCAATCATTCTTCTTTGAGCATCTTTGCAGACAAAACTCTGTGCTTACCTTCTATCATTCTCAAGCAATTTTAAAAACAGAAATATGTCACTTTTTGTAACATAGTTATTGCGCAAGACACTCTTTCATATTTACAAAGAGAGGAAAAGGCACTCTGTGTACTTTTTCGACTCCATGTAAATACAACCTCATCATACACACCACATTGCATTAAAAGGGTGTTCTATAAGTGTTGTTGTGCATGATTGCGCTGAATACTCATAGAACAAGACACATCTCCAGATTTATCAGAAATCATAAATCTCGATATGTGTGTGAATGCTGCACCATTCTCTAATTGGTGTATGGAAGCAGAACAAGGAGAATTGTTTTCTTTTCTCCTCATTTTTAAATCTTCAATGCATGCTAAAATGTTCAGCATACATTGAAGGACAAAAATGCGTTTATTGATTGTTTTTGTGCAGTAAGGTGTGTCTTTCTGCACAAAAACAAACAGCACATGACATAGATATCCTTGCACTATGGTGCAAGGGTGCCTGTGTCACCACATGGCTGCAATTTAATCAGCCGTGCAGAGAGAAGCATAGATTTGCAACATATTTATGTACATATGTTGCATCCCTGTGCTTCGGAAGTACTACAGCACACTGCAGTTAAAGAGGTTACCGTGTGATGCTGCAGCACTTCCTCATAATTCTGCACTTATACATTCACCATACGCTACTAATGCATTCATTCAGTCAATTACATACTACACATACATTCATCTAAACTTTCACACACTAACACACAAATATAGCTCTTTTTTTAAACCAGGTAAGTTAGCTCTAAGAAGAACTTTTTTTTCTTCTTTTTTCTTTTATATTTTTTTTATGTTTTTTTCAACGATTTTGTGATTTATTTATTTTTTTAAACAAAAAAGGGAACATAAAGAAGAAAAAGTGAACTTAAGGAAAAAAAAGAAAAATTAACAGTGATGGTTTCTCTGCGCCCTGCAGATAAGCTCAACGGACTGCTCACTGTAACACAGCAGTTTGTTGCATTTAATGCAACTAATTTTAAGCTGTCCAAATTCGGGACGTATGTCCGGGTGAACAAAAGTTGGCGGTGCTGTAGATGTACATGCCACTGCTGGCGGAGGGTTGTGACGCATTCTTCTGCATTCTTCCCTTGCCAGGTTGATGGGGTGGAGAGTCCTGAGGTGTTTCATCATGCTTGCGGTCCCGCAAGAGTATTTTTTATTTGGATCTCCCCTTGATAGGACTCTCTGGCAAATTTTGCACGTTACCTTCATTGCATTTGTCTTTGTTTCTCCATCAGGAAAGGTAAAACATTTCCATACCACTGAACTATATCGTTGAGGGCGAGGAGCTTCTGGAAGAAACCCATCATCTGAAGAATGTTCTGAATCAGATGGTGCTTGCTGTCCAGAAGCCATTTTCTTTAGAAGAAAAAGAATGGTAGCTGTGGAAATCTCCCCCAAAAAGTTCTTCTCTGCAGAGAGATGCTCCTCCAAAGAAGGTCAAAGAAGAATGATTGAAATGGGTGGGGTCTTACAATAGTTAGAATAGGAAGTGTAGTGAACCAATCAAATCTCTTTTTTTCAGGTCACATGATTGCACTCACCCAGCGCTTATCCGCAAAATTGAATTTAAAAGGAATATAGGATTAGAAGTAAAAATATATCACTTTTATGAGTAGTTTAGAGTTTGTCTTCAATTAATATTCACATGTAATACATATATATATGGTTTTTAAAATGTAAAATATTTCGCGGGATTCGCGCACCCACCGCGTCATACACGCACATGACGTATCGCGGAAGCGCGCAAGCGTCGCGTAACGTGCATCGTACGTGTCGCGTATAGGCTTGGAGTCGCGTACCGGTTGCATTGCATTCGCGCACCAAACACGTACCCAACGCATACCGTACGCGGATGCTTTCGCGCAGGGATCGAGAACGGTGCGCATAGGGTGCGCAAATCCCCAAAAAATGGGAAAAATAAATAAAAAATAAAGTTTTGAAAATATAGTTTAAAAAATATTTTAAAAAATATAAAAATATATTTTCAAAAAAATTACATTAAAAATAAAACAATAAAACAAATAATATTTTTTAATTTTTAAAAGAATTAATTGAACAAATCAGTTAAAAAATGGTGATAAAAAAGTATTTAAAAAAACATAATTAAAGGAATTGACATACTGAAATAGAAAAATGTAGAAATCAAATGAAAATCATTAAACATCATAGCTTTAGAGATAAGTTATAGATAGGAATTAGCATTTAAAAAACCTTTGAAATTCACTGAAAAAACCATAGGTTTCATGCACGTTATAGTTAGGAATTGGCATTTAAAAAACCTTTGAAATTCACTAAAAAAACCATAGGTTTCAGGGGCGTTATAGTTAGCTGGACATTTCCCTCGTACAAAACCCTAGAAATTCCCCCGTTATAGTTAGTTCAGCTAACTATAACTCGCGCCCCCGCAATGCACTGCTGATGGCGTCACATATTACATCACTCATGACATGGTCAGTGACATCGCTGATTACATCACTGATGACATCACTGATGACATCACCCATGTAATAAATGAGTGCATCTTCTCACACCCTAATATAACCTTTGATACACCGACTCAAAATTTCAGACGGCCATTCTCAAAACCATAGATACTCCAATACCAATAACTACATACCCACTCATTGACTCTTAGGTCTACACACACATCCACACACTCACCTGTACAGTCACTCATACTTACAGTCACTCCGTACAGGACTATCATATGCATTTATACACCTATATAGACACTCACACACCGCTAATCATCCATAGAGGTACTCACACACCTAGTCAGTCATGCAAATAATTAATCACACTCCCATTTACTCACCTATACAATTATACACACACAAGTTCACTTACTCATAAAAATAGTACCACATTCTTACACTCTTATACAATTACTGATGCAAGCACACACTCATCCATACAGCCACTCTCACAATCACACACTCTCACATATACCCACTTATATACTCTCACACACATATATACTGCATTTCACATATGTAGTTACTCACACATGTACCACTGAGATATACATTCAATCACTAACACAACCATACATACACTCAGCCAACCATACAGTCCATTACAGATGCACTCTTAAAACCATGCACCCATAGAATCACCCACTCACACATCTATGCACACACACCCTACCAACACAAACACTCAGGCACCCATACAGATACTCAGACAACCAATCAATAACCCATATAGACACTCATAGAGCTATTCACAAAACCATGCAGCCACTAATACACCAACAGACAGACAGATACAGACATTCACACAGTTTAGTCACTAGTCTGCAGTAAGATACGTTTAAGGACTCACTTATAGAGTCAGTCACGTACCTACAAAATCATCCATTCACACACTTATACACCCACTCATTCTTCCATAGGCCTTTCCCTATATATATTAAACATATTTAAACTTAACAGAAACACAGACTCACTGGATGACTTCATCAGTGATGTCACTGACCATGTCATAAGTGATGTAATATGTGATGTCATCAGCAGTGCATTGTGGGGGCGCGAGTTATAGTTAGCTGAACTAACTATAACGGGGGAATTTCTAGGGTTTTGTACGAGGGAAATGTCCAGCTAACTATAACACCCTGAAACCTATGGTTTTTTTTAGTGAGTATATATAAAGAGTGCAGTACGCCCTAAGGTGGATAATGGAGCACAGTATTTTATACACGGCGATGTGCACCGCCATGTAGGCATCTTTGGGACTGACGTCGACGCTGTCGCCAGCCATTCAGACTGTTGGGGATACGGCGATCTACCGACTCCAGCGTCATGTTCCGTGAAGCTTCATGGCCGACAAAGGGTTCGTCTTGCGAATCATCTGTACAACGTAACAAGGGTATCGTTAATGAATGACAGCAGGCAGTGGAGGACCTTTAAGAACATTGTGAATTGCGAGGGTGCCCATATGGAGGAACAAACTGTAAACATTTATTGTCATTCAGACTGTAATTGTTTCAATTGGACTCTCGCAGCGCATAGAAGAAGAAAAAACTCCTGACCACCAACAGAGGGTAATACTATTGGGATACAAGCAACCAATCCCCTTCCTCCATTCAGACACGGCTGCCAATGAGAATTCATCTATCATTTTAAAAAGACATTGTCGATATCCATGCTGTTGTTTGTTCTACCGCGAGCAGAGGAAGGCAAACGCCGAAACGCGTCCTCGCATGAATGAAGCTATTTTTGATGGAACCCTGCGAGTGCTGTATGTTTCCGTTGGAGACAGGAGCCTTCATATATATATATATATATAATTCACTGAACAAACCATAGGTTTCAGGCATGTTATAGTTAGAAATTAGCCTTTAAAAAACCTTCGAAATTCACTGAAAAAAACATAGGTTTCAGGCATGTTATAGTTAGAAATTAGCATTTCAAAAACCTTAGAAATTCACTTAAAAAACCACATGTTTCAGACATGTTATAGTTAGTTGGACATTTCACTCGTACAAAACCATAGAAAGTCCCCTGTTATAGTTAGTTCAGCTAACTATAACTCGCGCCCCCGCAATGCACTGCTGATGACGTCACAAATTACATCATTCATGACATGGTCAGTGACATCACTGATGACATCACTGATGATATCTCAAATGACATCACTGATGACATCATTCAGTAACTGTGTTTCTATAAAGTTTAAATATGTTTTACATATATGCCAAGGTGTATTGAAGAATGAGTGGGTGTATAAGTGTCTGGATGGAGGATTTAGTAGGTACGTCACTGACTGTTTAAGTGAGTCATTACCTGTGTCTTATTGAATGCATGGGTTAGTGACTAAAGTGTGTGAATGACTGTATCAGTCTGTTTGCTTTTGTATAAGAAGCTCCATGGGTTGATTAGTAGCTGCATGAGTGTCTATATGAGTTATTGATTGGTTGCCAGAGTGTTTGTATGGGTGCCTTAGTGTGTGTGTGGGTGTGTGGGTGCGTGGGAGGTGTGTGACTGTGCATACATGTCTGAGTGATTGATTCACTGGCTGTATGGGCTCAACAGTGCATGTGGAAACATCTTTATGGGTGGTTCAGTGTGTGTATGGGTGTGTTACTGAGTGAATGAATGTCTCAGTGGTACATGTCCAAGTAACTACATATGTAAAAGGCAGTGTATGTGAGAGTTGGAGTATATAAATGACTATATGTGAGAGTCAGTGATTGTGAGAGTGGCTGTATATATGAGTGTTTACTTGTATCAGTGATTGTATAAGAGAATAATTATGTGTTTGAATAAGTGATTTGTTGTGTGTATAACTCTATATGTCAGTAAATGGAAGTGTGATTGATTCTTTGCATGACTTACTAGGTGTGTGAGTAACTCAATGAATGATTGGTGCAGTGTGAGTGTCTGTACAGGTGTATGAGTGCATATGACAGTATTGTATTCATGAGTGACTGCATGTATGAGGGACGTTATGGGTGAATGAGTGGATGTGTGTCTAGACCTAGGAATCAGTGAGTGCGTATGTAGTATCTGGTATTGGTGTGTCGATGGTTTTGAAAATGATACTCTTTATTTTAGAGTGTGGATATATCAAAGGTTATATCAGAGTGTGAGGAGGTGCATCAGATTTTCACGTGGATGATGTCATCAGTGATGTCATCAGTGATGTCATTTGAGATGTCATCAGTGATGTCATCAGTGATGTCACTGACCATGTCATGAATGACAAATCACCCCCAAACATTCAGGATAGGAGCTGACCTGGATAGACTTTTTGGGGGGGAGAATTTCACAAAGATTCGTCAAACGACACCAAATCAGAAAAAATGCATTTCCTATGGAAACTAGGTTCTTACTATAACTACCTACTGGCGACCGCCAGTAGGTAATATATATATATATATATGTATATTATCTACTGGCGGTCGCCAGTAGATAGTTATAGTTAGGACCGTGTTTCCATAGGAAATCCGCAACATTCTATTTGGAATAACTTTGGCGCCGGTTGACGAATCCTCGCGAAATTTTCAAAATAGGTGGGGCGCTCCGCTCCGCTCCTACCCTGAAAGTCTCGGGGGGATTCGTCAAGCGGGGGCTGAGAAAAAAGGGGGGTCCCAAAACGCGTTTTCCCCATGCAATTTTCCGTAGGGACCTTTAGTCCAAGGTACAGCCCGAACGGCTGAACAGAATTACTTGAAATTTGGCAGAGAGGTAGTCCTCAGGTCAGGGATGTGCCTTTTGCAGGTCTGGTGTCAATCTGTTCAGTAGTTCCTGAGAAAATCAAAAGTAAAATCATATATATATGTGGGCGGAGCCTAACCACACATCTCATCCTGAGATCTGATTGGCTGTCAGCACTTCATCCAAGAAGTGATGGCAGCCATCTTGGGACCAATATACATGATAGCACCTCATTAAAAAGCATTGCAGTTAATAGAAGGTTTTAAGACTTTAGTTACATTATAAATCATTTGTTGATGGTACCATACTCATTTTAGGAATTGTGGTATGTTCTAAGGTGATTTCACCATGTGAAAAAGCCTTCTGCTGGGATATCATGATTGAGAGAAAAATATTTTCTCATGCTTTTCCCACAGAGGTTTGGAAGGTGATCTATAAGCTAAACTGAGAGCTTATTTTCTGTAAATTCACATTATCTTTCTCAGTCATGTGAGAATGAAGTCTGACATTCTCAGTTAAACATGTACATCCAACAAGGGCAGAGACTGTCAGTTGATTCCTTTGTGTTCTACTGCAGCTTCCCAGAGTGTTCCAAAGAACAACTAGAGCGCTAACAGTCCTACTTATGATAAACGTATGGCACACCTGAAGCCATCTTGCTTGGATTAAAGTGGTAACTCTTAAAACATTTAATTTAAAAAGGAACAAAATGAGGGGGTTCATTTTTCCATAAAAAGTATGATTAGTGCTGCAGAAAGAAAAATTAGGGCACATTTTGAGTGACTTCTCAAATCCTCTTCTATTTCATTAAAAAATTCTGACATGCAGACTGAAACATGCACTTTCAATACCAGCAGCAGTTTTCCCTGGTGAGCAGTAGCTTTACTACAGTGATCTAATGAGCAAAAAGAGTGCTAACATTCTGAATTTACGGCAAATGTGTGACACATCTGAATGCCTTTGGAATCAAAGTAAAAAACTGAAAGTATTTCATACTGAGGAGACTGCAGTAAATGAGGAAATTAGGAAACTTCATAACAAATAAGTATGCCAAGATGGCCACCAGAGACAAAAGAGCCCAAATGTAGCCCAAAAATCACCCAAATGTTGCCCAAGTATAGCCCAATGACAGAATGTCCCAGAGTGTTCTTAAAAACAACTAGAGCGCTTACTGTCTTCATTATGACAAAAGTATGGCACACCTGAAGCCATCTTGATTGGAATAAACTGGTAACACTTAAAACATTTAATTTAAAAAGGAACACAATGAGGGGGTTCATTTTGCCATAGAAATTATGATTAATGCTGAAGAAAGAAAATGAGGGCACATTTTGAGTGACTTCTCAAATCCTCTTCTATTTCATTAAAAAATTCTGACATGCAGACTGAAACATGTACTTTTAATACCAGGAGCAGACTTCCATGGTGAACAGTAGTTTTACTACAGTGATCTAATGAGCAAATAGAGTGCTAACATTCAGAATTTATGGCAAATGTGTGACATTTCTGAATACCTTCATGATGGAATCAAAGTAAAAAACTGAAAGCATTTCCTACTGAGGAGTCTGCAGTACATGAGGAAATTAGGAAACTTCATAACAAATAAATCTCCCAAGATGGCCACCGGAGACAAAAGAGCCCAAATTCATTTTGGTTGTAGACATGGGGAGACTAAGTGATTTGACCAGAATCACAGAATGTCGAGCTGAAGCAGAAACTCCAACCTGGTTCCCCAGTTGCAAAGTCTGCAGTTCTGGAAGTAACACCACATCCTCTCCCCTAAGTGCAACATTTAATCAAGTGGTCAACTGGATAAAAAACATAAAGGTAACAAATAATTTAAAAGTGCTTACTCGCTATTTGAAAACTCAGAAAACATGTCCTTATTTTAGTCTTTTAGAGCACTAACCATAATTTTGATGCCAATAAGACCCTCTCATATATGTAATTTCTAAAGGAAATGCTCTAGGTAATGTAGTATTACAGTTTTGATTACATCAAGATGACGTCAGGCGTTCCACACTTTTGTAATAAATATAGAATGTTAGCAATCTAGTTGTTCATTAGGATACTGTTGAGAGGCAGAGGCCAGGGGCACGGACTCTGAAAATTGAAGGCAGGTAGGAGGGTGCAAAGGCAACAATTTAACCACACTGAGCAGGCAGGAAGGGCCGTGGCAGCACAACAGACTATGGAGGGCAGTGGAAAGGGGGGCAGGGGCAACAAACCAACAATACAGGACTTGCAAGAGAGGCTGTGGCAATGTAATAGACCATTGTGGGCAGAAGGAAGAGGCAATGGTAGTACAACCATACATGCCAACAGACCCGATTCAGCCAGGAAACGTCCAATGTTTTTAAGCTCAAATGGGCTTTATTTTATCTGTCTCCTGTCTACAATCTCCTCTTTTTCAATGTAACTCAAAGGGGAAAATCAATACCCTCGTTTTTTTTCAAAACTCCCTCTTACCAAGTTCAAAATGTTCGCAAGTATGGTACATTGGATCATGGAAGGAAATGGGGTAGGGACATGGACTTGGATAACAGAGGACAGGAGGGACATGGAGAGGTGCACCAAACTGACCCTGCAGGGCAGGCATCAGGGTTTGCAGCAGCACAATACACCACACAGGGCATGCGGGACGGGAGTGCAGCACAACAATCCATAGAAAGCAGGACCATGCACATGGACAACAGAGAAGGGGCAAGAGGTAGGACCATAATGGACAGACAGGAGAGAAAGCTGCAGCATAACAGACCATAAAGGGCAGGAGCGATGGATCAGGGGCATTACAATGGAACAGACAAGCCAGGAGGGAGGGAGTAGGGGTCTGCACATGTAAACAGAGGGCTGGGGGCAAGGGTGCAGGGCAAGAACAGCAAGATAGCCATGGAGGTCAGGCAGGATGGGCACCAGAAGCAAGACACACCATGAAGAGCAACAGTGAGACTGTGATGGCATACACACAGACCATGGAGGGAAGGTGGGAGGGGTTCAGGGGCAGCTAACTGACCACACAGGGAAGGTGGGAGGGGCCATGGCAGCACAGAAGACCATGCATGGCAAGTGGGAGGGTTAGTGGTAGTACAATGGCTATGATGGGCAAGAAGGAGGGTGCAGGGGCATGCACAAAGGACGATGGAGGATAGAAGGGAGGGTCAGGACCTGTGCACAGATAAGAAAGTTCAGGGGAAGGGGCCTCACAACAGACCGCACGGGGCAGGCAGGAGGAGCAGTTGCAGCACAACAGACCAGGGAGGGCAGAAGGGTGTGGCAGTACAATGGACCATGTAGGACAGGAGGAAGAGGATAGGGGCATGGCATGTGGACAGGCAGGGTGGAGGTGGCAGGGACAGGTTACAGTCATCTGACAATGCTAGGCAGGTGGAGGGGAGTGGCAGCTCAACAGAACACTCAGAGTAGATAGGAGTGGCAGGTCCATGGAACATGGTGGGCAACAAGGATGGAGCAGGGGCATACACAAAGACATCGGAGGGCAGGGGGAAGGAGAATAGGGGCAGCAAGCTAAGCATAGAGTTTAAGCAGGAGGTCAATGATGGGGCATAGAATTGGGCAATGGAGGGCAGGAGGAGTGGACTGGTACATCATACTAAATTGAGGGCAGTGGCAGCACATCAGACCATGCATGCCAGGAGGGAGGAGGCTAGTCCATGGATTCACACAAGAGAGGATAGGGAGGAGGGGGATGGGGCAGCAAGCTAACTGTTCAGAGAAGGCGGGTATTAGGAACTTTATTGTTTTTAAAACGTGTGTCTGTGCGAACTACTTAAAATATGAACAAGTATGCAGCATAATCTCACTTTTATTCAGGAAGAAGAGGACGTTTGTGACTGTGACTCCGGGCTCACTTGGCAGAAACACCCCCTGACCCTCCACCCCCTATCGCAAAATGTAATGCCCGTGAAAAGGGTAGGTGAACACAGTGTTATATAGAACATAGTCCTGAGAGCACGATTGAAAATGAAAACTAGATATAGTGTATGGTATAAACTATGCACCAAAAAGTGTGATATAAGATGAACCGGGCGTGAAATATAATATGCAATACATTGTGCGCAATGACAGATTCATTGGAGAGCGCGAGATAGCACAGGCACTAGCATGTGCTATGCGATATGCGCCTTGGAGTGTAATATGCACAGGGCAGTGTTGTGTAACCTAACTAGTCTCTAAAGTTGTAATATAAAATATGTGCTGGGGAGTGTAACGTTGCATATGCACTGTGACAAAGATATGGATCCCAGATTGTAATATGTATGGCATAGCACTGGGCGTTATAACATAGGCATCGAGTAAGGCACGTTAGATGGGGCAATATAACCCGTGCGAAGACAAGTGTGGCATGACATATTCACGGGTTGGTGTTACAGTGCACATGGGCTAGAGAGTGTCATAGCATATGCACTAGCTAGTGGAATACAACACAGAGGTGTGTGGCACTCAGCAGACAAGGGTGTCTACCGGGATTAGGCACGGTAGGGCATCAGACATGTCAGAGCTTCACTAGTGGTGTAAATACATTCCACGTGGATTCATTGTATGCATAGTCGCCTTTTAATGAATATCACGCAAATCTTCATGGTGATAGGTACGTACGGTTTGTCCAGCATGTCCTAGGTGTGTCTATAAATATATATTTTTTAACAATAATAAAAAACAGTGGCCGGCCCTGGGGATTGGGGTCAAAACAATATAATTAGGAGACAGGCCCTGGGGGATGGGGTCATCAGGGCCAATAAATTAGAATAAGAAGGGGAACCACACAGTCCCCCTTCTTAAAAAATTAAAATAAATAAAAGACTGGCATCGTGCCGGAGGCCACGCCCCCTCCTTGCAGCACTCTGCAAACGCTCCCCCTGGCGAGTTGTAAGTTGGGGAATTAATTCCTCTTCAATACTGAGGGTCCCTGAGGGCCAACTAGCCCAACAGGCATCTCCAGTATGCACCAGGGAGCTGCGCTGCAGACAGGTGTTCTGAGGCCAAGCCCCTTTTTACACCTCTCTGCAACGCAGCTCTGTGGCGCTTACTGGAGGTACCTAGTGGTCTAGTTTGACCCTAGGGACCCTTAGGATTCAAGGGGACTTAATCTCTCAACTTAGAACAGCTACAGGGCGAGTTTACACAGTGGTGAAGGGAGGGGACAGGGCCTGAGGTGACGTGTGCAAACACGCACTATGGCACGTTTTAAATTGGGGATATAATTTTCCTTCAATACTAAGGGCCAATGGGGGCTAACTAGCCCACCAAGTGCTTCCAGTAAGCGCCACTGAGCTGCATTGCAGAGAGGTGGTCCAGGCCGTGCCACTTTTTACACCTCTCTGCAACGCAGCTCTGTGGCACTTACTGGAGGTACCTAGTGGGCTAGTTGGACCCTAGGGACCCTCAGGATTCAAATGAACTTAATCTCCCAACTAAAAACGGACACAGGGCGTGTTTACACAGTGGTGAAGGGAGGGGACGGGGCCTGAGTTAACGTGTGCAAAAACACCCTGTGGCCTGTTTTAAGAGGTAGTTTTAATCCCCCTGCCCTATTATATACTAGGGGCTTACAGAGGAGGTCATGCTAATCACAGGGGGACCCCAACGCATAATGTTCCCTAGTGCATGTAGGTGTTTTCACTGTATTCTAAGTGTCTTTTAACATAGCACTGGCTCTAGGACTGGTTAGTCAGACTCAGTTACCACCAGTATCCGTCTGAAAAAGTTGAGGGTACAGGATGATTTTGCAACAAGGCTTCTTTCTGCTCTTCTTTTTGTTCTTTCTGCACGTTATCCTTCTTCCTGCACTTTTCTTCGTCTTTGAGGACTTCTGTTGCTTCTTTCTGCACTTCTTTTTTTTCTTTCTGTGCATTTTTTCTTCTTTCTTCACATGCCCTATCTCTGTAGGCATAGTTAGAAATTAGCATTTAAAAAACCTTTGAAATTCACAGAAAAAACCATAGGTTTCAGGCACGTTATAGTTAGGAATTAGCATTTAAAAAACCTCAGAAATTCACTGAAAAAACCATAGGTTTCAGGGGTGTTATAGTTAGCTGGACTTTTCACTTGTACAAAACCATTGAAATTCCCCCGTTATAGTTAGTTCAGCTAACTATAACTCGCGCGCCCACAATGCACTGCTGATGACGTCACATATTACATCACTCATGACATGGTCAGTGACATCACTCATGACATCACTGATGACATCCCAAATGACATCACTGATGACATCACTGATGACATCATCCTTGTGATAGAGTGGCAGACCTCCTCTCACCCTAATATAACCTTTGATACACACATTCAAAAATAGAGACTAAACTTTTCAAAACAATGGACATACCAATACCAGTTACAACAACCTCTTCAGTAATTCTAAGATCCACATACACATCCACTCATTCACCAACAGTCCTATACAGTCACTCATACATGTATTCACTCATCAAATGTACTCATACACCTATCCATCCTGTCACACAATGCCACTCATCCATAGAGTTACTCACACACATAGTCACTCATGCTAATAAAGAATCAAACATACATTTATTTGCATATACAGTTATACACACACCACCACACTTACTTCTACGGAAACTTACACATACTTAGTCTTTTAAACAATCACTTATAGAAACACATACTTATTCATACAGGAACTCTTTCAATCTCTCACTCTCACATATACTCACTTATATACACCAATAGTCACATATACTAGTTTAAAACATATGTAGTTACTCATAAAGACCCTATTGAGACAGTCATTCACTCACTAACACACCCATACACACACTCATCCACCCATACAGTCCTGCACACATGCTGTCTTCAACACATACAAAGAGTGAGTCACTCATTCATGCACCTATGCACTACGTAATACCCCCCACCGAACCATGCAGACACTCAGACTGATACTCAAAAAACCAACTAATAACCTATATAGACACCCATGTAGCTACTCACCAACCCATGCAGCCACTTATACACAAAGTGAGAGACTGATACAGATATTTACATATTTAAACATTACTCACTAAGCCATGTATTCACTATGATACACTTAATCAGTCAGTTACACAATCAATTTTTCAAAAACAAATCATCCATTTAGACACTTATATACCCATTTATTCTTCCATCGACCTTGAGATATACATATATAAAACATATTTAATTTTCAGAAAAACACACATTCACTGGATGATGTCATTAGTGATGTCATTTGAGATGTCATCAGTGATGTCATGAGTGATGTCACTGACCATGTCATGAGTGATGTAATATGTGACGTCATCAGCAGTGCATTGCGGGCGCGCGAGTTATAGTTAGCTGAACTAACTATAACGGGGGAATTTCAATGGTTTTGTACAAGTGATAAGTCCAGCTAACTATAACACCCCTGAAACCTATGGTTTTTTTCAGTGAATATATTATATATATATATATATATAGAGAGAGAGAGGGAGAGAGAGAGCAGTAAGGGAAATTAAGAATTAAGTGAGGAGAGGCGAGATGTGACTACTTGAAGTCCATCACCAATACCTGATGGGACTAGTAAGCCGACAATGTAGCCATAAACAAATGCAATGTGTTTTAAGGGTAGCCCATCTAAGCAATGACACACCATTAAACACTCATGGAAGCCATGGTTAGGGGGAGCTGTCCCATAGCCCACTTTCAAGCTATCTGCAGTGAGAACTAAAATGTGAGTAAAAATATGTACGCGTATCCAGCTAATTAAACCAAAAAACTCAGAGTGGTCTATTCATTTGAAGACATGTTTTATGAGAGAATTGATTCGGTTTTTAACAAATCTCGCAGCATCAGGCCCTTCGAAGCAAATGTGAGCACGCTATGACAGCGAAAACACATTGTTACTACAGCCTGAAATGAGGTGAAAAAGAGGAATCTGTCAGAGTGCTCTCTCAGTCTCCTGGTTTAATGAATCATTTTAGACACATGTGATTTGTTTTACACATTGCCAATTTCCCTGTAGGGGACTTCCAAGAAGACTGCTAAGATTTATATCAGAAATCGAAACGTCAGCAAGAAAATACTTAGCTTGGATGAATCTCTGGATCTGCTCAGTTTTACAAAGTGAGATCGATACCCGCCTCGCAGGCAAGAGAAAGCTGTGTTATGTGAAAAGAAAGCCATTAAATGTCCTTTATGTATTTTACACATACTCTCGCGCACACGGGCTGACGCGCGCGCAGACCTGTCCTCGGAAAATAAATGTAAGTGGTGCTGCAAGTGTCGTGTAGAATTAAAAAAAATAAAAACGGAAATACCCAAATTGTATTTACTTTTGAATCTAGAAATCGCGCAACAGCAATGATAATGACATTAGCCATGATGTATGGGATGGAATTACACATGCTTTTTGTCTTTTGAGTCTTTGTTGTTATTAACTGTGCTTTTAGTTGTATAAATATGGTGCGGTCACAGGCAATACATTTGGTTTGTAAGTTACACTCGTGCACAGTCGGGATTGGCAGCAGGCCCTGGTATGTGGCTGGGTTCTGCAGACGTCCTGCACGGGCGAAGGGCAGCAGGTGGTCAAATCCATGGCCGAACCCCGTCCAGGCGGCGAGCACTCCCTCCCCGCTCCCCCCTGTTTGTTGCCATCGCTGCGCGCTTTTCCCTTAATCAGCACTTGACCACTTCTTGGTGCCTGAAAAGGTCGCAGTTTTATTTTTTTTACAACAAGCATTTTGTAACAGGAAATCTTCATATTTCAACTTTCAACATTCATGGTCTTATTATAGTCCTTCAACGACCATGTTTCACTTCTATCTATTGTTCATTCTTTTCTCTGTTCACATTCTGGACCCAGCCGCCCCAATTGCCCGGGAGGGGAGGGAGGGGCCCCAATCCCTGTGTTTCGATTCACGGGTCTAGGCTTCAACCTGCTACCGATTTGTAGGGTGTCCCTTTCTGGGCATGCCCGGGCTGCAAGTGCCGTCCCGCTCGTCCTGTATCCTTTCGGGGCCCTCCCTTCTCCCAGGGGTCTCTGCCGTTTGGCATCCCAAGGACCTTACTTGAGCATCTACTCTATTTTCTTGCGGCTGGGTCCTTGTCATCTTCTCCGTCTGTACCCCTGCCGTGAGGCATCCCCGGGGTCCTGCGGGAGTGTCATCTCTGTTCTTTCTCTGGCGGCACGCCGCCCAATGGCTCCCCCAGTGCCCCTGGCGTGAGGCATCCAAGGACACTGTGTGAGCCTTTCATCTATCTCCTAGTACTTTCGTTCTCTACTAGGTTCCTCGTGTCAGCTCCGCTACCCTTCCCCCCCTACGGCTGCGACGCCCGTATCCATAGGTGTGGGTGGGTGGGCTTCTTCTTCTTCTTCTTAGCGAGGGGGAGCCTTGCAATTGAATTTCCTGGGCCGTTGGGGCCCCTTTTAATATCCCCCTTGCCTACCTTTCTCGCCCCCTGATTGGGGGTGGGAGCTTCCTTTGTTTCTGGGCCTATCATGCCCTCCCCGGCTTAGCCGGGTTTTCCTGATTGCGGGGGCGTGGCATGGAGGGGTCCCGCCGCCGGCCGGCGTTTTACCCTAGGCCTCTATTGGGTCCGGCTTTGCCTTCCCCGGCCTGGGTCCTTTTCCTTTGATGAATCCACCAAAGTTGGCAAACTCTTGTGCAGGGCCAAATGCCACATGCCAGCAGGGTTTTGCAGCCAAACTTGTCTCTCAGACAGGCCTGGCCTGTAGCCAGAAGTATATTTTTAGGTGGCATCAGGACTTTTTAAGTGGGCCGGATCTTACTGGTGCTGAGCACCGTCAGTTTTTGAAAGGGGGCCTCGAAACGGGTATTTGTTTTGTGCCCTGGCAGAAGCGGTCCATTTTTTCCGGGCCATAGTGACAGCAGACACATTGATGTGCTCGTGCTCACACTGCTTACTTCTCACTAGTGGAGAAGTTACAGCATGAGGTCATGGCAGGTGAGCGTTGGAGGGAAAGTGACATCCTTTAAAGAGAGTCATTTTCTCTCTGGATTTTCCTCCTCTTTTTCAAACTCTGGAGCAGCAACATTGTTGTGGTGTCACCAGGGCTGTAGGTGGAAGCTTTTTTAATATTATATACAAGCCATAGTTGCTGCCTATTTATCTTATGCAACTAACAACCATTGACAAAGCCAATAGTCCTGACTTGTTATGGGTATGATATTACTTCAATCAATCAATCAATTAATACATTTGTATAGCGCACTACTCGCCCGTGATGGTCTCAAGGTACTGGGGGGAGGGATGCTGCTACTGCTCGAATAGCCAGGTCTTGAGTAGCTTCCTGAAGGTAAGTAGGTCCTGGGTCTGCCGTAGGAGGATGGGGATGGTGTTTCAGGTTTGGGCGGCGAGGGGGGAGAACGATCTGCCACCAGTGCTCGCTCTTCGGATGCGGGGGACGGTGGCGAGGGCGAGGTCGGCGGAGCGGAGCTGGCGGTTCAGGGTGTAGAAGGTGAGTCATCTGTTGAGGTATGCCGGTCCAGTGTTGTGGAGTGCTTTGTGTGCATGGGTGAGGAGCTTGAAGGTGATCCTCTTGTTGACAGGAAGCCAGTGCGGGTCTTTTAGGAGGGGTGTGGTGTGGCTGCGGCGAGGGATGTCGAGGATCAAGCATGCAGAGGCGTGTAGTCATTTGGCCGAGGTTCCTGTGTAGAGGGCGTTACCGTTGTCCAGTCTGCTGCTGACGAGGGCCTGGGTGACCGTTCTTCTTATTTCAGTGGGGATCCACCTGTAGATCTTGCAGAGCATGCGGAGGGTGTTGAAGCAGGAGGATGAGACGGCGTTGCCTTGCTTGGTCATGGAGAGTGTTGAGTCGAGGATGAACCCTAAGTTGCGTGCGTGGTCGGTGGGTGTTGGTGCAGCTCCCAGTGCGGTCGGCCACCTGGAGTCGTCCCACGCCGAGGGAGTGGAGCCGAGGATGAGGACTTCCGTCTTGTATCATATATCTGGATGCAATGACAGAACCAGCAAAATACAAGTCGGGATGGGATGCGCCTGGGTAGCCATGCGCTATATAAATGCCAATAAAACAAACAAACACACACTATGCTAAGCACAGATTTTTAGTGCTTAAGCCCGCCCTTAATTACATTGGCCACGCCCTTTCATGAGACCCCTCAGTTTTTTCATCCCACTTAAAGCCCTGGGTGGCATGCCTCTCAGTCAGCTATTACCAAACATAAGAGCTGTGCATCATAGGTATATACTCTACTGAATACATTTAGGGAAAAAGTTACTGCATGTAAGGTTTTAAAGCAGATAATGCTTTTTGGTGCTTTTTTTTTTACTTTATTGATGTGACTGGTTTTACTACTAAATATCGACCTCAGAATATTGTGGTATAAGAAAATAGAAGACAGGATATTAAAAAACAAGTGCATACAGGGGAGTGAGGATTTACTGTTCCTAATTGCATATCCAGCCCTGCCAAGTTTCACACATCAGGCTTTAGACTAACGCATTTCATTTTTTCTGGTCCACATCACCACACTGAAATGCAAAGTCATGCATATTAGTGCATATTAGTGCCAGTGGCTGACTGTCAAGGCGCAGCAGCCTTCGCCGGTGCGCTGCTGTTATTTTAACAATAGTATGGCACACAGGCAGGCAGCTCGCAGTGTGTGCTGCTTGGAAGACTTCTCGGGGGGCGGGACTTGGTTGAGTTCGCCATCTGGCACAGACCCTGAGAGAGGCGAGCCAAGAGGCCAGGGTATACGAAGAAATGCAGCTGCTCACATTGGCCTAGCAGCCGGCGGTTGGGTTGTCGCAAATGAAATTCAAGTATTCCTGCAGCCTAGGTGGACAGAGAATCTAAGTCAGGCCACTGTCTTTAAATTAAAATCATTCAATAAGTTTAGTTAGTTGCGGGTAATAAAGTTCCAAATTATGTGCTTCAGCTTCACAGTTTGCCTGCAGTGTACAAAACAAGCACCAGCCACGTGTCTGCACAGAGTGCAACTTTTATTATTTACACAAAAAAACGCAGCCACGCAATAGACTGATTATGACCATGTCAGGACTGTGCGGTGTATGAGGCAATATAGGGCAGTGCAGACAGAGTATGACGGTGGAAGGGTCTCTGACTGTAGGAAAATGCAAGAGGCTGTGCAGGCACGATATGATGATGCACATGTTAATACAAGCAGTGTGTGAGGGTGCAACAGGCTGTGTAGGCAGAGTCTGATGGTGCACAGGGCTACGCAGGCAGGATTTGAGGGAAAAGGTATTGTGCAGCAAGTGTTGTGGAAGGTACATGAGGCTGTGCAGACTGGGTATGATGGTACACCGTGCAGTGCAGGCAGGATGAGGGGCGGTGGAGACAGTGACATCAGCCTCACTCTGATTCTTGCCCTGAGTCAATACCCGGTGCTGTTGTCTGCGACGGCTTGAGTTTGTGAGTCACTCACCTGACTCAGACTGTCTGTATCTATTAATGTATGATATAAGCAGATGATAATTCATGTTTGTGGCCTCTCACATCTTGGTTCGGGGACTGTTGACGGCCGGGCTTGACCGGTTCCCACGCGGGACTGAGCAGCCTGGCCTGCAGCTGTGGTGCACTTCTTTATGTGCTCTTTTGCATAAATAACCAGCAATTTGGCATTCACTTATCACTACGAGGCCATCCTGAAAAGTTGGTGCCCTTCCATTTCTGGTGTTTTGCTGCAGTTTTAAGATGATCTTAGAGCTTCTAGTTGCTCAAATGGGTGTAATGTCAGATATTTATGTTTGCCGCAACTTCATTGCTTGCTTTTGCTCGCAAGAACGTGTCACTCATATTCATTGAATGTCACTCATAATTACACTGAAATTATGAAAATTTCACACATAAGCAATCTGAAACCTGAAGCAACATGAAACAAAGGAAATGAATCAGTTAGTTATTATTTATAAGTTAAAGGCAGTTGTGGTGGTGGGTGGGATACTGTGCTATGCTGCGGCAGAACACAGAGTTTTTTGCCAAACTCTGCGTTCCAAGTAGAAAGCGGTGTGACAAAAACTCAGAAAACTCTGCCGGCGGAGCAAAGTTTACTGCCCACCATTAGTGTGAAGCACTGTTTTTCTGCTCCTCTCCCAAGACCAGAGACAGGCTGGGGGAAGCCATGAAACAGTCCTGCACTACCCAGTTCTTTTGCAGGAGGAGCGCCCTCGTCAAGCCACACACTGGGGCAGTGACTTGGCCCCGCTGACAGTGTGTGACAAGCCGCGCCTGGGACAATGGTATGCAGTAACTTGGCCCGGGGCTGCAGTGGTGAGTGCAGCTCTTCATTTTGCAGGTGGATCTGTGTCCCCCTAGAACTTCGGCCCTGGGGGGCTGCCATTGTCTTCAGCAGCTGCACCATGTGGTCGCTGGCAGCTGCCTCTGGTATTTCAGTGCATGGGGGCCAGATAGTGGGCCCGATTCACAGAACTAACTTACGACAAAATCCTAAACTTACTACCATTTTCGTATTCACAGAAGGCACTTACTCATTTTGGTATTCACAGAAGACACTTACTCACTTCGGTATTCACAGAAGTTAGGAGTCCTAACTTTAGGACTCCTAAATGCCTTCTGTGAATACCAAAAGTCTTAAAATTAGGATTTTTCTCAGTTTAGGAGTCCTAAAGTTAGGACTCCTAACTTTACTACTACTAAACTGAGAAAAAACCTAATTTTAAGGCTTTCGGTATTCACAGAAGGCATTTAGGAGTCCTAAAGTTAGGAATCCTAACTATACTACTACTAAACTGAGAAAAATCCTAATTTTAAGCCTTTCGGTATTCACAGAAGGCATTTAGGAGTCCTAAAGTTAGGACTCCTAACTTCTGTGAATACCGAAATGAGTAAGTGCCTTCTGTGAATACCAAAATGAGTAAGTGCCTTCTGTGAATACCAAAATGGTAGTAAATTTAGGATTTTGTCTTAAGTTAGTTCTGTGGATCGGGCCCGAGGTCTCTCCGCAACGTTGCCTACATTGGTGCCCCCTCTTCCTTGGCAAAATGTAACATGTGAGGCACTTCTTGTGTTATTTTCTGCGTACGGGGTAAACCTCGACGGAGGTCCTCGATTAACCCAGAGAAACTGGCCACATTTTTTAAAGTCATTGTGAGATGCTACACTCATTGTAATATAGCTAAAAGGAGTGCAGGGTAGCCCAAATTACTGCATCACTTATAAGAGAGGCACAGGTGTCCTACAGCTATGGTTTGACTGCAACCTGTTTATGTCTGTATTTAGTGATTCCTGTAATTATGGTGATCATGTGTTGTCTCCCCCTACCCAAACTGCTGCATTCTCTGTCCTGATATTATGATATGTCATTTTTACCTTGCAGTGTCAGGATTATGAGTATTATTTCAGTATCTACCTTGAATGTGCAGGGATGGTGCTTTCATGATGTTTGCACCGTATAAGTCTTCATCTTATTGCACTAACTGTGATGTTTTGACAATTGCCTAGTAGACGAAGTGATTACTGGTTTATGTGGTTTTGATCTATGTATATATGCAATACAGAAACATATTTTTATAAAATATTTGTGTAGTCTTTTTTCTGGTGTATTTATTGTGTCACTGGTGTTTGTGTGTTTCACAGAGGCTTTACACATGACCTTTGGGATAAGTCTGACTGCTCTGGCAAAGTTGGGGTGAGCAGGGGTTATCTTGTGTGTGTAACTCCCTTACCCTGGCTAGAGTTGTGGGTTCTGCCTGGCTTAGGTTCATACCCCAGCCAACCAGAAACCCAATTACTAACGCAGATGTTCTTTCATTATTAAATTATGAAGTCAGTCATAATCATGCATATTGTTACCTATTAACCAACCACTTAGTGTTTTCACTGAAAAGTCAACAAAAAAGACCCAGGACTGACTTTGGGTTTTTTGAGTCTCCCTGATTCTTATTTTGCATACTTCAGCGGGGAGCCCAAAGCCCTCAATCAGGTTACCCTTTATGAGGCCATAAGACACAGCATCCTTCTCATTCAATGTCAGGAGTCTATCCCTGTATTTTCCTGAGAATAATTCCCACAAGAGAGAAGCCCCAACTTTCTCTAGCTACTTTTCTTGCTATACAGGCTCTCTCAAATGCAGTGAACCATTAATGTCATCACCTTCTGAATATTTAGGGACAATCTCTTGGGGGAGTTCTGAGTCATATGAACCTTGATTCTCTCTATTTATTTGTTTGCTGCCACCAGAGATAAGACCTAGGCCCATCTCTTTCCTTTGCATCTCTATTTCCAGGAGCTGAGCTTCTAAGTTCAGTGTCCTGGTCAATCTTTCTAGCATGAGGTCCTCATCTGAGGGAGTCTCAGAGGTATTTGAGGAGACTGGCTCATGTCCATTCTTAGCATCATCTTCATTGGTATTATCACCATTCTCATACTGGGCTACCAGTTCTGGGTGGTGTTTCTCAAACTGAGCTATCAGTTGTCTGAGATATCCTTTTTTTAAACTTTTTCCTAGTTTGATACCATAGCCCTTGCAGAGGTCAATTTAAGGAGTCAGGTCACGCTACTGAGCTTGGCTGGCAGTATCAGGCATTATTTTACTAAAGTTGGGACCTTTTCATGAAGTTATGAAAGATAACTATACTTTGTCCTAACTAAAGTACAGACTTTTACATTTCTAATCAGTTAGTTTCAAGAACATAACCAAGGCCCTAGCGGGCTAATGTTAGAATTTGAGAAAAAATAGACCAATCGAGATATTGAATAACCAAAGACAAAGCCCTTGAAGTGCCCACATGACATTAGTCTGGGTCTTCTCAGAGCTTCTGTATGCCTGATTCTAGTCTGATCTGGTTCAAGCTCATTTGAAACCTGCATGGGCATGCAAGGGCCTAAGCGGCACTATTTAAAGCCCCTGGCCTGGAACCCCCAGGCATTCATTTGAACAAACTCAAACCCAAGTCTCCCCGGGCTGCTGACACCTAGAGGTCCATTAGGATGGCGGGCGGAAAAGCACCCCGACCGCCATGGAAGCGGGAAACAACCGCCCGCCGGCACCGTGGGAAAACCGGCTGCCAAATTAGGCTCAACCACCCAAAAAAAACGACCGCGGTGGAACGAGGCCATGAAAAACTGCCCATAGCGGGCAGAGATGGCCAAAATCCGTCCGTGGCGGTCGAATGCGCGGCGGAAAACACCAACCCGCCGCAAGTATAGCGGAGACACCGCACCGGAAATTAGGATATCCCCGACGGTCCCGTGATACGTAATGCTGTCTCCGACTGCCACGGTCGCACAATGGGATGAATGGGAGAGCCAGCAGAAGAGCTGAAGCACAGCCACCGTGGCGGACAATCCGTAAAAAATATGGCGGACGAAGCAAAAAACCCACAAGAACGCCAAAAAGTGCACACAGAAAACCAGCCATGCCCCCCAAATACACAAAACACACCCCAATGACACAACCACATGGCAAAAAGAAAAATACAAATCCCAGGCCAACACACCTGACAGCAACACCCCAATTGGACACACCCACATAGCTGAGGATAAAACCAGCCCCTACCCTGACCACAATCCTTTGCAATACTCCAGGAGAGAAGGGACACATACCCCAGCTGACAGAGAGGCAAAGGACACAACATCACTAGCCACACCACACACAGCACCACCACAACCTCCACACCTGCACAACTAACACCCCTGCACAACACACACCATACACAGCACAACCACAACCACCACTCACACTCCTGCACCCACAACCACTTTGCACACCACACACCATGTCCACACAGAAAATGCCCAAATTCACTGACAGTGAGTTGAAGGTTATGGTGGATGAGATAGTCAGAGTGGAACCACAGCTTTTTGGTACCCTGGTCAAACAGACACCATTAGCCACAAGGACACAAATGTGGGCAAGGATAGTCCAAAGGGTCAATGCAGTAGGGACCACCCCAAGATCAAAAAAGGAGATCATGAAGAGGTGGCATGATCTGAAGAGGGTGGCCAAGGAGAGGAGGAGCAAGAACCGTGAGCTGGTTGAGAGGACTGGCGGTGGCCCTCCCATTCCACCAAAACCATTTACACAATGGGAGGAGAAGGTGCTTGTCATACTGCATCCAGAGAGTCTCACAGGAGTAGCCAGGTAGAGTGGAGGGTGGTAAGTACAAACAAATGACTACCACCACACTGATATGTACTGTCTTGCACTATTACAAAGCCACACCACCTAGGACACATTCCATCTATCTGCACCACACACTCACAAAAACATGGCTCACAGATCCAACATTCATCCACTCCCATTCACCCCAAACATAGCTACCAACATTACCATGGATGCATGTGTACAGGCAGACAGCACTACAACTCCCACCAGGCCCCCTGTCCCACAGCATCAGCAAGATGGAGCCCTCCCCCACCCCACCCAGAAGCATGTGTCAGCCATTACACAACCCACATCAAACTCCCCCGTAGGTAGCGCTCTTACCTGGGAGGGTGTCTGGGGGTGGGGGGCCTGCACCACTACTCCCACCAGGCCCCCTGTCCCACAGCCTAGCAAGATGGATCGCTCCCACCACCCCACCCAGAAGCATGTGTCAGCTTTTACACAACCCACATCAAACTCACAGGTAGGTAGCGCTCTTCCCTGGGAGGGTGTCTGGGGGTGGGGGGCCTGCACCTCTACTCCCACATGCCCCCTGTCCCACAGCCTAGCAAGATGGATCCCTCCCACCACCCCACCCAGAAGCATGTGTCAGCTATTACACAACCCACATCAAACCCACAGGTAGGTAGCCATCTTCCCTGGGAGGGTGTCTGGGGGTGGGGGGCCTGCACCACTACTCCCACATGCCCCCTGTCCCACAGCCTTGCAAGAAGGATCCCTCCCACCACCCCACCCAGAAGCATGTGTCAGCTATCACACAACCCACATCAAACTCACAGGCAGGTAGCCATCTTCCCTAGTAGGGTGCCTGGGGATGGGAGGCCTGCACCACTACTCCCACATGCCCCCTGTCCCACAGCCTAGCAATATGGATCCCTCCCACCACCCCACCCAGAAGCATGTGTCAGCTATTACACAACCCACAACAAACTCACAGGTAGGTAGCCATCTTCCCTAGGAGGGTGTCTGGGGTTGGGGGCCTACACCACTACTCCCAACATGCCCCCTGTCCCACAGCCTAGCAAGATGGATCCCGCCCACCACCCCACCCAGAAGCATGTGTCAGCCATTACACAACCCACATCAAACTCACAGGTAGGTAGCCATCTTCCCTGGGAGGGTGTCTGGGGGTGGGGGGCCTGCACCACTACTCCCAACATGCCCCCTGTCCCACAGCCTACCAAGATGGATCCCTCCCACCATTCCACCCAGAAGCATGTGTCAGCCATTACACAACTCACATAAAACTCACAGGTAGGTAGCCATCTTCACAGTGAGGGTGTTTGTGGGTGGGAGGCCTGTACTAGTACTCCCAACATTCCCTCTGTCCCACACCTGCGCAGGATAGAGCACTCCCCCACCCAGAAGCAGTTGGAGGCCAGCACAGTACACCAAACAAACTTACAGGTAGGTAGCCATCTTCACAGTGAGGGTGTTTGTGGGTGGGAGGTCTGTATCACTACTCCCACCATTCACCCTTGCACCCCTCAGCAGGATGGAGCCCTACCCCACCAGCAGTTGGAAGCCATTACATCACCCTCATCACACTTACAGGTAGGTAGCCATCTTCACAGTGAGGATGTTTGTGGGTGGGAGGCCTGCACTACTACTCCCAACATTCCCTCTGTCCAACACCTGAGCAGGATAGAGCACTCCCCCACCCAGAAGCAGTTGGAGGCCAGAACAGTACACCAAACAAACTTACAGGTAAGTAGCCAATACGTGCACCCACCTATTTGTCACAAATTAAATGGTGCCATATGAAAACGCCAGCCCTCTCATTGCACAAAGAGACATACCTACCCCATTGCCAAGCACAGTGTGCACACAGGTAAGCTAAGGAAACTGTCATAGCTACCAAAGTGTGACAGACCAATGCACAAGTAGAAGAAAGTCAGGGCACAATCATGCACAGCACCTAGTTACATGTGCATCGCCATGGGGCAAGTGCAACAAGGACCATTCGAAAAATATGAAAGCATGTGTGGTGGTACAAATCAAGATATGCACATGACAGGACAAAGGTATGCAGGAGATGGCAATGGCCAGTCCATGGCCAGATGTGCCGTCTGCCAGGTCAGACAAATAAACAATGAGCTCACAATTAAACACATGTTGTGCCAGGCCCTAGATGGCAACAAATCCCTGTAATCATTAATTGTGAACGGGTCGCATGGTAAACAATGTGATGATCTGTCAATTGTGCAGTGTACAAAAAGTGAATGACACACAGCTAACACAAAGCTTGCCGGGTGCACTACAATGACCATTTCCCATCTGACCCACAGGTGACCAAGAACTCACTGCAGAGGACAACACCAGCAACCTGCAGAGCCAGTCTCCCCCCCCCCGGTACATGGACTCTCGGATGTTCACTCCCAGGATTCCATGGACAATGAGCTTGAGGCCAGCCCATCTGGTGTGCCAGGGAGCAACAGGTCCCAGGACCCATCGTCCCCCCACCACATCTGCGCCAACAACAACTTCTCAGCAGACCCCTTCTGTCACGGACTGTGCGGCCACTGCCACCACCACCACCACCAGGGCTGCCAGCAACACCCTCCCTGTCCCAGAGGATGACCAGCACACACCACCGATGGAGGAGGGCAGGGAGAGGATGCGGGTGCCCACAGTGGTGAGGTAACAGGTCCATGGCAGCAGGGCAGGTGGGAGGGGCAGGGTCACCCATAGACACCAGGAGGCTGGGACCCAATCCCTGGAACACATCTCCAGAGTCCTGGGTGCATACGAACAGGCCCAGGGACGAACATGCTAGTCGGACGAACTGTTGCACGAGCTCATCCTGCTGATGAGGTCCATCAACACCCGCATGGGACAAATCGTGGACCTCTTGGGCCAGCAAGTGGCGGTACTAAGGGACAGGCATGCGCCTCAGACAACACCTCCACCTCCCTCTGGTGGGCTGCACGATGACAGTTCACCATCCTCCCCTGCGCCCACAGAGAGGGGTGAGTCCTCAGACCCCACTGGCCCTGCAGCAGGGCCCCCCTGCCAAACAATGAAGGGGCTGTCCCAAGAAGACCCTGGGAGTATCTGGAGGCCAAGCACTTGCCAGACACCAGTCAAGGAGCCAGCCATGATGGCAACCCTCTCCACGTCTGCATTGACTTTTTGGACTGTCCTTCCCCACACTGCCTTGTGAATGGCATCTGTCTGTTGGACTGGGTCACCACAGCACTGTGGTGACTACTTGATTATCTCATCTACCACAACTGTCAACTCACTGCTCCACCCCAACCCCAATGGAAATGTACACCCCCCTCGCATCTCACCATTGCAAATAAAATATCCTTACACATATGTTGTCATGTCTGCTCCGTCTTTATTGCAGGATGTACAGTCTTCAACATGATCACAATGTACCAGGAGCATGGGCTGTATGTAGGCAAGGAGAAGTCGAAGGCACCAAGGGAAACACAACAGAACTACTTTCACTGGTCTGGGTGTGACATCACAGACATCACACAACCCCTACCATCAGGATAACCCAACATGCACATGTCACAATGGGCAACAAGTGTCAACATACACGTCCTGTAGATGTTCCCAAATGACCTGTCCCAGAAACATTGCCAACCACCACTGAGTCTACAACTGGCTGCTGCTACAATTCTCACATGCCCCTTCACGACAACAGCAATATCAGCAGACAATGGGTATGTTGCACATTCACACCCACCTTCAAGTGAAGTAGCGGGTGATGAGCTGTTCATGCAGGTCAAAACCTTCCTCCTCTCCACTGTACTCATCACTGGACACGGCTTGGTTTGCAGACTGGTGCCTTGAGTCCTCACCATCATCCAGGAGCACGGGAATCTCCTTGCGAATGGCTAGGTTGTGGAGCATGCAGCATGCCACTACAATCTGACACACCGGGCGAGTATGCCAGTGCACCTCTGGTCTTGTCCAGGCAGCGGAAACGTGACTTGAGCAGACCAAAAGTACACTCCACCACACGATGTGTCCTCCCATGGGCCTCATTGTAGCTGACTTCAGCCGGGGACCTGGGATTCCGCAGTGGGCTCAGCAACCAGGGACGGTTGGGATATGCAGAGTCACCTAGGTATGACAAACACAAATAGACATTGCAATGTCGCAGACGCTGAGGGCAGCAGGTCACAAACCCAGCACACCACACGACTAGGCATACTCACCCACAATCCATGCACGCTCGGGAAGAAGATTAGCCATCAGCTGGGGCACAATGCTGTTCCGCAGGATGTAGGAGTCATGGGCCGAGCCTGGGAATTTGGCACACATGTGGGAGATGGTCATATCTGCCAGGCACACCACCTGCACATTGATGGAGTGGTAATGCTTGCGATTGCGGTAAATGTGCTCACTTGCCTGTGGTGACACAAGCCTGACAAGGGTGCAATCAATGGCACCAACAACATTTGGGATGTGTCCAAGGGGATAGAAGTCTCCCTTCACAGCTGGCAATTCAGCACCCCTGGGGAAATGGATGTATCTGTCCTTGTATAGCATCATGGCGGACAGTACATCAGGCAGCACCATGCTGAACATCGGTTGTGACATCCCACCAGCGTTGGCCACTATCTCTTGGAACGATCCAGTAGTGAAAAAATGCAGGGCTGCCATCGCCTTATAAGTAGGGGAGAAAGGTGTTGGATATGTCCTACGGGGCTGCAGGTGGGGCTCCAACAGAACACAAAGAGTTTTCCGTGTGGCTCTTTCCAGGTGGCATTTCCATATGAACGCAACATCCTCCATGTCCTTCAGCACCGTCAAGTGACGAATCAAATGTGACCTCCTCCTATTGCAGATGATAGTGAACACATGTTAATGTAATACATCATGAGACGTGCATAGCACATCACGTTCTGGATGACACAACGACAACAATGACTGACATCAATCTTGACTAACAGACCAGCTCACATGAAGGGACACCTTCATGTACACAAAGGCCACACCTGTCAACTTACACAAGACAAGTACCTCAAACACCACCTAGGTCAATGTGAATGCACATAGGGATATGGCCACATTTCAAATGAGCATGCATGGGAGTATAGCATCTATCAAATGTGTAATTAATCTAACCCACTGTCTCATATCTAGCTGCTGTACCTGTCACACCTCAATTCGTCATCACTACCTGGCACACATCCACCACACAATGACCACAGTGGGCGCTGGAATGACGAATGTGTGCATGAGCAGACATGAGAGGCAATGCCGCATAGTTCATTATTCATTGAGACGAGCATCGCTGTGATTGTCACTGCACCTTAACACATTGGCATGTGTACACATTGTAGAGTCCAGAACAGCACTATCATGCCTACACCAACATCAAATTCATGAGTGACATGTGAGTGGGTACAGGCCAATCTACGAAACACCCACACACAAACATGGCATGTGTAGCCATCAGTGGAGTAAATGGAAGATTTGCCTCGTGTGCACAGTGATGTTCCATTGACCATCTTGGCACTGTGCCCTGTTGATGTTTGACAGATCGGCATTGCGATTGTATGGCACCCATATCGCAGTAGCTACTGCCTGGTCCTGGCGGTGTGTCACCAGCACCCCATTCACACAAGTTCGGTAGTCATGGAGACATGTGGAAATGGCGGTTGGCATGTTCCGCCGCATGAATGGTGGAGCCTCGTATCAATGTATGGCATCCAAATCGCGGTAGCAACCGCCTGTCCCTGGCGGTGTGTCACCAGCACCCCCATTCGCACAAGTGCGGTAGTCATAGGCATGGAGACATGGAGAAATGGCGGTTGGCATGCTCCGCCGCATGAATGGTGGAGCCTCGTATCAATGTATGGCATCCAAATCGCAGTAGCAACCACCTGTCTCTGGCGGTGTGTCACCAGCACCCCCATTCGCACAAGTGCGGTAGTCATAGACATGGAGACATGCCCATATGGCAGTGGGCATGCTCCGCCACCCAAATCGCAGTGCCTCATGTCAATGCATGGCACCCATATCGCGGTACCTACCTCCTGTCCCCGGCGGTGGGTCACCAGCACCCTCATTCACACAAGTGCAGTATTCATAGGCATGGAGACATGCCCATATGGCCGTGGGCATGCTCCACCACCCATATCGCGGCAGCTACCATCTGGTCCCGGCGATGTGTCACCAGCACCCCCATTCACACAAGTGCGGTAGTCATAGGCATGGAGACATGCCCATAAGGCTGTGGGTATGCTCTGCCACCCAAATCGCAGTGCCTCGTGTCAATGCATGTCACTCATATCGCGGTAGCTACCGCCTGGCCCTGGCGGTGTGTCACCAGCACCCCCATTCACACAAGTGCAGGAGTCATAGGCATGGAGACATGCCCATATGGCAGTGTGCATGCTCCACCACCCATATCACGGAAGCTACCGCCTTGCCCCGTCAGTGTGTCACCAGCACCCCCATTCACACAAGTGCGGTAGTCATAGGCATGGAGACATGTGGAAATGGCGGTTGGCATGCTCCGCTGCTAAAATCGCAGTAGTGCACCCGGGCCCCTGCGGTGTGTCACCACCATGGAGCTTGCTCTAGAGCCAATGCGAAGCTCGATAGCGGTGGCATGATGCAATTTTGAAGGTCGCGGTAGGCGTGCTCCGCCACCGCAGAGGCAAACATTGGCTGCATTTGAAGGATGCACCATCGCGGTAGCGCACCCCAGGCCATTGCGATGTGTCACTGCCATGGAGCTTGCCCTAGAACCAATGCAAAGCTCGATAGCGGTGGCATGATGCAATTTTGAAGATCGTGGTAGGCGTGCTCCGCCACCGCAGAGGCAGACATTGGCTGCATTTGAAAGATGCACCATCGCGGTAGCGCACCCCGGGCTCCTGCGGTGTGTCACCGCCATGGAGCTTGCCCTAGAGCCAATGTGAAGCTCGATAGCGGAGGCATGATGCAATTTTGAAGATCGCGGTAGGCATGCTCTGCCACCGCGGAGGCGGTCATTGGATGCATTTGAAAGAGGCAGACCTGCACCACCAATTGCGGTACCTTGGCACCTTTGAAATGACCCCAGAGGGCTATATATAAGTGAGAGTGAGCCTCACATTGCCACTGCTCCCAGAGCCTGCTGCCTGAGACCCCTCACCTGCTTCTGCCTACAGGGACTGCTGCCTGAGACCCCTCACCTGCTACTGCCTCCAGGGACTGCTGCCAGAGACCCTCACCTGCTGCTGCCTTCAGGGACTGCTGCCTGAGACCCCTCACCTGCTGCTGCCTCCAGGGACTGCTGCCAGAGACCCCTCACCTGCTGCAGCCTCCAGGGACTGATACCTGAGACCCTTCGCCTGCTGCTGCCTACAGGGACTGCTGCCTGAGACCCCTCACCTGCTGCTGCCTCCAGGGACTGCTGCCAGAGACCCCTCACCTGCTGCTTTGGTCCTGACTCGATTCTAAGTGTCCCTAATCTTTAAATTTCCAACCACGACATTGCCCATAGAATAAAACGGGAACCTGCGGTTGTGTTTACACACTGCATACAGTCCCCGTGGGTCCCCTGTGTCACTACCTTGGATGGTTCCTTGGGGGTCCCAGCAATTCTACAGGCTCTAGGCCTTGTGTCTATTCTAGTCGTGGTTCTTATACCACTTTTTTGGTATATGGTTTGTTACGGCCCTAGGGCCCAAACGTGTATTTGTGCTATTACTGATACTTGCTAACTTGTAAACAAAGTACTTCGAACTCCAGTCTCATAAAAAGACTAGAGGGGTGTGTTCTATCTTAAATACATATATTTTTAATATATACCTGGTGTGGTTGTCCTTTCATTTGATCATTCAAGAGATTTTAGACTGGTAAAACAAGCTGCTTTACATTCCTTCAAGACTTAGACTGAAGGCTGCTCTCCATAGCTACCACTAGGATAGCTTTCAATAAAGGTTGTCTTCAACCATTCACCATAAGGGGTTGTTTGGACTGATACAAGGTGCCCACTAGAACTAGTGGACAGCATATATCAGGCCACCTTCTCACATTGGTGTGCAGCGTATGGGATTCCAGCTTGCTATTGTTTTACCAGATAATCTCTATTGAATTGATCAACTGAAAACCACTAAATGTACCTAAGGTACATATAATATCAAGTTTAGCTTCAGTAAGTTCTACTGAACTTAGAGTTGTGTGTTAAGGGATAGCACACCCTTTCTACAACTCAAGAGAGTTTAGTAGGCCACACTAGTCTAGGTAGTGCAATATACCACACCACATTAGTAATGTCTAACCAGCCAGGAACCAGTGGGTCCCTACCAGGAACCAGTGAGCTCCTTTCCTATAAATATGAGGATCTCTCCTTTGCTCAGCTAAGGGCCTTATGTTCAATTAGGAAGCTGAAGACAGGCAAAAGTCCATCCACCCAGCATCTCATAAAGATACTTAAGCTGGATGATATCACAGGGCCTAGTGGGCCTGATGGACCCCAGTGTGGGTGGGTCAGCACCTGAGGGTGGGCCTAGGCGTGGAAATTCCCCAAACCCTACCTCTGATGCTGACCAGACTGGTGATAATGACCAGACACTGGTGAACCCAGATCTCCTGGATGAGGATGAGGAGATGACAATAATGCCCCTTCCTTTATTCCTCCCGGTAGGCCTGACAACAGGGCTAGAATGGATAGATCTCTGTCAAGGGGATCTATCCAGTCTAACTCCTCTAGAGGGACCTCTGTCTCTTCTCACAGAGGGGGGGAAACCTCCCAGGAGAGGAGAGAGAGACTGCTGAAGTATGAGCAAGACAAGTTCAACCTCAGAAAGCAGCAGATGGCCTTAGATAGGGAAGCCCTAGAGTTCTACAGAGCTAGTAAAAATGAGGTACTAGAGTCCCTTGCTGGCAGCAATTTCCCTAGAGATAGGGAGAGGTCTTATGACCATAGAAACCTAAGTAAGATTGTCCCTCCCTACCAGAGTGGGGATGACATCCACAAATGGATAACTGCTTTGGAGAGGGCCTGTAAAGTACAGAAGGTCCCTCAAGGTCAGTGGGCAGCAATCTTATAGCTCTCCTTTGCAAACAAAGGTAGAGATTAGCTCCTCACTGTAAGAGAAGAGGATGCTGATGATTACAAAGTCTTGAAAAGTGCACTAATAGATGGGTTTGACCTAACCACTGAACAATACAGGTTAAAGTTCAGAGACACCCAAAAAGCACAAAATCAAGACTGGGTTGACTTTGTTGACTGTGCTGCTAAGGCTCTGGAGGGTTGGTTATTGGGCAGTAAAGTGTGTGACTTCAAAGGATTGTACAATCTGATAATGAGGGAGCAGATTCTTAATAACTGTCAAAATCAGCTGTTGTACCAGTACGTGGTAGACTCTGATCTGACCTCTCCCCAAGAATTGGGAAAGAAGGCAGACAAATGGGTCAGAACCAGGGTGAGGCAGAAGGTACAGAACCAAGGTGGTGACCCAAAGAAGTAAGATTCCAAAAACTCTGACAAGGGTGGGGACAAGGGTAAAGACCAGGAGTCTTCTTAAGGGCCCCAAAAATCTTCTTCAGATGGGTATTCACAGGCTAACAAAGAGAAAGGCCTAAAGAAACCTTGGTGCAAAATCTGTAATCAAAAAACTCACTGGACCAGTGACTGCACCAAGGCCAAAGAAAATACTCCAGCCACCACCAATGCCCCTAAGACACCTGATCCACCTAGTGCAGTTACAATTGGTGGTGGGAATACATAGCATAAGGGTGTAGTAGGGTTGACCCTGGGTTCTGAGATGGACTCTGGCCTAGTCAGAGTACCAACTCAGGCTGTGCTTGTCAATTATGGGGGCATGGATATGTCCCCGTTTGTGAGTCCCAGTAACTTGGACAAATAGAGACAGCAGCCTTTGATAAATGGAGTAGAAGCTTGGGCATTCAGGGACACAGGAGCAAGTGTCACAATGGTGACAAAGGATCTTGTGGATCCTGGGCAAATTATACTTGGAGAAATTTACCAAGTGACCAATGCTACCAATGTCAGAACAGACCATTCTCTGGCAGTTGTTAACTTCTCCTGGGGAGGGGTAACTGGCCTTAAGAAGGTTGTGGTAAGTGCAGACCTACCAGTACAGTGCTTGCTTGGAAATGATCTAGAGACTTCAGCTTGGGCTGAAGTGGAGCTCAGGACACATGCAGAAATGTTAGGGATCCCTGTTCATGTCTTTGCTGTGACTAGGTCACAGGCCAAAATGCCTAAAGCTGGACAGGCCCTGGATTCTGGAATAATGGACCAGGTGCCTCACAAGAGGAGGAACAGTAGGGTTAAGGCAGAGCCTTCCCACCTGACTCAGAATGCTGATCATTCTCCTCAGGGAGATGATCTTGAGCCTGAAGAAGGAACTGTCCCAGATGAGCTTGAACCTGACCAGGTCGAGTTCTTGGGGACAGGGGGCCCTTCCAGGTCCGATCTGAGCCAGGAGCAGAAACCCTGCCCCTCTCTTGAACCCCTCAGAAAGGAAGCTACTGATGAGGCTGCTGGGAATGCTAGTGGCACCCATAAAGTTTATTGGGATGATGGACTCCTATACTCAGAGAGCAGAGACCCCAAGCCTGGTGCATCCAGGAGGTTGGTTATACCTCTGAAGTTTAGGGGTTTCCTATTGACACTAGCCCATGATATTCCCCTAGCAGGACACCTAGGCCAGAACAAGACTTGGAACATAATTGTTCCTCACTTTCACTGGCCCCACATGTCTGAGGACACAAAGGAGTTTTGTCGCTCCTGTGTAACCTGCCAAGCCAGTGGCAAAGCAGGTGGCGCTACAAAGGCCCCGCTGATACCACTACCTGTTGTGGGGGTGCCCTCTGAAAGGGTAGGGGTTGACATTGTTGGTCCCATGGATTCCCAAACAGCATCTGGGCACAGATTTATACTGGTGGTAGTGGATCATGCCATCAGGTATCCAGAAGCAATTCCCCTCACGACCACCACAGCAGTAGTAGCAAGAGCTCTCTTGAGTGTGTTCTCAAGAGTAGGCTTTCCTAAGGAGGTAGTATCTGACAGGGATGCAAACTTCATGTCTAGTTACTTGACTGCTATGTGGAAGGAGTGTAGAGTGAACTACAAGTTCACCACACCCATCACCCACAATGCAATGGTTTAGTTGAGAGATTCAACAAAAACTTAAAGGGCATGATCAAAGGACTCCCAGAGAAGCTTAGGCGAAAAATGGGACCTGCTCTTGCCCTGCCTTTTATTTGCATACAGGGAGGTGCCTCAAAAGGGGGTTGGCTACAGCCCATTTGAACTTTTGTTTGGACACCCTGTCAGGGGTCCATTGTGTTTGGTGAAGGAAGGATGGGAGTTACCTCTCAAGCCCCCAAAGCAATACATAATGGACTATGTACTTGGTCTCCGCTCCAGGATGGCTGAGTACATGAAGGCAAACAAAAACCTTGAGGCTAGCCAGGAACTGCAAAAAGCCTGGCATGACCAAAAGGCTGTACTGACTGTTTACCAGCCAGGACAGAACGTGTGGGTATTGGAGCCTGTGGCCCCAGCAGCTCTGCAGGGTACGTGGAGTGGACCCCACACTATTGTTGAACAGAAAGGGGAGGTTACTTACTTGGTAGACCTTGGAACCTCTAGGAGTCCACATAGGGTACTTCATGTCAACAGACTTAAACCATATGTTGACAGGGAAGACATGGGCTTGCTCATGGCTACTGATGAAGGACAGGAGGAAGAGAGTGACCCACTCCCTGACCTGCTTTCTCAGAACCCTGATGATGGGTCAGTTGATGGTGTAGCCTTGGCAGGCAGCCTCACTGCCCAGCAGCAAACTGACTGCAGAAACCTTCTCAGCCAGTTTAGACATATGTTTTCACTGACTCCAAGTCAGACCACCTGGTGCACTCATGAAGTGGACACTGGGGACAGTCTACCTGTGAAGAATAAGATCTACAGGCAACCTGACCATGTCAGGGACTGTATAAGGACAGAAGTCCAAAAGATGTTGGATCTGGGTGTGATTGAACCCTCAGTTAGCCCTTGGGCTAGCCCAGTAGTCCTGGTACCAAAACCTCACACCAGTCGTGGGAAAAGAGAGATGAGGTTTTGTGTAGACTACAGGGGTTTCAATGCAGTCACCAGGACTGATGGGCAGATGAGCTAATAGATACTTTGGCCTCAGCCAAGTTTCTAAGCACATTTGACCTAACAGCTGGCTACTGGCAGATCAGACTAGCTGATGATGCAAAGCCAAAGACAGCATTTTTTACCTATAGCGGGCACTATCAATTTGTGGTAATGCCCTTTGGTTTGATGAATGCCGTGCCACTTTCCAAAGGTTGGTGAATCAAGTCCTTACAGGCCTGGAAGACTTTAGTGCAGCATATCTAGATGATATTGCTGTCTTTAGTTCCACCTGGGAGGATCACCTGGTCCACCTGAGGAATGTTTTGGAGGCCCTGCAAAGGGCAGGCCTCACTATCAAGGCTACTAAGTGCCAGATAGGGCAGAGTCAGGTTGTGTACCTGGGCCACCTTGTAGGTGGAGGCCAGGTTCAACCATTGCAGAGCAAAATCCAGACCATAATGGAATGTATTGCTCCAACTACCCAGACTCAGGTGAGAGCCTTCTTAGGCCTGACTGGGTACTATAGGAGATTTGTCAAAGGGTATGGATCAATAGTGACAACCTTGAATGACTTAACTTCTAAAAAGATGCCCAAAAAGGTTCAGTGGACAGCTAGATGTCAAAAGGCAATTGATAACCTGAAGCAGGCCATGTGCACTGCTCCCATTCTGCAGATTCCTGACTACTCCAAGAAGTTCATTGTCCAAACAGATGCATCTGAATTGGGGGTAGGGGCTGTACTGTCACAATTGAATGAGGAAGGTCAGGATCAGCCAGTAGCTTTCATAAGCAGAAGGCTGACCCCTAGAGAGAAACGTTGGTCAGCCATTGAGAGGGAGGCCTTTGCTGTGGTTTGAGCTCTGAAGAACTTGAGGCCATACTTGTTTGGTACTCACTTCCTTTTTCAGACAGACTATAAGACCCTCTTATGGCTAAAACAAATGAAGGGTAAAAACCCCAAACTGCTTAGGTGGTCCATTTCCCTACAGGGGATGGACTTTACAGTGGAACATAGAACTGGGAGTAACCATGCCAATGCAGATGGACTCTCTACGTATTCCCACTTAGAACATGAGGACTCAACTGGTCAAGGTTAGTTTAATGTCCCTGCGTTTGGGTGTGTGTGTAGGAGAGTAGGATCTGCTTCACATGGGTACCCCCACTTTTTGCTGGTGTTTCACTGTTTTTCGACCTTAGTCTGGCTGTGGCCCTGCTAATCAGGCCCACAGCCTAGCTGCTTCCTCTCTAAAATGGTTTGCATGTACATTAAGTACATATCGAATTGGATTCTGGAGTGCCTTATAAGCCCCTAGTATATGGTATACTATGTACCTAGGGCATAGGTACCTCAGAGGCCTACCAGGGGCTGACGCATGGATTATGTCACCCCTGGGAAGCACTCCAAAATGGCACCACAGGTCTGCTACTGCAGCCCGGGTAAGGGTGTGCTTGCACCCCTTACAGTGGTATAGGCTACCTATATCCACATATATATGCAGACACATGTAAACCTATAAGCCACTCCTATGGCAGGCCTTGACAATCCTGAAGGCAGGGTTCTTTGTTTTGTGTGAGAAGGTGCCCAAGCATGAGCTGAGCCCCTCTGCAGCTTTCGGAAATCCTTCCTATTGGCTGTTCTGTGATACAAAAAAAAGAGACAGGTGGACTACCACCCATATTCCGGATGCACAGCACTGAACAATGTTTGTTAATATCAACTTGCACATACGTTAGATAAAGTAGGAAACAAAATACAACAGCACTTATGCTAATAGACAATGTTTATGTTCATTTGATTTTTTTTATAAAGAATCATCAAGAAACAATGAAATTAATAAGTGAATTTTTCACACATGACAGTTAAACTTGTTTGCATAAACAAGAACATGGCTATTAACCAATAATGTTTAACTCAAGAACATCAGCAAAAAACATAACTGAAAATTATCACTGTTACAAATCCTGCCCAATGCATTTCGGGATTATCAAGAATCCCTTCTTCAGGGGCGTCTGTAAAAATAAGAGAAAACACCAACTTATGTTGATACGCTGTGGTCTAATAAGCAAAGTTTAAGCACAGATGATGCAACGTACATGACCAAAGTGGTGGAATCATGCTCATACGTATGTAACTCAGACAATTGTCTTTACCAAATAAAGAAAAAGTTAAAAAAAATCAGTGCGCAAAAATCCTCTAGCTGACCAAGTGTGCAAAAGGACAGGCAGAGTGAATAATAAAGTACATGCTGAATAGATCAAACCAATTACCCCAAACCGAAATGTGAATAAAAAAGCAGAAAAAATGCTCCTAGGTGCTGGTGATGTAGCACTTACTTGTGTGCCAAATTCTTCAATAATGTTGCTGATGAGTGATTATCAAGCAACCCCAATCAAAGCCTAATGAATCGACTGTGATTCTGAAAATATTGGGAAAAGCGCCAATTATGAAATGACTAGTGCGATGAAAACAAACACAACACTGTGTGCTTTATGTACTCACAGTGAATTGCGCCCTCGAGACCTTCAAGTGCAACTATATCTGTCGTCTTTAAGCAAGATGCCAAAGCAAACGAAAACTTTGTAAGACCCAAAAAAAACCAGTTCTGGTAATCTCAGCAAAGAGAAACAAGCACCACTTAAATACCTGAATGTGGTGGAGCCAAGATGGCGGAGTGAGCAGTCGTCCTGCTCCGGAGCTCCCGCCGAGGTCGAATTCAGCACCGGCCACCAGGCTGTCATTAGCATCAACGGTACCTGATCTGCTTCCCCCAGAGTCCCGGGACCCGAAATGCCTGCAGTGGTGAAGAGTACGGCGACCGTGGGCTGTTTCCGGAGCAGGTGAAAGAAGACGGTGCACGGCGGCACTGAGACCGCGCAGGAGAGGCCAGAGCCGGCGGTAGCAGCGGAGGTCCGGGGGGCCGCGGCGGAGACCTCTCGCGCCTAGAGTGGAAGGCGACCAGCGGAGACCCCCAGGAGTAGTGGCTGTAAAGGAGGGGAGGGACAACAGGAGCTCGTAACGCGGTGCCGCAACCGCGTCCAGGTCCGGCCCGCCATCTTGAAAGGCTGGGAGCGGCGCTGGGGCCGAGATGGAGTAGCAGCAGGCCCGTTGCACGCCGCGGGGCCTGGTCCTGGGCCCGACACATAGGCGAGGGACTGCAAGGCTGGGAGTTGCGCGCCGAGGCATTGGACGAGGCGGAGAGGAGCGCGGAAGGACGTGAGGTCAGGCAGCGCAGGAGAGTGACTCATACCCTGTGAGAGCTGAATTAGGACAGGGACAGCGGAGTGCGGAGGCTCATTGTGTGCTAGCCCCCCAGCGACGCTGCCATTGTCCGCGGCCTGGTCGCGGACAGTGCGGGGACTCTAGGGGTCTGGGGCTCGCAGTCCGGTGGCCCCTTGGGATTGGAGTGCAGAGTTTGGCCCTCACCGCCGGCATCGAGCGCGACCTGAGGCATTGGACACTATGGAGCAGGATACAGCGGGGCGCAAAGACGAGCGGCGCCAGAGAGAAACCCACTGTCTGGGAGAACTGAGCTGGGAAAGGGGCGGCGGAGGCCGGAGGCCTGTCACGTGCTTTATCCCCCCTCCCCGGTAATGGCGTAATCACCTGGGGCCTATTCACGGCTGGCGCGGGGACCCTGGACATCGGGGACCCGCAGTCCGGCAACCCCCTGGGATCGTAGCGCCGCGTTTGGCCCTCGCCGCACAAAGGAGAGCGTGGCCTGGTGTGCCAGGGGCATGACGGGCGGGCAGCGTACCTGTCAATAATAAAAGGGCAGACACCGAATTGCTGGAAGAGACAAGGAGATTGATGCTCGAATTAGCGGCTCGGAGGCAGCCAGAGGACAGCAGTGCTGCTCGGGCGGGTGCATTCAAGAAATACAACATGCCTACAGGGTCCAAGGGAAGGAGCGCCACAGGTGTGCTGAGAACGCTGGAGCAGCTTTGTGTGGAGGCAGAAACTTTGGGTCTTGCGCCACCTTTCTAGGAATCAGCTGGGTCCCGTCCCCCGACGGATGACTGGTGAAAAGGGGATAGGACCTTTTCACGACACTCTTTAAGCCCCGTGGGAAGCGCTATGTCCACCTCCAGGAAGCGGCAGGACAAAACTATTAAAGATCTGTTCTCCAAGACCCCGGTCGGACAGATGGCCGCTGCTGCGGACTCCGGGGGTGCGGGACAGGGGGCGTCAGGGGCTGGGGGATCGGAGCCCATCACCAAGGCCTTTCTGGAGTCGATGTTTGTCGCATTGCGGGACGATATCCAAAGTTTCAAGCAAGAGTTCACGTCTGAGCTCAAAGAGGTCCGCCGCGACATGGATGGAATCGGCGAGAGGGTTGCAGATCTGGAGGGCAAGAGCGATGGAAGGGACGAGGAGATAGTGAACCTACAGCAGGAGATCATTCGACTGCACGATCAACAGGTGGATCTTCAGGTCCACCTTGAGGACCTTGAAAATCGCTCCCGTCGCCACAACATCCGGATCAGGGGAGTGAAGGCGGATGACTCCTCAAGGGATCTTTTCACTTACGCGAGGGAGCTCTTCAACCACATCCTGGACAAACCTTTGGACACAGACTTGGGTATAGATCGGGCGCATAGGGTGGGTCCCCCTAGAGTGCCGTCGGCTCCCCCGTCGGACATTCTAGTGTGCGTGCAGGACTACCGCACTAAGGAGTTGACAATGCAAAAAGCACGTCAATTACACCCCTTGCAGTTTCGTGAACACAGACCGGTGCTGTACCAGGACTTATCCGCTCTCACGCTGCAAAAAAGGCGCCTCTTCAAACCCATTACGACACACCTCCAGCACAATAACATTCCTTACAGCTGGGGTCACTCCTTCCGCTTGGTGTTCCGTAAGGATGACAAGCTGTACCAACTGCGCTCTCTGTCCGAGGCCAGCAAATTGTTAGGTGTGGACCTCCCGGAAGAGGAAGGAGGTGAGGGGGTCTCCATGACAGGAACAGAGAACACTGGGCCTCAATGGCGTCAACAGGGTTGTAAACACCGTCTTAAGAAACCACCAGCTGCGGAGATTACGAAGGGTCGACAATCGGCGCTGGAAGCTGTGTCCACAGACTTTTCTGGTTCTAATCTTGGCTGATTCGATTGACGCACGGTACCTGAGAGACTTCCTTCCTTGCATCCAGATCTTTGGCGGGAGGGGGGCTTTCTTCCACTGTTGGTGGACACACTCCAATGACTTTTCACCAATCACAGACGAGTGATGGATTATATATTTCCAGTTAATATGGTAGTTTGTTCTTTTTGTTTGGTTTTATTGGGGTAGGTAGAGGAAAGAGGGAAGTTAGTGCTCCGCTTCCACCATTCCTTTAGGGTTAGTGCAACCCCCTGCGCCCCCGTGTCCCTGACTCGTTTACACACCGGATACTCCGGGGCCACACTACACGACGCCTCACAGTTGCAGTGTCTCCCATTCGACACATATCATGCCACCCACCACACTTAAGATACTGACCATGAACGTCCGGGGTCTTAACAATCCAGTTAAACGTAGGGCTGTCCTGTCATGTTTAGAAAATTCCCACGCAGATCTTTGCCTGCTGCAGGAAACCCACCTATTATCGCGTGATTGTTAGTGAAAAGGCACTGTCATTTCTGGATGTACTAATAACTAAAACTGATCATTCTCTAGTGACTTCAGTGTATTCTAAACCAACTGACAGGAATAACCTATTGCTGTATTCCAGCTTTCATTCACCATCATTGCTGCGGAATTTGCCATATTCCCAGTTATTATGAATTAGTAGATACAGCTTTGTCTGAGCAATGTGATAAATTCAGGGAGCGTGGGTATCCGAAACAAGTGTTAGAACTAGCATTGGAAAAAACAAGCAACAAAGAACGCACAGAATTACTTTCTCAGCAATTGAAAACCAGTCCAAATCGCCAAGTCTTTGTGTCTAAATTTTCCACTAATTCGGTGAATATCAGAAAAATTATTAAATCTAGGTGGGAACTTTTACAACATGAACCTGACTTTAATGGTGTATTTGCTCAGGCACCACTTATCGCATATACACGCAGCAAAAATATTAAGGAGTTATTGAAACAAACTCACACAGTGAATCAACAATTCACTGGTATGCGCAAATGTTTCAACTGTGTTAATTGCCACAATGCAATATTAGGTAACACAATCAATCATCCCCATTCAGGGAAAACAATTTCACTTAAATATAATGGGGATTGTAACACCAGTATCGTCATTTACACTATTAAATGCCCATGCGGATTACTGTATGTCGGCAAAACTTCACGTAAACTTAAGATCAGAATCTCAGAACACAAAAATTCTATTCGCACAAAAAGCTTCATGTCACATCTTGTGACACACTGGCTACAACATCAACACTCCATTGCTCAACTTAAATTCATGATACTTAAGATAATCTCTCCCCAACCCGGAATGGACATTACTAAGGCACTAGCCCAGAGAGAGGTGTGGTGGACCAAATATCTCCACGTTATTGCCCACGAACTCAATGATAAACTTGAAATGCAATGTTTTCTGTAATTTTCTGTTTAGATTGTTAGTATGTCTGTTCTCAGACAATTATTCATCTTAAAACGATTTTTTATTCTTTATTATTCATTATTCATTATTCATTTTTCACTATTTATTTTTCACTATTTATTTATTATATCTTTTTCTTTTCCACCCACTTTCCAGTCACAGGCCCTGCTCTCATTAGCAGTTTTCATTTTTTCATTATCTCTAGAGATCGAGCTAGCCTCAAGTTCTGCTTAACAACACAAGCATTTCATTTACTCAGTTTTTTAATTCATTTGGATTGTTGCGCATGTCTTTTATCAGGTAGTTATTTGTCAAACAGCGTGCGCTGTGTTTGTACTTGGCTTGATCGTAATTAACGTTCATTCCATTATTGGCATTCACGGAGCAGCAGTTCACTGTATTTTCTACGTTATGTTGTACTTGGAAGCATTGGTAGCGGTAGTATTGCTCATTTATTTTCTTTCATTTTTCATTTAGTGTTATATGGATGTCTTTAGTAAATGGAGTATACACAGGCTCAGCCTCAGCATGTATTTTCGGATTTGAACAGTGATTCTTACTTAAGACGGCGCCCACACTTTGTTATCAGTTCAGTCCTTTCTCTCTGTTGAGCTCCGTGGTTGTACGTCACACGCAGTCGGCAACATTTATAAGCTATCAGTGTTACCCGTTAGCTTTTTGGCAGGAAATGTAGATTTTCCTAATAGATTATGACGGAAAGTCTTAATTTTATTAAAGACACGGAGGCGAGTATTATGCTTACTTTTCTTGCTTTATTCCCAATAGCAGCAAGATAAAACTACGACTCCCAGAAGGCTTGGAGAAAGAACTACCAGCCAATGGGAAACAAAGAAACAAATACTGACCAATCACAACCAAGGTAATAGTATAAGGTCTATCGTGACTGCGAACAGCCCTCTTTTCTTATGCGAGCAATTACAGAGAATGCAAAAATAAAGGAGAAACAGAGAACAAAATGCATAAAGTCAAAGTCCACGTAAAAAGTTCTTTTCCGAAGACCACCAGAGGAGACTCGGAGAGAAGGTCAAATCCAAGGACGGAAGGTGACGTCACAGAAGGAACGATCGTGGTAGAATTCATGATGACCTCAGGATGATGCCGGTGGCAGCGCAGGAGTTCCTGTGGGGAGGGAGAACACCAGTTAGAAGTGTTGTGGCGGGATAATACTCGCCTCCGTGTCTTTAATAAAATTAAGACTTTCCGTCATAATCTATTAGGAAAATCTACATTTTATGTCAAGACCGGAGGCTCCTATTATGCTTGTTTAAAGCATATCAACCACCAAAGAAGAAGCAGTAAGAACAGGTTTGCAATAAAATGTACGGAACACTGTATCATTAGACCAATCTGCTGACTTCAGGATATCCTCCAGACGGGAGCCAGCCCAAAAGGCTTTAGAAGCCATGGCTCCTCTAGTGGAATGAGCTCCGAAAACGGAGACGTCAATACCGGCCAGGGACATGACCCAACGAACCCAACGGGCCAAAGTAGCAGCAGAAACAGGATGAAAGGGTTTACGAAAAGAAATCAGGAGTTGGGAGCTGGAGGAAGTCCTGAGAGCAGAGGTCTTATTTTCATAAACTTTTAAACATTGACCTACACACAGTTTGGGATTGGAGGGAAAATAGGGATAGAACACAGAATGTAAATTGGTCTTGGTACGTTTGTGAATATGAAACATCACACCGGTAGGAGTAAACTGTCTAGAAGAAACATCTAAGGCTTTCACATCAGATACTCGTTTAATGGAAATTAAACATAGTAACATAGTAAGTTTAGCTGAAATCATTTTCAAAGAAAGAGCAGAATTGTCAGGCCAGTCAGAAAACAACTGCAAAACCAAATTGACATCCCATAAACTAGAATACTTAGCCAAAGGCGGTTTCGAAAAACGAATTCCTCTTAGCAATCTGCATACCAAGGGATGAGCCCCCGCAGGTTTTCCATCAATGTGGGCATGATTGAGAGAAATGGCAGATCTGTATAGGTTGATGGTACGATAGGATTTGCCGGAGCTAGCCTCAGAGGCTAAGAAATTAACCATAAAGTTTAAAGAGGCTGAAACGGGATCGACAGATTTTTGTAGACACCAGCTTGACCAAAGAGACCAGGCGGACTTGTAAGCCTTGGAGGTGCCTGGGGCCCATGCCCGACTAATAAAGACTGAAGCTTCCTGTGAAATGACGAAATCAGAAGAGGAAGGCTGGAGATTTTCCAGGCGGACAACGTCAGAGACTGGTCGACCACTAAAGGATGGGGGTTGCCCTGAGGGTCCGAGAGAAGATTGGGGAAAGGAGAAAGAAGGACGGGAAAGTCTACCGCCAATTCCAGGAGTGACGGGAACCAAATCTGGGACTGCCAAAAGGGAGCTACTATCACCAGAGACGTCATTTGGCGACGCACTTGCGATAGGACTCTGTTGATCAACAGAAAAGGAGGAAAGGCATAATTGAGGTGAAGGGACCAATCTTGGAGGAAGGCGTCGGTCGCCAGAGCCAAAGGATCCGGACGCCAGCTGAAGAAATGAGGCAACTGGGAATTGAGTCGGGAAGCAAAGAGGTCTATTGAGAAAGGACCCCACAACTGAGAGAGGGAGAGAAACACGGAGGGAAGAAGCTTCCAATCGCTGGAATCCCGGAGGAAGCGAGAATGCCAATCGGCCACAGCGTTGAGGTCTCCTGGGAGGTATTCCGCAGAGAGCGATAGTTTGTTGGAAAGGCAAAATTCCCAAAGACTTTTTGCTAGATCTGCTAGAGCTTTCGATTTTGTGCCACCGAGATGGTTTATATAGCGAACCGCAGAAACATTGTCCATGCGAAGAAGGATGGTACAACTTACTTTGTCTTTTGCCAGACTCTGGATTGCAAAGGAGCCTGCAAGCATCTCTAAACAGTTGATGTGCAATTTGGACTCCTCTTTTGACCATGTACCGCCAGTCGATATTGGTCCACAACGGGCGCCCCAACCCGTCAGGCTTGCATCGGATTCTAATACAAGATCTGGGGCGGAAGCGAAAATGGTTCGACCGTTCCAGGCCTCCAAATGGTTTAACCACCATTGCAGTTCCAAGTGAGATTCGAGATCTAATTCTATGTGATCGGAATACGCGAGACCTTGTCGAAGATGCCTGATCTTTAGGCGTTGAAGAGCGCGGTAATGAAGGGGACCTGGGAAGATAGCCTGAATGGAAGCCGATAGAAGGCCGACTATTCTCGCAAGGGTCCTGAGAGAAATGAGAGGACGGCGCAGAACCTGGGAAATCTCCGTTTGAATCGTGGAGATCTTGGACTGTGGAAGAAACAGAGAAGCCAAGGGAGAGTCTATGCGGAACCCCAGAAACTCCATACTCTGAGACGGGATGAGGGAGGACTTTTCTAAATTGAGGAGAAAGCCTAATTCCAACAGAAGAGAGCGGGTAGTGTTGAGATCGCTCAATAATGCCAGTTTGTCTAGGTTCATGAGAAGAATGTCGTCGAGATAGATGATGAGTCTGATCCCCAGAGATCTTAGATAAGCCGCAACGGGTCTCATTACCTTTGTGAAGCACCAGGGTGCTGAAGAAAGACCGAAGGGCAGAGATCGAAAACGATAAGTGACGTTTTGCCATTGAAATTGGAGGAATTTCGTGTGGGATTCGTGAATAGGAATAGAAAGATACGCGTCTTGGAGATCGATGCGGACCATCCAATCGTTTTGACGCAAGGTGTCTCGTAAATGAAGAATTGTTTCCATTTTGAAGTGGCGATAAACCACAAACTGATTGAAAAATCTGAGATTGATCACCGGTCTCATCTTTTTGTTCTTCTTTTGAACAAGAAAAAGGGTGCTGAGGAAACCTGAGGGATCGAAGGGGGAAACGAGAATAGCTCTTTTGGAGAGAAGGGCCTGGATTTCCGAGGAGACCAGGAGGGACATTTCTGTTGAGAACACTAGAGGGGCAGGAAGGACGTGTTGAAAAGGAGGAGCGTAAAGCTCGATACGATAACCTTGGACGGTGTCGAGAACCCATGGATCTGCCGTGAGAGTCTGCCACCTGTGAAGGAAAAGAGCTAAACGACCCCCAACAGGAATAACTGTACTCACCTTGTTGAGAGTTGTTGTTGTTGTGGCGGAAACCACGTTGGCCCCTGCCTCTGTAGCCCCGGCCTCTTTGGGGGTAAAATTGGGGCTTGAAATCCTGTTGGTTGGAGTTGAAGGCACCACGGGAGCCTTGGGACTGGAATCCACGGCCGGTAGAGCGGCTCCTGCCTCTTCCGGCCCTGCCAAAAACCCGAGACGGGAAGACCTTTTTGATGGACTGTTGCGCCTTATCCAAGGAGGCGAAGGTGGTGACGAACCGACTTAAATCTCTCACTAACGAATCTCCAAAGAGAAGACCATCGGCCTTGACACCGGGATCAAGGGGGGCAAGGTTGGCCAGCTTGGGATCTAATTTGATTAAGAGGCCCTTGCGGCGCTCATGAGTTAAGGCCGCATTAGTGTTGCCCAAGAGACAAAAAGCGCGTTGGACCCACAGTGAAATGTCTTCTGGATTAAGTTCTGAGCCATCCAGGCGAGCTGATTCAGCCAAATCGAAAATGCGGGCCAACGGTCCCACTAAATCAAGCAGTTTGTCTTGGCAGGAAGACCAAGCCTTGTCCACCCCTTTGCGTGGGTCCTTGCCAAACTTTGAGAAGAAAGTGAGGAGAGGCTGATCGATAGCAGGGGTAGAAGTTATATGAGAAGGGAGAGAGGGCTTCGGACACTCGGACTTTAATTTAGCTCTTACAGTTTTGTCTAAAGGCAGACGAAGTCTGGAGGTGATATACTCTCCCACGTGATCAATAGGGAACCATTCGGTAGAATTGGGGTGTCTGATAGAAGCAGGGTCAAAAAGGGGCGTACCCTCTGGGTCAAGCACCTGCTCCGATGCAAAAGCATCCACTTTTAATTTCTTAGGAGGGGACGATGGGTTTACTATGTCAAAAACATCATCAAGGTCATTGGCGTCACCCATATCGTCATCTGTATCGTAAATTGTAGAAATGACCAATTTCTGTGGTACCTCCAGGTTGTTGGACTTGGCCTTACGCTTGCCAGCTAGACTTTTTAACCCCTCCTGAACAGGAGGCCTGGGAGGAACCACGTCCTCTGTCATATGTGAGGAAGACTCACCAACCACCTTTGACGCCAAAGAAGAAACCTTGGAGTGTACCACTGTAAGTTTTCTGCTATCCCCCGCAGATTGGGCCATTGCTTTGGTCATTAAGCTCAAAAGAGAATTCTCCATAGTCTTGGAAAAACGCTTCATAGAAGCCTCAACAGCAGATTCCACAGAGGAATTAATAAAAGAACTTAAATCCTCCTTAAACTCATCACCTTCATTATCATTTGGCTCATTTGAAACTTGCATGGTGAAAATATATAGAGAAAACTGCACAAACCCGAAGAGAAAGGGTTAATTGTGAGGAAAGAATAATGGGCGTGTGAAAATGAGGAAAACTCCTCCCTCTAGGGGCGTGTAATCCAGGGAACAGGAAACCACAAATACTGAGGAAGCGAAGCGTGAGCCGATAACAGCTGCGTCAAGCTGAGGAGAGGTTCCAAAGCGCTGCGCCACCGTCGAAGAGAGCGAGCGGTGAGAGAGGCGCGTGTGGGGCAGGGAAAGCGCGGAGAGCGCGTGGGGGGGAACGGTAAAGCCGAAGGCATGAACTCGCGTAGGAGCGCGAGGTAACAGAAGCAGCGAATATACGCTGTAAAGCCTAGTGATAAAATAAACAAAGCACAATTCAAAACTTAAGTCACAATTAATGGTAATAACATAAAAGGTACTTATCTTGACTGCGAGCAGCAAGAAAAGAGGGCTGTTCGCAGTCACGATAGACCTTATACTATTACCTTGGTTGTGATTGGTCAGTATTTGTTTCTTTGTTTCCCATTGGCTGGTAGTTCTTTCTCCAAGCCTTCTGGGAGTCGTAGTTTTATCTTGCTGCTATTGGGAATAAAGCAAGAAAAGTAAGCATAATAGGAGCCTCCGGTCTTGACATAAAATTCCCCTAGAGACGGTGTTTTCAATCGGAATAATTTTCACTATCTTTCGGAGTAAAAGTGGTAAGCAGGACTTTATTTTCTGTACATTAATTCAGGTTTTGAGAAACGGCTGTACACAGGCTTACCAACGCGATATTCAACAGCGTGGTGTTTGTTTCTTTTTCTCGTAGGTTGTGCGTTTTCATTGTACAACATTGGTCAAGTGCCATCATGTCATAGCCCGTTTGTAATTTCAGTGTTGGATCAAGTCTACATAGAAGCGGTTGAGTTTTACATTCAGGTATTTAAGTGGTGCTTGTTTCTCTTTGCTGAGATTACCAGAACTGTTTTTTTTGGGTCTTACAAAGTTTTCGTTTGCTTTGGCAGTTTGCTTAAAGACGACAGATATAGTTGCACTTGAAGGTCTCGAGGGCACAATTCACTGTGAGAACATTAAGCACACAGTGTTGTGTTTGTTTTCATCGCACTAGTCATTTCATAATTGGCGCTTTTCCCATTATTTTCAGAATCACAGTCGATTCATTAGGCTTTGATTGGGGTTGCTCGATAATCACTCATCAGCAACATTATTGAAGAATTTGGCACACAAGTAAGTGCTACATCACCAGCACCTAGGAGCATTTTTTCTGCTTTCTTATTCACGTTTCGGCTTGGGGTAATTGGTTTGATCTATTCAGCATGTCCTTTATTATTCACTCTGCCTGTCCTTTTGCACACTTGGTCAGCCAGAGAATTTTTGCGCACTGATTTTTTTTAACTTTTTCTTTATTTGGTAAAGACAATTGTCTGAGTTACATACGTATGAGCATGATTCCACCACTTTGGTCATGTACGTTGCATCTTCTGCGCTTAAACTTTGCTTATTAGACCACAGCGTATCAACATAAGTTGGTGTTTTCTCTTATTTTTTACAGACGCCCCTGAAGAAAGGATTCTTGATAATCCTGAAATGCATTGGGCAGGATTTGTAACAGTGATAATTTTCAGTTATGTTTTTTGCTGATGTTCTTGAGTTAAACATTATTGGTTAATAGCCATGTTCTTGTTTATGCAAACAAGTTTAACTGTCATGTGTGAAAAATTCACTTATTAATTTATTGTTTCTTGATGATTCTTTATAAAAAATCAAATGAACATAAAACTTGTTTATTAGCATAAGTGCTGTTGTATTTTGTTTCCTAATTTATCTAACGTATGTGCAAGTTGATATTAACAAACATTGTTCAGTGCTGTGCATCCGGAATACGGGTGGTAGTCCACCTGTCTCTTTTTTTGTACTTCTGGGTTGGCTGCCTTTGATCCGGTTTGAATGCCATATTTTGTCTAATTAAGTTTAACTTCATTGAATTCCTTTGTTCAAGATTTGATGCTTTACTGTTAAAAGTGTGAGTGCGCTGACTAGTCCTACATTTTATTGTTCTGTGATACAGCCATACCATATACTCTTAAGTGCATTATAACCTCGCGGTAAATGCTAACTTTGGAATGTCTGCATCAAAACATGTCGTGTTTGGTGTCAAACACTTTGGAATACTACCCCCCTGCCAGTTCTGGCATTGGGGGTAGCATTCCACCCTTCTAGAGGGAAAGACATGTTCACACTGGGCACACCCGGCAGGACTTTCCTGAGCCCTGGCATCACAAAATGGATGCCTCCTCCACAGACACGGGTCTGGCCTCCTGCTGCTGACCGAAACTCCAGCAGGGGAGGCCTGGACAATAGGTTTCCTGTTGAAGGGAGGTGTAACCACCTCCCCAGACAGGCAGATGTGTATTGGGGCTGGGCGGGAGCACTCTCTGGTGCTTTGAAGTCCTGCTCTGGGGGCACACTTGGTGTCCCTGTGCATAGTCCAGTTCAAACCGGTTGCAGGGGCTACCTAACCCTGCTCTGGCGTGAAACTGGATAAAGGAAATGGGTGTAACCACCCCTCTTCCCAAACCCTCCCATAGGTGGGTCCCTAGAGTATGTCCAACCCCCAAACTTAGTATAAGTATGGGAACCCAGTCCTTGCGACTTTAGATTACCCTGGAGGAAACTCTGCAACATAAATCCTGGACCTTCAACGTTCTATCCTGACTAGAAGACTGAAGAAATCTCCCTTGGGGTCAAGGAGTGACTCCCCTGCTTGGCAGGCACTGACTGGTCTGCATCGCTGAAGCTCCCGCCGGATGCCGAAGTCTTGGCATCACCAGAGGTGGATTTCCAGACTTCCCCTAGGCTACCCTGAGTCCACAGCAAAGCTGGGGCCTGTGGCAATCGTGGGTGACGTGGAACCGTGACCCCTGGTCACCGTGACCTTTTGCAGCAACAGCATCTTCCTGGTCCTGCTCTAAGTTGCGCTTTGGGCTTCGAGTAGCCCCAGCCTTGAGCACCTCGTGCACCGAAGATTGCTGGCCTCCACTGAACGAGTGATCCGTGGGCCAGTTTCAAGTGCGACCGCTCCAGGCTCCTTTGCGATCACTAGCCTGTTGGCTAGCAGGTCCCCACGAAGGCAACTCCTCTTCTATTTGGGCTTTCCTGGTTGCTCCTGACGTACCCTGACATACCATTGCTGGGTGAGTCCCTCAGACCTTGCTGGTCTGCACCGCAGTCCTTTCTTTGATTTCCTGTGGCTTGCCGTTGCCAAGGCTTGTTGGGTCCATTCTGGTTGCCGACTCCACAGCACTCGACAAACTTTGTGGGACAGCTCGAATCCGGCTCGTGGACTTCATCAACGCCTCCTGGACCTCGTGGCTGAAGAGTCAAGACACCCATCAACTCACCTGAAGCGCCCGACATCTGTTTGCATGGGTCCATCCTGCCCTCGGTCACTGGCTAGTGACCCAGACTCTGTCCCCTCTGCTTTCAGGTTCCTTCCATCCTTCCATCCTAGATCCAGGCTTGGATCTCTTCGGACACTTCTCCTCTTCATGGCAGCAGCAGTTCTTTGCAGGCTTCCATTGAAATCGATGACGCGACCCGACACCAAAAGACACCTATGCACCCGGCTTCCCTGGGTGAGGTAACTTGAGTTCTCCGGTGCTCCCATGGGTGCTAGCCCTAGAACTTCTTAAGTCCAAAAGAGTTTGGTCCTGACTCGATTCTAAGTGTCCCTAATCTTTAAATTTCCAACCGCGACATTGCCCATAGCAGTTAACGGGAACCCGTGGTTGTGTTTACACACTGCATACAGTCCCTGTGGGTCCCCTGTGTCACTACCTTGGGTGGTTCCTTGGGGTCCCAGCGATTCTACAGGCTCTAGGCCTTGTGTCTATTCCAGTAGTGGTTCTTATACCACTTTTTTGGTATATGGTTTGGTATGTCCCTAGGGCCCAAACGTGTATTTGTGATATTACTGATACTTTCTAACTTGTAAACAAAGTACTTCGGACTTCAGTCTCATAAAGAGACTAGAGGGGTGTGTTCTATCTTAAATACATATATTTTTAATATATACCTGGTGCGCTTGTCCTTTTTTTGATCTCTCAAGAGATTATAGACTGGTAAAACAAGCTGCTTTACATTCCTTCAAGGCTTAGCCTGAAGGCTGCTCTCCATATCTACCACTAGGATAGCTTTCAATAAAGGTTGTCTTTAACCATTCACCATAAGGGATTGTTTGGACTGATATAATGTGCCCACTAGAACTAGTGGACAGCATATATCAGGCCACCTTCTCACATTGGTGGCATGCATTTGCCATACCTGTACTGACAAAGGTGATTTGGATGCTGTGCCTTCACATTATATTCTGTGTTTCTACTGCATTGGGGTAGTCTTGGGAATCCCATGGGAGGGAACGGCAGTGTGCCCGATCTGACTGTGCGTACATCAATGCGTACATTGCATGCACCCAGATTGGGGAGGCCGACACATCTTACAGCAATGTGCAGCATTATATTGTCCCCAGGGTACGACATGGTGGGTGGCATGGGCTAATGTCCATTGTGGACTGTGATGTTGTAGTCTGGGTCTGTGTTGTCCCCTCCTGTTCCATCCAGATCTGTCATTGGCAACAAGTACTGTGCCCCCATCATGTCCCTAGGTGTGCTCAGAGCTAGTTGTGTGTCTGTTTGAACAGAGCCACAAGCAGGGTGTTGTGCTGTGTGGTCATCACATGGCTCACTCATGCCTGAGTTTCCAGTTTCCAGGCACTGCTTGAGTCTATATAGTGAGTTGGCACAATGTGATTGCACAGGGTGGTGTGCAACATGTAGATTTGGTCAACTTTTGTCATGCATTGCTTGCATATGTTTGTTCTGTTGCTGCCACTGACCTGACCCTACATCTCTCTCTCTCATGCAGCATCACCTGTGGTCATGGAGGGACAGGAGACGAACAACAGTGGGGGTGAAACTAGCACAACAGCTGCCCAGGAGCCCACTGACACAGATGTCACCAGCGCCTCAGAGGGGGACAGGAGTCTTCTGGAGGAATCCAAGCCTGAAACGCAAAGCACCACATCCTCCGACGCCAGCGGGGATGCATCCATGTTGAAGGGCAAAAGAAACGGGGACTCTGCATTGACTTTCACCACACAGCAGCCATTGCCCACCCTCCCAGCCACTTCCTCTGGTGCTGCCCGTGTCCGCCTCAGTAAGAGGTGAAGAGTGTCCTTCACCCCTGGCACTGCTGCCCTTGCCCCTGTCCCCCCTGCTGCCATCAGTGCTGAGTCTGTGGACCTTTTGCGCCAGCTGTGTGTAGGCCAGACAGCTCTCCTCAATGCCTTAATTGATCATGACAAGAAATTGGCCCTGGTGGTTGCTTTCATGGAGGGCATACATTCCGATGTGGGTGGGCTGCACCGGACAGTTCAGGCTTTGTCATCAACAGTGACGCCTGCCCTGCAACAGGCACATACTCACAGTCCAGCTCCGGTCCCTATGTCCACCCCCCTGGCAGTGGCCACGTCTGACGATAGTGACCACAGTCCACATACGTCCAAGTCACGATACAGCACACAAAGCACACAGCAGCAGCAACCCAAGAGGTCCCGGGCGCAGACCCCATCCCCACAGAAGACCAAAGGCACCCCAGAGCGCAGGGAGAAATGTCCATCAGGCGACACCAGTGGACAAAAAGCAAAGCAGCAGACCTCAGGCGCACATGCCTCAGTGGCATCCCCATCCAAGGATTCTCCTGCCCCAAAAGCATCTCGCAAAGAGAAGCATACAGTGCCTGTGCCCATCAAGGAGGTGGTGCATGCCAAGGGTACACCTAGGAAGGGCTCCAAGGCAGAATCACCAACCACTTGACTCCCATTCCAAGCCCAGTGAAGCAGGGGCCGGAGGGCACTGTAGGGGTTACACCTAGTAAACAGGGGAAGGGGGGCAGAGGCGAAGCCAGGGAATGCGTTCCGCTGGGTCCAGCACATCAACAGAGGGGCTTCCAGTGCCTGTACCTGCAGCAGCTGTGGTGGTGAGTGTTCCTGTTGTGCCCACACCACTTCCCATTGATCCACAGTCAGTCAAGCCATTTAGGATCCCCAAGAAGTGGAAGGGCACCCCTCCACAATCTCCCAGCCACACCGTGTCTCCCGTCTGCATGACTCCACCTCCACGTGCCACTACACCACCTGGTCCAAGCAGCCCTCCAGCTTGCCAAGCCACTGATAGCTCTACCTCAGCTGTTACGCTCTCTTCCCTGTCAAGTGCCCCGACAGTCCCCGAGACACAGCCAGCTCCCAGTCTGCCTGACAGCCAAGTCTGAGTGGTAGTCACCCTCACACACCTGTCTCTCACACAGGTGGACCTGTACTTCACATTGTTGCCCCCTGACTGTGTTGCTGACCCTGGAAAGGTACAGTCACACACATTCCCTGTGCAGCTTCTCATGGACTCAGTCTGCACTTTGCCCTGCCCACTGGCCTTGTCGTTCACTACTGTGTACCCCCTGCCTGTGCAGCTTCTCATGGACTCAGTCTGCACTTTGTCCTGCCCACTGGCCTTGTTGTTCACTGCTGTGTCCCCCCTGCCTGTGCAGCTTCTCATGGACTCAGTTTGCACTTTGTCCTGCCCATTGGCCTTGTCGTTCACTGCTGTGTGTCCCCTGCCTGTGCAGTTTCTCATGGGCTCAGTCTGCGCTTTGCCCTGCCCACTGGCCTTGTCGTTCACTGCTGTGTGCCCCCTGCCTGTGCAGCTTCTCATGGACTCAGTCTGCACTTTGTCCTGCCCACTGGCCTTGTTGTTCACTGCTGTGTCCCCCCTGCCTGTGCAGCTTCTCATGGACTCAGTTTGCACTTTGTCCTGCCCATTGGCCTTGTCGTTCACTGCCGTGTGCCCCCTGCCTGTGCAGTGTCTCATGGACATACTCTGCACCCTGAACTGGCCACTGGCCTTGTTGCTCTTTGCTGTGTTGAACTATTCCCTGTGCAGCTTCTCATGGACATACTCTGCACCCTGAACTGGCCACTGGCCTTGTTGCTTTTTGCTGTGTTGAACTATTCCCTTTGCAGCTTCTTATGGACATACTCTGCACCCTGAACTGGCCACTGGCCTTGTTGCTCTTTGCTGTGTTGAACTATTCCCTGTCCAGCTTCTCATGGACCCAGTCTGCACTTTATCCTGCCCACTGGCCTTGTCATTCACTGCTATGTGCCCCCTGCCTGTGCAGCTTCTTATGGACATGCTCTGCATCTTGTGCCTTGCTCTTCTCTTCTCATGGTACCTATCTGTGCAATATGTGAATAAAGACAGTTGCTCCTGTTGTCTATTTTGTCAGTGTCCTTACTGAATAAAGTTATTTTGCTGTGTGTAAATGGTTTACTGTGCCACATGGGCTGTGTGGCACTTCAACATAGTCAATGTTTGGGCTCACTTACTCTCTTTTTTTCAGGGGTGACAGGGTCTTCAGTTCTTCTTGACCCAGATACTTGTGTGGGTAATGGTGTCAGTTTCGAATGGTTAGCAGTAGTCATTTACTTAATTAGTTCATGTTGGCTATATTGTACACATGCCAGGTTGGGGGGCACTGCCAGCACAGAGTGGCTTTCTGCAAACAGTATTGAAGGCAGGCTGTCCAGGGTCATCATGTATGTTTGTTCTTCCTTTATGTGTGCCCAGTGGTGTATGTGTTTGGTCAACTTGTGATGGCCAGTCATCCTAGTCCCATGGATTACTTTCCATTTGTGCTCTTGGATGGCAAGGTAGTGTGCAGTGTGAAGGGGGTGAGTTTGTGGGGAGTGTTGATGTGTACATGCCTCTGCACTGTCAACTACACACATGTGTCACCCAGGAGTTGTGTGCCTGTTGTTTTGATTGTTCATCCCTGTGGATGTGGTTGTATGCCCATGTGTGAGTTGTATGTTGTGCACTGTGCAGCTCTCTGTCTGACTCCTACTTTTTGTTTTTGTCACTTGTGAATATGCAGAGTGTTACTGGCAAGTCAGTGTTGTGTTTTGTTGCACAGCCATGTGTCTTGTTGCTGTTTGTGGAGACTGTGCAGACCTGCTGTTCCACACTGCCATTGTGGTTGAGTTTTCTCATGCATTGCTGTCACATGGTGCCTTCTTGCCTCCAGTGTGGCATGTTGTGAGTGTTGTTGTTAGAGTCGGGGATCTCTGGTTGCCGCAAGGTTGCCCTTGTGTCAAGCAGGAACCCTCTCCTCCACGTCAGGGCGCAGGATAACCCCTCGCGAATGACCCTTGCTCACCCTCTAGGTGCGTGGCGTGAGCAGCCAAGGCGATTCCTCAGGCGTTGTTGGTTAAGCACTTACAATCACACACACAGTAAATACATCAATCCCCCCAGAAACGGACACCAGACTTGGATATATATAAAAAATACGCTTCTTTATGTAAAAATAGGTATATATATCTCAGCAGACTTATCACAAGACCAATAACGTTTTCGCTATGCCACCAGGTTATAAAGCAGGCAAATGTTCTTTGTTCGTAGTTTCAAATGGATACTTTGCGGTCTCTTGCAAATGTTACTTGTGGTTCCAGTACTCACAGCGATCGGCTCCTGCGAACGGGGAAATAGGGCGTTGCGGGCCCGAGCCCGATACTGGAACTTCTTTCGTGATGTGGAGAGTCGGCACAGGTCGGTGCGACTCTCAGCTTCGGAAGTGTTCTTGGGTCCTCAATCAGCAGGTGTGGGCAAGTAGGCAGGCGCGGCCAGCGACCCTTTAGCACGGCGGTGCAGCGGGGTCTCCACAGCGGGGGCGGCGCGGCCTGAGATGTCCGGGGATAGCGAAGCGGGGTCACAGGGCACGGTCAGTGCAGCTGGATGACCCGGCGTAGATCACAGTCGTCGGGCGGTTTCCGGCGGGAGGGGTGATAGCGCGGTCAGCGCGCTCCAGTAGCAGGCGGTGACAGGGATGCAGGCGACCTGGCCCGGGGACAGAGAGCGGCTCTGGACGGAGCGGGGCTCTCACGGGTTTGAGGCAGGCAAGCTTCTGAGTGTCACGGCCCTAGGAGGGGCGATGAGGGGCGCAGTCTCTTTCCAGCGGGATGCACACACGGCTCGAATTGGAGGACGAGCAAAAGCACAGAGAACCCACTGGTCCTGGGGTTCAGTTCAGGGGGCAAGCTCAGATCAAGCCCTTGGAGAATGTTCAAGCACAAAGTAGCAAAGTCTTTTCAGTAAGTCTCTTCCTCTCCTTTCTCAGCAAGGCAAGCAGCAGGCCAGCTCCTCCAGCGTCTTCTTCTCCTTCTAGTCGGGCAGAGGTTCTTTGTGGAGCACTTTGTTATGGTGACTCTGCTCTTTCCTTTCAGCAGCAGGGCAGAGACATCAGCCGCTCCACAGGGGGCGGCGCCGGCTTTGTGGTGGCAGAGCACAGGTCTATTCAAGAGTCAAGGTGTACTCCTCCCACCCATCCAGGTGTCACCTCTCTACCCACCACCTGGCAGCCAACCTGTCTCTGGGGATTCCCCAACCCTGCTCCTTACTGTTGCCAGGCAGAACACATACACACAGCAGAGGCGGACTGAATGGCCAGGTCAGTAAATACTAACTTTCTAAAAGTAGTATTTACAAACCCAGGATATTAAAATAAACTTGACTACAAGAAGTATTTTATTATTCTGAGTTCAGGCATACTAAACTTGACATTCTACCATGCTCTCTGAGTCCACTGGGGTCACAGCGTGTAGTGACTCCAGCAGCCCATTCTGGCCTATGGAGAGCAGGTAGCCTTCAATAGTGAAAAACGAAAAGGGCTGTAATTCACTACTAAGACATGCCACACACATCAGGGCATGTCCTACCTTATGCCTACAATGCACCCTGCCCTTGGGCCTACCAGAGGGGTGGCTAATATGTAGGTAAGGGAAGGTTTAGGGACTGGCAAGTGGGGGCACTTGCGCAGTCAGCGCGACAGTCCCAGACTGCACGCAGGGTCTGTGGTGGCAGACCCTAGACACATTTTACAAAGCCGCTTTCTGTGGGTGGCGCAACCAGCGCTGCAAGCCCACCAGCAGCATTGGCATTCACAAGCCCTGGCACCCCTGGTGCACTTTACTGGGGACTGACAGTGAATCCAATAAACCAATCAGGAACATCAATTACAGGTACACTTTACTTAGGGAGCACTTGCACTGCGGCACGGATTAGCCGTGGCGCAGTGCCCTGAGCGGACAAGACCAGCAAAAAGGGGAAGGGAAACTCACGCCAAGGTGCCAGGTCTAACACGTGTCCCCTCCAGCTGAAATGTGGGGAGAACTACCCTTGCCCAGGGGGTTCCTCGTTCCTCGTCACTAAGGCGGAAATACCTGGACAGACCGTCAGCGTTGGCGTGATCTGTACCAGGACGGTGTTCCACCGTAAAGTCCATACCCTGTAGGGAGATGGACCACCTCAACAGCTTCGGGTTCTCACCCCTCATTTGCATCAACCATCTGAGGGGCCTGTGGTCCGTCTGAACCCGGAAGTGAGACCCAAACAAGTAGGGTCTTAGCTTCTTCAGCGCCCAGACCACAGCAAATGCTTCTCGCTCAATTGCACTCCACCTACTTTCCCGTGGAAGTAACCTCCTACTGATGAAGGCTACGGGTTGGTCCCAGCCCTCCTCAGTCATCTGTGAGAGAACAGCCCCTACACCATGCTCTGAAGCGTCTGTCTGTACTAGGAATTCCTTGGAGAAGTCAGGGGCCAAGAGCACGGGCGCCGTGCACATGGCAGTCTTCAGGGTGTCGAAAGCTTTCTGACAGGTGTCAGTCCAAATCACGTTCCTGGGCTGCTTCTTGGAAGTCAGCTCTGTCAAGGGGGCAACAATCGTTCCATAGCCCTTGACAAACCTCCTGTAGTACCCAGTGAGCCCCAGGAAGGCCCTCACTGCGGTCTGCGTCTTGGGGGGTTCCCAAGCCAGGATGGTCTCAATTTTGGGTTGCAAGGGTGCCACCTTGCCACTCCCCACTTGGTGTCCTAAGTACACCACGGAACCCTGCCCGATCTGGCACTTGCTTGCCTTGATCGTGAGGCCTGCTCGGCGCAGAGCCATCAACACTTCCCAGAGGTGGTGCAGGTGTTCGGGCCAGGTGGCACTGAACACTGCGATGTCATCCAGGTAGGCGGCACTGAACGCATCCAGCCCAACCAGTACCTGGTTGACCAACCTCTGAAAGGTGGCAGGGGCATTCTTCATCCCAAATGGCATGACTCGGAACTGGAAGTGCCCATCTGGTGTAGAGAATGCTGACCTCTCTTTGGCCCCATCGGTCAAGGCGATCTGCCAGTACCCAGACGTTAAATCAAACGTGCTGAGGAACCGGGCAGCCCCCAGCCGATCAATGAGCTCATCAGCTCTGGGGATGGGGTGCGCGTCAGTCTTCGTCACTGAATTGAGTCCTCTGTAGTCCACACAGAACCGGAGTTCAGGTGTGGCTCCCGGCGCAGCAGCTTTGGGGACCAAGACCACGGGGCTGGACCAAGGACTGCTGGAGGACTCAACCACCCCTAGCGCAAGCATTTTGGAGACCTCCTCCTTGATGCAAGCTCTGACCCTGTCAGTTACCCTGTAAGCCTTGTGCTTCACAGGTAAGCTGTCTCCTGTGTCCACATCATGGACGCACCAACCTGTGACACCAGGAACCAGGGAGAATCTATCGGAGAACTGCCCCAGCAAGTGGCGGCAATCTTCCTGTTGTTCGGGCGTCAGGGTGGGTGAGAGGTTAACTCCATCCACTGACCCATCTTTCTCAGAGGCTACTAAGAGGTCAGGAAGAGGCTCGGTCTCCTCTTCCATTCCATCATCAGTGGCCAGCAGCATGCCCACTTCGGTCCTCTCTAAGTGGGGCTTAAGGCGGTTAACATGTAGGACCCTCAAAAGGTTCCTGGGAGACTGCATGTCCACCAAGTAGGTGATAGGACTTTTGCGCTCCACAACCTCAAATGGACCTGTCCACTTATCCTGAAGTGCACAAGGCTCCACTGGGGCCAAGACCCACACCTTTTGTCCAGGTTGAAGCTCTACCAGAGTGGCATTCCGGTCGTACCACCGCTTCATCTCCTCCTGGCTGGCTTCCAGATTTGCCTCAGCAAGTTGCCTGAAACGCCGAGTCTGGTTTCGGAAGGCCAGCATGTAGCTATATACATTCTGGGGAGGTTTCCTGGGAGATTGCTCCCAGCCTTCCTTTACCAAACTCAGAGGTCCTCTTACCGGGTGACCATACAGAAGCTCAAAGGGGCTGAATCCTAGAGACTTCTGTGGCACCTCTCGGTAAGCGAAGAGCAGGCATGGCAAGAGGACGTCCCACTTACGCCTCATCGGACCGTCCAGGCCCATGATCATGCCTTTGAGGGTTCGGTTGAATCTCTCAACCAACCCATTTCCTTGGGGGTGGTAAGGAGTGGTGAACTTGTAAGTTACCCCACACTCCCTCCACAGGGATTTCATATATGTGGATATGAAATTGGTCCCCCTGTCGCTCACCACCTCTAGAGGGAATCCCACTCGGGAGAAAATTCCCATCAGTGCCCGTCCCACCACGGGGGCCGTCACTGTCCTCAGAGGGATGGCTTCAGGGTACCGGGTGGCATGGTCCACCAAGACCAGGATGAACCTGTTGCCCAGGGCTGTCTTGGGGTCCAGAGGCCCCACAATATCAATACCCACTCGCTGGAATGGCGTACCGACCACGGGGAAGGGCTGCAGAGGAGCATTGTGCTTCCCTCCGCTCTTACCACTTGCCTGGCAAGTCTGACAGGTTCTGCAGTAGGAATCTGAATTCTTGTGCATTTGGGGCCAGTAAAAGTGGGTGACAAGCCTGTCATAGGTCTTGTCCATCCCCAAATGTCCTGCTAACGGCACATCGTGAGCCAGCCCCAGTAGGAAGGTTCTGAACTTCTGGGGTACCACCAGCACACGGGCTGACCCAGGTTCAGCAGCCTTAGGCTCGGAATACAGGAGGTCACTCTCCCAGTACACGTAGTGTGTTTTGGCCTGAACACCATTGGCCTGGTCTGCAGCCTGCTGCCGCATACCCACGAGAGAAGGGCATTCTTTCTGCTCCCTGCAGAATTCCTCCCTGGAGGGACCTCCTTCTTGCTGCCAATGGGTCAGCTCAGGCAGGTCTCCCAGTTCGGCAATCTGTTCCCCGGTAGGCTCCAGAGCATCCCCCTCCGGGTCTGCTTCCTCCTGGGCCGTGGGAACTTCGGGGGCCGGCTTCCCGCGCCTCCTGCGCCTTCTCCCTAAGGCCGGTTCCTGGACCTTTCCCTCAGGCTCCAGGACCCTCTCAACACCCCTACTGGCTGCCATGGACCGGGTGGTCACGCACGCCCAGTCGGGTAGACCCACCATCCTCAGATGCGTGGTCTTCTCCACCTTTTCCCAAGGGGAGCTCTCCAGGTCGTTTCCTAGCAGACAGTCTACAGGCATGTCAGTTCTCACAGCGACTTGTAGAGTACCAGAGACCTCCCCCCACTCAAAGGGAACTTGAGCCATTGGACAACGACTCTCTATGTTGTCAGCATTGACAACCCTACAGTAGGCATTGGGTACAATCTGCTCTTGAGACACCAGGTGTTGCCTCACCGAGGTCACGCTGGCTCCTGTATCTCTAAGAGCCTCAACCTTCTTTCCATTGATGGTCACTACTTGCCCATATTTCTTAGTGTTAGAGGGTAAGTAGGTTTCAGGGACCATCTCACTGTCTCCTAGCGAGACTAGGGTCATCTGCCCGGGACCCCCACCCTCCGGGACTGCTACCTCCTCCCCAAAGTTAACACTAGCTACTTGCCGGGGTGGAGCACCAGTGGGTGCGGTCTTACCAAACAGGCGACACTTAGGATCAGAGGCAATGTGACCCGGGTCACCACACCTATAACAATTGAAGGGCCCCTTTCGAACAGGTCTACCTGTCGGGGCCCCGTTCTGCTGCGGGGGTGGGGGAGGCTGAGAACCCTTCTGCTGCTTCCCTTGGGAATTACTTTGGGGGCCTTTTTGGAACCCCTTCTGTTTACCCCTGTCCCCCCCACTCTTCTGCTGGGGACCCTGCCCACCTTTGGCGGAGTCTCCCACTTGACCCTTGTGGACCCTGGTGCTGAGCCAGCGGTCCGCCTCCTCAGCAAGCTTCCTCGGGTTGGACAGCTTGCTATCAATCAGGTGCTGGCGTAGCTCAGGAAAACATTGACTGGACAAGTGCTCCCATGCAATTAAATCAAGCAGCCCTTGATAATCATTCACTTTGCTACCCTTCACCCAACCATCCAGCGCTCTGCAGAAAAAGGTCACATACTCCACATACGTACTCTCAGGGATCTTCTTAGTCTCCCTGAACCTCTGTCTATATAGCTCAGGAGTTAACCCATACCTTGTCATTAAAGCTTCCTTCATATGGGGGTATGAGGCTTGGAGGTCTAAGGGCAAATCTAACAGTGTGTCACGCCCTTCCGCAAGGAACCTTCCCCACAACCCCGCTCCCCAGTCTTTCTCAGGGACCCGGTGTGAAGACATGGCCACCTCGTAGGCTCTAAACCACTGCCCTATGTCATCCTTTCTAAAATACTCCTTTACTACATCTTTGGGGATGTACACCTTGGACTCTACCTGCACCGGTGGAGTGCTGCCACCAGAAGGAGCGGTATCCAAACTTTTCGCCTTCAGCTCCAACTCCTTCAATCTTATATCATGATCCATTTGGCGTTGTTGTGCCTCCAGGGCCAACTTCTGCTTTTCCATTTCCATTTGTCCTGCCAACTTTGCCATCTCCATTGCATGTGCCCTGTCTGCTGCCCTGTCTGCCAGCTCCTCTGGCGACCGGACTCTGCTGGGCTCCTCAAGGTTGTCGGGTGGAACGATGTCCCCCGCATTCCGTGGGTCTCGTGACTCCTTCCAGGCTCTCAACGCCTTGGCGTACTGGACCCTCCTCTTGAATCCAGCATGGGGGACTCGGAATTTTACACTGTAGCCTTTCAATTGCTCCATCGAGTAGCCTTCCAGTCTCTCCCAATCCACCTCATCTATTCCAGAAATCACAGAGAGTGCTCTTCCAGCGGAGAGTGAGCTAGGCATGGTTGCAGTAATGGCAGATGTCTCAACAAAGTTCCAAAAATGAAAACCTGTGGCTGTGTTACTTGGTCTGCTCTCACTATCTGGTGATTAATAATTCACTGTATGCAAATTACAAGTGCAAATCCGAAATCCCACCCGCTGCCAACAATGTTAGAGTCGGGGATCTCTGGTTGCCGCAAGGTTGCCCTTGTGTCAAGCAGGAACCCTCTCCTCCACGTCAGGGCGCAGGATAACCCCTCGCGAATGACCCTTGCTCACCCTCTAGGTGCGTGGCGTGAGCAGCCAAGGCGATTCCTCAGGCGTTGTTGGTTAAGCACTTACAATCACACACACAGTAAATACATCAATCCCCCCAGAAACGGACACCAGACTTGGATATATATAAAAAATACGCTTCTTTATGTAAAAATAGGTATATATATCTCAGCAGACTTATCACAAGACCAATAACGTTTTCGCTATGCCACCAGGTTATAAAGCAGGCAAATGTTCTTTGTTCGTAGTTTCAAATGGATACTTTGCGGTCTCTTGCAAATGTTACTTGTGGTTCCAGTACCCACAGCGATCGGCTCCTGCGAACGGGGAAATAAGGCGTTGCGGGCCCCGAGCCCGATACTGGAACTTCTTTCGTGATGTGGAGAGTCGGCACAGGTCGGTGCGACTCTCAGCTTCGGAAGTGTTCTTGGGTCCTCAATCAGCAGGTGTGGGCAAGTAGGCAGGCGCGGCCAGCGACCCTTTAGCACGGCGGTGCAGCGGGGTCTCCACAGCGGGGGCGGCGCGGCCTGAGATGTCCGGGGATAGCGAAGCGGGGTCACAGGGCACGGTCAGTGCAGCTGGATGACCCGGCGTAGATCACAGTCGTCGGGCGGTTTCCGGCGGGAGGGGTGATAGCGCGGTCAGCGCGCTCCAGTAGCAGGCGGTGACAGGGATGCAGGCGACCTGGCCCGGGGACAGAGAGCGGCTCTGGACGGAGCGGGGCTCTCACGGGTTTGAGGCAGGCAAGCTTCTGAGTGTCACGGCCCTAGGAGGGGCGATGAGGGGCGCAGTCTCTTTCCAGCGGGATGCACACACGGCTCTAATTGGAGGACGAGCAAAAGCACAGAGAACCCACTGGTCCTGGGGTTCAGTTCAGGGGGCAAGCTCAGATCAAGCCCTTGGAGAATGTTCAAGCACAAAGTAGCAAAGTCTTTTCAGTAAGTCTCTTCCTCTCCTTTCTCAGCAAGGCAAGCAGCAGGCCAGCTCCTCCAGCGTCTTCTTCTCCTTCTAGTCGGGCAGAGGTTCTTTGTGGTAAACAGGATTCTGATTTCTTAGGAGCCAGGCTCCTACTTTTATACCATGATTCTTTTGTTCTTTAGCGCCAGGGGGCCTGGGCCTGGCTCAGTCCAGTTCTGGAGCACTTTGTTATGGTGACTCTGCTCTTTCCTTTCAGCAGCAGGGCAGAGACATCAGCCGCTCCACAGGGGGCGGCGCCGGCTTTGTGGTGGCAGAGCACAGGTCTATTCAAGAGTCAAGGTGTACTCCTCCCACCCATCCAGGTGTCACCTCTCTACCCACCACCTGGCAGCCAACCTGTCTCTGGGGATTCCCCAACCCTGCTCCTTACTGTTGCCAGGCAGAACACATACACACAGCAGAGGCGGACTGAATGGCCAGGTCAGTAAATACTAACTTTCTAAAAGTAGTATTTACAAACCCAGGATATTAAAATAAACTTGACTACAAGAAGTATTTTATTATTCTGAGTTCAGGCATACTAAACTTGACATTCTACCATGCTCTCTGAGTCCACTGGGGTCACAGCGTGTAGTGACTCCAGCAGCCCATTCTGGCCTATGGAGAGCAGGTAGCCTTCAATAGTGAAAAACGAAAAGGGCTGTAATTCACTACTAAGACATGCCACACACATCAGGGCATGTCCTACCTTATGCCTACAATGCACCCTGCCCTTGGGCCTACCAGAGGGGTGGCTAATATGTAGGTAAGGGAAGGTTTAGGGACTGGCAAGTGGGGGCACTTGCGCAGTCAGCGCGACAGTCCCAGACTGCACGCAGGGTCTGCGGTGGCAGACCCTAGACACATTTTACAAAGCCGCTTTCTGTGGGTGGCGCAACCAGCGCTGCAAGCCCACCAGCAGCATTGGCATTCACAAGCCCTGGCACCCCTGGTGCACTTTACTGGGGACTGACAGTGAATCCAATAAACCAATCAGGAACATCAATTACAGGTACACTTTACTTAGGGAGCACTTGCACTGCGGCACGGATTAGCCGTGGCGCAGTGCCCTGAGCGGACAACACCAGCAAAAAGGGGAAGGGAAACTCACGCCAAGGTGCCAGGTCTAACAGTTGTCATACCATCCCCAATCTGTACTTCAGCTGCCTACCCATTGTGGGTCTGCACTCCCTCTCTTTGCGTATGGTACACTCCTGCCATGTCCCCTACTGACATGCAGTACACTTCACTTTGTTGTGAGCTGTCCCCTTGGTTTGTATGTGTGTTTGCCTCCCCATGACTTCTTTTGTGACACTGTGCTTTGTGGTGCAGTTCTTTGTCCAGGGTCAATGTGTCACTCAGGGCATTTCCCCAATGGGTCATGTGTGATGTTCTGGTGCTGTTTGTCAGTCATGGTTGCTTCTATGCAGTTCAACTGTGTGTGCTGCCCAGTCCTCTGGTTAAGTTGTTTCCACCTTTGTGTCCCAGACTTGTGCATCTAGTGGGTGTTGTGTTGGATGTATGTGTGTTGTTTGTGTTTTTGCTTCACTTCCTGGGTGTGCTGTTGTCTTTGTGCTGTGCTGTATGGGGTTGTGTGGGTTGCTGTTCTGTCACCGATGTCTGTATGTGTCTGGTATGCTTGGTGTGCACACACAGCTTGTTGTGCCTGCAGTGCTGTGTGTGTATGTTGCCTTGTGATTGCCTGGTGTGCATCCCCTGATGTCCTGCTGTGTTTGCTATGTGATTGTTCTGCCTGTGCATCTGTTGTTTGTTTGCTGTGGCTGTGTTGTTCTGTGATGGTGCACTTCTTGTGTGTGCTGTGGTATGTTGTCTGTGCATTGTTCCTGAGTGATGAGGTTGTGCACTCCTGTTGTGTCTGTGCTCCCATGGCCTTTCCCCAGTTTAGCTGCACAGGGCATGTCTGTTGTTGTTGTGGCTCTGTGTGTGTTTCTGTTGGGTTCTGTGTTTGTCTGTTGTATTTGTTTACACATTTGTGGTGGCATCCCTGTGGGTGTGTGTGTGATGTTTGTGGCTGAGCCCAGGGTGTGTGGTTGTTTGTGTATGTATTGATTGCCAGGTATTACCAACCTTCAGTGTGTTTGGAATTGGTGTTGTGTGCTGCTGGTGTGAGGGGGGTATGTGTGTAGTTTCTTACTGGTATTTGTCAGTCCTGAGGTGTGTAGATGGGCCCTGTGTGTAGTGCTGCTGGTGTACTCCTGTGAAGTAGTTGTATGGATGTGTGGCTGTTCACAGTTTGACTTCAGGGCCTTCCTTTCATCCTTGTGCCTATACGTGGTTTGCCTTGCTGTCTCCCTGTGTTGTTGCACTGAGATGTCTGTGGTTTGAGTTCACTGACTGTGACAGCCATGTGTGCTTTGATGGTGTGAGGGTGTTGTGCTCTGTTCCTTGTGTTGATGTGATGTACACATGCTTGTTGTGTGTCTCCATGGCTTTCCATTTGTGTGCAGCCCACCTTGGTTTCCATATTTGTTGTGCTCCATTGCTGTTGGCATGTGGTGTGTGTATGTGTGTCAGTCTGTGGTATGTATGTGTGACTGTGCAGGCTGTGTGTCCATTTGGATGTTAATTCCTTGTATGTGTTCATTTGTTGCTTGTCCTAATTTCTAGTTCCCCCGAGTGTGGTGTTGTGGTGGTGTGTGTGTTTCCCAGGCCCTGTGCTACTGTACTGTGTGTTGTGTGTTCCTGTGCAGCCACTCCTGCAGTGTGTGTCTCCATGATTGTTTGTTGTGTGGTGCAGGGTGTGTATTGACCTGGCTTGTTGTTGTGCATGGGGTGAACAGGAGGGGCACATGGCATGTGCCTTCATGGGGTGTGCTATTGTGTGGTGGGAGGGGGTGTGTCCCTGTGGTCTTTGTGACCTGCCCATGCCTGGCACTGGCCCTGCCTTATGCATTGTGCGCATGTATTTGCGTGTTCGCCGCTGCGGTGACGTGACCAGGACTTTACTGCAAGGTGGCGGTAGCTGTGTGTCCAGGATGCAGCGGGGTGACTTTGTGGCAGGTGGGTTATGTGTAGGTGCCCTTGTGGATGTGTCCCTGTCCCCTCTAGGGTGTCTGATGTGGATTTGGACCCTGTGTCAGCCCGTGTGTTGTGAGCTGTGTTTGTTTTGTTGCGTACCTGCGGCGGCGTCCGCGGTGGTCCTTAAGTTCCCGGTGATGAAGCAGGTACAGCACCGGAAACAGGTGTAGAGCTGGGTCCATGGCGGTCGTGACCGGGACTCTGGTTTCGCGCTCCGCTGTCGAGCTTCCGCCGTCTCTGGTTGAGTGATGTCTCCGCTGGGGTGCGTCTGCTGGCTTGAGTCATCCTAATTTATGGAGCAGGGCAGACGTCATTCCGCACGGCGGTGAGTCTCCATTGGCTCCCACCACCGCGGTGTCGGGGGCACTTTGATGGCAGCGCGCGTCGCACCGCGGCGGTCGGGAAATGGGCTATGTTTGGTCATACTAATATGGCAGGCATTAGGACCGCTGCTCGCAGGCGGAAAAAGGCATTTTTCCGCACCACCAGCGCCGCGGCAGTTCCACTGCCCAACATCCTAATGGGCCCCCTAGCCTCACCCCCCCACCCTCTACCAGTAAGTACTGAAAAAACATTATATATAACAAGTTCATGGTAGATGTGATCAGATGCCTCCTCCTTTGTCTTGCAATCTTTTAACCCTTTTAACTTTATGCTCTGTTTTTGTGCGACGGGGACAGCGCCACCCACTATCCCCTCCCAGTGAGAATGAAATGCCTACAGGGTTATTTGCAGATTTACATAGCATGAAGGTGGCCGGGGGCATTAAAGCGCTTTACATGAGCACAAGAACATGGTACGCTTATTATTTAGGCTCGGGTGATTATGTGAATTGCCTAAAATCACAGGACATTGCGCTGAGGCTGGTTATTTGAACCTGGTTCCAGGGTTGGCTGCTCTAGCCACAAGGCCACATCTCCTCCGCAGGTATATCCCCAATGCTGGGGCTCCCAAGATGCCTCTGACGTCTGTCTGTTAGAAGAGAACTTGTCTACCAACGTCAAACATGTAAATACATGCATGCATTTATGTTTGTTAAAATTCTAATCAAGCTGTGGATTAACAGAGCACTGCAGAGAGTATGGTGCAGCCAACCTACGTGAGTCACTCATTCTTGGGCGTATGTACAAGCCCCTATCGCCACCACAATGTCACATATAGTGCCGTTGTGGTGGCGATAGGGGCTGCGCCTTATGTGCAAGGCAGGGTTAAGCCACTTAATGTAGCTTAACGCTGCCTTGTACATAAGGTCCCCTTTCACGCTATGGTTAGCGTGAAAGGGGTGAGAAGCGGCTGTTGCAGTGGGTGTTCCACCACAACATCCATTCATTATGACGCTGGCCGCTATGTACAAGGGTGGTGTACATGGGAGGAAGCACCAAAATTAAGACCAGGTAAAAACTGGTCTCAAGATGGCAAAATGAGGAGAAATGCATTATTTCTCCTCTTTTTTGCTTTTTCCATGTGTGCTGCCTTGTGCAGGGCACATGGAAAAATCAAAATGCCATAAATTGTTTATGTACAGGAAGGTTTCCCTTCCTGTACATAAACAAACTTTTTTAAAAAGCCATTTTGTTACTTTCATGTGTGCCGTATGAAGCAGCACGCATGAAAGTGACATCATGGATTTTCTAGGATTGTTTATGTGCAGGAAGGGACACCTTCCTACACAAACAATCGTCCCCTGCATGCAGACACCCTTGCAAGGGTGCCTGCATTGGCGCTAAGTTGCTTAACTTAGTGCCATCGCAGGAGTAATCGCAAGGCTGCACCATATTCTTGTAAATATGGTGCCCCCTTGCACTTCAGAAGTGGAGGAGAGAGGGGTTAAGCCAGGAAGGCTAACGACTCTCTGCTCGACTTCCTTGTACATATCCTCCTTTGTCTCAAACTCTGCACAGTTCACACATCTGATCTCTGCAGCATGTGCTTGAACCTTATTAGGTCACTGCTATTACTCCAGTTAATATACAAAAGAGGCTTGGTATTTTTTCAAAATGCCAGGGGTTATCTTGTTTCAAAGTTAGATTAATGTTATGTATGTGTTATGAATGATGTGTGGGGATTTCCAGCTGCTCCAGAAGCTTCAAGCTGTCAGCATCCCATGAAATATGATATGGAGCTGTTCGATTTTAATGCAATTACTGCAAATGTTTTGTATGTAACCAGAGAGAAACATAATTCAGTACCAGGTGGTGCAGTGGTGAACAGTGGCATCTGAGTGCTATGAGGTCCCAGTCTGTGACAGAAAGCACTGTGGATATGCACATTATTTTGAACTGGAATTGCTTACAGTATAAGATAGGCTAGTGCAAAAAGTGCAGAAATGTAGGGCCTCATTACGATGTCAGTCGGAAAGTATTTATATATAGAACTAATCGTATAATACTGGTCACAATTTGTCAGTATTTTCATGGCCAGTGTTTTATTTTGTGAATGGACCTATGTATTTAATTTGGCAAAAAACACTTATAGTGGGTCACAGTTCGACCTACCTATCATAGTTTGACCTACCTCATGAATATTAATAAGGTAGATATGTGGCAGGAATCGCCGCCATCACAGGAATGCTGACCTTCTAATGTCAGCAGACCACCATGTCTGTGATGAGTAAGCAGTGGTCCATGTGACTCCTAAAAAATGTGTTTTGCTCCTTTACAAAGGGAAAGGGATCCTTTGTGGACTCAATACCATTTGCAAATTGCTTACAACTGGAATTCGGTTTGTTCACAAAATATTAATACATACCACTGTGATTCTACAAATCGAACCATTTTCAACAAGCAGAGACAGCAAGAGGTTCTTTTCCATTCGTCTCTCCGGTTCATCAACCACTGTAGACCTGCAGAACTGTGGAAGTTATCAGTAATTCAGCATTACAAGAGTAATGCGGAATTAACAAATTCCTCCAATTTCGCCGACAGAATTAAAAAACTTGCCTAGACCTGCCATTGACAACAGCACTCTACAACAGTAATCCATTACAAAACGTTATGTCATATAATATCCTTCTGCAAACAGGGCACACTTGTGCCTCTTTCTTCAATTTGTTGATTCTCTGCGTTTGATGGTAACTCCTGTTTATCCTTACCTTTTCCAATGCTGGCCCTTCACTCCATGCTTATATTCACACTATCTTTTGCATCTTTGCTGCTAATCTATAATTTTGCTCTCTTGATGTTCCTTATCATGCACTCAGAACACCTCCTCCCATTAACAGGGGCACATTTTTCTACAAGGTAGTTGGACTCAGGGATGCAAATAAGGCTACTCCAGTTTTCAAGTTAGGGGTTGTATGGCATGACCATAGCATTTCTTGAATGGATTTTTCTACAGGTTGACCATTTACCAGGCACGTTGAATACATTCCTTTAACATCCTATTAGCCCTTTTAACAAGGTAATTTGCCCTAGGACAACATAAGGCTATTTTCCGGTGTATAATGGATAATTCAGATAAAAAACTCCTTCAAGGTCTGTGAGGTGAACTGTACCCAATTGTCGGTAACTAATGTGTCTAGTTTTCCATTTGTAGCAAACACATCTCTTAAGGAATCAATCAGTACATTTGGTGTGGCAAAATGTATCATCCTGGTCATAATCCAATGTGACTGGTAATCAATTAAAAGAAACATAAAACATTTATTGACTCCTTTCTTATTTATAGGACCAATAATGTTTAATGCTAACTTGTTCCATGGTTTATTTGGAACTTGTACTAGAGCTAGAGGATCAAACCCGCTAATTTTTGTTTTGTCACTGTTAGCACAACTACTACAATCTTTTACTTTAAACTCTATTTTGGTGTCCATTTTAGAGAACCAATAATTTTACCTTAGTCTAGACTTCATTAGACTTCTGCCTAAATGGTCCTTGTGCACCAGATCCACAATCTTGTTTTGTAAAGATACTGGAGGAATGATTGTGTCCATTCTCAACAGCCATCTATGATGTTCAATTAATCCTTGACCCCCAATACTCCTTCAGTTCATCATTGAGTGCCCTATATTTCAAAGGCCAACCATGTACAATGTGTTTTTTTAGTTGGCCTAATTTGTCATCTTTATTGGTCAATTCCCTCCATTTATCTTGAGATATGGCATCTCATTGGCCTCTTAACTATCCTCTATTTCTAATGGTGCTCTTGACAGGAAATAGGCGGCCAGATTTTATTCCTGTGGGAAACATTCAACTCTGTAACAAAACCCTTCTAATCCATGGACATGTTTTGCAATACGGGTAATGCTGCGCTCGGCACTTTTAATTGAAAACATAAAAATGTGTTTATTTTATGATCTCTTCTCAATGTGAATTAGATACTCCAAAGGAAAAATGTTAAATGTCTAATTGCGGAAAAATAGGCAAAGGCTTCTTTCTCAAATATGGAGTATTACATTCTGACTTTGACAAGGTGCGGGAGACGAAAGTCTTTAACTTCTCTTTTTCTTCAACTATTTGAAATAATGTGGCTCTGGGACCCTTATTGCTGGCATCAGTAGTTAAGAAATTTTTCTTGTTAGACTCAATATTTCCTACAGAAAGGGCTGTGAGAAAGTAATTTTTTACATGCTCAAAAGATTGTTGGCACTTCTCATCCCATACAATGTATTTTTCTTTTTGTATCATCTCTCTAAGATTATATGTGATTTTAATTTTTCCTTATTGGTAGGTCAGAGGCTCTCCTAACTGCATCAAGGAGACTCAGTTTAGGTTTGAATCGTCCTTTAGATATAGTATCTCCCAAGTAGACTACTGAGCTAACCCTAATTTGGCATTTGTCTCTTTTTAGGTGAGTCCTGCCTCACTAAAGCGACTCAACATATGTAATACTTCATTATGTTCTGAACCTGATGAACCATAAACCATGATATCATCTTAGAAACACATCCTGTTTGGGACCCCCATTAAGATTTTGTACATTATTTTCTGAAAAACCGCTGTTACCAAGGCAAGTCCAAATAGCATACTGCCCATAAAGGAGTAAAACCCATCAAAGACCTAGAATCTGAATATAGATCTACCTGATGGTATGCCATGGATAAATCGATGACACTAAAGCTGACAACATGTCCCATGGTACTTTACATATCATTTATGCAGGGTAAGTGATGTCTTTTAATCCATAATTGGTGGTTGAGGTCGCATTGATCTACACAGAGACATATGTCAGTATTAGTCTCTATTTTTACCAATAACACTGGTGCCAGCCACTTTGAGCACTCAATCAATCAATCAATCAATCAATCAATCAATCAATCAATCAATCAATCAGGGTCTTGTATAGCATGGCTACTCACCCATGAGGGTCTCAAGGCACTAAGGGAGGGGGGCTGCTGATCGGACTGGGTGGAGTATCATTCGAAGAGCCAGGTCTTGAGGTCCTTCCTGAAGTGGGTCAGCGACACGGATTGTCTAAGGTGAAGGGGCAGGGTGTTCCAGGTCTTGGAGGCAAGGTAGGTCTGGTTCTGGTCTTGTGGATCCTGTGGATGGAGGCAAGGGAAAGTTGTCTGGCGGGTACGTGGGAAATGAGGAGGTGGTTCGGGTATGCTGGCCCTTCATCATGTAGAGCTTTGTAGGCATGAGTGACAGGCTTGAGAGTGATTCTCTTGTAGACTAGGAGCCGTCTGAGTTGTTGGAGGTGTTGCGTGATGTGGCTCTGGCCGGGGATGTCGAGGACCAGTCTGGGTGTGGCATTTTGGACGTTCTGTAGTTTCTTGAGCTGTTTCTGGGTGACGCCGGCGTAGAGTGTGTTGCCGTAGTCGAGTCTGCTGGTGATGAGTAAATGGGGTACCGTCTTTCTGGATCCTCTGGGGATCTATCTGAATGTCTTTTAAAGCAGCAGAACGTGTGGAAGCAGGCAGAGGAAACTGTGTTGATTTGGTGGTTCATAGGGAGCTATGAGTTCAATATGATGCAGAGGTTGCATGTGTGGTCCATCATGGTGGGGGGAGATCCCAGAGCATCCCAAGCTGAAGGGGTGGGCCCGAGGATGAGTACTTGAGTCATTTCTGAGTTAAGCTTGAGGAAGCTGTCTTTCATCCAGGTAGCAATGACCTTCATTCCACTGTGGAAGTTGGTTCTGGAGGTTTTGGGTTCATTGGTGATGGATAAGATCAGCTGGGTGTCATCAGCATAGGAGATGATGTTGAGTCCATGGCTTCTCACTATGGCTGTGAGGGAGACCAAGAAGACATTGAAGAGGGTGAGACTCAGGGAGGAAGCCTGGGGCACTCCAAAACTGATCTTTGTGAGTTCTGAAAGGAACAGAGGTAGTCTGACTCGCTGGGTCCGTCCAGTGAGGAAGGAGTAGATCCAGTCCAGAGCCTTGTTGCGGGTGCCGGGATCGTGGAGTCTCGTTATTGGGTGCAGTTTGAGACGGTGGCGAAGGCAGCTGAGAGGGCTAGTAGGATGAGGGCTGTGGTCTCACCCTGTTTGAAGCAGCAGCGGTGGTGGCGAGAAGTGCTGTCTCCGTGCTGTGGTTGCTTCGGAAGCCGGATTGGGAGGTGTCCAGGACGTGGTTCACTTGGATGAACTCGGAGAGTTGGGCATTGATGGCCTTCTCGATGACCTTGGCTGGGAAGAGGAGGAGGGAGATGGGTCTGAAGTTCTTGATGTCTTTCAGGTCTGAAGATGGCTTCTTCAGCAGGGGGTTGATCTTTATGTGTTTCCAGTCATCGGGGAAGGTGGCGGTTTTGATGGAGCACTTGATGGTGGGCGAAGCTGGGGGGCAATGATGGCAGCTGCTCTGTGGAACATGCGGTAAGGGGCAAGGATCCATTGAGGCTCTTGAATGGATGCTCTTCATGGTCTTGAGTGTGTAAATGTTATTACAATGCAGGCATTACCACGCAATGTCTTTACCACGCATCATTTACCACACATTGCCTTCACAACACAATGCTTTTACCACGCATTCCTTTACCACGAATATACCTTAACCACGCATGCCTTTATATCGCAAGGTAAGTATATTTAAGGTAAGTATGTGTGTATGTACGTATGTATGCATATATGTATGTGTGTGTGTGTGGATATATACATATACACACACATACTTATATATATCTATATATCTATATATATATATGTATTACCTACTGGCGGTCGCCAGTATGTAGTTATAGTTAACCTAGTTGCCATAGGAAAAGCGTTTATTGTTTTCCAAATAAATTTGGCGCCGGTTGACAAATCTTTGCAAAATTGTCAAAACCAGTGGCCGGCTCTGGTCAGCTACGGTCTTGAAAGTTTTGGGGTGATTCTTCAAGTGGGTGACCAAGAAAAAAGGGGGGTCCCAAAATGCATTTTCCCCATGTTATTTTCCATAGGAAACTTTAGACAAAGCTATAGCCCGAACTGCTGAACGGAATTACCCCAAATTTGGCAAAAAAGTAGGTCTTGGTTCAGAAAGATACCTTTATTTTAAATTGTGTAAATTCGTTCAGTAGTTACTGAGAAATTAGAAAAAGAAAAAGTTTCAATATCTGTGGCCAAGGAGGGATCTCAAACCCGCCCGACCACGAGCTTCGTTCTAATTGGCTGCCAATACTCCAAATCAGGAAGTGTTGCCAGACATCTTGTGACTCACAAGAAAACATTGACAAAAATGTTTAAAAACAAGAAAAGGTGGCAGGGTAGAAACACCCTGACCCCCTAGGCCCACACGCCCCGGGAACCACCACCTTCCTGGGGCACTCTAAATTTAAATTCGGGGGTCCGTTACGGACCCCCAGGGCTGCCACTTCCCTGGTGCTTTTCAAACATTAGGAGGGGGGCCCCCCTCCTGGAGTCCTTGATGGCCCTGAGGACCGCCACCCTCCAGGGCCAACTCCTGCAGTGTACCAGGGTGACCACCCCTGGGACACTGCTGTTTGCGATGACAGGGCAGGAGCCTTGCGTCTCCCGCCCCTGTCATTGCAGACTCTGCTTTGCTTCATTGAAGCGAGAGCAGGGAAACCTGCTCTCGCTTCAATGACGCGAGTCACCCAAAAACGGAGAAACAAAGGTATAAAATAAGAGAAGGGGGCAGGGTAGAAAAACCCTGACACCCTAGTCCTGCTCAGGGAGTCCCAGAAGGACCCCCAGGGCCCAAAAAATAATTTAAAAAAATAAAAAATAAATCGGAAATAATTTGCGCTGGGGTCGCGGGTTCTCGCGTTTCATTTTAATGAGGCCCTTGGGTGGGCTAGGTTCCGGGGGTATTTCTTAAAAAATAATAGCAGGGGCTTGCAGGGGTTGCGGGGGTGCGCTGGGGTCCGTGCAGCCCCGGGGCTTCACTGATGTTGGGAGGGGGGTTGTGCGGCCCCCTTCTGGAGCCTTCTATGTGCTTGTAACTTTGGCATTGTTTGACGAATGTTTATGAAATTATCCCAAAAGATTCTCTTTTTTTGATTAGCTCTTATATTGAAAGTTTGGGGGTGAATGATGTAGGAGGGGCTGAGAAAAACTAAGTGTGGGCGACAATTTCCGTTCCGCTCGCGGAAATTGTGAAATTTTGACATTTTCGTGTTCCGCGCGGAACGCGAAAATGTCGAAACTTCCGCGATCCGCGGTGGAACGGAAATATGCAGGGCAGGATTCATTCTGGCACGATGCTCCTGTCACTAGACCTCAACAGGAAGCACTTAATAAAGATATAAATAAAACAGGTGCCCGAGTTGAAGCTCAAATTCTGGAACGCATTAATCTGCCAAAAACTTTGTGAGCGTGTTGGTGGCTAAGCAGATGTCAGTTCTCCCCATTTCCACTCTGAAATGTTAGCTGTAATCCTTGACGGTGGTGTTTGCATCCTTCATTTTCTCCAGCGCAATCCTCGTGTAGAATTCGTGAGCGTGGCTAAGCAGATGTCAGTTCTCCCCATTTCCACCCTGAAATGTTAGCTGTAATCCTTGCCGGTGGTGTTTGCATCCTTCATTTTCTCGAGCGCAATCCTCATGTAGAATTCATGAGCGTGGTTAAGCAGATGTCAGTTCTCCCCATTTCCATCCTGAAATGTTAGCTGTAATCCTTGCCGGTGGCGTTTGCATCCTTCCTTTTCTCGAGTGCAATCCTCGTGTAGAATTCGTGAGCCTGGTTAAGCAGATGTAAGTTCTCCCCATTTCCACCCTGAAATGTTAGCTGTAATCCTTGCCGGTGGTGTTTGCATCCTTCATTTTCTCGCACGCAATCCTCGTGTAGAATTCGTGAGCGTGGTTAAGCAGATGTCAGTTCTCCCCATTTCCACCCTGAAATGTTAGCTGTAATCCTTGCCGGTGGTCTTTGCATCCTTGATTATCTCGAGCGCAATCCTCGTGTACTTCCTGTGACAAGGCGGTTCCTTCTCCTTGTCTGCCTCAGAGACCCTGCTCTGATCCTTTATAAACAAGAGGCATGTGAACTGGCCTAGAAGCCCCGCCCGTTTGGCCCCACACACACTAGCGGTGTGCAACGTCTTCCCCCCCTTTCCCCACTATGATAGACAGCTCACTCAAGGGACCCCGGCGCCCACTGGCGCGGTGTCAAAGTTACAGGCACACATGGTCATTGAAGACAACTCTTCTGGCCCTTTACGCAGCTGTAGTGTAGGAAACGGACTATGCATTTACCCAACGAGGTAGCACTTACTGATGATTAGCCAGTAGAAAGTACTTCAGTTGACTCGGGTAGAGGTATTGGACAAAACGGTGGCATCTTCTTGGATAAACATGCAGGGAAGGATTCATTCTGGCACGATGCTCCTGTCCCAAAAATTAAACCTCAACGGGAAGCACTAATAAGCCCAAAATCTTTTTGCCGTTTTGCAAAATTTTGCGAAAGGCAATTTTGCAAATTCCGCCCACCCCTAGAAAAAAGAGGGTTCTGAAACATGTTTTCTCCATGCAATTTCCATACAAAACTTTACAGAAGACTACAGGTGAAACAGAATTACGCCAAATTTGGCAGGGAGAAAGGTGATGGTCCAGACAGCTTTTGTTTAAATGGTGTAAATCCGTTCAGTCGTTTTTGAGAAATATCACATTTTACAGATATCGATATTTGAGAATTCTGACATGTGATTGGCTGAGGGGTTATAAGGGGTTATAAGCACTTGCTTGCGGCTTATTGGCTTTGAATGGTTGAAACCAGGAAGTGTTTGCAGCTATTTTGTGATTTACTCCGTCAGCTCGCATCTCTCCGTGTAGAAGCCATCGGGTTCGTAGTTTTATCTCTGTGAGGCAACCCTGGCATCTGTGTCAGTGAGAGCTATGCCTTTCCGCTGCCTCTCTTCATATCACCAGGTTGCGGCTATGCCTTTAGAAGCCCGTTGGCTCAGAGCTCTGTGAGTCAGTCTGTCAGTACGATCCCCTAAACTACCCAAACACCACTGCACTACCCTAAACCCTAAATCTACCCTCAGCACGACCCCCTAACACCACTGCTCTACCCTAAAACACTACCCCCAGCACAACCCCCTACACTACCCAAACACCACTGCATTGTCGTAAACCCTAAAACACTAACCCTAGCAGGACCCCCTACACTACGCAAACACCACTGCAGTACCCTAAATCCTAAAACACTACCCCCAGCACGACCTCCTACACTACCCAATCACCACAAGACTACCGTAAACCCTAAAACACTACTCCCAACATGACCCCCTACACTACACAAACACCACTGCACTACCCTAAAACACTACCCCCAGCACGACCCCCTACACTACCGAAACACCACTGTTCTATCCTAAACCCTAAAAGACTACCCCAGCACGACCCCCTACAGTACACAAACACCACTGCAGTAACATAAACCCTAAAACACTACTCAAGGACGACCCCCTACACTACACAAACACCACTGCACTACCCTAAACCCTAAAACACTACTCCCAGCATGACCCCTTACACTACCCAAACACCACTGTATTTTCGTAAACTCTAAAACACTACCGCCAGCACGATTCTTACACTTCCCAAACACCACTGCACTACCTTAAACCCTAAAACGCTACCCCCAGCATGAACCCCCAAACAGTACACAAACACCACTGCACTACTCTAAATCCTAATACAGTACTCGCTGCATGACTTCCCACACTACACAAACACCACTGTGCTACCCTAAATCCTAAAACACTACTCTCAGCACGACCCCCTACACTACACAAACACCACTGCACTGCCAAAAACCCTAAAACACTACTCCCAGCATGACCCCCTACACTACCCAAACACCACTGCACTGCCGTAAACCCTAAAACACTACTCCCAGCATGACCCCCTACACTACACAAACACCACTGCACTACCTTAAACCCTAAAACGCTACCTCCAGCACAAACCCCCTACAGTACACAAACACCACTGTATTACCCTAAAGCATAAAACAGTACCAGTACGTCGGTTCACAGGTCTGCGTCTGCGAGCCGTTGTGTCCCTAGCTGTACATGTGCAAGCCAGTCCGTTAGGTGATGCCCCGGTTACTTACCGTAATCTTCAGTACTCTGAGTATAGTCTTCCTCGCCACATGACTAACAAAGTGAGCTTCAGCTCCACACCAGAACCCTCCAAAGCAAAAAAAGTCAGCCTCCTATGCCTCCCATCCCTTCCCAGTATGGCTGACCCATTACACCCTTGACCTCTACAAGAGGCGGGCCGGCCCAACCCATCAGCCTGAAACTACCAAGCACAAACATGAAGCCGATAGCCAGGCAGGGAGGGAGGGATGGGAACTCATGTGGCGAGGAAGACCATACTCTGAGTAATGAAGATTACCGGTAAGTAACCAGGCATTACCTCCTCGTTAGTCTTCCTCGCCACATGACTAACAAAGTGAGCATATACCAAATACAAGCGGCTTCATGGAAACTCACAAGAAACCAACAGGCCAGAATGGGATGCACACAAAAGAGGGCAAACCCAACAGATCAGAACGAGTGGAAGGACCACCCAAGAGAGAGGCAACCACGAGCCGGAAGAACCAGCCCGGGACAGAAAGACACCGTATAGGCCAAAAACCTGGACCCAAGAGATACGAAATGCCGTTAGAAAAATCCATTCCAAGCAAAAGCCGAAGGAGGACAGAGAAGGCACGGAACCAGACTGCACGGAGCCAAAAGCAACAGCAAACAGTGCCCAGAACAGAAAGCAGCAAGCCGGTCCAAACACACCAAGACTGCTCAACGGACAGCCAAAAGCGAGAGGGGAGCAAAAGCCCAGAGAGAGGAACTGAACGAACAGAGGGCATCCCCACCACAGTGACCCAACAAAAAAAGCCACAGCAGAAAGAGAGACGCAGTCCGACAAACACAGCAACACCGCAGGCTGATCACCACCCGCGAGAGAGCCGAAACCACCAGAGGAATGGAGCAGCGGAACCAGACGCAATCAAACAGACAGGCAAGGGGACAAACCTCCCAGAATAGCAACAAAGAAGCCCCAGCAAGGCAGGAGAAAACCGTAGGGAAGCCAAGGAACGGAAAACAGAAGCCAGACGAGAAACCCGTCCTCAGGGGAACTCACCGACCCAGTACAGATCGGGAACCCAAGCATGCCCCCAAACACTCGGGAAGGAGGCATCAGAACAGAAAGACCACCGGCTGCACCAGGAATCAGGGTGGGAAGGGAGACACCGGGGCAGTAGAAAGGAACCAAGGAAAAGGGCCAGAGGCACCAAGACTGGGGAAACACCGCCAGTCAAGATCCTAAACACGTCCCGAGGAAGGCCCCAACCAAGGCAGACAACCCCAACTGGAACAGCCGGGAGGCCAAATGAAACCAGATGAACAGGACCTGCCATAGAAGGAGCAATGAGACCGCCAAAAAGCAACCCTGCAATCAGGGGCGGCCTTAGGCATGTGCAAGCTGTGCACCTGCACAGGGCCACCAAACCCCAGGGGCCACCACGAGGAATCGGATACAATACATATTCGTGGTGGCCCCTGGCAGGGATTTGGCGCATGAACGACTGAGGCGTGCTAAATCCAATGTGATGCACGCTGAATGGTTGTTCTTATACGCTTTTCCTTTCTAACCCAGTCTCGTCTTTGTGTGGGGTCGGCCTTGTTTCGGGCTCTTCTGGTAGGTCTTGTGCTTGTTTAGAACTTTTTTTCCAGGAGAATCGAGCTTGTTTTAATAGTCCAGATCTGGCACCTCCGGAGGCTCGCATGCGCGCGCATGCGCAGTGCCCGCGAGTCCTGCAGCGAAGGGGTTACAGAAGCACCACGCATCACTGGCGGCAGGAGGGGTGGCAGCACCCGTGCCCAGCGAGCAGCACCGAGACCGGCCGAGGCCATGCACCGGCGCGCCTAGAGACCCTGGGCAAGAAAGGCCGCCTTGCAGAGGATAGCATGCCAGTGTGCAACCTTTGGTGCCAGCTGCGAGGTGAGCAGCCCGAGGGTCAGGGCATGGTGAGGGGGAGTGAGGAGGTCAGCGTGTGCCACTGCAGAGTGAACCCGAGGGAAGGTGAGCCATTGGACAAGGGTGTGGGGAGCTCTGGGGAGGAGGGCAGATCAGGCGTAGGAATGTATCCCAGCCCGTGGGGGTGAGGAGCCGGGGGCGTGGGGATGGTTGGGTGAGGATGTTATTGTAGATGGTGTGTGCTTTGGGTCTGGGTGGAGGTAAGCCATGTGAGGTGGCGAGCTGGAGGTATTCTGGTGGTCATGGGAAGGGAGGGCATGATGAATCGTGAGAGAGAGCCTCTCTCTCACGATTCATCTCTGAGAGGGCGCGGGTCGGAGAGGTGGTCACCGTGCACCAGGGGTAGGGAGTGGTACAGATCGGCGCTGTATGTTAAGGGAAGAGTGAGTCAGGAGTGCAGGGGCGGTGTTTACTTGTGGCTGAGGGGAGGCATGGTGACTTTTGGAGGTGTAACTTGGGAGGCACGGTCGTATTGGGGGGAAGAGGAGAGCAGGGTACGAGGTGTTAGACGTATTGTTAAGGATCCATTAAAATGATTACAATTACTTATCAACAATCATGAAAACAGAGTATGAAGCTGATACTTGTGATCTAATGAGTGGATCTGCCTGCACAAATCTTTTAAAACATAGAGTGTTCGAATGTACTTGGCATTTGGTTATGTCTGTTTATATGGTGTTGAGGCAGACATGAAATGCAAGCACCTATGGATGGACGCCTGGAATAGGATGGCAGTGCCTACCCATGTTAACTCAATCTAATGCCCTTTTGCAGAGACCTTGGTAGGAGACTGGCTTCTTGATCATTTCTTTAATTACATTCCAGTGCTTGTCATGTGACTAGCAGAGAAAACTAGTTTAACAAGTCCTCAGTTTGCAATTTGTGAAGCAGCCTTCTCTGTCCATACTAGGGGCATAGTTACCATTGGTTCAGCAAGTACAGTGGTACTGAGACCCAAAACCCTCAGGGGCCCATTGAACCCTGATAATTGCTATATTTTACTTCCTGAGCAGCAGCCAAAGGGGCCATTTTCCTTGCTTATGCCACGGCCCATGGGGTCGTTGGTACGCTGTGCTAGTGATTCGTACGTCTGCTTGAAAGTTGTCTCCTGACTGGATGTTCCTTGCACATTAATTTTGCTTCAGTGAACCTCTAGTGCCTTTTCATAGCCTTAGGACTCACTGTAATTAATCCTTGTTTAATAGGTGCTCTGAAAGCGAGCAGAACTGGTTGCTGGAATATGGCACTATACAAGAAACCTTAATTAAATATATTGTATTTTGTCTTTTGACAATGTGGTAAAGTGGACGAGTCTTTGGTTACCTGTAGGCTGTCTTCAGGATCAGTTAGTGACGTACTGAGACAGGTCTCTGTGTGCCATGATTTCAATGTAGCTTACTCTCTTCCTGCTAAGGTCACTTCCCAAATAGATCATGAACTATTCTCCAGGCTCTACTGTTCTCAGTGGACTGAGAAAACAGACCTTGTATGCCAAGTCACATGATCTACCCTATAGTTTTATAACACTCTTCAAATAAACCTTCCATATGTGGCTAGTCCTCATAATGTGTCATACATGTAGTGGGAAGGGTAATTACTATCAATCAGTCAGGGTTTGTAAAGCTCAGCTGCTTCACACATAAGGGTCTCGAGGCGGTGTGGGATTCATACTGCTGGATCATGCTGCTTGTTGGTTGAACAGCGAGGTCTTGTGGTCCTTCCTGAACTGCTGGAGCGATGGTGAGGCTCTGAGGTGCAGGGGGAGGGTTTTCAGGTCTTCACTGCCAGGTGGGAGAAGTAGCGGCCTCCACTGTTTTATCAGCGGCTGCATTGGGTGGCTGCTAGGGAGATGGTTTTGGAACATATTTTCGTGGTAGGTTGGTGGAAATTCACTTGTTCATTAAGGTATGCTGGTCCTTCATTGTGTAGTCCAGGGAAGACATGGCTTGGCAGTTCGGGCTGGACTGTTCCCATGAGGCACAGGGTCAAGGCTGATTTGCATATGGCCATGTCTGAACTGGGGTGGTGTGGTGAGCAAAAAAACAATGGATTTAGGCCCAGATCTCTGTACTGGGGTGAATGTATGACATTGTTCTGCATTCTGTCCATCAACTGTTGTTTTTGCAAGAAAATAAAATTGACACATCAAAATCTTTCAGCAGCCGCCACTGCTGATTGTCTTCTTTTTTTCCCTACCCACTGCTAGCCTCGCCCGCTGCATTGCAAGCAAAATGAAGAGAATTCGAGTACACAAATCTGGTTATTTGAAACGAAAGAGAAAGGTGGCTCAGCAGGCTTTCGTAGTGTCACAGGAAGGAGCAATCCTGAATTTTATCACCCAAGGGAAACCTAAAGATGGAGAATCCTCTGGCCAGAGTACTGCTGATGCACTAGGTAAAACAGGCGCTGACGACCATAAAGAAGAACAAAAAAATGATGATATTCATGAGCAGAATGATACTCATGAGCAGACCAATGAAAATGAACAAGGTGACTCTGAAATTGATACAAACATGCAGCAATTACCAACTCAGGATGAGGATTATTACAAAAGACCCTCAGACAGAGAAACTGAAACATCATTCATCGGTCTATCAACATCTGGCATTCTGAAGGAGGTTCAGAGTTTACAGACGGATGATGCTGGTATTGAAAAGAAAGCCAAAGAGCAAGACCATGTTACAGACCCGTGTTCTGAATATGATTTATGTGATTGGAGGGATCCTACTTTGTGGCCAAACTCTCTTACGGATGCGCAACGTGTTTTCTTGTTGAAAGGGGTCCCTCCAGAGACCCAGATTCTAAAACAAAGTATCCAAGTGATGAGCACTCAAAAAGTAAACGTTGTTTTTCTGTTACCATGTTACTGGTCATCTAACGCCTTTTCTGGACGTTTTATTAAAACACCTTCCTGAGCTCCGGCCCGCCCGGACCCCCTCTTCCGGGGCCCCCTACATGCGCTCCCTGCACAGGGCCACCATGAGCCTAGAGCCGCCCCTGCTGCAATAAAAGTAGAGAACGCCCACCCCAGTAGAGGCGGGCGCTGAACTCCCTGCCCGACCAAGCGGGAGCCACAGCTCCATGGACACGAGCAGGGGAGCCCAATAACTGACAACCGGAGAGGCCCAGGAGAGGGCAGGACCCAAGGAACCAAGCCATCCAGGATGAGAGGAGAGGCAACAGAAAGGACCACAACAAAGCCCCGACCCCCAGGAGGCGAGGAGAAGCATGGCAACAGTAGGAAGCCATCAGGAAGCCAGAGACCACCAGGGGACAACCCATGCAGCCCAGAGACGGACGGACAGGCGCCAACCACAGCCCGCCCCCATCAGACACGCCACAGCCCACAGACCCCGGAAACCCCCGGAGGACGTCCAACAAGGTATCGACCGGGACAGACCCCGCACAGAATACGGGTATTTGTAAAGCGCATGTACACCACTATGGGCAGGCTGGCGCTGAATAACAGATGTATGTCGTCACCCAACTCAATGGCACTCATTGTATTGACCTCAGACGGATGAAAGGCTGAGTGGACCCGCCGGGAGTTGAACCTGTGAACATGAGGTCGAACACAGGCCCCCGCAGTAGACGCATTAGTCCACAGAGCCATCAGACCCAGCTTAACAACCGGGATCAGGTGGGAACAGGAGTCCACTGGACTTAAGGACTGCAGGCCCAAAGCCCAAAGTGCGAGCCCGAGCCACCAGAGGCACAAGACCAACCAGGGAGCAAAAGCACCTTTGTCGGACCATCACCCCAGGGGGGAAACCCAGGAAGGGCCAAAGCTGGGACAAGCAGGGCAACTGCCAGTCCCTGCATGGAGCCGGGATGGCGCCACACACAAAAAAATAAGAAACCTGCAAAACACACTAGTAGTAAGAAGCAGACCATCCAGAAACCCAGGAAGACGAGCGAACGCTCCAGTCAGATGGCCAGACTGCAACATCCCAATGCGCACCCACGAGCGAGACCACCGAAATGGCGGGAGGGACTCAGAAAACCAAGCCACAACGGCTCAGAGCAAGGCATAAACCGAACACCTGGACCCTCAACACACAGCGCATAGCAGCAGGATCGTCAACCCCGGGATATCCAGGGGGCAAACAAAACCACATTGCACACCGAGTGGATGCCTGAACCAGCAGAGCAGGCTGAAACGTGACAGTAGAGTGAGAGCAAAAAACAAAACAAGCTCCACAGACACCCAATCAATCAATCAATCATATCATTTGTAAAGCGCACTACTTACCCGTGAGGGTCTCAAAGCGCTGGGGGTGGAGGGTGCTGCTACTGCTCGAAGAGCCAGGTCTTGAGGAGTCTTCTGAAGGTCAGTAGGTCTTGGGTCAGCCGTAGGTGGGTGGGGATGATGTTCCAGGTCTTGGCGGCGAGGTGGGAGAAAGATCTGCCACCGGAAGTCGCTCTTTGGATGCGGGGGACTGCGGCGAGGGCAATGTCAGTGGAGCGGAGCTGGCGGTGGGGGTGTAGAAGCTGAGTCATCTGTTGAGGTACGCTGGCCGGTGTTGTGGAGTGCTTTGTGTGCGTGGGTGAGGAGCTTGAAGGTTATCCTCTTGTTGACGGGGAGCCAGTGCAGGTCTCTCAGGTGGGGTGTGATGTGGCTGCTGCGGGGGATGTTGAGGATCAGACGTGCAGAGGCGTTCTGGATGCGTTACACCCACAGTCCTAAAACAGGATTACAGTCACGCAGCATGAGGAAATCATGGAGCGCATACGTGCGGGACATAGATATAAAGACACTGATCCACGAACTCCTGCAAAGCCACAAGGAGGACAGCGTGAGGCTCGCATATACACCGAGCTGCAATCATACAGGGCACACAACAGGTACTGCCGGCAAGATGAAGACAAAAAACGAAGCCAAACTCACCAGCCAGGAGGAACGGGCCAGTACGGAACCTCCCGGGTAGGCAGAAATGGGCGGAAAATGACCTGCTACACCTACCAGCGCGGGAACGCACAAGTGACCCCGCCCCAGGAGGACGATCCCGACAACAGGTGTCACACACTCCAAGACCGCAAACTCTGTGGAGACCCGGTAAGCGACAGGGGCCGTGCAGCACCGCCGCTGCACCTTGAGGGACAGGCGGGTGGCGTGATGAAAGAGCGCCGGGCCACACGGGATGCAGGAAACATCTAGCAAAAAAACTGTGGGGCAAACAGAACGCAGTGCAGCCGCCACCTGCCACAGCGCCTCGAGGGGCAGGCGGGTGGCGAGAACCAAAGGGAACGAGCATCGGGAGAACGCTACACAGCACAGCTGCCGCCTGCCGTAGAGCCTCGAGGGGCAGGCGGGCGGTGAGAACCAAAGGGAACGAGAGCCGGGAGAACGCTGCACAGCACAGCCACTGGCCGCTGTAGCGCCTTGAGGGGCAGGCGGACGGTGAGAACCAAAGCAAACGAGCGCCAGGAGAATGGCGCAAAACAAAGAATAAGTGCGCCAACAGCGGGTTCACAAACGCCATGCAGTACCGCCGCCGAAGTGCCACGATGGACAGGCGGGCAGAAACATTCGGACACAGAGCAGGAACTGGGCACAGAGAGTAAAAGAGACTATCCCAGCAAATCTGTGATATCTGGCCATCCTGAGAGGCAACGCTCTCTCGCTAACGCGAAAGTTCCATCCCAGGTCCAAGCGAGCGGGGGCGCGGCAGAGCACTGACCCCCACCTTCCGTACCCCAGCCGCCCCCACCCCTGTTAACCCTTGGCTCGCTGGAGCAGAGCCTAACCGACCCAAACACATCGGGGGAAGGAAGGGGGGAAAAAGGTCCAAGATCCCCTGGTCCGCTAGAGCTGGACCTGCAACCCCAGACCCACGTACCTGCTACAGCAGGCACCACTTACCTGACGATACATCCGGAGAGTAAACGTGTGCAGAACTAAAATAACAGGCTGATGGGTTGGGCCGGCCCCCTCTTATAGAGGTCAAGGGTGTAATGGGACGGCCATATTGGGAAGGGATGGGAGGCATGGGAGGCTGACTTTTGTTGCTTTGGAGGGTTCTGGTGTGGAGCTGAAGCTCACTTTGTTAGTCATGTGGCGAGGAAGACTAACAAGGAGGTAATAGGTGTGTCTCTGCTAGCAGGGCCGTTGGCCCGTTGGTGTCCCTTTGCGAGTTAGACCCGAGCTCTCCCTCGGCGAGCCAGCACACTGGTGTGCGTTTGCGAGACGATGGGCCGTAGCTCTCCCTGTGCGAGCTGAGCCGACGGGCTGCAGCTCTCCCTCTGCGAGCCTGCCCCGATGGCCCACATGTCTCCCTGTGCTAGCCGGATCGCAGCTGTCACTCTGTGAACCGATATTGGGAATATAAGGGGGCTCTAAAAAGAGCCCTTGTGTTTATTAGTGGGAGCTATATATATAGGTGCGGATGCACATTTTCAGGTTATTCAGAAAAACTCGATTTCCCTGATCTGTGAAGTGTACGCCATCACTTCTGTAGATATCAGCTATATCAAATGTATTTTGTTGTTGTAGATCGACCCCATTCTATGGTCTCTGAGGTATGCAGACATAGCTTTGTTGACATTCTTCCGAGATTTTTCAATCTGAGGACAAAATTGGTTTGACCATTTCCACTTCTGTCTTTGGCATATATTGGAATATACAAAGACAGTTTGAGGCAAAAGCAACATCAATTGTCGAAAGGTGTCTTTCATTAGCATTTCCAAACCTACACCAGTCAATGTGCCTAGGTCGTTTCCACCACAGTGCACAATCATGAGGTCAGGGTTTTGGAGATGCAAACAGGTTTTAACCAAAGGCAACAATTGGTGCCACTTCAATCCTCTCTGTCCAAACCATTTAATGTCCACATTTTGTAAACCTAGGTCTAAGTCAATACGTCTCTGTTCTGCATACCTCTTACACCAGAAAACATAGCTATGTCCAATGATCCACACTAGCATTTTGAAGGTATGGCTGGGAAGTATGGATAGATGTCTGTAGCTCATGCTGTCCATTCGTAGAATAAGAGATATGTTTAAAGGTGGGGAACTACTTTTTTTCTCATTCCAAATAATAACTGATTGGTAGATGAAAAGCATTGTTTTTTAAAAGTAGGGTGCACATTCGTTTTGTGGAAAAGCATCTTTGTGATTGGTTAAGAAAAAGCAGTTTAAACGTGGAGTACACATCATAGGATAAAATTTGGTCAACTCAACCACACCTGTTACTGTCATTTGGAAGGTACTGTTCGAACTTAAAACAATCGTAAACTTTTAACCTGCACATGCCGTTAAATGTTCGAGAAAATGTTGCAAAAATATACCGCTAGGTTTAAAAAAATATATGAACTTTTAACCTGCATGTGTTGTAGAATGTACTAGAAAGTGTGTTGATAGAATAAGTTGCACTTCTGACTTCTAAGTGTCCTTGAATATTAAAAAAACTGCTTATATGGAAAATTCAAAAATAACCAATAGAGAGAAGTTTTGCAATCTAAAAGAATCAAGGAACTTTTCTAATTTGTTCTTTACATGTATTCATGTGTGGAGTAACAAAATTACAGACACAACAGCACCAGGAAGAGGAACAAGCAGGGATTGGGGGGACGGGAGGAGATGGGCACAATGGCACACATGCAGAATTAAGTACAGCACAACTACAGACAAACCATGGCTAAAATGAAACACACCAACAAGGAGCACAAGTCACACAACCCGCCAACATCACACCACTGAACAAGCACAGAAGTGAAAACCACACTGCCTGAAAGGGATAAGGGTGAACAAAACCTCACATGAAGGGACATCTCACACACAATGCAGCATACACACATAAGGAGCAGAGCACACCAACATCCAACACAATGTTGTCCAAACACAAACATTCGCACAATCGAACACAGGACACAAATGCAGTCGCCTGTGGCGGATAAACGTACAAAAGCGTCTGCGTGAAACAGGCACATGAGAACGCATATGTACAAACCCACAGTCCAGATGGGGTAGCAATTCAAGTATGGCAGGCAACCAGAGAGTCCGTGACACACACATTGGCATACAAATGAAGACACAACACATTTGGAGACAAATGAAAATGTGGAAACTTTATTTAAAAAAGTGCGTGCTAGTATGGCCAAGAGTAGTGCCACGATATGAAGACAAATGCAGTAGCATGCCTGAATAAGGAATGTAGGAAAACATCCATGTTCACCTCTGCGTAGTCCATCACCAACACACGTCAGTGTCAAGCAGCATTGGTTGTCCGCACCTCGAACATGAGTTGACGCCAATGCAGCCATGTCCACTGTCATCTTGGGACATGTGACCAGATGCACAACGTGCAATGATGCGGCGGGACACATGTAATGTGGCACATCGAGTCATGGTTGCAGGTACCTTGTCACTTGTCCATGAACGTGAGTGCAGCTGCGTAAGCCACTATCTCTAATGAGTGATGGTTGGCCACAATATTTGACATGTCATCGACTTAATCCATCAGCTGACCGGGACAGGTGTGCTGACTCCAAACACTGTACCCAATGTGCACTAAAGCAGAATCGGGAAGGGGGTAAATTTGCTCACTGCATACTATGACACGTGTAATCTCTAAGGCCCAGTTCCCAACATGCATGCCAAACATCTATGCATGCCATAAACGGGCATCACCATGACACTCCTGGTCGTGGGCCAACAGGGGATGCACACATCCTTCGTAATCCATGTCAGCTACCCACACGTTGGAGAGGCACATGTGCATGCACCACTCAGATAGGCACGTGCGACATTGCAATACAGGTTGAACGCTGGTTACGTCCGCAATGCAGAAGCTCAGCCGGTAAGATATTTGCAGCACTGCCAAAGGCAGAGCACCCAGGACATGCAGCAGACGTGCAAGGTATAGGTGGACGTGAATGGAGTCGACCGTGTGTTCAGGATGCCCTGCTATTGTGTCAGTGGCTCTGCTTGTAGCTGCACTGGCTTGCCGTGTGCCCGTCTTGTGTATGAAATGGCACAGCTTGGTGCAATGAGCTGGGTCTGCGTGCAATGGGTGCAGGGCAGGGTTGTGGTGGGAGTACGTGTGAAGGCCATTTCACGCACGCTAACTACGAGGAAGGACTTTTGAGTGTGGGATGTGTACTCGTTGTTCTCAAATCAGGCAGTGCATAGTGTGGGAGTTGGATGCAAATATTATCGTATCTGTCGGGGGGGTTGCCACTTGCAAGTTCCTTCTCAGAGCAGCAGATGTGTTAGCGCAAGATAGCTCAGACAAAGAACCTTTCATCCCTACAGTAACTTCTCCAGCTGCATTCATACAGGATGTGTAAAAAGGCCGGCCGTGGGTGTTGTGGAATGTCTGCGACCCTGGTCATCATGAATGTAGTGCCCAGCACGTGGCATATGGGCGGGTTCACTGTGTGTTACGTTGCCAAACAGCTGCTCCTCCCTCCCACGAGCCCCCACACTTTTGCACGCTGCGCTGTTGTATCCCATGCACTCCTACGGCACACCATTGTAATGCCTATTCGCGCATGTCCTGTGGCATTCCAATCACACCGTGACACTGCCGTTTGGAGGTGGTGCATGCCACTTTACAACATCGACTGCTGCGGCCCTTGTGGCAGCCACACCAGAACACAGGGACACACTTACCGCACTTATTGCACATGAACATGTCCGAGACACCCCATTCCCCTTGCCGTATAGGCACACCCCTGCGCTGACCTGTGTACGCCGGACCAGCACACGCCGCTTGTGCATGCAGAAGGATGCATGCATAGCTACATGTCCAGGCTCACTGCCAACGCTGAGGTGACATGGTAATGTCCGCTGAAGACAGCCCACACTGTGATATTGCAGGGCCCGTGCCCATCATGCTAACACAATGACCACACGGACACACTTGCTCAGATGCGGGTTCGGGGGACGTTGGCAGTCCTGGGGTTGTTGCGATGAGTGTTGTGGCCCTCATGGGTATCCGTGTATCATGCTCATTGACTCTATGGCACCTGTGGGTGTTCCGGTGTGGCTCTTGGCTGTGTTCCCTTTCATGCTGCAGGTAGTCGTCCTGCTTAACACCAGCAGAAAGCAGGTGTAAAATCCCTGGTGATAACGCGGCTTATCGCCGTAATTTGTTTCGCATCCCAGTTTTTGCCTTTCGTTGTGAAAGTTGTGCTTTGGTTTTTTCGTGTACAGAAAAAATAAACTAACTGGGCAGTGTATCCTGTCAAGATCCAGCACTTGACCCACTATTCCAAATCAATATACATACAATGAGATTTCTTCAGTGATTTTGTGTGTACACTGTAAATGCACCCACTACCACAGTGCAATTCAATACAGTATTTTAGTATTTAGAATAAATCGCAAAGGTGCACCTCATGTGTTTTTGCATGGGAACGCCTACTCTGCATCTCATTATCAGCACTTTAATGCAACTAAAGTTGACATAAATCTAACACAGTATTCAGAAGCTGATGAAAACTGCAGACATCACCAGTATTCCTGCGATAACTGCCCCAAAATGTAACACCATGGTGGACACCACCAAATAACAGTAATAAGAACGAGAAAGAGTCACACAGCACTTAAACTTAAACCAAAAACTTTATTGAATTTTAAAAAAAAATGTAAACTTTATTTTTCCGTTCACGTACATATAGAGGATAAACTGAATTTCACAAACTCAACACAAAACAACAAGGTGGAAGACTCCTGTCGGGTCCATCAATGTCGACGACAGCCTGGAAAATAAAGCACAAAATAAGGACGTGTGTAATACGCATATCAAAGGAGTGAGACACAGAGAAAGAGAGAAGGAAAAATAGGCCAGAGAGAAAAAGAGAGGGAAGGAAAGAAAGGGAGTGAGAAAGGGAGAAGTGAGAGAGAGTGAGAGAGACAGAAGGAAAGGAAGGAAGAGATTGAGAGAGAGAGCCCATACAGCTCAGTGTGCGACTAACCCTCTGCGCAACTTTTCATGGACTCTTTATGATTGAGACCCGTGGAGCGTCTGCCATCCATGGTCACATGGCTGTGACACATGTGCCGGATGGGTGTGGTGTGTGTGCAAACCTGCCCTCAGGGAGTGGCCGTGACATGTTGACAACTAGAGCACTAACCTGCACACCAACAGCGAGTATGCCTGCGTCAGGTAGCTATGTGGGGGGTGTGAAAACGTATTTTCTCAATGGATTTTCCATAGGAAACTTTAGAAAAGGCAACAGGTCAAACTGCTGAACGGAATTACGCCAAATTTGGTAGGGAGAAAGGTCTTGGTCCAGAAAGCGCACTTTCTTGCATGGAGTGAAAATATAAAAGAAAGGTCCCGGGGGCAATTTAATATACTGCAGCTCGGTCTGTGCGAGATAACCCTTTCACGCTCCCTCTGCCCAATATCACCACTTCGCAGCTATGCCTTTAGAAGCCAGTCCGTCGGCTCGCAGCTGTGCCTGTACCTCTGTGAGCTAGTACGCTGCTATTCCTTTGAGAGCGGACGGCTCGTAGTACTGCGGGCCGCAGTTATCCCTCTGCGAGCGTGGGTGCGAACTGTTCATAAGTCACACTACATAAGCATTGAAAAGCCATTTTTTGATTCAGTCCGTCAGCTGGCATCTGTCCGAGGCATTTCTGAAAACATACCGGAGTTCTTTCAGTGAGAGATACTCCTTTCACGCTGCCTCTCCCCACATCAGCAGGTAACGCACCCTCTTCCCACATTACCAACATACCCCCAACAACCTTCTTGGGCCCGGAATTGTCCCTGTGCGGTTGGACAAACAAGAATTTTATTCATGTATAGATTTACATATAAAACATTTTCTTTAAACAAAACAACAACAAATAAAACTGAAGGGAGTCTGGTGCTGTGGTCGCTGCCACAAAGTTGGGGTCACTGCCTTTCAGGACTCAGGACACAGTTCCACATGTGGGAACGGCTTGTGTTGAACAGGGTTAGTTGCACCACGTGTTGCGGCTTGTGTTGAACAGGGTTAGTGGCACCACATGTCCAAAATTCGAATTACGAGCTCTGCAGCCGGCAGTGTAGACTGTTATTGAGCGTTCGTTTGCACTTGAAGATGAATTTGGTGATTGTACTAAAGCTATAACTGAGATAAAAAAAAGTTCTTGAAGCAAGGATACTAAAAGGATATTATGTAGGTTTTAGGGCTGTGATAGTTACTTGCCAAGTGGACTCTGTAATTAATGAATCAAGATTAAATTTTAATTGTGAGCCCTACTGACCGCAGCGTAGGCGTCTCATGAAAAGATTAAATATGTATAGAATACACTGTCGAAGTGTATGAGCCTGTGATGCTTTTGGTGCGGACGGGCCGCACTGGGAGCAATGTCTCTTGCCTACTGCGTCATCTGCAATCGTGACAATATCTGAATTGTGAGCCCTGCTGATCGCAGTGTAGGCCAGAGGTAGCGGTCAGCAAGGGCCCACAGCCACGTGCACCATGTGTCGCCAGCCTTCCATATGCAAATACGCATCACTAATCGAAGGGATTCTGGTGCTGTGGTCGCTGCCACGAAGTTGGGGTCATTGCCACTTAGGACTCAGGACACAGTTCCACATGTGGGATCGGCTTGTGTTGAACAAGGTTAGTGGCACCACGTGTCGTGCCTTGTATTGTACAGGGTTAGTGGCAACACGTGTCGCCGGCCTTGCATATGGAAATATGCCTAACTGTTCAAAGGGAGTCTGGTGCTGTGGTCGCTGCCACGGACTTGGGGTCACTGCCATTCAGGACTCAGGACACAGTTCCACATGTGGGATCGGCTTGTGTTGAACAGGGTTAGTGGCACCATGTGTCGCCGGCTTCTGTTGAACAGGGTTAGTGGCACCACGTGTCGCGGCTTGTGTTGAACAGGGTTAGTCAAGAAACAAAAAGAGTGCCAATGCTGCGCTTAACTCTACTAGAAATTAGACAGTGAACTGAATGAAACAGTGTCACTAGCAACCACTTTTTCAGTTGGATTTAATCCAAAATATTTTCTCACATTACATTAAATTATTCTCTGTTATCAAAACATAATTTTAACACATCAGAAGAAAAACCAACATTACAACATTTACATCGACATTCTTATATACTGACTTTAATCATTTACGCAACACCACCACTTCCATACAACAATCAACCACATATAATTCTCAGACACACTAATCAAACATACTCAATGGACATCATTTATAACAAGGCGATAATTAAATGCAGTAAATGGACATCAAGACCATCAACAAACATAAATTAACATAGTTGTGAAACACTGCACTCTGTTGTGTAGAATAGATTGGCCAAAAGCGGAAAGGTCTACGCGTTTCGAATCCCTCCACATACGGGGATTCTCATCAGGACCAACACTTGCTGAAACAAAACAAAGACAAAGCTGTGTTTTACTAAATGACCCAAAGACACTGAATTCAAACCGCACACATTGTGCTAACGTCTTACCTGCAGCTCAATGTTTAAAAAGAAACACCAAAGTCGTTTCTACGTGAGCCCATGACCTAAAAAGTGAAAAAAAATGACAAATTGTCACCTCGGTGCGTCAACCCTTGTGTTAAGTGAGGCAGCTACGTGATTATTGTCATGATACAGTCAAAACCGCAGATCTTACTTGTCAAGCTGTTATGGTGGTGAAGTACTGGTTTTGTCCGTTTAGCATACAAAACCTTAAAATTTTTCAGTTGCTGTGCTTCTATGTAATAGTGCATCAATGGCGTCACCAATAGAATATCTTTTCGCGGCGTTCTTTCGGCGTGCCCTTAGTGGAATTGCGACCTCTGCAATTACTTATGTCGATTCTAGTGGAACGAAAAACGGGAGATGAATCCGTTGGAATTAGTCTTCACGAGTAGATACAACATTTTTCTGCTATCGGAACCAGAAAAGGTGGATGGTCTTACCTTAGAGGGATCGTAGTTGATCATGTATCTTCACTCCGGCACTCAAACGCCGTGGTGGTTTGGGTGAAAATCAATCATTTCCGGCATCTATTTGAACAACCCGGATCTCGGGTATCACTGCAATCAAAGGCTCATGGGAGTTGTAGTTTTTGCATTACGTTTTTTAAAAAAAAGTATTGACAAAACTTTATAAGGTCTAATCAGCGGGTTCAGGACTGGAGAAAATTACAGATTGTAAATCTCAGAAAGTTCATTTAAACCATTAACAGACGTATTGAATTTTATAATGAGCATTGCTTCTCTTTTTAGTAGTTTGGCATCCAAATCGCCACCTCGATAGTCCTGCTCAACTTTAGAGATGATAGTACATTTTAATTCCTTTTCCGTATGGTTCTTTAGGTGCCAATTTGTACGGGGCGTTTTGTACGTTTTTGCGGATTCTTGATTTGTGTTGCTGAATTCTGAGCCTAGTTTCCTGATTTGTCTTACCAATATATAGCTTGTTACACGGACAGAGGAATCCATAAACCACAAATTTAGATTTGCAGTTGGAAAAGGTTTCATGTTTCCAGTGGATTCCATTGTGTGTGAAGTAATTTTCTTCTATGGTTGATTCGCAACAAACACACATGCCGCATTTGTGATGTCCTTGTATTGGTGGAAGGCTCAAAAAATTTCTCATGTTAAGGCCTTTTGCTTTGGGTAGTGCTGCTCGCACTATCTGATTTGCAATGCTTTTGTCCTTCTTAAAAGCAAATAGTGGAACTTCTTTTAATGTTGTGTCCAGATTCTTGATCAAATGCCAATTTTGGGTAATGATCTTTTTGAACCAATTAGATGTAGGACCGAAGGTTGACACGCATACAATCCTGTCAGTCTTGGATTTGTCTTTTCTTTCCAATAGAGCTTCTCGTGGGGTCCACCAGGCTCGCTTGATTGCTTTCTTCAAAAGTTTTTTCGGGTACCCTCTGGATAGGAGATTGTTCTTTAGGTTTTCTGCATGAAAAAAATATTCATCTTTGAATGAACAATTTCGTCGAATTCGCAAAAATTGCCCGTAAGGCAAGTTATCTCTTAGACTTCGTGGGTGGTTACTTGAATAGTGTAAGGCCTTGTTTCTATCTGTTTTTTTCTTGTACAGTGTAGTAACTAGGCAACCATCAGTGGGATAAACCTCAACGTCCAAAAATGGCATTTTAGATTTGGAGTAGTTCAGACTGAATTTAATGTCTGGTGTTCTGTTGTTTAGCCAATCGACGAAAGCTTGTAGTTTGTCTTCTTCTCCAGTCCAAATCATAAAAACATCGTCGATGTACCGGACCCAGCTTCCAATACAATCTGCAAAGGAGTTATTATTGTGCACGAATCTGTCTTCATACTTAGACATATAAAGAACTGCTAATTCTGCGGCAAAGGGACAACCCATTGCGACGCCTTTTATTTGGTAGAAGAAATCATCTTTAAAACAGAAGTAGTTATTTTTTAAGGCGAAAGTAGCTAATTCCATAATGAATTGTGTAGGGACTGTTTCAGGTTTAGGTCTGCTGTCAAGGAATGTTTCTAATGCCGCCAATCCTTCGTCTTGTGGTATCTCCGTGTACAATGATGTCACGTCTAGCGTGACTAGAAAATGCGTATTTTCTTTCAATTCCATTGTCTCTAGTTTGTTTAGAAAGTCAGTAGTATATTGTAAATATGATTTGACCTCTTGCATGAATGGCTTTAAAAAGAAATCTACAAATTTCGAGATTGGTTCTGTTAATGATTCGCAACCAGAGACTATTGGTCTTCCTGGCGGGCAGTTTTGATCTTTATGCACTTTTGGTAGTACATAAAAAATTGGAGTGCGAGGATGTTTGTTTCTCAGAAATTCGTATTCCTTTTTGCCTAAAAAACCTTGGTCGAATCCTTTTTGAAGGATGCTAAAAAGTTTACCTTGTAATTCACATGTAGGATCTTTTGATATCTTTCTGTAGCATTGTTCATTCGCAAGTTGTCTATTCACTTCTGCTGTATATCGTTCTATTGCCCAGATGACAATTGATCCGCCTTTGTCGGCTTGTTTGATTATTATAGATGAATCATTTTTTGGATCTATCAAAGCCTCTTTCTGGACTCTAGTGATGTTTGGTTTAGTAAATCTCTTTTTCTGTTTTTCAACTTCAGCTATGGCTGACAAAATAACTTTTTCAAACATAATTACCTCTTTAGGGATTTTTGCTGATGGAGGGCAGAACATTGATTTCTTCTTTAGTCCTGTTGATTCTATGTTGTCTCTTATTGGGTTATCTGAAAAGAAGGTCTTTAGGCGTATCTTTCGGCAAAACTCAATAAATTCTGTCTTTAGTTGGACGAAATTGGTCACCTTTGTTGGAACGAAGGATAAACCCTTCTCCAATACACTAAATTCCACATCTGTTAGGATTTTTTCTGATAAATTGAAAATCGGAGATATATTCAGTTCTTGTAGTTGTGACACCTTGTCGACATTTCCCATGGCTGGTTGGTATATCTGGACCTGCCTCGAGGTTTCCGTTGGCCTCTTCCTAAAAAATACGGTTGCTGTTGGAAGTTTTGTTGGAAATTGCCTCGTCTGTTAAAATCCGAGCGGGTATTAGAATTTCTGTATCACTTCCACTGGATGAAGATGATGTTTCTGAGAAAGTGATGAAATTATTTCTAGATCTACCTTGGTAGTCAGGAAGAAATTTTCGTGATTCTGGTCTCGAGTAGAAATCGGTTTGAAGATAAGGGTAGACTTTCTCCAATGAGAAATTCTTTTTGTCCTTTTCGAATTTAGTCCCTTTTTGATTAATCGAATAATCTTTGAATTCTAGAATTTCTTTTTCCACTTTTTCTAAAAGCGCCTTTGCATCCGTGATGAGTTGATTGGATTTGATGTCAATTTCTAGACTTGCTATTTCTTCTAATTGCTGTTTAGAAAGTCTTTGTGCCGTCTCGACGGTGAGAACCATTAAATCTCTACTACATTTAGTTTCGATCAGACTATAACCTTTTTTGTAAATTGGATCATCCGTGAATATAACTGGTACATTGCGTATCTGGAGACCTCCTGGGATGGTTCCTGCCCTCAAATGTTCTATTAGAAAATGGCCATGTAAGTCTGTCCTAATTTGTTTCTTTTTTAGTCTTATAAATCTGTCAGATTCATTATTGATTTTAGCTGTTGCGCTCAATGCGGCAGAAGCAAACAATGGTGGGTCATTTATTAGTTTCAATATGTGTTCTTCACTGTATGCAAAGGTGTCACGATCTGTCATAATTTTGACGAACAAAACAAAGTACTCAAACAATCTGACTTTCCTTTCAAACAACAAAATTAAAACAAACTAACACTAAATACTCAAATTGGGAACCCGCAGCATATAACCGCTTCCCACAGGAGACTACTACTCCTAAAACTGCAATTTCTACTAACAACCAACCTTGCGGGTATGCACCCGCTAGACAACCTGAAAAACAATCCCGGGTTTTGGCTAAATGGCAGCAAGGCCAAGCCTAATATCATTCAAGAAACAAAAAAAATGCCAATGCTGCGCTTAACTCTACTAGAAATTAGACCGTGAACTGAATGAAACTGTGTCACTAGCAACCACTTTTTCAGTTGGATTTAATCCAAAATATTTTCTCACATTACATTAAATTATTCTCTGTTATCAAAACATAATTTTGACACATCAGAAGAAAAAACAACATTACAACATTTACATCGACATTCTTATATACTGGCTTTAATCATTTACGCAACACCACCACTTCCATAAAACAATCAACCACATATAATTCTCAGACACACTAATCAAACATACTCAATGGACATCATTTATAACAAGGCGATAATTAAATGCAGTAAATGGACATCAAGGCCATCAACAAACATAAATTAACATAGTTGTGAAACACTGCACTCTGTTGTGTAGAATAGATTGGCCAAAAGCGGAAAGGTCTACGCATTTCGAATCCCTCCACATACATACGGGGATTCTCATCAGGACCAACACTTGCTGAAACAAAACAAAGACAAAGCTGTGTTTTACTAAATGACCCAAAGACACTGAATTCAAACCACACACATTGTGCTAACGTCTTACCTGCAGCTCAATGTTTAAAAAGAAACACCAAAGTCGTTTCTACATAAGCCCATGACCTAAAAAGTGAAAAAAACCGACAAATTGTCACCTCAGTGCGTCAACCCGTGTGTTAAGTGTCTTGAACTTTGGCAACCAATAGATTGCTTCTCTCTACTTTGTCTACTCTGGTGCTTGCCTGTTTTAAAATTGAATTGACGTAGCCTCTCCTTTTGAATCTCCCCAAAGCTTCCTCTCTTGCTAGCTGGTAATCTTGTTGGGTCGAGCAGTTGCGTTTAAGGCGCAATAGTTCCTCATATGGGATATTGTTCACCTGGCTCTTGGGGTGATGGCAAGCTGCATATAACACAGCGTTACTTCTAGGTCTAAGTAGTTTACTGATTTTTCACTGATATGGCTCTTGAACTGTAAATTACATTTGTTCTTGTTTAGTGAGGTAATGACTCCTCAGCCAAGGAGCGACTCCCCCACCAAACAATAAAAAGGTCATCTATGTACCTTACCCGTGTCATCAGTGATGTCACTGACCATGCCATGAATGATGTAATATGTGACGTCATGAGCAGTGCATTGCGGGGACGCGAGTTATAGTTAGCTGAACTAACTATAACGGTGGAATTTCTATGGTTTTGTACGTGTGAAATGCCCAGCTAACTATAACGCCCCTGAAACTTATGTTTTTTTCAGTGAATTTCTAAGGTTTTTTAAATGCTAATTACTAACTATAATGTCTGTAATACCTATGGTTTTGTCAGTGAATTTCAAAGGCTTTCTAAAAGCTAATTTCTAACTATAACGTCTGTAAAACCTATGGTTTGTTCAGTGAATTTCAAAGGTTTTATAAATGCTAATTTCTAATTACAATGTCTAACTGTAACAGTAGTCTGTTATAAGTTATAATTTAACTATGTTTGAAATTTAATTAGCAGTAAATAACATATAAGTGTGGAAAAAGTGTGACGCAGCAGCTATGATACCTTACTTCTAAAAAGAGCATTCACAGTTCGATTCCCAGGTCCACCGGCACGTTAGCCCACCACTATGTCACTGTGGGCAATACCTTGCTTAATCTTTCCGATGCCTCTGAGCGCCGGCACACCTTTCCAGGGGTAGCTGCACGCTTTACCAATGCTCGCATTTTTTTTATTTAAAACCACAGTGATGAGAAATATTAGCACGTCTTTTTTTAAAGATAATTTTTTTTATGTCTTCTATTTAGAATTACGGCAATTAATAGATGTATGAAGTCATGAGAATGGAAATGATACGGTTTGCCGGGTAACAGTTTTTAAGCTCTCCAACCTATGTACATGTTAAGGACCTTATACGTGTTAGGATCGAAATCGAAACCTTTACCGCTTCACATTTTGTAACTTTTCCCAACACGTGCACAAGTTAAACAGTTAAAACTTGAGCACATGTCAACTGTAAAGCGTGATATCTAAATAGGCAGAGCCGCATCTTCCTTCCATAGACTACTGAATAACCAAAAAGTATATAAACCACCGCCGTTGATTGATGAGTTTTTGTGAGTTATTTACGCTTGTCCATTCAGTGATGCAGGTGCTCTTTTCTAGAGTCGGATTCTTCTTTTGCGGCCACAAAACAAAACCAGAGTTGTAAGTTGTTTGATTATGGCATAGTAGCTATTTATAATACGTAGCTATTTGTCAATATTTAAACACTTCTATTTTATATGTAACGTCAGCAGCTTGTTTTCAGAAACAGACAGAATACAGACAGAATACAGCAAACATTGTTCCTTTTCTAGTTCTTTTGAGCTCCTATAGTGTGACTTTGTATATTAAAATATTGACACTGAACTTGATGTCAGAGAAGTTTATGACCCGTCCACGTGAAAACTAATAATTTATATGTAACGTTAGCAGCCTCTTGGTATTAATCTGTTTCCCCTTTGGGATCATATACTGTGAATATGTATATTATAATATTCACAGTCATTATGATCTCAGAGGAGTTTATGACCCGTCGACGCGAAGACTAATAATTTATATGTAATGTCAGCAGCCTCTTGGTGTTAGTCTGTTTCCCCCTTGGGATCATATAGTGTGAGTATGTATATTATAATAACCACCCATTATGATCTCAGAGGAGTTTATGACCCGTCGTCGCGAAGATAAAAGATTTCGAAGTCCCGGAGAAAAGAAGCTCTGAACATATTCATCGCTGAAAAGTATTTCATTATTGATCTTTTGTATTCATGAGTTTATGCTCCTTTTCCTTTTTGTGTGACATCAGTGATACTCTGTATATTGTAATAGAGTGTCATATTTCCACACAACAGGAAGTGGAGATTTATCGCCGCCAGGAGTAACCAATCTGAAATACAGCTTACTAACCTGTATAACTTACTTGATCAGATATTTTCACAGTGAGAATATTTTTCGAAATTACAGTTTGGAAAAAGTTAGTTTGCATACTTTCTTAGTGAATATATTTGATAAACCCTACATTTTTTGGGGGGTATTTCTATTTTTCTCTGTTGCGGTTCCTATTCACCTTCTCCCTATGGAATATATAAGACCAGTAGTGTATATAATTATATTACTATCCTATATGTTCCTAAAGGAGTACGTGATTTGTTAGCGGAGCAGTGAGCGACCTCTAAGCACTACAACAAACTTTCCCGAATTCTACAGAATAGAAATTTTTAAAAATTATACATTTGTATGTAATATAATGTAATATAAAGTCTGGGGAGAGGAGTTGGCTTAACGGCTAGGGCGGTCGACCTCGAATCTGGGGAACTGGGTTCGAGTCTCGGCAATGATGCTGAACATCCTGTGATTCTGGGCAAATCACTTAATCTCCCCATGCCTAACAAAAACTAACTTGTCCTCATGTAATGCAACTGGTGGTATGTAAAGCGCTCTGATACCTGATTCGGGTCAAGTTTGCGCTATATAAAACTCTATAAAATATTTTATTTTTTAAATCATTCGTGTTTAACTGTTTTTACTTCTTATTGTTCTTCTGACCTCAGATGATGTAGTGTGGGAGTGTTTCTTGTAGCACTTCTTTTCTACTTTATCTAAAAGTAAGTCACGCCCTCTTATATTATCAAGAATATGGGACAACACTTTTACAAACTATAGCAGGAAAAAAGGGAGGGTGTGGCCACGCTTAAGGGATATTTTATGAATTGCATTTTTATTTGTCACCTCTTTGATATATACAGCTTCAGTTTCCGAAGAAAGTATATTTGTAATTGCTTAATAAAAACAGTTTCAAACCTAGACTGAAATTTTTGCTGCGCAACCACAGCTCCCCGTCAGAAAAGTAAACACCACATTATAAGTAAATAGTGCTCCTGGGAAGTATCCCACCTGCAAACTAAATAAAAAGAAGACCGGAACACACTCTGTTATTTTCCACACCCCACGCCAATTATATAAATGGCCCTTAAAATATATAAAAAACTATTTTTACCTTCACAATCCCTGCCCACCACCTTGTGACCACTGTACAGAGTTAATAGTGTTCCTACCCTCCCCGCTACTACTTTGTTTTTCCGTACTCCATTTAAGTGCGTCACAAAATGGTTCACAACAGTGAACGGTTCCCAGCAAATAATGAGCAAACTTGTACTCGGAACACTTTAGCCAATAAAATGACCATGATGTTTCGCAGAGTGGGATGGAATCACTGCCAACACTTCTACTTTCAATGGTTTACAGCCAATGAACATTAAGCTTGGGAAGGTCCTGCTTGGAACATGTTACCCAATCAAATGTCCCTGTGCTCCGCGGAGGGAGATTGAATGGCTGGCAACACTTCTACTTTCAATGGTTCGCAGCCAACGAACATGAACCTTGGGAAGCTCCTGCTTGGAACAAGTCAGCCAATCAGATATCCCTGCTACTCAGTGGACGGGGAGGAAATGGCTGGCAACACTTTTACTTTCAATGGTTTGCAGCCAATGAACATTGAGCTAGTTGTTGGAACACCTCGGCCAATTAAATGTTAATTTTGTTCCGGGCACAGGAACAGAACACGCCCCCTCACATAATATTACATTTCATCTAAGAAAAAGACACAGTCCATGATAAAAGTTAACACTGCATTATAAGTAAACATTACTGCGCATTATATTAAAGGAAAGCTGCTATACGGCGCATTTTTATTTTCCCAATATGATTTACACAGCCTACTGAACATTGCCGCAATACCGCACATTCACACTACCTGTGTGTGCACGTTACACTGCCTACTGAACATTGCCGCAATACTGCACATTCACACTACCTGTGTGTGCATCCTACACACTGCTTGTTGCAATACGGCACATTGTTTTCCCGACAGGATTTCCAGAGCCTACACAACCTTGTCGCACTACCGCGCACCGTTGTTATTTCCACGGCCTAAGTAACATTAAAAGTCCCTGCCTCTGCACCGTACAGACTGCTTAAACTAAGACCACAGTGTTCCTACTATACCCTCTTATACAATTATTCGCTTTTTTCTTCCCTATGCCTTTCAACTCAGTCACAAAATGGCTGCCAACACTTCCTAGTTTCAACAGTTCGCAGCCAATGAGTCGCACGCTCGTGCTCGTAACTTTTCAGCCAATCAGATGTCAGAATTCTCAAATATCAATATCTGTAAATTTTGATAGTTCTCTAAAACTACTGAACGGAATTACACCATTTAAACGAAAAGCGTGCTTTCTGGACCAAACCCTTTCTCCTTGCCAAATTTGGCATAATTCCGTTCAGCAGTTTGACCTGTAGCCTTGTCTAAAGTTTCCTATGGAAATTGCATTGAAAAAACACGTTTTGGGACCCCCCTTTTTACTCACCCTCCCTTCAGGAATCACCCCCAAACTTACAGGATGGGAGCTCACCTGAAAAGAGGAAGTTTTTGGGAAATTTAGTAAAGATTTGTCAAACAACGCCAAAGTTATAAGCAAATCAAAAAATGGTTTTCCTATAGAAACTAGGTTCTAACTATAACTATCTACTGGCGACCGCCAGTAGATAAAATATATATAATAAACAAATGCCCCAAAGCTTTTGAAGAAGCACTCGACACACGATTTGTTTTGCGGCTGCCAGCAATTTCACGCGGCATTAGAATTAATTGAATTGGCTGATGCTTTTCGAGGCGGCAAGCCTCTTCTTCACAGGCAGCTTGGAATGTGTATGGGTGGTTCCATTTGTTCGTTTTATACATGCACTGCCCCCTAGTGGACTACGTTTAGTACGTTTGATTTTTAAGGCATGATGGGACTTGTAGTCTATTTGGAATAAAGAATTTTCATTTAGTAGGTTCCATCAAATTCTTCACATTCAAAGCATGTTCTCCCCTTAGTGTGCCTCCAGATTCGTTGCTGACCCAATTTGCCCCATCTTATGTGCTCCAATACGGTTGTGAACTTTGTTCCCAATGAATTTTAATTAGTTCAGAATGAATCACTAGACCCACTAAGGGGAGAACATGCTTTTAATAAAGAATGTGATGGAACCTACTAAAGGAAAATACTATGTTCCAAATGGACTACAAGTCCCATCATGCCTTAAAAATCTAAATAAACGTAGCCCTTTCGGGGGCAGTGCATGTATAACATGAATGATTGGAAACACCCATACAAATGCCGAGCTGCCTGCGAAGATGAGGCTTGGTGCCTCGAAACGCATCAGCGAATTCAATGAATCCTAATGCTGGATGAAATTGCTAGCAGCCGTAAAATGAATCATCTGTTGAGTACATCTTCAAAAGCATTCGGGCATTTGTTTACAATATGAATTTAAACAGCTGCCCTGCTGGTGAAGACTGCACCATCGCTTAATAGAATGCGAGGCTGTGCGGTAGGAATGATGTTCACGTCCGTATTGCAGCACAGACAATGGGGCAAATTGGGTCAGCAACGAATCCGAAGGCCCACTAAGAGAGAACATGCTTTTAATGTGAAGAATGTGATGGAACTTACTAAAGAAAAATACTATGTTCCAAATAGACTACAAGTCCCATCATGCCTCAAAAATCAAACGTAGCCCACTGGGGGGCAGTGCATGTATAAAATGAATGATTGAAACCTCCAATACACATTCCTAGCTGCCTGTGAAGAAGAGGCTTGCGGCCTCGAAAAGCATCGGCGAATTCAATGAATCCTAATGCCGGATGAAATTGCTTCCAGCCGCAAAATGAATCATCTGTTGAGTGCATCTTCAAAAGCTTTCAGGCATTTGTTTACAATATGAATTTGTATGGCTGCTTTGCCGTGGAAGACTGCACCGTTGCTTAATAAAAAGGGAGGCAGCGTGGTGGAAATGATGTCCACGCCCGTACTGCAACACAGAAGATGGGGCAAATTGGGTCAGCAACGAATCCGCAGGTCCACTAATGGGAGAACATGCTTTTGATGGGAAGATTGTGAAGGAAGCTACTAAAGGAAAATACTATATTTCAAATAGACTACAAGTCCCATCATTCCTTAAAAATCAAATATACTAAATGTAGCCCACTGGGGGACAGTGCATGTATAAAATGAATGATTGGAACCTCCCATACACATTCCAAGCTGCCTGTGAAGAAGAGGCTTGCCGCCTCTAAATGCGCCGGCGAATTCAATGAATCCTAATGCCGGATGAAATTGCTGGCAGCCGCAAAACGAATCATTTGTCGAGTGCATCTTCAAAAGCTTTCGGGCATTTGTTTACAATATGAATTTGCACAGCTGCTCTGCCGTGGAAGACTGCACCATCGCTTAATAGAATGCGAGGCTGCGTGGTGGGAACGATGTCCGCGCCCGTATTGCAGCACAGAAGATGGGACAAATTGGGTCAGCAACGAATCCGGAGACCCACTAAAGGGAGAACATGCATTCAATGTGAAGAATGTGATGGAACCTACTAAAGGAAAATACTATGTTCCAAATAGACTACAAGTCCCATCATGTCTTAAAAATCAAATATACTAAACGTAGCCTACTGCGGGGCAGTGCATGTATAAAATGAATGATTGGAACCTCCCATACACATTCCAAGCTGCCTGTGAAGAATAGGCTTGCCGCCTCGAAACGCGTTGGCGAATTCAATGAATCCTAATGCCGGATGAAATTGCTGGCCGCAAAACAAATCATCTGTCGAGTTCATCTTCAAAAGCTTTTGGGTATTTGTTTACAATATGAATTTGCACGGCTGCCCTACCGTGGAAGGCAGCACCTTCGCTTAACTGAAAGCATGGCTTGCGTAGTGGGAACGATGTCTGCGCCTGTATTGTAGCACAGATGAGGGGCAAATTGGGTCAGCAATGAATCCAGAGGCTCACTAAGGGGAGAACATGCTTTCAATGTGAAGAATGTGATGGAACCTACTAAAGGAAAATACTATGTTCCAAATAGACTACATCTCCCATGATGGCAAAAAAATCAAACATCCTAAACATAGCCCACTGGGGTGCAGTGCATGTATATAATGAATGATTGGAACCTCCCACACACATTCCAAGCTGCCTGTGAAGAAGAGGCTTGCCGCCTCGAAACGTGTTGGTGAATTCAATGAATCCTAATTACTGATGAAATTGCTGGCCGCAAAACAAATCATCTGTCGAGTGCATCTTCAAAAGCTTTTGGGTATTTGTTTACAATATGAATTTGCACGGCTGCCCTACCGTGGAAGGCAGCACCTTCGCTTAACTGAAAGCATGGCTTGCGTAGTGGGAACGGTGTCCGCGCCTGTATTGTAGCACAGATGAGGGGCAAATTGGGTCAGCAATGAATCCAGAGGCTCACTAAGGGGAGAACATGCTTTTGATGTGAAGACTGTAATGGAACCTCTCTAAAGGAAAATACTATGTTTCAAATAGACTACAAGTCCCATCATGCCTTAAAAATCAAACATACTAAACGTAGCCCACTGGGGGGCAGTGCATGTTTAAAATGAATGATTGAAACCTCCCAAACATTCCAAGCTGCCTGTGAAGAAGAGACTTGCTGCCTTGAAACGCATCTGCAAGTTCAATTAATCCTTATGCCGGATGAAACTGCTGGCAGCCGCAAAACGAATCATCTGTCGAGTGCATCTTCAAAAGTTTTCGGGCATATGTTTACAACATGAATTTGCACGCCTGCCCTGCCGTGAAAGACTGTACCATCGCTTAATAGAATATGAGGCTGCGTGGTAGGAGCGATCTCCACACCCGTATTGCAGCACAGAAGATGGGGAAAATTGGGTCAGCAACGAATCCCGAGGCCCACTAAGGGGAGAACATGCTTTCAATGTGAAGAATGTGATGGAACCTACTGAATGATTGGAACCTCGCATACACATTCCAAGCTGCCTGTGAAGAATAGGCTTGCCGCCTCGAAACATGTTGGCGAATTCAATGAATCCTAATTACTGATGAAATTGCTAGCCGCAAAACGAATCATCTGTCGAGTGCATCTTCAAAAGCTTTTGGGTATTTGTTTACAATATGGATTTGCACGGCTGCCCTACCATGGAAGGCAGCACCTTCGCTTAACTGAAAGCATGGCTTGCGTAGTGGGAACGATGTCCGCACCTGTATTGTAGCACAGATGAGGGGCAAATTGGGTCAGCAATGAATCCAGAGGCCCACTAAGGGGAGAACATGCTTTTGATGTGAAGACTGTAAGGGAACCTACTAAAGGAAAATACTATGTTTCAAATAGACTACAAGTCCCATCATGCCTTAAAAATCAAACGTACTAAACATATCCCACTGGGGTGGCAGTGCATGTATAAAATGAATGATTGGCACCTCCCATCCACATTCCAAGCTGCCTGTGAAGAAGAGGCTTGCCGCTTCTAAACGCGTTGGCGAATTGAATGAATCCTAATGCCGGATGAAATTGATGGCAGCTGCAAAACGAATCATCTGTTGAGTGCATCTTCAAAAGCTTTCGGGCATTTGTTTACAATATGAATTTGCATGGCTGCCCTGCCTTGGAAGACTGCACCATCGCTAAATAGAATGAGAGGCTAGTGGTGGAAACCATGTCCATACCCGTATTGCAGCACAGAAGCGGGGCAAATTGGGTCAGCAATTAATCCGTAGGCCCACTAAGGGGAGAACATGCTTTTTATGTGCAGAATGTGATGGAAACTACTAAAGGAAAATACTATGTTCCAAATAGACTAAAAGTCCCATCATGCCTTAAAAATCAAACATACTAAACGTAGCCCACTGGGGGACAGTGCATGTATAAAATGAATGATTGGAACCTCGCATACAAATTACAAGCTGCCTTTGAAGAAGAGGCTTGCCTCCTCTAAACGCGTTGGCGAATTCAATCAATCCTAATGCCGGATGAAATTGCTGGCAGCAGCGAATGAATCATCTGTCGAGTGCATCTTCAAAAGCTTTCGGGAATTTGTTCACAATATGAATTTGCATGGCTGCCCTGCCATGGAAGACAGCAACATCGCCTAATAGAAAGCGAGGCTGCGTGGTGGGAACGATGTCCACGCCCGTATTGCACCACAGAAGATGGGGCAAATTGGATCAGCAATGAATCCGGAGGCCTACTAAAGGGAGAACATGCTTTTATTTAGAAGAATGTGATGGAACCTACTAAACGGAAGTACTATGTTCCAAATAGACTACAAGTCCCATCATGCCTTAAAAATCAAATATACTAAACGTAGCTCACTGGGGGGCAGTGCATGTATAAAAATAATGATTGGAACCTCCCATACACATTCCAAACTGCCTGTGAAGAAGAGGCTCGCCGCCTCGAAACACGCCGGCGAATTCAATGAATCCTAATGCTGGATGAAATTGCTGGCAGACGCAAAACGAATCATCTGTCGAGTGCATGTGCAACAGCTTTCGGGTATTTGTTTACAGTATGAATTTGCATACACATTACAAGCTGCCTGTGAAGAAGAGGCTTGCCGCCTCGAAACGCGTTGGCGAATTCAATGAATCCTAAGCCGGAAGAAATTGCTGGCAGCAGCAAATGAATCATCTGTCGAGTGCATCTTCAAAAGCTTTCGGGCATTTGCTTATAATATGAATTTGCAGGGCTGCCCTGCTGTGGAAGACTTCACCATCACCGGTGCATGTATAAAATGAATGATTGGACCCTCCCACACATTCCAAGCTGCCTGTGAAGAAGAGACTTGCTGCCTCGAAACGCGTCAGTGAATTCAATGAATCCTAATGCCGGATGAAATTGCTGGCAGACGCAAAACGAATCATCTGTCGAGTGCATGTGCAACAGCTTTCGGGCATTTGTTTACAGTATGAATTTGCATACACATTACAAGCTGCCTGTGAAGAAGAGGCTTGCCGCCTAAAAACGCATTGGCGAATTCAATGAATCCTAAGCTGGATGAAATTGCTGACAGCAGCAAATGAATCATCTGTTGAGTGCATCTTCAAAAGCTTTGGGGAATTTGCTCACAATATAAATTTGCATGGCTGCCCTGCCATGGAAGACGGCAACATCACCAAGAAGAAAGCGAGGCTGCGTGGTGGGAACGATGTCCACGCCCGTATTGCACCACAGAAGGTGGGGCAAATTGGATCAGCAATGAATCCGGAGGCCTACTAAGGGGAGAACATGTTTTTATTTAGAAGAATGTGATGTAACCTACTAAACGGAAGTACTATGTTCCAAATAGACTACAAGTCCAATCATGCCTTAAAAATCAAATATACTAAACATAGCCCACTGGGGGGCAGTGCATGTAAATAAATAATGATTGGAACCTTCCATACACATTCCAAGCTGACTGTGAAGAAGAGGCTCGCCGCCTCGAAACGCGTCGGCGAATTCAATGAATCCTAATGCTGGATGAAATTGCTGGCAGCAGCAAATGAATCATCTCTCGAGTGCATCTTCAATAGCTTTCGGGCATTTGCTTATAATATGAATTTGCAGGGCTGCCCTGCTGTGGAAGACTGCACCATTGATTAATAGAATGCATGGCTTGCGTGGTGTGAACAATGTCCACGCCCGTATTGCAGCACAGAAGATGGGGCAAATTGGGTCACCAACGAATCTGGAGGTCCACTAAGGGGAGAACATGCTTTCAATGAAAAGAATGTGATGGAACCTACTAACGGAAAATACAATGTTCCAAATAGGCTGCAAGTCCCATCTGCCTTAAAAATCAAACGTACTCAAAGTAACCCACTGGGGGGCAGTGCATGTATAAAATGAATGATTGTTACCTCCCATACACATTCCAAGCTGCCTGTGAAGAAGAGACTTGCTGCCTCGAAACGCGTCAGCGAATTCAATGAATCCTAATGCCGGATGAAATTGCTGGCAAACGCAAAAAGAATCATCTGTCGAGTGCATGTGCAACAGCTTTCGGGCATTTGTTTACAGTATGAATTTGCATGGCTGCCCTGCCGTGGAAGACTGCACCATCGCTTAATAGAATGCGAGGCTGCGTGGTGAGAACGATGTCCACGCCCTAACCGAAGCACAGAAGAGGGACAAATTGGGTCAGCAACGAATCCGGAGGCCCACTAAGGGGAGAACATGCTTTTACTGTGAAGAATGTAATAGAGCCTACTGAAGGAAAATACTATGTTCCAAATAGACTACAAGTCCCATCATGCCTTAAAAATCAAACATTCTAAACGTAGCCTACTGTGGGGCAGAGCATGTATAAAATGAATGATTGGAACCTCCCATACACATTCCATGCAGCCTGTGAGGAACAGGCTTGCCATCTCGAAAAAAGCGTCAGCGAATTCAATAAATCCTAATTCTGGATGAAATTGCTTGCAGCCGCAAAACGAAACATCTGTCGAGTGCATCTTCAAAAGCTTTCGGGTATTTTTTTACAATATATATATATATATTACCTACTGGCGGTCTCCAGTAGGTAGTTAAAGATAGGACCTATTTTCCATAGGAAATCTGCAACATTCTATTTGGAATAACTTTGGCGCCCGTTCACGAATCTTCGCGAAATTTTCTAAACTTTTGGCCAGCTCTGGTCCGCTCCTATCCTGAAAGTCTCGGGATGTTTCATGTAGCGGGAGCTGAGAAGAAATGGGGGTCCCAAAACTTGTTTTCCCCATGCAATTTCCCATAGGACCTTTAGCCGCAGCTACAGCCCGAACTGCTGAACGGAATTACACCAAATGTGGCAGAAAGGTAGACCTTGGTTCAGAGTCGTGCCTTTTGCTTAAATGGTGTAAATCCATTCAGTAGTTCCTGAGAAAATCAAAAGTAAAATCACATATATATCTGGGTGGAGCCTAACCACACATCTCATCGTGAGATCTGATTGGCTGTCAGCACTTCATCCAAGAAGTGTTGGCAGCCATCTTGGGACCAATATACATGATAGCACCTCATTAAAAAGCATTGCAGTTAATAGAAGGTTTTAAGACTTTAGTTACATTATAAATCATTTGTTGATGGTACCATACTCATTGTAGGAATTGTGGTATGTTCTAAGGTGATTTTACCATGTGAAAAAGCCTTCTGCTGGGATATCATGAATCATGTTTGAGGGAAAACTATTTTCTCATGCTTTTCCCACAGAGGTTTGGAAGGTGATCTATAAGCTAAATTGAGAGCATATTTTCTGTAAATTCACATTAACTTTCTCAGTCATGTGAGAATGAAGTCTGACATTCTCAGTAAAACATGTACATCGAACAAGGGCAGAGACTGTCAGTTGATTCATCTGTGTTCTACTGCAGCTTCCCAGAGTGTTCCAAAGAACAACTAGAGCGCTAACAGTCCTACTTATCATAAACGTATGGTACACCGGAAGCCATCTTGATTGGAATAAAGTGGTAACTCATAAAACAATTAATTTGCAAAGGAACAAAATGAGGGGGTTCATTTTGCCATAGAAATTATGATTAGTGCTGCAGAAAGAAAAATTAGGGCACATTTTGACTTCTCAAATCCTCTTCTATTTCATTAAAAAATTCTGACATGCAGACTGAAACATGCACTTTGAATACCAGCAGCAGACTTCCCTGGTGAGCAGTAGCTTTACTACAGTGATCTAATGAGCAACTAGAGTGCTACCATTCAGAATTTATAGCAAATGTATGACACATCTGAATGCCTTCTTGATGGAACCAAAGTAAACAATCATTGAAAATGCAATAGGTCTCGCCCTCGTTTGAGTAAAAGCAATCAGGTGGCTTTTTAGCTTTGCTTTTACTAGTGTTTTTCAAACTTTCATGTACATAACATGCATATGTATGCATATATGTATATGTATGCATGCATTCATATTTATATAGATATGCAGATTATATATATATTCACTTAAAAAACCATAGGTTTCACACATGTTATAGTTAGCTGGACATTTCACTCGTAAAAAACCAATGAAATTCCCCCGTTATAGTTAGTGCAGGCAACTATAACTCACGCGACCGCAATCCTCTGCTGATGACGTCAGATATTACATCACTGTATTTAGACACTTATTTACCCATGTCTTCTTCCATTAATCTTTAGCTATACATATATTACAAATATTTATTTTTCATAAAGACACATATGTCATCAGTGATGTAATATCTGACGTCATCAGCAGAGGATTGCGGTTGCGTGAGTTATAGTTGCCTGCACTAACTATAACGGGGGAATTTCATTGTTTTTTTACGAGTGAAATGTCCAGCTAACTATAACATGTGTGAAACCTATGGTTTTTTAAGTGAATTTGCAAGGTTTTTTAAATGCTAATTCGTAACTATAACGTGTGTGAAACCTATGGTTTATTCAGTGAATTTGTATGGTTTTTTAAATGCTAAGTTATGTATTTATTAATTGGTTTTTTTTTCAGGTTTTTTCACCGTGCGCGCACCGTGAAATGTTTTTTTTTTTTTAAATCGCGAGGTGCGCAGTGCGTGCCGTGCGCGCAAGGTGCGCGCACCTCGTGATTTTTACAAAAAACAAAAAAATTGTTTTTTTCTCCCTTGGGGGAACTGTCCACTCTGCCCCCTTTTCACGTTCTCCACCTTTTTTTTTCACCCCCTCAGACTGCGAGAGACAAAATGGCGGCCGACACTTCCTGGTTTCGACCGATTCGAATGTTTACAGACATCTAACAACCAATCAGAATTGCGCTCGCGCACGGCAGGGTGTGCGCACCGTGCACGCACGGTGCGCCCGTATAGATATTGATATGCTTTTAAATGCTATTTTCTCAGGAAATACTGAACAGATTTACACCAGACCTGCAAAAGGCACTTCCTTGACCTTATAGCCACCTCTCTGCCAAATTTCACGTAATTCTGTTCAGCCGTTCGGGCTGTAGCTGCGACTAAAGGTCCTATGGAAAAATGCATGGGGAAAACGCGTTTTGGGACCCCCCCTTTTTCTCGGCCCCCGCTTGACGAATCACCCCGAGACTTTCAGGGTAGGAGCTGAGCGGAGCGCCCCATTAGTTTTGAAAATTTCGCGAAGATTCGTCAACCGGCGTCAAAGTTATTCAAAATAGAATTTTGAGATTTCCTATGGAAACACGGTCCTAACTATAACTATCTACTGGCGACCGCCAGTAGATAATGTAGGTATATATATATATATATATATACACATACATATATATAAATGCATATGCATATATATGTGCATATGTGTAGAGAGAGGTAGAGAGGTAGAGGTGTAGAGGTAGAGAGGTAGAGCGGTAGAGAGTAGTAGAGAGAGAGGTAGAGAGGTAGAGAGTAGAGAGCGAGAAATATAGATTAGAGAGTGAGTAGTAGAGAGTAGTAGAGAGAAGTAGAGAGAGTAGCAGAGAGTGAGTAGTAGAGGGTAGTAGAGAGTAGTAGAGTGAGTAGTAGAGAGTGAGTAGTAGAGAGTGAGTAGTAGAGAGTAGTAGAGAGTGAGTAATAGAGAGTGGTAGAGAGTAGTAGAAAGTGAGTAGTAGAGAGTGAGTAGTAGAGAGTGAGTAGAGAGTGAGCAGCAGAGAGAGAGTATTAAAGAGTAGTAGAGAGTGAGTAGTAGATTGAGTAGTAGAGAGTAGTAGAGAGAGAGTAGTAGAGAGTAGTAGATTAGTAGAGAGTGGGTAGTAGAGAGTGAGTAGTAGAGTGAGTAGTAGAGAGTAGTAGAGAGTGAGTAGTAGAGTGAGTACTAGAGAGTAGTAGAGAGCGAGTAGTAGAGAGCAAGTAGTAGAGAGTGTGTAGTAGAGAGAGAGTAGTAGAGAGTGAGTAGTAGAGAGAGTAGTTGAGAGTGAGAAGTAGAGAGAGTAAGAGAGAGTAGTGGAGTAGCAGAGAGTGAGTAGTAGAGTGAGTAATAGGGAGTAGTTGAGAGCGAGTAGTAGAGAGTGAGTAGTGGAGAGTGAGCAGTAGAGAGCAGTAGAGAGTGAGTAGTAGAGAGTGAGTAGTACAGAGTGAGTAGTAGAGAGTAGTACAGAGTGAGTAGTAGAGAGTAGTAGAGTGAGAAGTAGAGAGTGAGTAGTAGAGAGAGAGTAGTAGAGAGAGAGTAGTAGAGAGTGAGTAGTAGAGTAGTAGAGAGTGTGTGGTAGAGAGTAGGAGAGAGTAGTAGAGAATAGTAGAGAGTGAGTAGTAGAGAGAGTAGTAGAGAGTAGTAGAGTAGTAGAAAGTGAGTAGTAGAGAGAGTAGTAGAGAGTAGTAGAGTAGTAGAGAGTGAGGAGTAGAGAGTAGTAGAGAGAGAGTAGTAGAGTAGTAGAGAGTGAGTAGTAGAGAGTGAATGGTAGAGAGTAGTAGAAAGTAGTAGAGTTAGTAGTAGAGAGTAGTAGAGAGTGAGTGTAGAGAGTGAATAGTAGAGAGTAGTAGAGAGTGAGTAGTAGAGAGAGTAGTAGTAGAGAGTGAGTAGTAGAGAGTGAGTAGTAGAGAGTGAGTAGTAGAGAGTGAGTAGTAGAGAGTAGTAGAGAGTGAGTAGTAGAGAGTAGTAGCGAGTGAGTAGTAGAGAGTGAGTAGTAGAGAGTGAGTAGTAGAAAGTAGTAGAGTAGTAGAGAGTGAGTAGTAGAGAGTAGTAGAGAGTGAGTAGTAGAGAGTGAGTAGTAGAGAGTGAGAAGTAGAGAGAGAGTAGTGGAGAGTAGTAGAGCGTGAGTAGTAGAGAGTAGTCAGTCAGTGTCAGTCAATGTCAGTCAGTCAGTGTCAGTCAGTCAATAAGTGTCAGTCAGTGTCAGTCAATCAGTGGCAGTCAGTCAGTGTCAGTCAGTCAGTTTCAGTCAATCAGTGTCAGTCAGTGTCAGTGTCAGTCAATCAGTGTCAGTCAGTGTCAATCAGTCAGTGTCAGTCAGTCAGTTTCAGCTAGAGCAGCTCTGCTGACCTGGTTCTCTGGCTCTAAAGCAGCTCTGCTGACCTGGTTCTCTCTCTCTAAAGCAGCTCTGCTGACCTGGTTTCTCTGGCTCTACAGCATGTCTGCTGACATGGTTCTCTGGTGCTACAACAGCTCTGCTGACCTGGTTCTCTGGCTCTAAAGCAGCTCTGCTGACCCGGTTCTATGGCTCTAAAGCAGCACTACTGACCTGGTTTCTCTGGCTCTACAGCAGCTCTGCTGACCTGGTTCTCTGGCTTTAGAGCAGCTCTGCTGACCTGGTTCTTAGGCCCTAGAGCAGCTCTGCTCTTCTGGTTCTCTGGCTCTAAAAGAAGCTCTGCTGACCTGGTTCTCTCCCTGTAAAGCAGCTCTGCTGACCTGGTTTCTCTGGCTGTACAGCAGCTCTGCTGACCTGGTTCTCTGGCTCTAGAGCAGCTCTGCTGACCTAGTTCTTAGGCTCTAGAGCAGCTCTGCTGACCTGGTTCTCTGGCTCTACAGCAGCTCTGCTGACCTGGTTTTCTGCACTCACGATGCACGCACCCGACTTCGCGAAAATATATTTAAAAATAATATACATTTATTATAAGTACAAATATATTATTTTTTATATGAATATCTTACATAATCTCTTGCCCTAATATGTATATTAAAGACACATACATATCATTTTGGAACATAATTTTTTTTTGCGGGAGTTGCGCACCCAGCGCGCCCCAGCACGTATATGATGTCACGCGGGACCCACAACCGCGCAAAAATCTCGTACTGTAATGCGCATGTGTCGCAAATGTGCGGGAGCAGGAGTGGCAGACTGGTCGCATACCAATCGCGCACATCACGTGATATTAAATGAATATGATGTAACTGAAAAACACGCAGCCGTCGCACACCATACGCGGATCCTTCATGACTTTTCTAAAATGGCGGCTAGAATGTGCGCACCCACCGTGATGTGTACGCTCTGAGTGCGCGGCTCTGAAAAAAATTTGAATTTTTTTTAAAGAAAATAATATAAATAAATTAAAATAAAAAATGAAAACAAGAAAATTAATCAATATTTCAGTTTTATTTTTTTTTTGTAATTTTCAGAAGAATATATAATGTTATTTAATGAATAAAATATTTATAAATAAACAGTTAAAAATCTGTAGAAAATCAGTACAAAAAAATAGGTATAGCTACTATCACAGTTAAAAATTAGCATTTAAAAAACCTTTGAAATTCACTGAAAAAAAACATAGGTTTCAGAGACGTTATAGTTAGAAATTAGCATTTAAAAAAGCTTTGAAATTCACTGAAAAAAACATAGGTTTCAGAGACGTTATAGTTAGAAATTAGCATTTAAAAAACCTTAGAAATTCACAGAAAAAAACATAGGTTTCAGGGGTGTTATACTTAGCTGGCCATTTCACTCTTACAAAACCATAGAAATTCTCCGTTATAGTTAGTTCTGCTAACTATAACTCGCGCGCCCGCAATGCACTGCTGATGATGTCACATATTGCATCGTTCATGCCATGGGCAGTGACATCACTGATGACATCACTGATGACATCTCTGATGACATCACGAGAGAGAGAGAGAGAGAGAGAGAGATAGAGAGAGAGAGAGAGAGAGAGAGAGAGAGAGAGAGAGAGAGAGTTTTTTGATTTGCTCAGTTTGACAAATCTTCACAAAACTTTCCATAAAAAAAGTTCGTCCACCATAGCTCCTTCCTGGAAAGTTTCAGGGTGATCCATTAATCTGGGACTGAGACAAAATGGGGCCCCAAAATTCTAAATCTAGATTATTTTTCCATAGACTTCTTTAAACAAGGCTCGATCAAAATCTGCTCAACGGAATTATACCAAATTCGGAAGGAAGCTAGATTTTGGTCCGCAAATTGTTTTTGGGTGATTTAGTGTAAATTCATTTAGTAGTTTTTGAGAAATTTTGAGTAAAAAATATTGTATTTTTGGGCAGTACGGTCCCCAAGTGTCTTGAGAAATGTGCGGGAGAGCCAAGTTAAAAACAGAGCATTCTGATTGGCCCAGGGGACTTTATTTCCCTTGGGCCATCTCGCCCCCATGGGAGTTAGACTTCTGCAAGAGCGAGCACTATGAGTGGCTGATAGCATCATGAGAAAAATATTGCTGGCAGCCATTACAAGACTCGGAAATTTAGTCACCTCTACTGAAGGTATAAAAAAAAGACATATTGAGGCATGTTAGGGATACCCTAACCCCCAAGATCCCATGAGGGGACCAGGAGGGACTCCCCCAGGCTAAAAAATAAGAAAGCAGCAAAAATTATGAGATCCTGCGAGACTTCCATGGGATCAAAAACAAAAATGACAGCCAGGATGCATTCCTTAGTTATAGGCCAAAGGCAGCCCACCTTCAGGGCCATCATCATCAAAAAAAGAGGAGGAAGTCTGCAGGGCCCCCTTCCGCAAGCCTTCAGAGTTCCCGAGAACCCCATCCCCCAGGGACACATTTATAAATAAAGGGGAGGGGGGCCTCCTACCCGAGCCATTAATGGCCCCGGGGAGCTCACCCCAGTGGCAACAATGTATTAAAAAAGGGAGGAGACCGCACGTCCACCCTCCCCAAGACTCAAAAGGCCCTGAGTAGACCACCCCATGAAATGTTATAAAATGAGGAGGGAGCCACAGGGCGCCCTCCGGAGCTCCTAAAGGCCCCTGGCACCCCATCCCCGGAGCTGCTAAACTTAAATAAATGGGGAGGGGGCCACGCAGCCCACCTCCCTGGTCCATTAATCGCCATGGGGATGTCATCTCCCAGGGCCTGCTCAGAAGCTATGTCCCGGGGAGCCTAACCCTAGGACATTGTGGTTTCCCTGCCCACAATCGTACAGGCAGAAAAACGTGTTTGCTCCTACTTGTCAGGAGCATTTCAAATCTACCGTCAAGCGGGAACTAGTTAAGTCTAATCCCAGCAGGCAGGATTTTCCAAAAAGCTCCTGCCCAAGGGGACTGGACTTTTGATCTGTTTCCCTGTCAACATTGATGCAGGCAGAGAAACTGATCAAAATATTGCTCGAACGAATAGGGAGCAGCATTAGGAGCTTGTTAGTGTGGGAGGGAGCAATGCAGCCTCCCACAGTATGCGGGGAGACAGCAGTGGCTGCGGGGGCCTTGGGCACTCCCTGAGGCTCCCAAGGACACTATAGTGTATAGAATAATCCTAATGAAAACTGTAGTGTGAGCTGGCAAGGGAAACGAGATGGAATGTTTCCACTTGCTGGCTTTAAGAGTGGATTACGCTACCCGGAGATAAAATAGCATGGATATGCAGGTTTGCAAAGAGGAAATGCGCATTGAACAATGAATTTAAATATTGGACTGCAGCATTGAGACATTGTTTTTTTAATAATATAATTATGCTGCTTTCTGTTAATAAATAGGCACTTCTGTTTTTAATTGCGCACCCTAAGAGATAATGTGACTAACATCTTCAAAAATCACGTGGTCATTTGAAAGAGAGAAGCTTTTTTTCTGTGATCAAAGCTCAGAAGTGCTGAAATGCGTTGGTATATTGCATTACCTGTGCGCCTATCTTTGTGGGGAATAAAGCGCTTGAAAGTACTTTCAGTAGGTGTTGGTGTGCCTCTTTTCAGGAGAGAAGGAGGTAGTGGCGGGCAGACACCGAAACGCGTTGGGTTTGTTTGGCTAAAGAATAAAAACCACTCTGGAACCATAATTGACGCTTCTACGGCTTTTTTCTGGATGGGGTGCTTGTCATGCAGTTTCTGCATTGTTAGTGTAAAGTTATATGTACATTTCATTCTGATGTACGGTGTTGTCAATTGAAAGGCAATATGCATTTATTCAAATTTGTATTCATGATACAACAAACGTATCACGCGCAATTTATATGGCAACTGTTTCATCAACAAGCATGTATGTGAGACATTGAAAACAGACTCTCAAAACAATTATTTGAAAAGGTATTACTGTTGCAAATTTTGTTGAAACACAACATCAATATAAGGTATTCAAGTGTATAACATATTTCTGTCCAATACTCCTCTATGTCTATGATTTCAAATGTCAATCGTTCACAATGCACCTGTCACTTTAAAAATGTTCCCAAACGGATCCTGCCATGTCATGTGATCAAGGCTCGGACGAGCCGAAACGTGTTATGGCGACGGAGCAATAAAGCAAAATAAAGCAACGCTAAGAACTAAAACTGGGGTCGTCTCCGTATTTGGAGCAGTCCAGGGAATAACGGAAAGTATACATATATGTATATAGCCATATTCAAGAGTACAGATATTCAACATGTTTAAAATGTTTGGGTAATGGTGAAATCGTTGTGATTTTACAGTGCTACAATGTACAGTGGCCATTGCAAGGACAGTATTCTAAGGCCGGAGTTTCAAAAGCAAGTTTTTTAGTTTAATATGCATTATGTCCCTTACATATTTTTATCGTATTGTTGGGATTTACAAGTTCGTTTGTGATGGTATGCGAGAGAAATGTTATTATAACATTTGACTTCGAAAAAGCAGTATACTTGTATAGTTCTAAGGAAAGTCCTGACATATACAGCTATCTGTTCCTTACAAGTCCAGCAGATGGTGCCAGTGTGCTTTAACTCGAAAAAAGTATTTGATTGTAAAAGGGAACAGTTTGTTTATGGAACTTGGCTCGGTTACCTACACAGTGGCAGCAGTTGAATTTACTGTACATACAACTAACTTTGAATCAAGTTATGAGCAACATTTTTTCAACTTTATGTAGTGCAATATCTGTGTCTGACGGTACAATAATTTACTTTTTACAATTCTGTAAAAAATGCATGTGTCGTAGTTCATGTAAAATATCAAATATCTTTCAGTTAGACATAACTCTGGTACCGTATTTGAACAGTACTTCTGATATCAGACTTTCAAATAAGCAAAAAAACATTCTTTTATTTCAGGAAAGCGTAAACTGTGCCGTTGCTTACCCACAATGCAACTTTCTACTATCCAAGGCAGGGCCCACTGCTCATCTATCTATGGGAGGTCAACCGCGTGTACAACTAGATCTTTCTCAACTATGCATTCGTAGTGTCACGAGGCATGCATTCCACTACTCATCATGCACAACAACAAAACACTTGCCAAGCAGGTCACACCTATAACCGAGATGTTGGCAAGAAAATTAGAATTTCACTCACCACCTAAGCGTAGTAATCTGTGGTAGGGTGAGAGCACTACGTGGTCATCACAATGTAGACCAAAATACTTCTCCCATAGGCCACCTTGCAACTCAACATTCTTCTGAAAAGTATTCACTACAGTGTGCTATTGCAGCTTGATATTTGGAGGAGCAAAGGTGCCATTAACAAGCATTCATTTAATGAATGCGTGGTTAACAAGCATTTGCAATGCAATAGGTCTCGCAATTGCGAGATTTTGAGCTATTGGCATTTTAAATGACAATGCCTTTTATTTATGTGATTAAAAAACGTGCAATAATAGAAGGCATTGTCATTTACAATACTAATAGGTCAAAGTTTCGAAAATGCGAGACCTATTGCATTGCAAATGCTTGTTATCAAGTGCTCCCCCCTTCTCCGTATCACCAGGCAGCGCCTTCCGTCTGCGGTACAGATCTGCCAGTTGAGCCTGCCCTTGGCACAGACCCACTCACCACAGACCTCAGGGTGGTTAGGGAAGGATAGCTTTTAACCACCCTGGCTCGTGCCCTGTAGTTTTATTCTAAAAATGTTCTGCTTGTAGATTATAAATAGGCGCCCTCTGGAGAGATGCCCTGGGGCGCCGAGACGGACTGGTCTCTCCTGCCAGCAGCTGGGAGATGGTCCTTGCGAGGCTGCAGTCTGTGAAAGGCCGGCAGGGGGCGGCCTCCGTGTGGCTGACTCCTCCGAAGCCCGACTGGCATTTCACACCCGTGTGGCATGAGGCTGACCCTTAACCAGCCAGAACGACCTGTAAGAAACTGACTGGAGGTGGTGCTAACCAAATCCTCCAATTTCGACTGATTCAATATTTCTTCCGAAATCCGCAGTTATTTCTGTTATCGCAGCTCTAAGAGGGCCCCGCTGCCTGACATGAGACTGACTCTGCCCCAGCCCGACTAGCTTCAAGCCTGACAGGTGACACTGTCAGCCTCACTGTGCAGGGAAAAGTTTGTTGTAGGCGGTGTGTAGAACTACCAGACCACTCAATGACGCCTCGAAACAGTCCTATATCTTTATTTTACAAGTCGGTGTCACGTTCGTTCATCAAATTGGTTTAATTAAACGGAACCAGAAGTACAGTTGCCAGAATTGACTGATGTATCATAAAGAAGCCAGTACTGAAAACCGAGTATCCCAGTGACCTGGCCCACTCTGCTAATCCTGTACCTTGGTAGTGAGCAGGGCTGGGTGTGGCGTGAAGAGGACAGCATAGCTGCCAAGGTTTCAGATTGGTATGTGTGACATTTCTATAACTTTAGAGTAATTATGAGTGACATTTCACCGACAATGAGTGACACTTTCTCACGAGAAAAATCAAGCAGATAAGATGAGGGAAACAAATATCTGAAATTACACCCATTTGAGCAACGTGACTGCGTCAGCAAAAATATTTTCATAGCATAGCATGTCAGTGCAACAGTAGATCTTGACTTACACACTCTTCCTGCAGGGGCAACGTAGGTCTGAGACTGGCCATAGCACAGTAAGTAACTATTTGTTATAATCTGACACACCGTACAACCAGCACCAGCTGCCTGATAGCGCTCTGCCAAAAAGGAATTTGCTAATTAACACACACACACGCACCCTGCTCGAATCACTTTCATTAACTACGTAATGTATTCTAGGAGCTGTATGTAGTAATGACCGGTCCGGATTGGCTGGTCCAACTGAACAAAGCGACAGTGCTGATTATTAAAAGAAAAGTCCAGGGCAGGCACATGTGTGAGAGAGAGGGCGGAGAAGGCAGCCCGGCAAAGTGCAACTGCAGCATAAGGGAGTCTGGAGGGCTCACAGGCGCTTTCCAAATTAATGTAATTTGAGCAACCTGCTGAACTCAAGATCATAGAGTTTGCTGGGAACTGTATACTACGGTGTTTGGACCATTCGTTCCGGGCTTCGCTCCCCGCCCCCACAGCAACTTTACTTGATTGATGATCCTGTTCCAACAGGAAAAAAATAAATTTTTACAGAAACAGAACCCTTCAGAGAGAGCAGTGCAACAACAGTTTCTGATAAAAACACCTAGCAAAACATAGGGACAGAGAAGACATTCACAAGCGGCCTCGAAGATAATTAAAACTTGTTTCGGAAAAAAGTCAGTAATCACACAGCATTTCAGTTGAAAAATTAGGAACACGCACTGCAAGCAGCACTTACTTCTTTTCAGTGGTAACACGCCTTCTGGTAGCTGGTGCCCACAACTCGGACTCTCTGTGCGGCCCCGCCCATGACAACACAGCTTCAGTGCATGCTTTAAACCTAAGGGCTGCGGTGTGCTATGTACAGGCTGAGGCTGCAGCTGAAGAACCAATCCAGCGACCAAGTTCACTCAGCTGCCAGTGTGGGTTCGACTCTGTGATTAATAAATTTCCCACAACGGTGCGCCAAAGCTTTTCTTGGGAACTGTGCTGACTGCGCCTCGGGCGGCAGGAAAGAGGACCCGATTCGACCCGCCTTAAATAAAGTTGTATGCGAAATCCCGAGCGGCGTTCAGTGCGCCGTGCCCGCGTGTAACTTGTTACTTTGTAACAACAGCTGAGCCAGGCGCCAAGCCTGCCAGAGCACTCCTCGGCTGTGCGCACAGTTACCGCGCGCCGCCACACTAGTTGAAGGTGAATTCCATAGGCAGCCTGTGTTTGGTGGTGGGAGGAAGGGCAGCCTACGGGGAGATGGCGCTTTAAAGTTGAAAGCACGGCGCTTAGGAAATGGGCGCCACGTGTGAAGTTAATTAAAACAAGCCCGGCGGAGCGTGGCGCGCGCGCGCGCGCTTGGGGGCGAGGGAGCGAACTCTTTGAAGTGCTCCCAAAAAGCGGAGTGCATGGCGGCACCAAGCGCGTGATTGTGCGCGTGCTAGCCATGCAATCCGCTTTTTGGGAGCACTTTTAAAAGCCCCTATAGTCTCGCTTTGCGATCGCTTACGCGATAGCAAGGCGAGACCTAAAAATGAGGGTTCTGAACAACTATGCAACATTTCGACAACATGATGTGTAATTATGCAAAGTGTAAAACTGGCTTTTGACATTGAGTTTTAGCCAAAATGCGACCATGTGCAGAGCCTTAGGACACCTGGGTCACAAGACAGCAATATTTGATAAGAAAAGCACTACTAACCCAAAACCCATGAGGCAGGCTTACTACCATGGATACAATAATGCACTTTCTCAGAGACACTGCCTCATTGCTATTTAGGTACAGCGGACTGTGTTTGCTTACTTTTTATTTGTTTTCCGGTGTTCCCTACCACTAAAATAATGAGAACTCAAGGTTCGAACTGTGTAACTTAGGACCTCATTACAAGTAAATGTTTAAATACTGATTCATACGTGTCAGCTGTCACAAGGACCGTATTTACAAGTAGGGTGATACCTCTCACATGTGGCTGCCTAGCTAATGGCTCAGGATTGCCAATACTCAGAAGTGACTTAGGAGGAAGACTGCTGCTCGGCTGTGAAGCGGCCTTCTTGGAGATGTTCTGTGTGGGGGACAACAATGTCCTCCTGCTCGTCCATCTCTTCTGCCTCCGCCTCAAGCAGGTCCTGCCCCTCTACTTTTTGTGGAGCAGTGCTGGTCACTTACATTGTTGTTGGAAGGAGGAGTGGATTCTCTCCTCAGATTTCCTGCCATCCTTTGGTTGTGAAATGGTTCAGACTCATCATGGAGACAAAACTAAAATTGATGTACTTAAACTGTTGATATCTTCTTCCAGGTACTGGAGCTTAAAATCCCAGTACCTGGAAGAGGATATCAACAGTTGTAGTACATCAATTTTAGCTTTGTCTACATTTCAACACGGTAGTTTAATAAACATTGTTCTGTAGATAGATGATAAAGTTCGCACCATGTGAGCAAAAAGAAAGATATGAAATAAAATGTTGGTTCATGTATGGAATTATTATGTGAACTCACCAACTCCAGCCACCGAGGATTGATTTCAGGAGATCCCTGTGAGGTCAGCTGCTGAACCCAAGATCACGTAGTAGGTGTTTCCATAGAATCTCCAGGTCAAGCAGGTATAGAGATTACAATTAAGTTCAAGTAATATAGTCAATATATGAACAACAATATGACCATAAATACTGAGGCATTAGTGATACATACAAGAAAGAAAAACAAACACCACCAGTAGAAAACACTTAACGTTTCATACAGGTATAAAAAGTGAGATAAACAAGTTATTGAAATATTTAATGACATATATAGGTTAAGATTATAAGATCCCAGACTTGCCTGACCAATGAATGGTAGAGGCTCTGATGTCTGCCAGGATGTTATCAATGCTGAGGTTCTCCAGGTGGATAAGAGAAGAAATTGTGTGTGATGCCACATAAAACCTATTAATTCTTAACATGACATAAAAAATGATTTTGACAATACAACTCTAATGTGCATTTTCACACGTCTAGAAAAACAACACTGAAAAGTTGAAGTACCAGCACCGTAAAGTGTGCTTGGATTTGTAGAAATAGAAGAATCTAGATACAATGAGTTTAACATGTAATTAACTGATTACCTTAACAAATTGGTAATGGAAGATTAGGAATAGGAAGCAGTGTATCTCTGTAGCAAATGAGTCTTGCACATGATTGTGCAAATATATATGTATTTTAATTTTTTTTCAGAGTTTTATATAGCGCGAACTTGACCCGAATCCAATCAGGTATCAGAGTGCCTTACATAGCACCAGTTACGTTACATGAGGACACACATTCATTTTTTGTTAGGCACAGGGAGATTAAGTGATTTGCCCACAATCACAGGATGTTCAGCGTCATTACTGAGACTCGAACCCAGTTCCCCAGGTCCGAGGTCGAGCACCCTAGCCATTAGGCCAACTCCTTTCCCCTAAATATTATTGATGAAACTTAGCATCTCTGTTGCTTTCATTGTAATGCACCATAGCAAATGAATAACTAGTGCAAATAAAACATGTTACATTGTATATTACTTAAACTTTCAGCTTAAATGCTTGATATTATTAGTCTTTGTTAGAAATGGGGGTCTTTATATGGCAGTGGTATGCACCTTATCCAAGTAGGGACCCGTAAGGAAGTTACACACCCAAGATAACCCCAGCACATCCCCCTGGTAGCTTGGCACAAGCAGTCAGGCTTATCACAGAGGCAATGTGCAAAGTATTTATACATAAAACCTACAGTAACACAGTGAAAACACGACAAATGGACAGCACTCCAATTTGGAAAAATGACGTATTTTTATCTAAACAAAACGCAAAAATCTAACATATTACGCGTTGCATTATTTCTGCATTACGAACTACCTGATTTTTGCATTACGCATTGAAGTATTTCTGTATTACGAACTGCCTGATTAGTGTATTACGCATTGCATTATTTCTGAATTACAAACTACCTGATTGTTGCATTATCATTGCCGTATTTCTGTATTATGAACTGCTTGATTAGTGTATTACGCAGTGCATTATTTCTGCATTACGAACTACCTGATTGTTGCATTACGCATTGCATTATATCTGCATTACGAACTGCTTGATTGTTGCATAACAAACTGCATTATTTTTACATTGTGAAGTGCCTGATTCTGCATTACGAACTGCATAGCATCGCATTAGGACTACATTGGATCATCTAGAAGTTTGCATTAATATCGTCAGAACCCACAGGGGCTGGCTGGCCTAATAACCGGCAAGGAGGACTATTACAAATACGTATATGTTGGATTTATATTGTGTGGTCTCATCGTATATCTTTTTATATAAACATATACTTGTTTTTATGAGACTCAAGTGGAGTCCATTTGTGGTTACTGAGAGCGTGGTTGCAAATACTTTACGCACTTGCCTTGAAGATAAGCCTGGCTGCTCTTGCGAAGCTACCGAGGGGGTTGAGCAGGGGCTATCTGAGAAGGTGTCCTTCCTTTACCTGACGTGGAAGCCAGGATCTCTATTTGGCCTAAGGTACCTACCTCAGCCAACTAGATACCCCTTGTTCTAACAGTGATGCATGGATTTTCAGCCCTTGAAGCAGCAAAACCACCTCCAAGGGCCAAGAACTAGAGTTGGCACCACTTTGTAGGTCAGAATTCCCATCAGGGGAGTTCAGGGGAGTTGCAGGTGAAGTCTTTGATGGCCCTGAGACTTCCAACATGAGGCAAGCACACAAAATCCCTTGGAGAACTTGATAATTAGGATTCCAGAAGCTCACACACAAAAGCAGCAACTTTCTTCTTGACACAGTCCTCAGTCCTGAAGTGTTCTAAACATGTTGATTTAGAATTTCCCTTTTCCCCCTTTGAAGAGACATTGCAGGGGGATGGAGACAGCTTTGTAAGAGGACAGGCACAGCCCTATTCAGGTGTCAGTGGCAACTCCTCCAACCATCTAGCTTAGAAAGAACATCAGCCTGGTGTTTGGCAATTAGGATATGCTGGACACACCTCAGCTCTCTGTGTGTGACTGTCTAGATTGAATGCAGAAACAGCCCAACTGCCAGTCTAAACCAGATGTGTATTCCACAAGCAAGCAGAAGTACAGGATGGTAAAGTGTTGGAAATGGCCCTTTTTGCAGGGTTATCCCCAAACGTTTTGCTTCTTCCTCCTTTATTTTTTCTGACCCGTGGTTGTTGGCAATAGGACTCTGGGGACTTTACCACTGCTGATCAGTGCTAAAGTGCATATGCTCTCTGTATAAATTGTTATATTGATTGGTTATCCATGATTGGTATATTTGTTTCACCTGTTAGCCCCTAGTAAAGTGCACTGAGTGTGCCAGGGCTGGTAATTCAAATGCTACTAGTGGGCTGCAGCACTGATTGTGCCACGCACAGGAGTAGCCCTAAAATGATGTCTTAGGCCTGCTTGCAGTGCCTATGTGCAGTCCAGGACTGCCATGTCGACCTGGCCAGTGCAACCACTGACCAGGCCTTATCCTTCCCTTTCTGTACATGTCAGGCATCCCTATGGTGGCCCTAGGTACCCCCCTGGGATGGGTGCAGTGTATCTGAAAGGTAGGGCATGTACTGAGGTGGGTAACATGCCCTGGTAGTGAATTACAGCCATTTTCGTTTTTCACTGCTGAGAGGCTATCTTGCCCATAGGACAGAATGGGGGAGGGTGTTTACATGCCTATCTTCCCCTAAAGGCAAGATAGAAAATCCAAGTTTGGTATCTTTGTGTTCAGAATTTAATTATACATCTTTTTAGCAAGATGGTTTTTAAATTCACTGTGTGAGAATAGCACTTTTTAGAAAGTAGCTATTCTCCTGTTTAACCTTCCTGTGTGCCTGTGTGCAGATTGGCTGACTGTTGGGCACGAGAGTGTCGCATTTTGTTCATTGAGAGTCGCATTGTGCAGGACACTGATTTTTACATCCTGGAGTACTTTCTGCAAACTCTTGAACTATCTTTAAAGTAACCTTTTTAATTGTATGTTGGTTTTTCTGTAGTATTTGGTCTTGTGAAGTTTTTAGTAAAGATACCTTATTTTTCTAAAACTGGTGTGGAGTAAATCTGTGGTGTTTTCACTGTGTTACTGTGAGTGTTGGTACAAATACTTTACACATTGCCTTTGATAGGCTAGACTGCTCAGGCCAAGCTACCTAGAGGGTGAGCAGGGGTTATCTTAACAGTGTATCCCCCTTTCCCTGACTAGAAGCAAGGGTCCCTACTTGGACAGTGGTACCTACCCTGCCAACTAGAGACCCCCAGATCTAACATAAAGCAAGAAAATGCCCTCTTTCTAAAAGTAGCATTTTCAATGACACAATTTAAAAACCACCTTCACAGTAAGATGTAGTTTAAAATCAGGAGTTCAGGGAACCTAAATCTCTATCTCTTCCCAATTGAAAGTTACACTTGTAAAGGGTTACAAGGCAGCTCCAATAATAACCTATGAGAGAGATAGTCTTAACTATAGTGAAAAATGAAATTGGCAGTATTTCACTATCAGGACATGTAAAACACACAAATACATGTCCCACCTTTCACATACCCCGCAACCTGCCCAGGGGGCTACCTTGGACCTACCTTAGGGGTGTTTTACATGTACTAAAAAGGTAAGGTTTGGGCCTGGCCTGGCAACTTGCCAGGTCGACATTGCAGTTTAAAACTGCACTTGCAGGCACTGCAGTGGTAAGCCTCTCATGTGGGTGCCACAATAAAGTACAGGCCAAGGGGGGGCATTTGATTTACTAGGGACTTACCACTAAATCAAACATGCCAATCATGGATAAGCAGTTAGCACTTTAGCATTGAACAGCAGTGGTAAAATGCCCTAAGTTAAAAAACCTGTAAAAATGAAGATCAGCATACAGTAAAAAAGTACAGGTGGTAGAGGCACAAAACAGGGGTAAGCATGCCAAGAATGCCATGTCTAACACTCTTAGATTTCCTAAAACAATTGTATTATAATTATTTTTAAGACTAGTTTACATGTATGTATGTATGAAATTGTGGTAGTAAGACATAATTAGATTTGAACATTTCTGTGCAATATTCACTGACAAACGTTACAATCACTTCCGCACACGTTATGCTTGATTTATTTAATTATGCTTGAACTTAATTATGAGTTTATGTTCCTTAATAAAAAATGCTAACCTTAAAATGCATTGAATTGCCTTTTTCTTTTGGCTGCATTTCATAGTCTGATGTGATGTACTCTTGTTACGTTTTCATAATGTTTCTTTCTTTAAATAGTCACACTACATTCCTAAAAGAAGAAGATACTTTTACTGTTGTGAGTGAATTGATAGGAACTTGAACTTTTGACCTAAACATGAAGAGTAGCAAAGAAAATAATCTATTTGTCAACTAACCTGTGAGAACGGTATGGATGGTTGTTTCTCATGAGCAACATGGAAAAATATGTTGGAGTATCAATTTTGTACCTGATGAGTGGAAGAATGATCACATGATGATCAGGCCATTGTTTGGTGACAATTGATGTCACAGATGGAGAAGTTGGAGTATAAAAAGTGTGTTTCCTAGGAGAGGAAGCCGCCTTTTGCCTCTATTTTGGCCTTCATTTCCTCTACCGTCCATTGCCAACTGCCTGCCTGATTACCTTTTCATGCCTTTGCCTTTTTCCCCTTGCTGATTAACTTGCCTGCTGGACGATTTGGAACTATCTGTTGAGAAATCAGACTTGAACGTTCATGATTATAGCTTAATTAGCCTTTTCCATGCCCATGGACTTTTCCTCAGTAAACTTTAACTAGATTCCGGGATCATCTGCGGCATACCCCAAGGCTCATCCCTCAGCCCAATGCTGTTCAACGTCTACATGGCACCGCTCGCCCACGTCGCACGACTGCACTACCTCAACATCATCTCCTACGCCAATGACACCCAGCTGATCCTCTCCCTCACCAAGGACCCCCACACCGCCAAAACCAACCTCCACGAAGGAATGAAGGCCATCACAGACTGGAAGAGGAACAGCCGACTGAAGCTGAACTCGGACAAGACGGAGGTCCTCATCCTCGGATCCACCCCCTCGGCCTGGGACGATTCCTGGTGGCCGACTGCACTAGGAACACACCCACCGACCACGCACGCAATCTAGGGGTCATCCTCGACTCTACTCTCTCCATGACGAAGCAGGTCAACGACATCTCCTCCTCCTGCTTCAACACCCTCCGCATGCTCCGCAGGATCCTCAAGTGGATCCACACTGAAACAAGAAGGACAGTCACCCAGGCCCTCGTCAGCAGTAGACTGGACTACGGGAACGCCCTCTACGTAGGAGCCTCGGTCAAACTCCTGAGGCGGCTCCAACGCATCCAGAACGCCTCCGCACGCCTGATCCTTGACATCCCTCGCCGCAGCCACGTCACACCCCACCTTGGAGACCTGCACTGGTCCCTGTCAACAAGAGGATAACCTTCAAACTCCTCACCCACGCACACATGGCACTCCACAACACTGGACCAGCATACATCAACAGCCGACTCACCCTTTACACCCCCACCCGCCAGCTCCTCTCCGCAGACCGCACCCTTGCCACCGTCCCCCACATCCGAAGAGTGACCGCCGGCGGCAGATCATTCTCCTACCTCGCCGCCAAGACATGGAACACCCTCCCCATCCGCCTACGGCAGACCGAAGACCTTCTGACCTTCAGAAGACTTCTCAAGACCTGGCTCTTCGAACAGTAGCAGCTTTCCCCCTAGCGCCTTGAGACCCTCACAGGTGTGTAGTGCGCTTTACAAATGCTTTGATTGATTGATTGATTGATTGAGTCCTTTCCCTATAATAAGAGAACTTTATTGAACCATCCTCCTGCCTTTGTTGATTCTTGGAAACCCTACCTAAACCATCCTCTTTATGGCTTCTTTTATTCAGCAATATATTTACTTTGGCTAAATGTGTGGTTTATTACTACGTGCTGTAAGACTCATGACTGAACTGCTTAAAATTTTACTTATATGCATTGATTTTGGATCTTTAATTCAATAACAAATCTATCTCAAATGTGTGTGTTTTTATTGTATGTGACTTAATGTTATTTCCATAGAAACTGTTCCTATAAATATATGTTTTCTAATTCATGATAGAGCGAGTCATAGTCTGAGAGCAGTATATTTAAATTTGATCACTAATTTGTGAGTTGGTATGTAATTATTGGTCTTCATTGGGTGGGCAAAAGTTCAACACCCTGATTTCTCACCCCTCACTGCAACGAAGCAAGGCCCATCAGAGGACCAATGCCTTCTTGGGTGAAGTACAGAATCTGAGTGAAGTAACTAAGTAAGTGGATTTGTTATTGGGCCCAGAACAAAACTTGATTCCGCTGCAAATGGTGGTAGAAGCCCACAGCAGAGAGAGACATACATTGGAATGTAAGTCACTGTAAATAATAGGAGAAGTTGCTATTTAAATGGCTACAATATTCAACTTGAAACCCACATATTGCTCTCCTATGTGTTAAGAATGGGCCTAAGTGAACTTTTAATTTCGTCAGAGTAATATTGGTAAACAAAATGTAAGTGTAATTACAAAGATTATGCCTTTGTGCATCATCATGTAACAAGACTTCCTTTTATGGAGAAATCGTAAAGCTAGATGTAGTAGAACATCCTGTCACATTTCCCAGAAGGCAAACTTTGTTGTGAGGCCAAACTTTACCTGCATCTTATACTGGGCACATTTCTGCGGTCACTGCCTGTCTCCCTCCCGCCGCCGCCATTCAAACGCGGCCGCTGTGCGGAGGTGGACTACGTTTCCCAGCACCCTCAGCGGCGGAACCGGAAGCCGCCTCCCGCAATCTCGCGCCTGGAGGCTTTCAAATTCCAGCAGAGCCACCGCCTCGCAGGTCCGCGCGCGGGACTGCGCCGGGCTAAGCCCGGGCAAAGGGCGGGCCCTCTGAGGCCCTCAGAGGTCAACATTGGTCGGGCGGGCCACCCCTCTAAGTTGCCAGGAAGATGAGCCCTGAAATATTCATTATGGGGAAACGAAATACAAGTACTACCTTACAGGCATCGAGGGACCTTCTGTTCTCGCCCCTTCATTTGAAACTATGCTGGAAACTGCTTTCAATATGGTTACTAATGAAATTGCCAACACTGAGAGGAGAATGTCAATGGACCGTATAAGTTTACAATCAGAACCCCAGCAAACGAGCTCAAATAACGTTTTGCCACTTTCCCCTGTGGTCACAGTTATGAAACCCAATCCATCGGCTAATCCGATGGTAATGCTACCTGGGGGTAGCAGTCCTACTATTATTATTGACTCACAGCCTGACCCTGTTGCACATGCTGCTATCACTCCCCTGACCCCGAGCAACAAGATAGTTGGAGAGAAAAGGAAAAGAGGCCCTTCGAAATTAATAGTTAATAAGAGGAAACAACCCCCTCGTAACAAGAGCCAACCGACCCCCCAGAGTATGTGGACTAGAGGGAAGCAACAACTGCCAGGGGGCGGCAGAGATATTAATGAGTCTCTGCAACTTGTTGAGGGGCTCCCAGTCACAACTCCCCCTAAAGAAGGACATAACTCTGCCTGCACACAGACTGAACCTATAACTGAAAGTGTTACTCAAAAAAAGCCAAATGGGAATTTTATTGAGACTATAGTTGATACAATTTTTAAACAAATGGAAAGTCAAATGATCAAACAGTTTAATACCATTTTTAAAAGATTAGCTAGATTGGAAAACCTGGTAAAAAAGGAAGACGCTAAAAGGAAAGGAGTGATTAGCCTTGACCTAATGAGGGGAGATTGCCTATTGAAAGATTTGGAAGCTGTCAGCAAGGGCTTTTTGGGTGGCAGGCCTAACACCACCAGTAGCACACCGACATCTAATATTGCACCCAGGGGTGACACTGTAGGGAAAACCCAATTTGCCATGACATCGCAGCACACTCCGGTTGTAGCAGCCGGACTGTCTTGCCCCACTAGTGTGGTCGCTGGTACATCAAAGGGCGGACCCACCTTGGTCATCACAAAGCCGGGGGCACTAATGTTGGCTCAGACAAGGGCCAAGCTGCTGCTACTAGGCCCACAAAACATCTGGGGCCGGCCCTTCACTTACCCCCTGATGCCTGCCCATATGTTTTAATCTTAGCGGGCGTACCACCACTTAAAGAGGGACAAGGTGAGTCCTGGGTCCAGTTGAATAACAATTGCATTGAGTGGTTGACTAAACATAAAGGGGTAGGTTTTAACATCTCGAGTGAAATCTTGTCGGTCCACCGGGTGAGTTGGGTTGGTCCCTCATTTAAGAACATCACAGGAGACTGTATTGTAATTAATTTCAGACATCCCACTACAGTTACATTCATTCTTAGCAGCAACAACATTTATACTAGCCCTTCAACTGTTGTAACTCCATTGCCATTGGGTTACTTCTATAGGCCCCCTGAGAGACTATTTAGCCCAGCTCCACCACCTTATCCACTGCATAACAGATTAAGTGTACTATCTGAGCTGGGTACCTTGGACTGACCACCAGCTATTCTTCCAGATATAGCAGTTAGCGATCACTTGAATATAACTGGTCCCGTGGGTGAATCATCAACTTGCTCCACTACAATGGTGTCTAATGGCATTAGAGCGCCAGCGTCGCCATTCCATCTTAAAATAACCGCCCATGCCACCGCCACTCCTATACTGTCCGTTAATCTGCCAATTCTGAGCTGGAACATTGCCGGTCTCAACGCGAAAATGAAAATTAGGGACTGGACAGACTGGGTTATTAATTTTGATATTTTAATGTTCCAAGAAACTTGGTGTACTAGTTCTTTGCTCTACGAGGGTTATAGCTGTTATAACCAAATTGTACCCATCCCGGATATGGGTCGACCTAGCGGGGGACTATCTATTTGGGTTAAGATCAGGGCAGGAGATAAAATTGAATCCTTGCAAACTAACGATATGAATTTCCAGGCTTTTATTTATACTAGCAGGATAAAGTTATGCTTAATTAATTTTTATAACAATGATTTCACAACTCATCCCAATACAAATTTTATAAGATTGTTTGATTTTATTGATGAAATTGTAGACGGTCAAAAGTATGGTAAACTTGATGGTATTTGTTTAGGAGGCGATTTTAATGCACATATCCATCTTAGAACCCCTCCTTGTAAAAGAGGTGAAGATTTGCTCACTCACCTAGCCACACGGGATTTAGTCAATATTGTGGATAAAGGACCTGTGGCCACCTATGTCGGGCGTGGGAGTTCAACAACAATAGACTATGTATTTATATCCACCCTGCTCGTGGACCTTTTACTAGAGGCCGTGGTCGTTAGTACCATTTACAGTGACCACTACCCAATCTTAACCAGTTTTAAATCCATCAAAAAACAGGGGAATCGTAGAGAAATTGGGGCAAAAAACTTAGCAGCGTCAACAGACAAACTTAGGGTGGTTTGGAAGGGGATAGACAATAAGGGGGTTCTAGCTCGCACCATTAAGACGCACCCTTTATTAGTGTCTGTCTGTACCAGCCCCAGCCAATAATAATAAAAATCCAAGGTGGTTTGACACCTCATGTTCCAAAGCAAACCGGGAACTAAGGGCTGCCCTTACAGTTGAACCACGGGACCAGTCTCTGGTGAGGAGACTGAGGTCAAATTATAAGCGCACTGTAAAAATAAGATCTGAAGAGCTACTAAAAGACCACTGGGAATCTCTTGTGCGCACAGCGGCACTGAGAGATGCCGCCGGGTTCTGGAGCGAGGTTAAGAACTTGAGATCAATTGGATCTAATATCACCCCCATAAATTGCAATATAGCAGGGGACGTATGGGTGGACCATTTTTCAAATATCTATGCTGCACCGCACTCTTCCACGGAAACCTCTCAGCCTTTTACGGCACTGAATATTTCTTTAATGGCGGTGGAAGATGCCATTTCACAAAGTGCGAGGAACAAAGCACCTGGACCCGATGGACTATCCATCGACCAAATAAAATCAGAGCCTGATTTTTGGTCACCTTTATTGTGTAACATCTTTAATAACTTATCTCATACCCCACTCCCAAGAACCTGGTCCAATAGCATCATCGTGCCAATTTTTTAAAAAGGCAATAGACTCGACCCCGGCTGTTATCGCCCAATATCTTTAATAGATAACACCCTGAAGATTCTAGGTAGGGTTATCTTTAACAAGATCAGTATCTGGGCAGAGGAAAATATGATCTTACACCCGTACCAGCTTGGCTTTAGAAGTAACGTAGGGACTGTGGAGCAATGCCTAAATTTAAACTCATTATTGGCCAAATACACCATAGCTAAAAAATCGCCATTGTATTTAGGGTTTATGGATTTCAGTTCTGCTTTTGATTTTGTTAATCATTCCCGCTTATGGTTAGTTCTGTTGAATTATGGTTTAGATGAATCTCTGGTTAATTTTTTGGCCCACCTTCACAGTGACCTGAAAGCCCGCGTTCGAGTAAATAATGATGGTGAAGTCTCTGGTGACATTTTAGTTGGCAGGGGGGTCAGACAGGGCTGCGTCTTGGCCCCCCTGCTTTTTATTTTGTACATAAATGAATTAAGTAATTCTTTGTGTAATTTAACCAGCGATGTCCCGCACATTAATGGTAAATCACTCCCCGTACTCCTTTATGCGGATGATGCGGTCCTTATGGGCCGCACACCCAATGCTCTGCGTACTTTAATATCAGGTTTCGTTTCATATATGGCCGACCTTGGCTTATGTACCAATTTTAATAAATCCTATATAATGACCTGTGGCCCAAAGAAACATAGAATCCGTCATATCATATCAGGGAACAATGTTTTAAAAAGCACCATCACTTTTCCTTATTTAGGCCTGTTGTTCTCCGATTCTGGATCCTGGCAGTCTCATGTTGCCTGGGGGAGGAACAAATTGGGCAAAGCTATCAACTCCATAACCACCCTCCGCCAACCCAAACATGCTGAGGTTATTTCACCAAAGTTACAAATTTACAGAACTCAATGCTTACCGACACAAACATTTGGTGCAGAGGTGTGTGGATATTCGAACTGTACTAATATACAGATCGAAGAGAATAGATTTTGTAGGAAGGTTCTGGGGGGGGTCATTTCAGCCCCATCTTACGTCTGCCACAGGGAATTGAATCTCCCCTTTATAGAGGACTTTATAAGATCTAGACCCGCCCTGTTTTGGCTGAAAATATGGCGGAACTCTGCTGCCTCTTTAACCCGTGATATTATCTCGGATTGCTTAAAATGCGAGCGGGCTAATCATATACCCTGGCTCAGGGCAGTCGAGAAAAGCTTAGTAAGCGTGGAGAAGGGGCACTTATTTTTATCACCCCAAACTATTGATTGCACGCATAAGAATTTAGTAAAAAGGGCGTTGTATGACCTGTACTGCAAAGATAGGGAAAAGACCGAGTATGTAAAGCCGGCTATCATAAGGTACACCCTCCTTTTGGAACCATGTGATAGGCCCTACAACATGCCCCAGGGTTACCTGCAAAAAAAACTGGGCAAATGGAATAGGAGTTTGTTGTTTCGGTTCAGGGATGGGAGCATTAAAAATTTACTTTGCTTCCTTTTAGGCTTTAACAAAAATTTGGAAAACTTAAGCTGTCCCTGTAACCTAGGTGGCAAACAAAGCCTATTACATTTTACGTTTTTTTGTGGTTTTTACGTAAAATACACCAAACACTACCTAATTCCGTATTTTAGAAAGAACGCTCTGATGGATTTTAACCTAGCATTTAGAGATTTATTGATGCTAAGCTCAGATGATGTAATCCTCAGAGTCAGCTGTTTCCTTCAACTCTCCGTTCGATCTCGAGCAACAATGGACACGGTCTGATAAGTTTGCATCATTCTTGCATAGTTCGCATCTGCATATTTGCAATAGTGGTTGCTTCTTTGCACATGTCATAGCTAATTAGCTGCGCATTGTTTTAATTGCTGCTTATTTCAGTCTAAATCATATTGCACATTTATTGTAAAATTATTGTTACTGTCATGATATCCGTATTCTATGAAATGCTTACATTATAAGATTAACTAAGCCGTTTTTTATTAGCTTTTAAATGTTATCCTATTGTTTTTATTTGGACGACTGTTATGACTATATGTACTTTTATGGATCTTTGATGATGATGATGATGACCTGTTACAAATGCGAGTGGCATCTGTGCAACATGAGAGGCAGCTCCCTTAACGTGAGTGGTCAAAAAACATTTTGCTTAGATTTTTATCTGAGCAGACCATTCGGGTAATTTTTTTAGCACCATACTACAAATCTGAACATGAGCAGTATCAATCCCAAACAGGATCAGCAGTTCCTTTAATGCAGGCAATCAACAAGCATTTCAGGTGTATTTTTTGTATCCATGTGGATCAACCAAAAAAGACTGAATGTGAGTGGCAGTTTTCTGAATGTGAGAAACTTGGATATCAATGTAAAATTAAAATTTCAAGTTGTTAAGATGCCCAAGATGAGCAGCTCTGTCATCAGTACATATACATCTAGACATACTGCGTTCAGTGAGTTATGTGGTGACCTGTGTCAAATTTCTGTTGTCGGGCCTGCTGTTTCGCATGCTAGTTTGATGTTTAAAAATAACTGGGATTTTCTAATCCGAACTGTATCCATAATGTATGCATTGGGCTCTGCCCAACATGTGCCATGGAACCTAATAAAATTAGTTATGAAAAAAAATAATTAAACTTTCAAGTTGAATTGTTACTGAAACATACCTCTACGTTAGGATACTGTATAATACGGTAGAAACTTCCTTTTCTTGTCCTGAAGACTCCTTCTTTGGCTTTGAGTGAAAGCATCATATTATTTTTGTCTGTAATCACTGCTGCACTCCCACCCTTGAATCTTCACTTTTTGAAGAAAAACATTAAGTTCAATGCAGCACTTTGGAAAAAGTTAAATGCTAGTTGAGTAGGAAAGCGCTCCGCAATTTTTAGTCCTTTTTTGTGCTTTGTTTTGTTTTGTATCTTTGTTGGTGGATGGCCTGGAATTTAGAGAAGGGTTCCATGTGGGATTAACTTTTTTTAAGGGAAAATCTTTGCACAATCTTGTACTGTTTTTTTTATCATTTTACTGTGATTTTGTTTTACTGTTTGGGGCCTAATCTGCCCTGCACTAGGCCATTGGTGTTTTTTGATGTATTTTTCACATTTTCACTTCTTTTGTGTAGTTGTTTTATTAATACATAGGGAATTGTATTGAATGGAAATAGTAGGTTTCTTTTTTGTGTGCATGTGCCTGTTGGTGGCTAGGGTCTGAGTGGTCCTAGAGTCGAAGTCTGTGTGGCCAGATATGTTCTCAGCTACCTTCTCCTCCATGTGCTTCCCCGACATTTTATGTGAGTTTGTGTATGTTTGACATGGTTAATATTGTGGTTTTCTTGTTGAGGGGTAATTGATGTTGCCTTGGGCCGTTTACTGTTGAGGCATTTTTAAAGTTAATTTCAATTATGTTGTTGGTATTACTGAATTAATGGTGTTGAGTAAACAGCAGTTCCATGTGAGAGCCCAGACACTTTTTGGGTAAATAATATATATCTGCACAATCTCTTCTCTGGAATGGTATAAGATGTTGTTTAGGAGGGAAAGTGCTCCCGGCAGGTTGGGGAAATTATGTTCTTTGTTCTCCATGTCTCCTTCTTCGCTGGCCATATAGTGGTGGCCATTTTGTGTAGCCAGTGTATGTGTTTGTCAGAGGAGGCCATTTTGTCTTGGTTTCTCTATGCCAGCTTCATTGCTGGCTAATCGGCTACCACCATTCTGTGGAGTTGGTGAGTGTGTGTGCTCGTTGCTCATTTTGGCTTTGCTTTCCATGACTCCTTCTACAATGGCCATGTGGTGGATGAACTACCTACTACCAGTTTGTGTAGGCAGTGGGTGTTTCAATCCTTTTATTCCTCAATTTGAAGCCATTTTATGGAAACATTAATAGATAAGGCCCACAGCATATTTGTTCATTTCGTTTTTTCCTGATATATGTATTTATGCTTGTGGATTCTTTTAGTACAGTGTTGCTGTTTTTGATTAATTTATTACATTTTTGCCCGCCGTCCCTACCCTCCCAGTGTGTCAACGTGGGTCCTGCAGGTGTACCAGCAATTATTTAAATAAGGTATTCAATATCTGCCTGTCTCCCATTAAGTACCCATGGCACTGGAGCAACACCAGCATTTATTTTATTCATTTATTTTATTTTGTTTTGCCCCCCCTGCCTCCTATAGAGTCCCCATGGACACTGGAGGGACACCAGAAATTATTTCATTCATTTATTTGATTTTTGCCTGCCCTCTGCCTCCTGCAGATTTACCATGGACCCTAGAGTGCCACCAACACTTTTTAATACATTTATTAGATGTTTTTCTGCCACCCTCTGCCTCCCATAGATTGATCATGTGCCATGGTGGGGTACCAGCAATTCATGTATTCATTTATAAAAATGTTGTCTTCCTTTCATAGAGTCCCCATAGGCCCTGGAGGGGCACCAACAATTAATTTATTCATTTATTTGATTTGCAATTAATTTATTCATGAATTCGATTTTTGCCTGTCCCTTCCATTGATTCCCATGGGGCCTGCATTTATTTGATTTGTGCCCTCCTACCCCTACCTCTCAAAGTGTCACCATGGGCCCTGTCTGGGTATCGGCATTTATTTTATTTGTTTATTCTATTTTCAGTCAGTCAGTCAAAAAACTTTATTTCGGCCACAAGGGCCATAAAAGCAGAATACAATACAACAATGTATATGTCGAAAACAAGAGCAGATCACATTTTAACCACCAAAGCAGAATAAAATAGTCAAATTAAAATTTTTACATTATTAAAAATTGGTGGAAAGTTTCCTACGCTGAAACCATACAGCATTAAGAAAGCGTGAAACTGCGAACACAATTGGGGGATGGGTGTCGTATTTTAAAACTCGCAGGGCATTAACACAATCTCTAAAACCAAGATTCCTACAAATCGATTTTACCCAACGTTTCCTATGGGTAAGGTACGCAGGACAAACAAAGAACACATGAATTTCATCCTCCAGTTTGTAGCCACATGCAGGGCATGAAATACTATTCTTAATGTCCCATCTAGAAGTGAAGGACCTGAGTGGTAAGGTACCCATTCTAAATTGAACATATAATTTCCTTGCTACAGGAGGGAAAATCAGATCCAGGAATAACTCCCTCCCATAGTTCGGTTTGATCTGGAGAAACTGTTCGGTCAGCCTGCCTATGTTAGGATCCATGTGCAGGCGTGTTAGATGAAGGTATCTTAGTTCTTCAGCAAGATTGGTTTTTGAAACAGATATGCAGGAAGCTTCTGGGGTATCCCAGAGTTCCCTGCGACCAATCTTGAAGCAAGTTTCCCTAACGTGAGTTAACCAAGGGATCTTCATGTGTTTGAGTGTAGGCCAGAGATCCAGAAATTCATCTCTGAAAATTTCGAGGTCTGGATTGGACCATAGTCTCTTCCAATATTGGACAGGCCGGGCCACCACCACTTCTTCAATGGGAAGCAGTCCCAGATCTAATCTAATTGGGACCAGCGGAGTACTAGGGGGTAAGCTTAATAATTTCCTGATAAAGGAGTTTTCGACCCTCGTTAGACTATCTATTTGGGAGTGGCCCCATAGTTCTGCTCCATAGGTAGCGGCAGATCGGGCTTGAGTTTTAAAAATTTCTACCACTGGGGCCGCTGGTTTAAAAACCGTGCCACTAAACAATCTAGCCATACCTCCTGTAGTTTGGGTCAACTTAAATGTAGAGTTGACCACCTGGCCTCCCCAGCCAAGATCTTCTTGGAGTGTAATCCCCAAGTAAGTGAACGTTTTCACCCTTTCAAGGGGGATACCATTCAATACTGGGCTCGGGCGGGTACTTTTAGGAGGGTTGAGAATCATAAATTTCGTTTTGGCTAGGTTGATCTCAAGGCCCCTGTCACCACAGAAGTCAACGAAGCCATCTAAAACTCGCTGAATTCCCATGGGAGTGCGTGACAACAACAGGGTGTCGTCAGCAAACATTAGAGCAGGAACCTTGCCCGATACAAGCCTAGGGACGTCAATGTCTTTGAGGGCTAGGAGGTGTTTTATGAGTCCATTAATGTATAGGCAAAACAACGTGGGAGCTAGCACACATCCTTGTCGAACTCCTCGACTAACAGGAAAGCGGTCAGAGAGTTCGCCATACTTCCCACATCTAACCTGGGCGAAATTAGCCTTGTGTAAGTTCTTCAAAACATCCAAGAGATAGGGGGGAATGTTGAGCCTTTGCAGAACGGCCCAGAGCTTTTCTCTCGGGACCAGATCAAAAGCTGACCTTAGATCAACAAAAATGAGGTAGAGGCTGCCACCCTCTACTCTCACAGTCTTCCAGAATATAACCTGAAGACGAAATATCTGGTCAAGGGTTGAAGTACCCTTCCTGAAGCCGGCCTGCAAAGTGCTTAAAACGTTATTTTCTTCTTCCCAGGCCTGTAATCTATTCAAAATTATGCGCCCGAATAGTTTTTGGGTCGTATCAATTAGGCTTATCGGGCGATAATTTGAGGGCTGTAAAGGGCAGCCTTTTTTGTGAATAGGCACTATCTCCGCGCCACGCCAGGTTACTGGTGGCTCTGCACCATACAAAATGGAGTTAAAAAGGACACATAAGTAAGGAGCCCACACCGTAGGTTCAGACCTAAAAAGATCGCCAGGGATTTTATCCAGGCCCGGCGCTTTGTTAGGTATGAGCATAGAGATGGCATTTTCAACCTCCTTAATTTTGATTCGTGGGATAGCTGCAGCACGACAAGCTGTAATAGAGGGAGAATGAACTGGGGGAAGTGAATTAGAATCCGCTATTGAGTATAGGCCACCGAAATGCCCTTCCCACAGTGCAGGGGCAATATTAGAACCAGTAATGGGGTCAGAGTCTTTCTTACCATTGCTAACAATGGCCCAGAAGGTCTTAAAGTCCTTATTCTGTAAAGATACTCTTAACTCCTCCCACATATCGTCTTCCCAAGACTTCCTTGCCCTGTTGGTCTGTTGTTTATAAAGGGCACGGAGTGATTTAGTTCTAAGTTTATCCTTTGCTTTTATTGCCACAATCAGCTCAGTTTTTAATTTCCTACATTCACCTGTGAACCAAGATTGCTTGTTGGGCACTGGTGCCTTAGAAGCCTCTGAACGAAAAAAAACGACCAGGATTTTCGTTGATAACTGAGTGTGGATAATAACGGGGCTGGATAAACTTTCCGCGGAAGAGCAGTCTAGCACTACACCGGCCATTTCATTAAGGCAGGGAAGTGCCAATCTATAAGTTTCTGCCAGTTTCTCAGGATGCATGAGGATGCTAGACCATTTAACTCTTCGTTTGTTGTTATGGAGAGTTAGAGATTGCAATGGAGGGGACACCCCGCTGACATACGTTGAGAATCCCCAATGATCTGGTTTTAATTTCAGAGTAAGGGCATTGTGGTCACTATCATCACGAACGACCACTCTAAAATCTAAGACCTTGTTCCATGATTTAGTGTCGATCAGGATATAATCCAAGATCGACAAATGCCCAGCTCTATTAAAAGTAGTGTGTCCTGGCTGGTCGGATTTAAATCGGCCATTACAAGCCCTCAATGATAAAGAAAGGGTAAGAGAAAGAATTTGAAGTACTAATGGGGTCCAAGCTCTGACCGTAGGATCATAGGATCAGGGATATTTAAATGTGTGTCTTCCGCCACAGGATCATTTTGAGCTGAGAGACTAAGCGGCTCAAACTGACAGTTAAAATCGCCGCCTACTATGACGGAATAATCTGGATCTAAAGTCAGAATAAAATCATTCAGAGCTGTAATGACCTTAGATTCACGTCCACCTGGAGATGGTCTAGAATAGACATTTATGAGAACCAAATGCCTGTTCTCAGGCAAGTCCAGTATAACACATAAAATGTCATCAGATCCTGTTTGGAGTTGCCTGGCTTTAGCACCCAGATGAATTGCGACCCAGGTGCTAAGACCTCCAGAAGGTCTCCCCCTGCCACTAGATAAAGCCAGAATGTCAAAAGAGGCAAACCCCTCTCGTTGGTAGTTATCCATGGCCCATGTCTCTTGTAACAAACAAATATCAAAAGTGTCCATAAAATTACCCCACTCATTGCATATCTGTTTGTTCTTTAGGCCCGCTACATTCCAAGAGATAAGGTTGACATCAGTTTTGGGCTCTCCTATGGTAGGGGCATCTATGCTTAGGTTTGAAGAATCAGCTATAGAAGGAGAATTAGAGCATAAGGCAAAGACATTATCCCTGGTACAGGGGCCAATAGGGGAGCTCACAGGAGACACAATCTGTGGTAAAATTTTAAAATCCTCATCCGGATTTGAATATGAGGTCGGGCTTGGTGGTATGGTTTTAGTAACTCCCATGTCTAGATCTCCTTGGGAAGATGGTTCAGCGTAGAGCGACCCACTGATTGGACATGTATTTGGAGCCAGTCAATCAACCCCGCTAAGACATCTGAATCGATTGTAATCCCCCAAATATAGGGAGGAGCCCTGTAGTTCATATCTAGTACTATGCCCATTACAGAATCCATTACGACCCACACGTGTCCACCCTTGGTCATAATCATGTTCTTGTTGTCTTCTCGGTGGGGGATAGAAAAAAGCTAGTGGGAAGGGCTTTATTAAAGATTCAGACCCCACATGAGGGGAGTTAAGGATGAAAAAAACGGCACCCTTATCCCTCAGGGTTATAATCACACAATCCCCGATAAGATCTTTCTTAGTGTTACCCACCCAGTGGGCCCTACGAACCATCAAAATCTCACCTGAATAATTTGGGGGGAGAGGTCTATGGTTTGTAAGCCAACTCACCACTTTATTCTTGAGCGATGAGAATGATTCGATGGTTCCTTCCGTAAGTTTAGGGACTCCCGTTAGAACTACAACAAACGGGGCAGCCTCTGGGGGGAGGTTTGGGGTAAGATGTACTCCAGCAATGGGAGGATTGGTAGTAATGGTCTGTTGGAAATCTGGCTCTACCCTTCCTAGAGAATTTGTGTTTATCACCGTAGAGGAGGGAGGCATGAAGCTGCTGCTAGGGAGTGTGGGAGCCTGGGCTGGCAATGTCAGGGATGCGGGAGTATGTGTGGGTAATTGTAGAATTGGAGCGCTTGTACTCTGTAGTGCAGCGACATTACCCCGCTCCCTTTCAGAAGAGGATGGAACTATGGGGGGATTGGGGTAAGACTCAATTACCCTTGTCAATTTGGCTATTCTATCCTCCAATTGGTCCAGCTTGGAACAAAGAGGATCAAGCAAAGATTTTAATAAAGCCTTTACATCTTTGTAAAGCGGTTCAGTATTTGTGCCCAAATTAGTATTGAAAGTGGGGGTAACTAAGGAAAGGAGGGAAGCCACCTGATCTGGACAAATAGTCATGGTAGATACAGATCTGCTTATAGCGACGGGAGACGCGCTAGAGTTTGAAGTGCTTTCAAGAACTGTATCAGTACAAGGGGAAGGAACTAATGGCTTGTTCAACTTATTTCTCTTTATTGGGGGGCCTTTGTTCTTCTTAGGGATGGCTCCCTCTCTAACAGCTCTAGAACGCTTCCTACCAACCATACTGTTTTTAATAGTGGGATTAGGATTGGGGCTTGTCACGGGCGATGTCCTAGCATTAATCGTTCTCTGGGGGCACTCATTATCGATAAGGGAGTTAAAAACAGGAGTAGCAGGGCTAACAATAGATAGTGTCTGTTTGCCGGGCAGAGAGACATTGTCAGGCGTCCTTGCCTGGGCAATATGACCCAAAGAGGATCTTTTGGCATTTTCAATGCCTATAGAGAGGCGCTTTTCAAGGACCGTTATCTCATTATTTAATAGAGAATTGGCTCGAATTAAAAAAGCATCTAAAGTCCCTGATACAGACCCACTGCTTACAAGACATTTACTACGGGTTTCCCTTGCTGCCATTTTAAGCTATGGTCACTGAAATAAAAGAGAAATGGCCCGGTCCGGTCTTACCCGGTCTGTAACGGGCTAGAACGGGCCCGCCCTTGGCCCGGGCTTCGCCCCGGACTATGCCCCGCACGCGTCCCGCTAGCGCGAGAGCAGGCAAGGATTAAATGGGCCGGAATAAGGGGCGGGAAGAGGAGCCAGGTGCGATTAATCAGCAGGAAAGAAAGCACTCTGGTCCTCGCAGTCCCGCGAATCACACAAAGTCAAAATTAAAACCCCCTGTAGAGTTCAGTGAAGATCCGTGCTGTCCTGCGCCAAGGTCCACTGCGGGAGACAGCTCCAGGTGAGTCTGAATGGGAGCAAGGTCCTGCGCCTGCGAGCGGCTCCCGCGAAGCGGGGGCCGCGAGGCGTGAAATACTGGCCGGAATGAGGGGCGGGAAGAGGAGCCAGGTGCGATTAATCAGCAGGAAAGAAAGCACTCTGGTCCTCGCAGTCCCGCGAATCACACAAAGTCAAAATTAAAACCCCCTGTAGAGTTCAGTGAAGATCCGTGCTGTCCTGCGCCAAGGTCCACTGCGGGAGACAGCTCCAGGTGAGTCTGAATGGGAGCAAGGTCCTGCGCCTGCGAGCGGCTCCCGCGAAGCGGGGGCCGCGAGGCGTGAAATACTGGCCGGAATGAGGGGCGGGAAGAGGAGCCAGGTGCGATTAATCAGCAGGAAAGAAAGCACTCTGGTCCTCGCAGTCCCGCGAATCACACAAAGTCAAAATTAAAACCCCCTGTAGAGTTCAGTGAAGATCCGTGCTGTCCTGCGCCAAGGTCCACTGCGGGAGACAGCTCCAGGTGAGTCTGAATGGGAGCAAGGTCCTGCGCCTGCGAGCGGCTCCCGCGAAGCGGGGGCCGCGAGGCGTGAAATACTGGCCGGAATGAGGGGCGGGAAGAGGAGCCAGGTGCGATTAATCAGCAGGAAAGAAAGCACTCTGGTCCTCGCAGTCCCGCGAATCACACAAAGTCAAAATTAAAGCCCCCTGTAGAGTTCAGTGAAGATCCGTGCTGTCCTGCGCCAAGGTCCACTGCGGGAGACAGCTCCAGGTGAGTCTGAATGGGAGCATGGTCCTGCGCCTGCGAGCGGCTCCCGCGAAGCGGGGGCCGCGAGGCGTGAAATACTGGCCGGAATGAGGGGCGGGAAGAGGAGCCAGGTGCGATTAATCAGCAGGAAAGAAAGCACTCTGGTCCTCGCAGTCCCGCGAATCACACAAAGTCAAAATTAAAACCCCCTGTAGAGTTCAGTGAAGATCCGTGCTGTCCTGCGCCAAGGTCCACTGCGGGAGACAGCTCCAGGTGAGTCTGAATGGGAGCAAGGTCCTGCGCCTGCGAGTGGCACCCTCTTTTTTTACTTCACATAAAGTACATATTTCTATGGTGGCACTCCAGCAATTATTGAATTTATTGATTCGATTTGTGCCTGACTCCGCCTACCTTCCATAGATTTTTGCCTGTTTTCCCTGCCTTCCGTAGAGTCCTCATGGATCCTGGAGGGGTACCAACAATTATTTTATTTACTTTTACGATTTTCCCTTGCACCCCTTGCCTTTTCCTGTGCAATGTCGAGCAAAAAATTGTTTATGCATGGTTACACTAATGTTAATTGTTGATGTTGATTATGACTAAAATGCCCAAGTCTCACTGACATCCTGTTTCATTTTCTATTGCCTACTCATTCACATCACATCACACACAATACCGAGACAAATCTGTAAATAGTGTTGAGTGAGACTAGAGTACTCTTCTAACAGCTAACAGCTAACCCATAAAAGAAGATTGCCCAAATGAATGAGGTTCCTGCTCAGAAAGTGGACAGTGAGGAGAAGATGACCGGGTATCAGTGACAGTTTGACTTTGTGAATTCCGACCACATGTCACACAATAGAGGGATTAGATGTGCCTAAATGGGCCATTTGCTGGCAGGGTAGGGGTGGAGCCAGGCACAGTTCCACTTTCACCTGAATAGGCTGTGCACTGCCATCACACAGATGGCTTGTAACCTCCACATTGTCTCTGCAGCAAGTTTGGAGCTAGAGCAGGGGTGTCAGAAAATTCGAAGCACTTCAAGGAAAAACCTCTTGAAACTTCTCCCAACTTCGAAGGAGGCACCAGGTATAAACAAGCATTGGAAATGCAATAGGTCTCGCTTTTGCTTGAGTTAGAGCTTTTGGCGTTGTAACTGACAATTGGGTATATTCTCAAAGACTTATTATTATGGAGTTAACAACACTTTATCGCAGCCAAAGTGGTGATAAATTTATCGCACTATTTACAAGCTGGTGTAACAGCTGATATCGCCAGTTTTCCTGCAATAGCAGCCACAAAAACCTCGCCACAGAAGACACCGGTAACTAACGCTAATGAGATGCAGAGTAGGTGTTACCGTTCAAAAAGCCACGGCAACACCACTTCATAACATTCTCAACGACCAGCCAGATCGGCGATAAGATCACATAACATGCGATAAGATGCGTTAGCAGCAGGGATTTTACACCTGCTCTTACCTGGTGGTGTTAAGTCGGACGACAACCTGCACCAGAAATGGGAGCCCAGCGCACAGCCACACCAGAAGGACAACAGATGCCATGGAGCTACTGATCAAGCAGCTCGGACACCCAAGAGGGCCACAACACCTACCGGCACCACACCCAGGCCCGCCACCCCCCATGTCTGGACCATCCCCCACCCCCCTCGGACTACCATAGAGGCAGTGCAGACAAAGACAGGGGACCTTCAGGAAACGCACCAGCCTTACAGACTTAATGCCAGAGGAAGTCATTGCCAACTACAGGCTCAAAAGGACAACCATCTTCCGCATCCTGACCATCATTGGCCACAGGCTGACGGTCCGCAGACAAAACTTCCGGCAGTGCTGCACCTGTTGGCCTCTGGTACCTTCCAACCAACAACTGCCAAAGTCGGAGGAGTCTCACAGCCAGCCCTATCCAAGTTCCTCACACCTGTCTTGGATGCCATCATCAGCTTGGTACCCCAGCACCTTCACTTCCCACACACTGCGCAGAAACAGCTGGAGTCCAAGCAAGGCTTCTACGCTATAGCTGGCTTCCCACACGTGTTGGGGGCAATCGACTGCACACATGTCCTCATCGTGCCCCCTGCCGCCACTGCACACAATTACCGCAACAGGTAGCACACGCATTCCATCAATGTGCAGGCAATAGTGGACGGGTAGGGGCGGGTGGCAAACTACGACTGGAGGCGGGCATGTGCAAATAGGAGTAAGCAATGACAAGGGGAAAAGCCAGAAGAAACGACAAGGAACACCGAAGATCAATTGAGCAGTTGAGGACCAATGATAATATGCTTTCTGCACATTATTACATGCAATCTGCAGACAAGTTTTCTTTAGAAAGCTCAGGATGTTTCTAAGGTTGTTGCAGAGATCGTTATGCCGATTGCAACTCACAACTTGGATTCACGGAAACAGTTCAGTGGCTTATGTGCCTGTTACAAATACCTTCACAAGGCCTGTTGGGCAGATGCAGGCTTTCACTGTTAGGACAATATTAACATAAATACCATTGAATTGCGTTATACTGTTTTTAGGTGTCAAAAACATTCCTATTGTGTGCTATGTTAAGGACTGTATTAAAGTCAGAAAAGATGAACGTTCGTTATATACAATGGTTTCTGGTAGCTTTCCCAGGCATGTGAGAGGCAAGATTGGAGATAGTATAAAGGGGAAAATGGGAAAGTGATGATTTTTTTGAAAAGAGATGCATGAAAGAGTTAGGGTCTGCCAGATAAAAGAAAAATGTTTAAAGGAAACTACAAGGTAGAATTAGAAGGATAAGGGAAGAAAGAAAGAGAGGCAAAAGACAATATGATTCACACTAGAAAAACAGAACAGAAACCATGATTCACAGATATCTGAAACATATTAGAATACAGTCAGAGGCAGAGTAGGTAACGAGGACAAAAGAGAAGAGGTAAGAGCTAGAAGGAATATGAATGAAATTTGTCAAAAATGGAACAAAAGAAGCAATAAAGTCAGATAGGGTTAATGGAGAGGGAATAAGGGCGAGAGGTTTAAAATTAATCTGGCAGTGCACATGTAGCCATCCTTTATTTAAACACTAGCCCTCTGCCCGTTGAGCTGGCAGGGGAAAATCATCTTTTTATGCACTCTGACTTTTATTCTTGCTGTCAGGAGTAAGGTAACTATCACCCTGTAGGATGCTCCTTTTTCAACTGAAGTCACCTCACGCTGCACTCTTGCCAGACCACCAACATCCATGCACTAAACACGGGTAAACTACAAGGTGGGGGCTGTTTCAGCTGAGGTGAGCACTGTTGGGCTTATTTACAAGCCTCTTGCGCTCCCTGTGCGCCACTTTTAATATGGGAAAAAGTGACATACCGGCGGCGCAAGGGGTTTGTAAATAACCTCCTGTGTTTTCTGATTAACAGAGCTTGCTTCTTCGTCAGAGCTTCTTGTCTTCTGGCCAAATTGGGATAGGAGGGTGCAGGGCAAAGGTGATCTTCCGCTCTGAAAGTACAACCTGGGACAGCACATTACCCAAGCTCTGAGATTCTTCTTTGGAGAGTGCCGATCTGTAATGTATATGCTTTCCCGACAGTGAAGGACAGTAGCCAAAGTATGGTTCCAACCTTTCTTTATTCTAGAATTACACCTAATACCTAAGAGCGCCGGGCAACCGCCTCCGTTCGCTTCAATTCTCTTTCGCACGTCTCGCGCTCGTTCGCGCATGCGCAGTGGCGTCCAAGATGGCGGCCACGCGCTATTGCGTGCTTACGTAGTGCCCGGTCAACTAGACCGCGACACTACACGATAATTTTGCGGGGTGCAATGCACGTACATCTAGGGCTGCTGTTTCAAGATGGGGCTTTGGTAAAAGTTTGGGAGCTGTTTGATGGGTTGGATTCTGATCATTCAACTGGGGCTGTTTCCTAAAAGAGAAGGGTGCTCTGTATTTGCTGGCAAGTGAGAAATGCACAACACTTACGGACCTTTTCCGATTTTAAAGGTTTGACTTCTTTCTCAAATGTGGACTTGCCGCTTAGGGTGGGTTCACTTGGGTTTGCCCTGGAGGTGTGATGCCATGGGGGTTTTAAGGTGTTTTTCGGAGGGTTTACATGCTTCTAAAGTGTTTAGTCTTCTAAACGTTGATTACCTAGCTGGTGGGAGCAGGTATGGGTGGCAAATACGTCTGTGGGTGAGGTGGCTACTACTCAAATTGCCCCAGTCTGGCAGTTGTGGATAATACAAGCATTTCTGTCTGTGCTTGGTAAGCTTTGACAACTTTCCCCACTTCCTATACTCACACCCAGAGAACCAACTGTGCTTTCGGGTTAGATTACAAATCTATATAATTCAAAGTAAAAGCATGTTCTGACTGGGGATACTAAGGAACAGCAACTACCATGGTCTGCAGTGCACCCACCGTGAAGGAATGCTACCAAATGAACACACGGCTGCACGTTCGATAAAAATGCCAACCAGCACAGACAAGAGCAACGAAACAAAAGACGGACTGAGTTAGAGGCTCTTCCAGTGAAATCGAGGCGTCCTTCATGGACTATGAGGAATTAATTTCCATGCAGGCAATTAAGAAACGCAAATAAGATTTATTTTGTGAGCAAAAATAGAGGTGATTCAGGCTTCACTAAAATACCGTAATTAAAATGCTTTATAGGAGGGGACCAGAATGAGAATTACGAGCATGCAATAAAACAACATAACAATTCCATGCCCACAACTGAAACCAGGAAGTCGGCAACCAAAACTAAAATAGGTGCTGACCATGAATGTTAAGAAAAAAATGAAAGCCACGTATTGGCTAACTCTAACATGTCCGCCATTGTCCTACCTCCCTATGTGCATGTAGTTTGTAATTGAAAGCCTGTCCTAGCGAGTAAAACCAACAAGCACAATGAGAGCCTATGGTGGCACCATGTGAGGCTGCAACTATAGGACAAAGCATCCACAGTTATATGAATGTGCGACCACGAATTACAGAATGTTCATTTTTGACCGTCCTTAATGTGGCCGCTGCATAGGACACAGCTTCTCCTGCATGGTCAAGCGTCCTAGAGGAACGGTGGGCTGGTTTCAGTATTCTATTCTGCTTTCCTTTTGGTCTGTCCATTGAATACCTGAAGGACGTCGGTTCTGCGTGTTTCACTTGCTGCGGAGGGCACATCAGGATGCTGATGATGGCTTCGGTGACCGGATTAAGAAACCGGTTTAGTTTACGTGTGAGAAGTTGTAGTGACTGAGTCCAGACATCTGGAGGATTAAAGGATGTTTATTGGTAGTTAGTTCCAGGTAATCCAGATCAATCCATAAATGATGACAAGACCAGTACATAGAACAATAGTAGGCCCATGGTAAACCCCACCAGGAGCAGCTTGTCTCTTGCTCAGCCCTTCCCAACTGACTCGCTGGCTCCCAACATTCTGTGATACCTCATAAACTGAACATTCCACTGGCTGAGTGGGAGATCACATGCATAAATACAAAGCCAGGATATAACAGAAGGGCATGCTGCTTCCCCCACATCAAGCAGAGCTGCAGTTTGGGCCAAAGCGCTGGGTAGAAGAGACAGTCCCATCAGTGTGAGCTGGCTGCCAAAGCCGGTCGGGCGCACACCGAAGTGAGGAGATGTGCACGATCAGCTCGCTGGGCAGTGACGCAGCACCCAGCTCCCCTCACAGTCCGGCCATGGGCATCCCGCGACTGCTGCACACCCTGCCACAATACTGCTACTAAGATCCTAACTGCAAACACAAAACATTAAATGACAAGCGGACAACAAGGGGCAGAGCCACCTTTCCTCTATACCATGTTGGCCCATGAGGAAGGCAACAGGCAGGAGGGAGGGCACACCATGGGGAGATGCAATTTAACACGTAAAGGAAAGTAAAATAAAAAGAGTGCCTGAACGAATAGATAAGCTCTCCAGTGGAAGGCTACTGAGTAGTTAGGTGGTGTTGCATGGGTGCTAACTAAACAGACAAAGGAGGGACAAGGAGGGGCAATGAACCAGTAGAAACCAAAATATTTATATATTTATTTACAGGTGTCCTGTTCAGAGCCATAGGGATATAAAAGCCTCCAACCAACTTAAACCCGCAACTGGGCCCAGCCTAAGTGAGCCCTGAACCCCCAAGCAGTGACCCGCCAGTCCTGGGCCCTTGGTTGGGGTGCTAAATGTGCCCAGATAGCCAAAATCCAAAACTTGGGAGTTAGAACATTTTTTTGCTTAAAAACTGTTCTGAGAACCGAGAGAGGACAGAGACTAACTTGCTCACTGATCCGCCTAAGGTGCATCGCCGGTCAGCCTAACTTCATGGAAGCTCCTGCTATGTTCTTTTCCACAGCAGCAAATCCTGTTCAGCGGTCCTTCACCAAAGGTGTATCCGATCTCCTGGAACTATCTTCGGCTACCGCCTACTGGGTCGTCCCACTGAAGATTTTAGACTTTCAAAAAAGTGACTAAGTCTGATTGTAGAAATCTTCATGCATCCGTGTCCAGCAGCTCCCCGATGACGACGATGCTTCCTCCTTGCAAACTGCCTGCAGCTTTGATCTGCTGAACTTTACCTTCTCAGAACAGTTTTCTTGAAATTCTTTGAAGTCTGACGGAAATTGCTCACTGTGCTCATTCCACTTCTTGTATCCAACATGTGCTCCATTATGGTTGGCCATATTTTTTACTTGGTCTCAAGCGCTTTTATCTTTTAGGTGCTAGTTTTTACTGAAATCTTTAAAAACTAAAAACTCCTTTTGTACTGATTGGAATTTTGTCACTGTGGTGGCAAATAATTTATTAAAAGTTACTCTGTTTATCTAAATTGATGTGGGATTTATTTTGTGTTGTGTTTGTATTTTGTTACTGTTTGTGTGCTGCATAAATACTTTACACAATGCTTCTTAGTGAACCCTGGCTGATTTTTGTGCCAAGCTACCCAGAGTTATGCACAGGTTTATTGTGTGACTTTTATGGTTTTCCCTGCCAGGGATTGTGGCTGTTGCTTGACCAGGGCCCATCCTTCAGTCATCCAACATCCCAATTTCTCAAACCATGGAAGTAAGGAAGGTAAGGATGAGCCAGTAATTATTAGTGTGGAAAGTGGCACAGAAGAACCACATCTCATCTCAATTGAACTTCCTCTTAGTCATGTAGTTCCACGAACATAACCTCATCCCATCTTTGCAAGAAGACCCCAAAAACCTAAAGTAACAACTACCCCTACAGCAGTTACAGCCCACAATAGAGAAATGCCAACCTAACTTCCTAGCAGCACCTCAACTAGTTCTTTAAGACTTTGGCATCATAAGAAATTTCTACTCTCCAGTTTGGGACTTCTTTATAATCACGCCAGATGAGGAGCATGTAGCACTTAAATTTGCAAAATACAAGGATTGTCTTCGTAAGTCATTACAGGAAGGATATGGGGCTGATAAGAAAAGCATGAAGAGCAGGGCTGAGGTCCTGGGGTAACCTTTTGGTACAAATATCACTGTGGCTGACATAAAGGGTTTGAAGCTCTAATCACTCCTGGGGCCAGTGAAATGGATTCGGAGTTGCTTCAGTTGTGACAGAATGTTTTCTAGAGGAAAGACAGAGTAGCAGAGAGGGTACTTCACAAGGAAGCAGACCCCCAACATAAACTTCAAAGGCTTAGATTCTAAGTCATAATTAGTGTCTGGAAATGGACTGTAAGAAAGATATCTTGAAGCCCACACAATTGTCAACTTTCAGTCAGGCAGTTGGGGCTGCATGAGGAGGAGAAGCTCTACAAGACGTCTACCTCTGACCAGGATTGGGGGTCACGACCTGGCAGTCTTCCAGCTGGGTGAGGGGACATTATCCAGGGAATCTAACACCACCTGCCCCTGGCGCCTGGACCAGCAGTGCCTGCCTGCTTGCCAAGACCCATGTGCCATGTAAAGAATAGGAGGGCTGGAGGGAGCGAGGTCCAGTGAGGGCCCTGGTGACTGGAACCCTTTAGCGAGGTATGAGGAGATGGTTGCTGGACTGATCAGGTTATGCCCGTGTGCAGAGGGAGACTGCTGTGAAGTGAGCCGTGAACCTTACTGCACCAATCAATCATTGCCTGTGTGCAGGATTGAAGTTGGCAACTCTTTTCAAGATGAGGCAGTCGTGAAGATTGTTGTGGTGGCGATCAGGCCATAGTCTGTGTGCGGAACACAGATGGTGAGCCCTGTATGACATATGGGGTCACCATCAAAACTGCTGCTGTGCCAATTGGCTGTAACCCATTTACAGAGTTGGGACACTGACCCTGCATGCTTCAGGTGGCCACTAGGGCAAGACAAGGTGCGTGGCCTGGTTGAGAACATCGTAATGAGGAGGAGGCCATTATAGTGACTGGAGCGGGCCCAAGCCCTACTGAAGACCAACATGAGGAGCATTGCATCTCCCCACCGTGGGTAGGATCCCAAGAAATTTACCAGCATTAGAGATTCATTGAGGATGCCTCCACAGTACCGCGTGTGAGCAACTCAAGGACACTCGACCACTGCCACTCCCGGGCCACGTATAAAGAATTTACCACAGACAGCTTTATCATTTGCAAAGGGGGCACTCTTGGAGACTCTGGATATCCATATCCTGTTGGTGCTGGTTAGACTGGGTTTCGGCAAACACAAGGAGATGATGGACGGAGGGCTGAAACTTTTCAGGCACTCACCCTCAGTCGCAAATCTGGGTTGAATCCATCATCATTCTTTAGCTCACTTCTCCACCCCAGTTCAGGCACAGCTATATGCAAATCAGTGTGCCTCATGGGAACAGTCCAGCCCGCACTGCCAAGCCATGTTTTCCCTGGACCGGAAACAAGCATCCTGGGACCTGTTTCAGGGTAACACCCCTCTTCAGCTAGGCTAGCTTGAATCCAGTGGCCAAGTGAGCACGGGACCTACGTTTTGGCATACCCTGAAAACTTAGGGCAATCAAAGCAAACACAAGGAGATGATGGACGGAGAGCTGAAACTTTTCAGGCACTCACCCACAGTCCCAGACTGATTTTCGGGCTAGGCAGCACCAGGGCAACCTGCCTGTCATATAACACTTCAGCGCTGGGACACTTTTGACTGACTTTAATAAATAGTTGGAATAGGATGCCTGAGACTAGTGTTCATCAAGACACTAGCCATCCTTTATTTACTGAATGCCCCAGGTGGGTAAAACACTTTGAATTTCCAGGGTACCACTGTGAAAAATTCCCGGATTAATTCCCTTGGGTGAGTTTAGTTTAGCAGAAACCCTAAGCTTGCAGCTAGCTCTTAGAAAGGCTAAAGCTGAGTAAGTAGAGAAAGCCAGAGAGTTTAAGAGGGAGAAGCTAAAACTAGCTCACCGGGAACAAGAAGAGAAGAGGTAGGAGAGATAGGAGGAATGGGCCCTGAAAGAGGAATTACAGGAGATGAAAGAGAAACAGAGCGACTGGGGCAGGAAACAGAAGGAAAAGATATGAGAGCTGGAGAAGGTATTGGATAGCCCTCAAGAGAGAGAAATGTAGGATGCCAGCATATATGCATGCTTTGCATCTACCAAAGCCTTTCAAATTATTCAATCTGATTTCTCTGTGCTGGGTAACATCACTGTGTACTAACTTGTCTCTGAGAGAGCACCCCTTCTTAAAAGTTAAACTGAATTTGTCACCCAAAAGAGTACCCAGAACTGGGTCACATTTCAAAATGTTCCATTGTGTTTTCAATAATCTTGCTCACCTTGCTGGAGACACCATTGTATGATGTTATCATACAAATGGTATTTTCCTCCACCACCTTCTATTTGTTTGTTGTTGTGGAAACAGGATCCCCTCTCTACTATTGTCAGTACTGTCACTGTCAATACCTTTATCTAATACTCATCTAATCTAATATTCATTGGGGGTACCCTCTCTCAAAGAATGTATGTACCATGGTCACCTGCTCATTAAGGAAAGCATGATTAGAGCTGCAATTACTATTGGCCCTCAGGACTTCTTCATAGAGAATACTCCCTTTTAGTAAGTTTGGGTGACTATTGCGGGTGTGTAGTATACTATATCCTGCAAAGGATTCCTGTAGAGGTTATTCTGCAACTAACCATCAATTACCCCAAAAGTGACGTCTAGGAACTAAATTCTGTTGGCACGTACGTGACATGTGAAATCAAGATTCAAAGAATTTCTCTTGATTTTATAAACAAGTTCTATGGAAGGTTAAATTCAAAACAACGTTTATTAATGATACAAACGCAACCCATTTGTAAATGGCACACATATGTTCTCATATGTTCAAGGATTATTTTCTTAGCTGGGTATATAATGCTGCTCATGTATCTTCTCTTACATAGGCATTTCAACATGTAAATCACATATTGGGATGAGCATTGTTTGATAATCAACTTTATTGATTTTATTAACAGTAGGAGGAATTTAGTGTTTTTTCTGGCTTAATGGCTATTAGACCGGTCACCTTTAGGGTGGTCTTCCCCTTTAAACCATTTTGCCTGCTTATCTCCTCTTTTTGCTGTATATTTTTGTTGGCCATAGGACTCTTAGCACTTTACCACTGCTGACGGATGCAAAAGTAAATGTGCTTGTCCCCTAAACATAGTAATATTGGCGTATACACAATTGACATATTCATCTTACTTGTAAATACCTTGTAAAGTGGTATACTATATATCCAGGGCCTTTAACCTTAATGCTACTAGTGGGCCTGCAGCACTGGTTGTTCCACCCACGCTTAACGGCTAGGGCGTCTGACTTTGAACCTGAGGAACCGGGTTCGAGTCTTGGCAAGGACGCTCAAACATCCTGTGATTCTGGGGAAATCACTTAACCTCCCCGTGCCTAAAATAAATGTGTCCATCTGTAATGCAACTGGTACTCATGTAAAGAGCTCTGATACCTTCGGTTCGAGTTCACACTTTATAAAACTGCAACAAAAAAAACACTGTCTCAGGCCAGCGATTTCAAGGCCTTTGAGTGCCATTTACTGCCACTTCAATTTGACATTTAAAAACACTTGCCAAGAATTAACCTCTCGTTTTATAACACATAAGTCACCCCAAAGGTAGGATCTAAGTATCCCTAAGGGAAAGGGGCTGTGTAAATAAAAGGTATGATGTTTACTTTTAAGTTTTACATGTCCACGTAGTGACAAACAGCTAAATTCACTTTTCACTATTGTGAGACCTACTCCTCGCAGAGGCTAACATTGGGAATTCCTTGAATCACTTATATATCTCTGATTAGAAAGGAGTGGCTGCTTTATGTTCATACCTTTGGAATGGTAATGATAAATCCTCTTTACTGGTACAGTTGGATTTAACATTACTGTTTTATAAATGCCACTTTTAGAAAGTGGCTATTCCACTGCTCTTACAATACACATCTGGGGTGGGTGACAGCTACAGTTAGTGCATTCCCTCTAGAGAGTCAAAAACACAGGAAGGGTGGGTGTGACAGAGAACTCACCTGCATTCATCTGCATTCTGATAGTTCTTCCTGGGCAGGAAGAGAGGGGCGAGCTGACACTTACACCTGCGTAGGCAGTGCCCTGTTTCCCACACAAAGGACTGATTACCCCCTTAGTGATAGTCTGGAGCTATAGCTGGGAAGAAAGGAAGACACACTTTCAGGGCTTGCTTTAAAGGCACAACTGGATATAAGTAGTGTGGCTCTTACCCTACCGAGACAGTTCACTACTGGACTTGTGAACACTCAAATTGAAGTAAAGACTCATGTGCTACACGGATTGCCACTCTGCTGCTCTGGAAAAACTGTTTTTCTGCTACGCTTGTGCTGCACTGCCCTGCTGCCTGCTGATCTCTGTCCTGCTAAGGACAAGGACTGGACCCTTCTCACTTGAACCCAGAGTGACTCCAGGGGCTTGCAGGCTTTCCCCCTGTTCTGAAGTCTCAGTGCCATAAAATACTTTCTTCAACCCTGCAACAGCACCGGGACTCAACCATCAGTGAGTCCTGCCCTGCCAAGTGAAGCTGATCGATGACATTGCTTAGACGGACCGCAACACAACTATGACAGTGCAGCTCAATGACGATGCATTGCCTGCATCGTAAATCGGTTCGTCGATGAAGCCTTCATCGTCTGTACGGAATGAATGAACGCAGCAAGTCTTCTATGTGAATGCTTGCTCCATCCAAGGTACTTTTTCAGTTAGACCTACGTGAGTCCTGTGGCCAGCCTGCCCTCCATTGCTTTAGATCCAAACTTTGGATTTACCCCAGTTGAGCTCGACCTCAAGTAACCTCTAAGAGCTATTTGTTTCTAATCACTACTTTTTGATTTATTCTTTTAAAAAATTAATTCCGGTTCTACTAATTGGATTTTTGTCATTCTGGTTGTGTTTTTCTCATAAACATATAATCCAATTTTCTAACCCTGTGCTGAGTATGTTTTGTGGTGATTTCATTGTTTTACTGTGTGTGTGTGTGTGGGTGTGTGTGTATGTGTTGCACAAATACTTTACACATTGCCAATTTAGATAATCCTGACTGTTCTGTGCCAAGCTACCAGAGGGTGAGCACAGGTTATCTTTTAGTTTGTATCTAGTGTACCCTGACAAGAGTGGTGGTTACAGCTTGTAGACTTGGAAACTAAGGATCTGCTGGGGTGGGATGTAGAAGACGAATTAAGAGTTCATCTGGGGGAAGATTAATACTGTAGTTGACTTACCTGACTTGTATCTACCCTCTGCTGGTGCATCTACATTCTAATTGTGTATGTTTTAACTTTTTTCACAGTACCAAAGGAAGAGTGACTCACTGATATGTGGTCTAGCCAGTTGGTCTGTGCCCCTTTCCCCCTTTCTTCCAGTAACACTAGAGTGACGAAGAGACACTCAGATAAGAATGTTTCACACTTTTCGGTTTTCATTTATACTTATAAATCTCCCTTGTTTTTGATGTGTTGGGGACTTCATGTACAGTGGATTATTTGGTTATTAGGGGTTTTGACTCTTTCTTTTCAGACACCTTGCCACCCTTGTTAGATTCATTTTCTGTCAGTTAGAGTCTCATAGCTCACTGGGGCATTTATTTCATTTCATTTCCTTAATTTTATTTTCATTGTTATACTCATTAGGGACTTTTTTTCTTATTCCCAATACAACTCCATGTTATTGTAAATTGGAATGTAACCCTCTCAGCCAGTTTGATGTACTTGAATTTTGCCCACATTGACACTTTGGGGCAGATTTACAAGCCCCATGCGCCACATTTACGCTGCCGCTGCGTCACTTCTGTGATACAGCAGCGGCGTAAACCATGTGCCATGTTGCGCCTTATTTACAATGTGACGCATCTAGGGAGATGCGTCACGTTGTAAAGCCCTGCGCCACATGAAACCTGCGTTAGGTTTTATGTGGGCGTTCCGGCGCACGGTGGGCGTTCCGGCACAGGAACGCCTCGTAAAAGTGACGCAGTCACTTTTACGTCCATGCTGCGTCAAAACCCTGCCCCTGCTTGAAGCAGGCGTAAGGAGTGATGCAGCATGTTAGGCATAGGGCGCGCCTGAGCATTGCTGGAGCCGCGTCGCGCTTGCAACATGACTCCAGCAATGCGCCGCCCTTACGTCATAGGATGTGACACGCATCGCCCTATCCTTGCGCCATGGTGCGCCGCATTGTAAATTCGGCACATTTGTGGTGGCGCAGGGAGGGAATTGCTTGTCACATCTTTTCTGGCGCATCCCTGCTGATTTGCAGAGATGCGCCAGAACTTGTAAATCTGCCTCTTTATATTTGGGTTACCACAAGTTGTATTTGTTGTTCTCCCTTTTAGCTGTGAATTTGTCTGATTTATTTTGCTGTCAGGAGGTTGGTTTATGGAAATGATTATACTATCATTGTAGTACACTTTTTCACTCCTTCTAGCTGAAGCTTCCATTGTTGTCTCTTGCATCTACTTTTCCAATATGACATCCATATTTGTGAGTTCATTTTCTGTGTATTCACACTATGGGGCCGATTATATGTCAGGAGGATCGCCACCAACAGGCCGTCGGTGGCTGTGGTCTGAGCACAGCATAATGATGCAGTCGGTCAGAGTGCAGCAGACAGAGGGACCAACCGATGTCTCCGACAGGCCTAAGAAGCCTGTCGGAGCGTAATTGTAATTCCATACAATGGGGGCAGTGCCTGCAGAGGCACTGCTGTAGGGATTACGATTTCCCTTTCCGACAGCCTTTCTAGGGCAGTCCGACCACCTTGAAAAGGATGTTGGAAAAGGACTTAGGGGGCCCCTAGCAGTGCCCCTGTCCCCTGTGGGCTTCCGCTATATGGCCTTGGAGGCATGTGTGCCATGCAACACATGGTGCCTAGCACATGGTGCATGGATGTTTGAAAAATGTTCTTTACCATTACTGCTTTTGCATGCCCTTTCTAACTATAATTTACACCCCCACAATGCTCTGCTTATGACCTCACATATTACATCACTCATGACATGGTCAGTGACATCACTGATTACATAACTGATGACATCTCAAATGACATCACTGATTACATCACTCATGACATCTTAAATAATATCACTGATGACATCACCACAGTACCACTCACACAGCCACTAACACTCAATACAACATCTCATACACCCAGTCCCAAACAACCACTCACATGCTCTTTCACAGACCCATAAAATGCTCACACTCCAACTCACTTATCCACAGACCCACTTACATATCAACTCACCCATACAGCCACTAAAGGAACCAGTAATTGCATATTCAGCCACTCAAGCAACTACTCACTAACTAACACAGCCACTCACACGTCCAGTTATACAGACATACAAACACTTACACACCCATGCATATACCCATACAGCCACTCACACACTAAATCACTCACCCATATATCTACTCACCTACCTATGCACTCACCCATACAGTCACTCACATACCAATCACTCACCCATACAGTTACTCACATACACATTCACTTACTCATACATATACTAACACATGTACTCACTCACCTATACAGTAGCTGGTACAAGCACATACTTTCTCATAAACCTCTCTCCCACTCACTTACTCACCCATACACCTACTTGCACACCCATACATGCACTCATTTACCCTCTCATTCACCCATACATATACTTATATACCTGCTCAGTCACCCATACAGTCACTCATGCACCATCCTATTCACCATTTACACATATTGACATACCTGCACACTCACTCTTATAGCCACTCATTCACCCTCTTATTTACCCTTACAGCCACTTACACACCAACTCACTCACCCATAGAAATAGTCATATAGCCACTTATTACCAATACACCCAAAGACTCACCCACTCACTCACCCATACAAAAACTTACACACCCAGTCACACATGTAACATACCCATTCATTCTTCTATACATTACTTACACACCTACTTAGTCACCCATACAGAGCCTCTCACTGCCACTTACCTTAGTATATATGTTTGACACCCAGTTTCTTTTAGAATATTGTTACAAATACTGGATGATGTCATCAGTGATCCCATGTGAGCGATCATCAGTGATGTCATTTGAGATGTCATCAGTGATGTCATTAGTAATGTCACTGGCCATGTCATGAGCAATGTAATATGTGAGGTCATAAGCAGTGCATTGCGGGGGGAAAGTTATAGTAATCTCAACTATCTATGAATTTCTCTATTTTTGTACAAGTGGAATGTCAGCCTAACTATAGCGTCCCTGTAACCTTTGTTTTTTTCAGTGAATTTTTATGTTTAAAAAAGTTCTATTTCCTAACTATAACATCCCTGTAACCTTTGTTTTTTTCAGTGAATATATATATATATAATATATATACATTACCTACTGGCGGTCGCCAGTAGGTAGTTATAGTTAGGACCCTGTTTCCATAGGAAAACCGCAACATTCTATTTGGAATAACTTTGGCGCCGGTCGACGAATCCTCGCAAAATTTTCAAAATAGGTGGGGCGCTCCGCTCCGCTCCTACCCTGAAAGTTTTGGGGGGATTCGTCAAGCGGGGGCTGAGAAAAAAGGGGGGTCCCAAAACGCATTTTTCCCATGCATTTTTCCATAGGACCTTTAGACACAGCTACAGCCCGAACGGCTGAACAGAGTTACTTGAAATTTGGCAGAGAGGTAGTCCTCAGGTCAAGGAAGTGCCTTTTGTAGGTCTGGTGTAAATCTGTTCAGTAGTTCCTGAGAAAACAGCATTTAAATCAATATATATATCTGTGGCAGCTTACGGTGCGCTTACGGTAAGCTTACGGTAAGCTTACCGTACGCGTACGGTGCCGTGCGCGAGCGCGAATCTGATTGGCTGTTAGATCTTAGTAAACATTCGAATCGGTCGAAACCAGAAAGCGGCGGCTGCCATTTTCTCTCTCGCACTCTGAGGGGGGGTTGAAAAACAAAGGCCAAAAACATGTAAAGGGGCTGTTTAGACAGCTCCTAAGCACATAGCCATGATGAAGGAGTCCCCTAAGATCCCCCAAGGCCAAAAAGGTAATTTTATGAAAATTTCGCCGATTACGCATACCGTACGCGTACGGTACAAAATAAAAAAAAAAAAACAATTATCCATGCTCTCCCTACCCCGTGTGCAAATGGTGCCTGAAGGGCACCATTTGAGCATGGCATATTATTGTACAGAAAAATTAAAAGATTACCTTTCACAACGAAGCGCATAATATGCCCTCCATGTGCGCACGGTGCGCGAAGCGCATCGTGCGTACATGGCCCATCCAGCGTAATGTGGGCACACGGTGCGCGTAGCGCACCGCGTGCCCACCGTGCGTGCACGGCACTAACTGTGGTGGGCGCGCACGCCACGAATGGCGTAAAGTAACTTAGCATTTAAAAAACCGTACAAATTCACTGAAAAAACCATAGGTTTCACACACGTTATAGTTAGGAATTAGCATTTAAAAAACCTTGCAAATTCAGTGAAAAAACCATAGGTTTCACACATGTTATAGTTAGCTGGACATTTTACTGATAAAAAACGATTGAAATTCCCCCGTTATAGTTAGTGCAGGCAACTATAACTCACGCGACCGCAATCCTCTGCTGATGACATATGTGTCTTTATGAAAAAAAAATATTTGTAATATATGTATAGCTAAAATTTAATGGAAGAAGACATGGGCAAATAAGTGTCTAAATACAGTAATAGCATCAGCAGAGGATTGCGGTCGCGTGAGTTATAGTTGCCTGCACTAACTATAACGGGGAAATTTCAATGGTTTTTTATCAGTAAAATGTCCAGCTAACTATAACATGTGTGAAACCTATGGTTTTTTCACTGAATTTGCAAGGTTTTTTAAATGCTAATTCCTAAGTATAACGTGTGTGAAACCTATGGTTTTTTCAGTGAATATATATATATATATAATATATATACATATATATATATTATATATATATATATTTTTCTCAGCCCCCGCTTGACGAATCCCCCCGAGACTTTCAGGGTAGGAGCGGAGCGCCCTACCTATTTTGAATATTTCGTTAGGATTCGTCAACCGGCGTCAAAGTTATTCCAAATAGAATGTTGCTGATTTCCTATGGAAACACGGTCCTAACTATAACTATCTACTGGCGACCGCCAGTAGATAATATATAGATAGATAGATAGATAGATAGATAGATAGATAGATAGATAGATAGATAGATAGATAGATAGATAGATAGATAGATAGATAGATAGATAGATAGATAGATAGATAGATAGATAGATAGATAGATAGATAGATAGATAGATAGATAGATACGCTGCACCGCACTGCCACTGCTGCCATCAGGTTGGGGGACTCCAAGCCCCAGAGTACCTTGCTCTCCCAGGAGGGAGGAGCTCTTTGCCTTCACGCTTTAAAAAGGGCCAACGTTTACCGCAGCGCAGGACGCTGCACCGCACTGCCACTGCCGCCATCAGGTTCGGGGACTCCAAGCCCCAGAGTACCTTGCTCTCCCAGGGGGAAGGAACTCTCTGCCTTTGCGCTTTAAAAAGCGCCAACATTTACCACAGCGCAGGACGCACGCAGGATGCGCCCGTGCAAAGGGCGGGCCCGTCCTTGCCAGGAAGATGCAGGGCCACCCCCTTTGGCATTGAATCTTCAGCATTGCCACGCTGGTAAGACTTTTCTGGACCATTGAATTTACTCTTTGACATCCAGTATTTTCTTACTGTACCATACTTTTGTCAATAATTCTCCCAGACTTATAAGCAGGAGCAGGTGGTGGAACCAGGAAACAGTAACTCAGTGACCTATTTGAACAATTGTGCAAGTTACCTATGTATTGTAACAGCCTGGGCAGTACCTGAGATTTTTCCACTCCTCCTTTAATTATTTATTTGTGTCCTTTCTAAACCGACCCACTTGATTGTATCTTGATCCCCAGTTGCAATTTTAGTCTTTTGCCTTAGTCCATCTCAGCCCTATTTGGTTTACCCTAGGGAGGAGGAAATATTTTAGCTTTATTTGACCTGGAAATGGGTAAGTGCGCTTGTGTAGCAAAACATCTCCAAGTGTCCGATCTTTCTCCTAAGTCCCCAACCTGAATTGACAGGAAGCTCCAGAGGGCTATAGGGGTGGTAAAAACCAAAATAGAGTTGACTGAGAGGCGCATGTTTTTAACTCCAGATATTTTTTGCCAGGAGCCTGAGGCATCTACCTCCCAAATCGTAACCCCTGGATCTGCATCTAGGTTAGCAGAGACTATACCCAGACCAACTGAATCCCTTCCACCTTCACCACAAAAACTAACAGCCAAGCCAGCAACTCGTAAAGGTGGAACCACCACTAGTTTATCTAAGAACCGGAAGCGCAAGACTGGAAATGGGGTAGGAGCTAAGTGAAAGAAAAACACAGAGCTAACATCTAGTGGAGATGAAATAGCCAGCACTGGGGGAGGGACAGACAACTCCATCAATCTTCGGACAGATCCTGATTGTCCATCTTGGGTGAGGAGCCTGATAGCGGATCTAGAGACCCCGTTGAGAGCTTTTGTAAAGGAAGAGCTTGCTCATCTACTCAACCATATAGACACAGGACATATAATGTGATTCAATAGGCACACCAACACTTCTGATAGTATTATCCAAGCCCCAGGGAAGAGGAAAGACTGTAGTTCCTAGACAGATACCGTAGGGCAATCCTCCCCAGGCAAGCATTGTCCTCCGAGGGTCGTACTTCACAAAGTGCCAATTGGTGTCAATAGGGCAGAGGATTATAGTACAGAGACAGCTGAAACCACTCTGTCACACGTAGAAAGGGTAGGCACCCAGCAGGCCCAAGACCCGAGGACTGCAACTGGCACCAAGAGCCTTATTAACGCGAAAGGGAGCAATAACCCTGTTTCACATAAGGAGGATTCAAACAAAAAGCAGATCTACCCGAATAGAGCCCAGGGTAGGCAGGCAAGGGTGGACCCTGTAGAGGTTGTTGAGAGAAGCTATGGAGTAGTCAATCTCCCGACTATAAATCTACCCCCAGCCTCACTTCCTTACGTTATTTTACTGACAGGAGTACCCGAGATTAAAGATGGCCAGAGGGAAACGCAGCTGGACCTAAGGAACAAATGCCTTTTTTGGCTGGCACAGGCAGTTTTCCTATGACAAGGCAGGAGAGATTTTAATGGTAAGTACATGTCGGCTGGGTGGGCAAGAGACCAAAGTCAACGCAAGGGGACTGTATAGTTATTAATTTCAGTAATCCCCTGACAGTTCACACCCTAGATGGACAGTTTTCTTGTCCCTATGTACCATATACGGGTGTTAAGGTTCACACATTGGACTATTTTTACCTATAGCCGTAGTGAAATCAGGACCCTAACTTCAGTGCCCCAGCTAACTGGTATCCAGAGCAACCAATAGTGGACCCACCCCCAAGACCTCTCCTATTTAAGGTTCCTAGATATGGGTCCCGAGGGTATGGCAGGGATTTAGGGGTACCCAGCAGTGGTCTGCCGAGCCAGAACACTCCCTGTGGTAATGGGGATGAACCAGGGCTTCCGAAATCCAACGAGGAGCCTTTGATCATAATGGGGCCTGTGTAGGCTAGTTTAGCAACTCAGTCCTTACATCTCCTGTTCTCTTAACATTTAGTCCACATAGGAATGGTCCCCCCTTGAAAGTTGTAGAAGTAGCCCCCATGGTCCAGCCAGAGAACACCCCAAGTCCCAACTTTAACAGTGATAATGCCCTAGGTGACAACTCTAACCCTGGACATAAGTTGAGGGTCCCATCCTGGAACATCGCCAGAACAAAAAGTAAACTGCATTGCCCAGAATGGGGGCTATTTGTAGACAAATATGATGTGTGTATGTTTCAGGAAACATGGGCTAGGGACGACATTATGCGGATGGGATATGCAACTTTCAATGTGTTGGCTATTTCGGGTGGGAGACCACATCCTTGCTGGTACTGCGTGGCTGCTCCCTGGTCGCCTTGCACCGGCCTCCGGGGCCCCCGCTATCTGTGCTTGTTTATCTACTTGCTACCTCTACGCATCTGTGAGCTAATGGCCCCTTATCTCGTCCTGGGAGCCATGCTGCCTCCGGGACACGCACACTCTACTGCCTAGCTGGCCCCCACCAGGTCCTCGCTTATCCACTTCCTGGTTCGATTGTGGTTCCCCCTCTGAGCCTGGGCCCCCAGCTTCTCCGCCTGTTGCAGATATGCCTCCTAAGCACAGGGGTGCTAAGGATCTTGATGCTGCAGCCTCCCGGGAGAACCCGTTGACCTCCTTGTGGTCTAAGTCACATCCCAACACGCAGGAGGATCCTGATTCTTCTCTGGCATCCTCTGGGGTGCCTTCTTCCAGGGTGCCTATCACCCTGGCCTATATATCTTTGTTTCTGCAGTAAATGAAGACTGAGATTGGCTGCCTCCGTCAGGACTTCAAGACCAGTCTGCAGGACATTCGCAGAGAGGTTACTGAAATTGGCGATAGGGTTGACGGCCTTGAACAAACAATGGATGCAAGGACGGAGGACGTGGATGGTCTCTGGAAGAAAGTGTCAGAATTTGAGGACCAGAATATCACCCTTCAGCTGAAGCAGGAGGACCTGGAGAACCGCAGTAGGCAGAACAACCTCCGCATCCGAGGTGTTCCATTGAGAACACAAGGGCCGAACATATTTTCATACACAGTGGACCTCCTTCAAGCCATTTGTGAAGGTGAGGGCCCCTCCCCGCCAAAGCTTGATAGGACCCATCGACTATCTGGTCCCAACGTTATCCCAGACATCATTACATGGGTTCACGTCTTTGCTGATAAGGAAGCTATCCTCCGCAAAGTACAGGGGGTCCAATCGGTCTCCTACAATGGATTCTCAATCCAGATCTTCCTGGACCTCTCGCCTTCTACGCTTAGGAGGAGGAAGAGCTTCAAGCCTGTGACTGACAAACTGAGGGATCTTGTGAACAAATATCAGTGGGGCCACACTTTTGCCTTGATGTTCTCTGGGGAAGGTAGAAGACGGAGTATCTGATCCCTGCAGGAGGCGCATCGTCTCCTCTATCTTCCTGTTGACCCTGAGAGCGATGACCTCCCGCCCCCTAGTACACGTGTTATGGGCTCCCTTGGGCCGGAGTGGTCCACTGTTCCTCCTCCACGCTCTAGGCATCTCTCCAGAGATCTTGAATCTTCTCTAGCTAAGCTGGAGGCCATCAATCAAGTTTGTTACCCGAGTGCCTCTGTCTCTCACGAACTAACTGTCTTCGACATTGCGATGTGTCTGACTGTGACTCCACCTTGTGCCTTACCCTCGGGGTCCCCTGACTAGGACCTAGTGACCGGACTCCAGTGTGCTTCTCTTCTATCCATGCACATGATGCTACCAGCAGAGGCTGTCCACCTTGTGTGTGCCCAACACCCCCCTCTTTGGAGTCCTATAGGAGAGTGACTTCTCCGAGATGGTCCGCCTTCGGGACTTCGGACTGTCCCGAATAGACTCTACATTGTACTGGCCCAGTTGGCGTGTTCATCTTTTATGTTTTTTCTTTTCTCTATCTTTTCTTTTTTGTTCTTTCTGTTCTATATTCTTTCCAGATGCGCCTTCCCTGCTGTCTGCACGGCAATACTACGCTTGGATTGCAGGAGGACCCTATTGGTCACTGTGGGGTGATTGTTGGGCCTTTGCCCCTATGCCCGCTTTGTGTTCGCTGCGGCTGCCCTCCTCGCTCTGCCTCCGTCACTCTCATGCGCGACTCAGAGGGCTGTGGTTCCTGGTTTGGGGTCTCTCTTCTTTAGCTCCTTGGGTCTGCCCATGACTGGTCTGGGGTCTCGCTCTTCCCTGCACATTGTTGGTGCTGTAGCGCGCTGCTCCCCTCGCCTACATTATGACCCATACTGTCACATTCCTTTCCCTTAATGTAAAGGACCTCAACTCCCCCTCTAGGCGTCCGCAAATCTGGCGATATCTCGCCCAGCATGACCCTGATGTGGTTTTCCTCCAGGAGACCCATTTGCTTTCCTCTGACACTCACCTTATGGCCCACCTCAAATATCCCACCCAGTTCTGGGCGTGTTCCCTTACCAAAGCTGGGGGAGTGGCACTTCTTTTTAAGCCAGGCTGGCGAGCGACCTACTCCCAATGCATAGCTGACGATGATGGGAGATTGTATATTTGCGACAGCAGTTAGGGATGTTATTATGTTCGGTCTCTACCACCATTGTCCTTGGAGGCGATTTTAATCTAGTCTGGGATCCAGAGTGGGACCGCACAGCACAGGTGCATCATACCTCAGGGGCAATGTCAGCACAATTGAAAAACGTCATTACTGACCTTGGTTTAGTTGATGTTTGGAGGTATCTTCACCCAGCTTCCTGGGATTATTCCTTCTATTCCCATGTCCATCGTTCTTATTCGTGGATTGATCACTTCCTTCTCCCACTTTCCCTGGCTCCTAACCTTTGCGCGGCAGATATCTCAGACATCTCTATCTCTGAACATGTGCATGTTTTGCTTATGCTTCAACTTCCCACGATTCGAGATGATCCCCTTCCGCGGTGGAGGCTGCATCCCCAAGCTCTCTGCGACCCGGTGGACGTGGTGGACATCTGCAAGGAGATCGAATCTTTCTTTGCCACTAATACTCTCGATGATACGCCTGAGGATGTTTGCTGGGATGCCTTCAAGGCTACTGTTCGGGGTTCATCACCTCTATATCTATTGCCCGGACCCGTGAGGCCCGTCTGGTCGAGGCCACTTTTTCCTGCGATATTAAAAATCTGGAACGTGAGGACCATGCCTCTCCTTCTCTTGCTAATAAGCGCCGTCTGGCTGCCCTCTGCGGCCAACTGCACTTGCAACGTACTAATAAGGCTGAACAGCTACTTGTCAATCTTAAACAAAAATTCTATGTTTGGGGCGATAAAGTTGGTGTGTGTTTAGCGTGACGTTTGCGGACCCAGTCTGCTCGCTCTGACATCTCCAAGATTAAGCGTCCTGATGGCCATCTCGGAGAAGGACAAGGGATGTACCCTCATGGACTTCTATAAGGATCTTTATACCCATGCTCCTTGCCCCCTGCAGGTGGTTGAGAAGTTTCTTGATGCCTTCCCCTGGGACCCTATTGACCCTTACTTCAAGGGGTTACTTGATGAACCTATCACTCATGGGGAACTTGCTAAGGCACTGATGCAGCTCCCGACGGGCAAGACACTGGGTCCTGACAGTCTTCTGCTTACTTTTTACCGGGTTTTTTATCCGCAACTACCGGATTATCTACTCCATCTTTTTAATAGTTTCAAGGATGGTACAGGCCTCTCCCCTACAATGAATGAACTGGAGGTTGTCCTGATTCCTAAGCCTGGAAAGGATCTGACCCTGGCGGCTTCCTTCCGCCCCATTGCCTTGTTAAATACTGACGCCAAACTCTTCATAAAAATGTTAGCGAACCAGTTGGAACTCCACCTGCCGGGGCTTATTGACCCTGACCAGGTGGGTTTTATTCAGCACCGCCAGGGCACTGATAATATCCAGTGCATTGCTCACCTGGTGGAAAAGTCGCGTATCAGAGATATCCCTGCTTGTCTGGTCTCTCTTGACGCCGAGAAGGTGTTCGACCGCGTAGACTGGGGCTTCCTTCGAGCAGTTCTTTAGAAGATTGGCCTGGGGCCGGGCTTTATTTCTAAATTGATGGCCTCTTATGCCAAGCCTACTACTCGTATACGTTTTAACTGCTCTACCACCGCTCCTATTTCTATTCACCGGGGCACTGGGCAGAGATGCTTGCTTTCTCCCCTCCTTTTTGCGCTTGCAGTTGAGCCCCTGGCCATCGGCATCCGACGTCATCGGGATATTCAAGGTATTCGTATGGTGGTGGAGCATAAGACTTCTCTTTTTGCTGATGATTTGTTGCTCTCTCTATCCTCCCCGTCGTCTTCCCTGCTTGCAGTGGCTGAGCTCTTGGACTCCTTTGAGGCTGCTTCGGGTTATCGTATTCATCTGGAGAAATCACATGCTCTTAATCTCACACTATCGGCACCGGAGGTCAAAGAGCTTGCACGGCCTGTTTCCAGTGCAGTGGACTGATAAGTCGATTCGTTACCTGGGCTTAGATCTGACCCCTACAGTCTCTTCTTGGACCTCCTCGAATTGGTCTCGATTTTGCAACTCTGTTCGTGAGGAAATGAGACAGTGGGAGGGTCTTCCTTTGGCATGGTTGGGCCGGCTTCATGCTGTTAAGATGTCCCTTCTCCCTAAATCCTCTATTTGTTTCAGTCTCTCCCCACCCCTATCCCGCACGCGGACATTCAAGCCCTACAATGTGACTTTACTAAGTTTATTTGGGGGAAATCACATCCCCGCTTCTCCCACAGGATACTCCAACTCCTCAGGTCTCGGGGGGCCTGGCCTGTCCTAATCTGCTGAAATATTATTGGGCCTGCCACCTCATTTTTATATTGGAGTGGATTGTTCCTGAAAGTGAAAAGCATTGGTCCCATATGGACCGTGCGTTGCCTTGTAGACCGCTCTGGGACCTTGCCTGGCTTCCGCGTGAGGCACGCCCACACAGTGCCTACTTGGCGACGCCAACGAGACCGGTCTTGGAGATATGGGATAGATTGGTGCTCGCCCGGGGTCTCACAACTTTCCCTTCCCCTAACAACCCATTCATTCAATCCCGCATTCCCCCCTGCTCTCCAGCCTCGATCCTTTGAGACTTGGACAATAGAGGGTCGCCATGTTCTCCAGGACTTCTTTCAGGGTCCTGCTCTTCTCTCTTTTGATCAATGTAAACAGTTCTTCCGCCTAACTGACACGGAGTGCTTACAGTACTGTCAAGTACGTCACTGACCGTCCTCCCCCGTGTATTCCCGGGAAGTGACTCGACCACTCACCCCCTTTGAATTGCTAGTCCATAGATTTGACGGATCTAAAGGCCTCATTTCTAAAACCTATTTGGTTCTTCAGCACTCCGGGCGTCTACCACTCCATAGTTATCAAACTCGCTGGGCCGCTGATTTGGCTGCTGATGTCTCCCCGAAGGAATGGGACCGCTTATGGAAGGACATTCCCAAGGTGTATCGTAGCATTCCTCAGCGTGAATCCGCCTATAAACTAATGACGTGGTGGTATTATACTCCTGATCGCCTTCACCAGATGTTCCCAGGCACTTCTCCGATCTGTTGGCGATGCCAGACGGATAGAGGAGATTTTTTGCATACTTGGTGGTCTTGCTCGGAGCTCGCCGTGTTCTAGGAGAAGGTCCTCAGCCACATTAAGGAGGTGGTGGGTTTCCCGATCCCTGCTGCCCCGTCTCTGGTGCTCCTGGGCATTCGACCCACCATGCTCAAAGTCATGACATCGGCCCACTGGCACCTCATCCTTCACTTACTGGGAGCTGCGCGACAGACCATTGCCTCCTGCTGGAAGAGGCCCCACCCCCTGCCGATTTCTGCATGGTTTCTCTGCCTGTGGGATGTCCTCTCCCTAGAGTTGCTCACTGCCTGTCTTACCCACACTGACACCCGCTTTGATCGCATATGGTGTCCTCTCGTGCATCACCTTACTAAAACTGAACACTCCCATCTGATGCCTCCTAGACTGCTGGCTCTACAACTGTTTGACGACCCTTTGGAACCTTATTCTAGAGACAGGAAGCCAGACCCCTCAGAGTAACCAGCGACGCCTGCTGCCGGAGTCCCCTGAGCCCTGGGACCACTGCCCTCCACTCTAGGACTTGGCCTCGGTCCCTCCCGTCCCCCCCCCGGCGCATCCGCTTCCCTTCACCCCTCTCTTTCCTCTCCTCGTTACCTTTTGTATCCTTTCCTCTCTGTCTTTGTCTTTTCTCTCCTGTCTCTTCCTACTCTCTCTCTATTTATTTTCTTTTCTTTTTTCTGTTCTATGATGGTTCTTCTGTTGTTTGCCACAAAATGTACTATTGATATTGCACTGCGATATGTGCCTTACGAGTGGGCGGGGGCCCTATACTGTCTCACTTTTGGTAGACTTGCATCCTTATTTGCTTCCCTACATATTGCTGGGACCCTTTCCTGATAGTCAACCTTGCTCTTACTGGACCTTGGTCCCCTCCATGGCCTCTCCCTGAGAACTGAAGGAGATCCCTCCCCATAAGACTGACTTATAAGTCCTGGACTTTTGCTTTTTTCCAATTCCATATGTGATGTCATTTCTTGAATTTCCTTCCCCCTCCCTTATGTCGGGGCCTCAAATTGGGGGCCTCATTTTTCTTGATGTTTAATCGATATCCCCCTGCCCCTCCCCTTTGCTTTTTGTGGCATGTATTGTTTGTTATTTGCTTCTGTTTAATAAACAGATATTAAACAAAAAAGTAAGGACAGAATCTTAACCAAACAAATGAGGGACCTCTATCGAGACAGTACCAAACAAGCAAAGAAGAACTGGGAGTCAGATAGATGGGATGCCATTAGAACAGCTCTATCTAATACGGATATGAAGGTGTTCTGGTCACTAGTGTGTACAGATAGTAGCAAAGGGAAGCCAGCCTTAGAGCCCAACATTGCTGCAGCTGCATGGAAGTCTCACTTCCAAGCTCTATATGCCACTGAGGAAGTTACAGACTCAAAAGATGAAACATCACTAATAATTCCCGGGATTGTTTTTGAAGAGGTCCAAGGGTTCACTTTAACAGAAGTCTTAAACGCAATCAGGAAGCTTACCCTTGGTAAAGCCCCTGGACTAGACAAGATCCCAGGGGACCTATTTTGGGCCAAACCAAAAATATGGGGCCCCTACATCTGGGCGATATTTAATGCTATCCTGAGAGGTATGGCGATCCCGGACACCTGGCTAGGGACGGAAATCTTTCCTGTCTTTAAAAAGGGCTCACCTCTCCTGCCAACTAACTATAGGCCGATGTGTGTGGCTGGAGGAGTGTGAAATTCTGAGTGCCTATCAAGCTGGTTTTAGTAAAAACATCTCCACCATTGACCACATTTTTAGGCTCTAATTACTATATTCGAAGACGGTGTCAGTAGAGGGTGGCAGCCTCTATTTGATATTCGTTGATCTGAAAATGGCCTTTGACTTGGTCCCCAGTGGAAAACTGTGGGAGGTTCTTAAGCAACTGGGAATCCCCCTACCTCTTGACATTGATCATGAGACTGCATGTGGGCAACTTTGCCCAAGTAAGGTAAGGAACATTTGGGGAATCAACCCCTAGCTTTCCAGTTAACAGAGGAGTAAGGCAGGGGTGTGTGCTTGCCCTGTTTTGTCTTTTCATCAATTCTCTGGTTGCCCAATTAAATGAGGTAGAGGACATAGATGCCCCAAAGCTGGTGCATAGTAAGGTGCCAGCAATGATGTTTGCGGATGACACTTTGCTGTTATCAAGTCGCCAATGGACATCCACAGGATTCTTGACAGTTTTGCAATATTCTGCAAAAACAGGGGGCTGGAGATTAATACATTAAAGACCAAATTTATGGTCTTCAACCCAGCCAAAACATCCCGCCAAAACCCCTCTTTAAACAGTACCTTGCTAGAGAGGGTGACTCTCTTTGACTATCTTGGTGTCACCCTGTCCGAAACGTTTGAGTGGGCCACGCAACTGGCAAAAGCAAGCCTCAAGCTAGCACAGATAGTAGGGGTAATCACAAAAATGTATAGGAATTTCTCCCATATAACGGCTGGTCCGGTGGCTGAGGTTTACAAAGTGCAAACCAGGAGCGCTGCAATGTATGGGGCTGAACTATGGGGCCATTGTCCCACTGGCGGATTGTCTAAAACTGAGAAACACTTTGAGACAGTTGTTGGGCCTTCCACCAAGTAGCCCCCTCATCCTCCTCTGCCTGGACCTAGGAATTAGACCTATTGCAGAGGAGACAGGACCTTTTGTCATAGACTGTGGGTGAGCCCGGAACTAGCAGTCTACCAGTTAGAACTAAAGGAGATTCTGGGTCTCCCGGGTGTGGACAAATTACCATGGTTCTCACATATAAGGGATGTATGCTATAGGTTAGGTTAGAAATCCCGAGGTAGCGCGCCCGACAATCTCATGCTTAGAACTAGTGAGAGCCTACAGATCGCTCAAACTAGCTGATATCCAGGGGAACACTAAACTTGGCCACCTAACAGCTGATTTTTTAAATATTAAAGCTGAGTATCACATTGAGCCATTTCTGGATGATGATTGTATGACATAATTTCGAAAGACAAAAATTCGACCTACAAAAATATCGCAACAAAAATATCGTGGTCAAGAATATCGACATCCTATCTACAACATGGTAAGTACAAAAATATCGATAATTTAATATCGATGTAAAAAATATCGTAATTCAAAAATATCGTTTTTTTTTAGTTTAAAAATATATGTAAAATAAACCAAATAATACTTATAAATCAAAGAAACATAATTAAATATATTGTATAATATGTAAAATGTATAATAAATATATATAATTAAATGAAACTTTAATGAAACATATATATATATAATATATAATATATACACTTACTTAATAATTACTTTTAATAATAATTTCTGTAACATATAAATTATTAAATATTTATTTAAATTACCAATACATCTATACACATAAAACAATAACATTAATAAATATTAAATAATTACATATAGCAAATAATAATCAATAATTTTAATTTGAATAATTTTTATTATTAATTATATATTACAATAGCTAAAATATTACAAAACATATTTAATATCAGACACAATAAAACTACTAGTCCAACTTCAACAAAAACAACAGTAAGGAAAATGTTGGATAGCGTAGGGGTAAAAATAACTATTCCAACTCCCGAGAGTGCAACAGTAGGGAAAACATTGGATAGCGTAGGGGTAAAAATTACTATTCCAACTCCAAAGAGTGCAACAGTAGGGAAAGCGTTGGATAGCGTAGGGGTAAAAATTACTATTCCAACTCCAGAGAGTGCAATAGTAGGGAAAGTGTTGGATAGCGTAATGGTAAAAATTACTATTCCCACTCCAGAGAGTGCAATAGTAGGGAAAGTGTTGGATAGCGTAAGGGTAAAAATTACTATTCCCACTCCAGACAGAGCAACAGTAGGGAAAACGTTGGATAGCGTAGGGGTACAAATAACTATTCCAACTCCAAAGAGTGCAACAGTAGGGAAAACGTTGGATAGCGTAGGGGTAAAAATTACTATTCCAACTCCAGAGAGTGCAATAGTAGGGAAAGTGTTGGATAGCGTAAGGGTAAAATTTACTATTCCCACTCCAGAGAGTGCAATAGTAGGGAAAGTGTTGGATAGCGTAAGGGTAAAATTTACTATTCCCACTCCAGAGAGTGCAACAGTATAGAAAACGTTGGATAGCGTAGTGGTAAAAATAACTATTCCAACTCCAAAGAGTACAACAGTAGGGAAAACGTTGGATAGCGTAGGGGTAAAAATTACTATTCCAACTCCAGAGAGTGCAATAGTAGGGAAAGTGTTGGATAGCGTAAGGGTAAAATTTACTATTCCCACTCCAGAGAATGCAATAGTAGGGAAAGTGTTGGATAGCGTAAGGGTAAAAATTACTATTCCAACTCCAGAGAGTGCAATAGTAGGGAAAGTGTTGGATAGCGTAAAGGTAAAATTCACTATTCCCACTCCAGACAGTGCAACAGTAGAGAAAAGGTTGGATAGCGTAGGGGTAAAAATTACTATTCCAACTCCAAAGAGTGCAACAGTAGGGAAAGCGCTGGATAGCGTAGGGGTAAAAATTACTATTCCAACTCCAGAGAGTGCAACAGTAGGGAAAGCGCTGGATAGCGTAGGGGTAAAAATTACTATTCCCACTCCAGATAGTAAAACAGTTGGGAAAGCACTAGATAGCATAGTGATTCTATGAACATTATGACCAATTCAATAATTTGTTATAAAAAAATTGCATGTTAACAATGTTTTAAAAAAATAATTATTATTAAATACCAATTATGTAAAATAAATATTTAAATAAATAAATTTAAATTACATCCCACACTATTCCCCCTTTAACACACGACACACTACACATACAAAATACACAATAGATTTAAATATCAATTTATCTCTTATTTACAATTAATAATATATTTTTTATAATTAATATAGTTATTAATTCACTAATTAATACATATTAACTACGAAATTACAAATATTCACCTATTAATTATTAATTAACAATACATTAATTAGCAATAACAACAAATAAAATACAATAATCAATTATTTATATTTACTATATTTAACTAACTAATAACAATTAATTAATAATAATTACAAATAAATAAAATATATCATTATTTATTTTATTTTAATTACATCCAACCCTATTCCCCTATAAACCCACAACCCACTACACATAAAAATTCACATAATTAATTTTAATTATCAATTAATCACTTAATAAAATTAAATCACCAATTAATTACTAATTAACAATTAATTAATTAACTATAACAATAAATAAATATTATTAATAAACTAATTATAATTTATATAATTAACCAAATAATAAATTATTTTTACAATTAATAATTAATTAAAAATTATTTAATCTATTAATCAAATTAATTACCAATTAATAATTGATTACCAATTAATTAATCATAAATACCAATTAAACAATACATATTAATTCATTCATTATAATTACATTACTTCCCACCCTATTCCCCTATAAACCCACAACCCACTACACATAAAAATTCACATAATTAATTTAATTATCAATTAATCACTTAATAAACTTAAATCACCAATTAATTACTAATTAACAATTAATTAATTAACAATAACAATAAATAAATATTAATAATAAAGTAATTATAATGTATATAATTAACCAATAATAAAATAATTTTACAATTAATAATTAATTAACAATGAATTAATCAATTAATTACCAATTATTAATTAATTACCAATTAATTAATCATAAATACCAATTAAACAATACATATTAATTCATTAATTATAATTAAATTACTTCCCACCCTATTCCCCTATAAACCCACAACCCGCTCTGATACTAAAACGCTAAATTAAATATAAAATAATTATAAATCTCTAAACATTTATTTTTAAATGTATTAAAATACATTACAATAATCTTTAACATACAAATAAAATACATATTAAATGACATTACACTAAATAAATATCGATATTATTGACATCGAAATTTTTACTTACGATATTACTTACATCGATATTAAATACTTCGATATTATTAACTTCGATATTACTTACCTTGGGATCGATATTCTGTCCATCGATATTCTTGACTTCGATATTCTGTACCTACGATATTAAAAACACGATATTATTGTAGGTCGAAATTTAAAACTCGATATTTTGGCTAAACACCCTGGATGATATCCAACGGCAAGGAAGTTATACATTCAGTTTAGAATAGGGACCTTGCCGCTTCGTGCCTTCACCAACAAATGGTCAAAAGCCTCCCCCCTTGGGTGCCCAGCTTGCAACTGTGTGGATTAGACTGATATTCATGTCTTCTTTTTTTGTCCCGGCTATAAAACAGCCAGACGGCGATTGCTTGTCCCACTTTTCAGAAATTTGGGGTGTAGTCGGTGTGTGGAGGCATTTAGAATATTGAGAACTGATACTTACTGTAGGAGAGTAAGATCTGCTTCACATGGGTACCCCCACTTATTGCTGGTGTTTCACTGTTTTTCGACCTTAGTCTGGCTGTGGCCCTGCTAATCAGGACCACAGCCTAGCTGCTTCCTCTCTAAAATGGTTTGCATGTACATTAAGTACATATCTAATTGGATTCTGGAGTGCCTTATAAGCCCCTAGTATATGGTATACTATGTACCTAGGGCATAGGTACCTCAGAGGCCTACCAGGGGCTGAAGCATGTATTATGCCACCCCTGGGAAGCACTCCAAAATGGCACCATAGGCCAGCTACTGCAGCCTGGGTAAGGGTGTGCTTGCACCCCTTACCGTGGTATAGGCTACCTATATCCACATATATATGCAGACACATATAAACCTATAAGCCACTCTTAGGGCAGGCCTTGACAATCCGGAAGGCAGAGTGCTTGGATTTGTGTGAGAGGGTGCCCAAGCATGAGCTGAGCCCCTCTGCAGCTTTCGGAAATACTTCCTTATGGCTATTCTGTGATACAGCCATACCATATACTCTTAAGTACATTATAACCTCGCTGTAAATGCTAACTTTGGAATGGCTGCATCAAAACATGTCGTGTTTGGTGTCAAACGCTTAGGAATACTACCCCCCACCCCCCCGCCAGTTCGGCGGCGGGGGTAGCATTACACCCTTCTAGAGGGAGAGACATGCTCACACTGGTCAAACCCGTTAGGACTTTCCTGAGCTCTGGCATCACAAAATGGATGTCTCTGCCACAGACACGGGTCTGGCCTCCTGCTGCTGACCGAAACTCCGGCAGGGGAGGCCTGGACAATAGGTTTCCTGTCGAAGGGAGGTGTAACCACCTCCCCAAACAGGCAGATGTGTATTGGGGCTGGGAGGGAGCACTCTCTGGTGCTTTGAAGTCCTGCACTGGGGGCCCACTTGGAGTCCCTGTGCATAGTCCAGTTCAAACCGGTTGCAGGGGCTACCTGCCCCTGCTCTGGTGCAAAACTGGACAAAGAAAATGGGTGTAACCACCCCTCTTTCCAAACCCACCCATAGGTGGGGCCTTAGAGTTAGTCCATCCCCTAAACTTGGTTTAAGTATAGGAATCCAGTCCCTAGGACTTTAGATTAACCTGGACGAAACTCTGCAACATATATCCTGGACCTTCGACTTTCTATCACAACTAGAATATGGAAGAAATCTCCCTTGGGGTCAAGGAGTGACTCCCCTGATTGGCAGGCACCAAAGAAGCAACTGTCTGGTCTGCATCGCTGAAGCTCCCGCCGGACGCCGAAGTCTTTGCATCACCAGAGGTGGATTTCCAGACTTCCCCGAGGCTACCATGAGTTCACAGCAAAGCTGAGGCCGTGGCTATCGTGGGTGACGTGGAACCGTGACCACTGGACACCGTGAACGTTTGCAGCAACACTATCTTCCTGGACCTCCTCGAAGTTGTGCTTTGGGCTCCGAGTAGCCCCAGCCTTGAGCACCTCCTGCACCGAAGATTGTTGGCCTCCACTCCACGAGTGACCCGTGGGCCAGCTTCAAGTGCGACCGCTCGAGGCTCCTTCGCAATCACTAGCCCGTTGGCTAGCCGGTCCCCACAATGGCAGCTCCTTTTCTAATTGGGCTTTCCTGGTTGCTCCAGACGTGCCCTGACTTACCCTTCCTGGGTGAGTCCCACAGACCTTGCTGGTCTGCACCGCAGTCCTTTCTCTGAATTCCAGTGACTTGCAAATGCCAAGGCTTGTTGGGTCCATTTTGGTCGCCGACACCGCAGCACTCAACAGAATTCGTGGATCAGCTTGAATCCGGCTCGTGGACATCGTCGACGTCTCCTGGACCTCGTGGCTGAAGAGTCAAGACACCCATCAACTCTCCTGAAGCACCCGACATCTGTGGGCATTGGTCCATCCTGCCCTTGGTCACTGGCTAGTGACCCAGACTCTGTCCCCTCTGCTTTCAGGTTCCTTCCATCCTAGATCCAGGCTTGGATCTCTTCGGACACTTCTCCTCTTCACGGCAGCAGCAGTTCTTTGCAGGCTTCCATTGAAATCGACGACGCGACCCGACACCAAAAGACAACTATGCACCCGGCTTCCCTGGGTGAGGTAACTCGAGTACTCCGGTGCTCCCGTGGGTGCTAGCCCTAGAACTTCTTAAGTCCAAAAGGGTTTAGTCCTGACTCAATTCTAAGTATCCCTAATCTTTAAATTTCCAACTGCGACATTGCCCATAGAAGCTAACGGGAACCAGCGGTTGTGTTTACACACTGCATACAGTCCCCGTGGGTCCCATGTGTCACTACCTTGGGTGGTTCCTTGGGGTCCCAGCGATCCTACAGGCTCTAGGCCTTGTGTATATCCCAGTCGTGGTTCTTATACCACTTTTTTGGTATATGGTTTGTGTTAGACCTGGCACCATTGGCGTGGGTCTCCCTTCCATTTTTTGCTGTTATCTCCTCTGTTTTTACTGGTATTAGATGCTCTGGGCACTGTGCCACTGCCATTCAGTGACGCAGCATGAATGCTCCCTGTGTAAATATGACATGTGAATTGGTATATCCATGATTGGCTTATTTGGTTTACCTGTTAGTCCCTAGTAGTGTGGCCTGTGTGTGGCCAGAGCTGGCAAACCAAATGCTGCTGGTGGGCCTGCAGCACTGGTTTGTGCCACCCACAGAAGCAGATTGTAAAGTGTGTCTCAGACCTGCCACTGCAGAGTCTGCGTGCAGTCCAGAACTGCCATCTTGGCTGTGAAGTGCACCCACTTCCCAGCCCCTGGACCTTCCCTTGGCATCATGTGAGTCACCCCTATGGTAGGGTGCATTGTATGTGTAAGGCAGGACATGCTCTGATGTGTGTAGCATGTCCTGGTAGTGAATTACACCCAATTTCGTTTTTCACTACTGTAAGGCTACCTGTTCTCCATAGGCCAGAATGAGCAGTTTGACTATTACATTCTATAGTCCTAGCTGACCCAAAGAACATGGTAGAAAAACGAATTTAGTATGCCTGAGGTCAGAATATTAAAATACATCTTTTAGTGAAGTTTATTTTTATATTCTGTGTTTGTAAATACCACTTTTAGAAAGTAGGTATTTTCTTGCCTAAGCCTTCCAGTGTGCTCTGCTGTTATGTGTATTGGCTGTCTGGTTTTGGAGGGACAGGGCAGGCTGAGCAGACCTGGGTTGAATAGAGAGATCTGCATTGGAGTATGGGCAGTGGTAGCTCCTTGACCTGAACAGGGCTGTGCCTGGCAAGTTGAATGCTGGCTCCACCTACCACTGTGCGTCTCATGGCAGACCCCCTCTTTCTGAAAGGAAGGATGCAGCCTGGTAAACAAAGTGCTCCAGGGCTGGGCAGAACTGGTTCTGTCTGGGTTCAGTGACTTGTAGCTTCTGAGAACAAAGACTTTTGGGGTATAAATATCCGTGCTGAAACCCCTACAATTTGTATTGCTCCTGGACAACAAGAAGAACCTCTGTCCGTGTAACTGAATGAATCTGCAGGAGGTGACTGTCCTTGTGCTTGTGTGCTGTTTCTTGGATTGGCCTGCAGTGGTTACTACTGGACTTGGAAGAAGAGGAAAAGGACTTTAAAGAGAACTTTTATTTCAACTTGCTAAAGCAATCACCCAAGGGCTAGAAGAGAGCTAGCCTCCTGCTGAAGTCTCAGGCACATCAGACTCCACCACTAGCCTCATGTTTCCTCCCAGTGAGGATTTCTATCTGCAGGTGAGGCTCCTGTGAGTTCCAGGGCCTCTAGTTCTACTACAGAGAAGAGAGTGCTGAAAATCGTCGCTAACGCCCGTTTGTGATCCGCCGCAGCTGAAGCGCGTACGAAAAATCATTGCGCTGCTGCCGCTGAGTGCTCGCTACCGGAGATCATCGCATCACATGTTTTCGGGCTGCCAAATGCTCGCTGACCTCAAGATTATCGCATCGCACGTTTGCGGGCTGCCAAAGGCTCGCTAACCCGAAGATCATCGCATCACATGTTTGTGGGCCTCCAAGTGCTCGCTAACCAAAGATCATCGCATCAAGTTCATCGCTTCACGACATCTCAGCGCGGACGCCGGGTGTCCACCATTTTCATCGCATCGCACCCGGATCGTCGCTCCCTCGCGGAGCGCCATTTCTTCTCATCGCAACAGGGTCGCACACGCAACAGGCTGGACGCATCATCCTCCCTTGCTGCAAGGATTTCAACGCATCGCCGGCTTAGCGTGGAGAAGTTTGTCGCTTTGTCCTGCACACAGACCAGAGCATCATCCTCCCTTGCGACAAGGATTAAACGCATCGCTGGTCTCGCATAGGGAAAATCAACGCTACAGCTCCTTAGCGGCATTTTGGTTGTTTTGCTACAGAATCCAGGTACTTTGTAAGTAAAAGGGTCGCAGACACCACTGCTTTGAACTGAACCCCTCTTTGCACACTTTGACTATTTTTGCAGCCTTTCAAGAGTAACCCTATTTTTCTAGTATTGTGTATTTTTACTGTTACTTGTCTTGTGTTAAGTCTATATATAAAGATACTTATTTTTATAACTACTTGTGTGGTGTCCCTTTGTAGTGTTCCTCACTGTGTTACTGTGTATGGTCATTAATGCTTTACACACTGCCTCTGAGATAAGCCTAGCTGCTCGTGCTACGTTACCACAGGGTTGAGCAGGGGTTATCAAAGGGTGTAGCCCGCTTACTCTGACTTAGGAAGAAGTGTCCCTACTTGGACAGTGGCCAGCCATTGCCAACTAGAGACCCCCATTTCTAACAGTTTGGTACGCCCCTAGGGCCCAAACGTGTATTTGTGCTATTACTGATAATTGCTAACTTGTAAACAAAGTACTTCGAACTCCAGTCTCATAAAGAGACTAGAGGGGTGTGTTTTATCCTAAATACATATATTTTGAATATATACCTGGCGTGGTTGTCCTTTCATTTGATCATTCAAGAGATTATAGACTGGTAAAACAAGCTGCTTTACATTCCTTCAAGACTTAGCCTGAAGGCTGCTCGCCATAGCTACCACTAGTATAGCTTTAAATAAAGGTTGTCTTTAACCATTCACCATAAGGGGTTGTTTGGACTGTTACAAGGTGCCCACTAGAACTAGTGGACAGCATATGTCAGGCCACCTTCTCACATTGGTGGCAGCGGTGGGATTCCAGCTTGCTATTGTTTTACCAGATAATCTCAATTGAATTGATCAACTGAAAACCACTAAAGGTACCTAAGGTACATATAATATCAAGTTTAGCTACAGTAAGTTCTACTGAACTTAGAGTTGTGTGTAAAGGAATAGCACACTCTTTCTACAACTCAAGCGAGTTTAATAGGCCACACTAGTGTAGGTAGTGCAATACACCACACCACATTAGTAATGTTTAACCAGCCAGGAACCAGTGGGTCCCTACCAGGAACCAGTGAGCTCCTTCCCTATAAATATGAGGATCTCTCCTTTGCTCAGCTAAGGGCCTTATGTTCAATTAGGAAGCTGAAGACAGGCAAAAGTCCATCCACCCAGTATCTCATAAAGATACTTAAGCTGGATGATATCACAGGGCCTAGTGGGCCTGCTGGGGTAGGCAGTGTGGGTGGGGCAGCACCTGAGGATGGGCCTAGGGGTGGAAACTCCCCTGACCCTACCTCTGATGCTGACCAGACTGGTGACAATGACCAGACTCTGGTGAACCCAGATCTCCTGGATGAGGATGAGGAGGATGACAACAATGCTTCTTCCTTTATTCCTCCAGGTGGACCTGACAACAGGGCTAGAAGGGATAGATCTCTGTCAAGGGGATCTGTCCAGTCTAACTCCTCTATAGGAAACTCTGTCCCTTCTCACAAAGGGAGGGAAACCTCCCAGGAAAGGAGAGAGAGACTGCTGAAGTATGAGCAAGACAAGTTCAACCTCAGAAAGCAGTAGATGGCCTTAGACAGGAAAGCCCTAGAGCTCTACAGAGCTAGTAAAAAGGAGGGACTAGAGTCCCTTGGTGGCAGCAATTTCCCTAGAGATAGGGAGAGGTCTTATGTCCATAGAAACCTAAGTAAGATTATACCTCCCTACCAGAGTGAGGATGACATCCACAAATGGATAACTGCTTTGGAGAGGGCCTGTAAAGTACAGAAGGTCCCTCAAGGTCAGTGGGCATCAATCTTATGTCTCTCCTTTGTAGACAAAGGTAGAGACAAGCTCCTCACTGTAAGAGAAGAGGATGCTGATGACTACAAAGTCTTGAAAAGTGCACTAATAGATGGGTTTGGCCTAACCACTGAACAATACAGGTTAAAGTTTAGAGACACCCAAAAAGCACAAACTCAAGACTAGGTTGACTTTGTTGACTGTGCTGCTAAGGCTCTGGAAGGTTGGTTATTGAGCAGTAAAGTGTGTGACTTCAAAGGATTGTACAATCTGATAATGAGGGAGCAGATTCTTAAAAACTGTCAAACTCAGCTGTTGCACCAGTACCTGGTAGACTCTGATCTGACCTCTCCCCAAGAATTGGGAAAGAAGGCAGACAAATGGTTCAGAACCAGGGTGAGGCAGAAGGTACAGAACCAAGGTGGTGACCTAAAGAAGCAAGATTCCAAAAACTCTGACAAGGGTGGGGACAAGGGTAAAGATCAGAAGTCTTCTCAAGGGCCCCAAAAATCTTCTTCAGATGGGGATTCACAGGCTAACATAGGGAAAGGCCAAAAGAAACCTTGGTGCAAAATCTGTAAGCAGAAACCTCACTGGACCAGTGACTGCACCAAGGCCAAAGAAAATACTCCAGCCACCACCAATGCCCCTAAGGAACCTGCTCCCCCTAGTGAAGTTACAATTGGTGGTGGGAATACACAGAATAAGGGTGCAGTAGGGTTGACCCCGGGTTCTGAGATGGACTCTGGCCTAGTCAGAGTACCAACTCAGTCTGTGCTTGTCAATGATGGGGGCATGGATATGTCCCCCTTTGTGAGTCCCAGTAACTTGGGCAAATACAGACAGCAGCCTTTGATAAATGGAGTAAAAGCTTTGGCATTCAGGGACACAGTAGTGACAAAAGATCCTGTGGATCCTGGGCAGATTATACTTAGAAATTTACCAAGTGACCAATGCTAGCAATGTCAGAACAGACCATTCTCTGGCAGATGTTAACTTCTCCTGGGGGGGGGGTAACTGGCCTTAAGAAGGTTGTGGTAAGTGTAGACCTACCAGTACAGTGCTTGCTTTGCAATGATCTAGAGATTTCAGCTTGGGCTGAAGTGGAGCTCAGGACACATGGAGAAATGTTAGGGATCCCTGCACATGTCTTTGCTGTGACCAGGTCACAGGCAAAAATGTCTAAAACTGTACAGGCCCAGGATTCTGGAATAATGGACCAGGTGCCTCACAAGAGGAGGAGCAATAGGGTTAAGGCAGAGTCTTCCCACCTGACTCTGATCAGTCTCCTCAGGGAGATGATCTTGCGCCTGAAGAAGGAACTGTTCCAGAGGAGCTTGAACCTGACCAGGTTGAGTTCTTGGGGACAAGGGGCCCTTCCAGGTCTGATCTGAGCCAGAAGCAGAAAACCTGCCCCTCTCTTGAAACCCTCAGACAGCAAGCTGCTGATGAGGCTGCTGGGAATGCTAGTGGCACCCATAAAGTTTATTGGGATGATGGACTCCTATACTCAGAGAGTAGAGATCCCAAGCTGGTGCATCCAGGAGGTTGGTTATACCTCTGAAGTTTAGGGGTTTCCTATTGACACTAGCCCATGATATTCCCCTAGCAAGACACCTAGGCCAGAACAAGACTTGGGACAGAATTGTTCTTCACTTTCACTGGCCTCACATGTCTGAAGACACAAAGGAGTTGTGTCACACCTGTGTAACCTGTCAAGCCAGTGGCAAAGCAGGTGGCACTACAAAGGCCCCCCTGATACCACTACCTGTGGTGGGGATGCCCTTTGAAAGGGTAGGGTTTGACATTGTTGGTCCCATGGATCCCCAAACAGCACCTGGGCACAGATTTATACTGGTGGTAGTGGATCATGCCACCAGGTATCCAGAGGCAATTCCCACAAGGACCACTACAGCACCTGTAGTGGCAAGAGCTCTCTTGAGTGTGTTCTCAAGAGTAGGCTTTCTTAAGGAGGTAGTATCTGACAGGGGTGCAAACTTCATGTCTAGTTACTTGACTGCTATGTGGAAGGATTGTGGAGTGTGGAGTGAACTACAAGTTCACCACACTCTATCACCCACAATGCAATGGTTTAGTTGAGAGATTCAACAAAACCTTAAAGGGCATGATCAAAGGACTCCCAGAGAAGCTTAGACGAAAATGGGACCTGCTCTTGCCCTGCCTTTTATTTGCATAGAGGGAGGTGCCTCAAAAGCGGGTTGGCTACAGGCCTTTTGAACTTTTGTTTGGACACCCTGTCAGGGGTCCATTGTGTTTGGTGAAGGAAGGATGGGAGTTACCTCTCAATTCCCCAAAGCAAGACATAGTGGGCTGTACTTGGTCTCCGCTCCAGGATGGCTGGGTACATGAATTAGGCAAACAGAAACCTTGAGGCTAGCCAGGAACTGCAAAAAGCCTGGCATGACCAAAAGGCTGTACTAACTGTTTACCAGCCAGGACAGAAGGTGTGGGTGTTGGAGCCTGTGGCCCCAGCAGCTCTCCAGGACAAGTGGAGTGGACCTCACACTATTGTTGAACATAAAGGGGAGGTTACCTACTTGGTAGACCTTGGAACCCCTAGGAGTCCCCACAGGGTTCTTCATGTCAACAGACTTAAACCATATGTTGACAGGGCAGACATGGGCTTGCTCATGGCTACTGATGAAGGACAGGAGGAAGAGAGTGACCCACTCCCTGACCTGCTTTCTCAGAACCCTGCTGATGGGTCAGTTGATGGTGTAGCCTTGGCAGGCAGCCTCACTGCCCAGCAGCAAACTAACTGCAGGAACCTCCTCAGTCAGTTTAGGCATATGTATTCTCTGACTCCAAGTCAGACCACCTGGTGCACTCATGAAGTGGACACTGGTGACAGTCTACCTGTGAAGAATAAGATCTACAGGCAACCATGTCAGGGACTGTATAAGGACAGAAATCCAAAAGATGTTGGATCTGGGTGTGATCTTGGGCTAGCCTAGTAGTCCTGGTACCAAAAACTCACACCAGTGGTGGGAAAAGAGAGATGAGGTTTTGTGTTGACTACAGGGGTCTCAATGCAGTCACAAGGACTGATGCCCATCCCATCCCCAGGGCAGATGAGCTAATAGATACTTTGGCCTCAGCCAAGTTTCTAAGCACATTTGACCTGACAGCTGGCTAACACTTACCCACCCATTGTTTTTGCAGTGTCCCGATTTTTGAACTCCATGTGGCATAGTCGTAGGGTGCTGTTAAACTCACCACCGCAAGTATAACATTCCCACAATGTTCATCCTGTTACATTTTATGATTTTTAACTTCTAACTTATTTTCAACTTATTTTTAACCTTTTTTACATTCCAAAAACTAAAAGCATTGATGAAATGAAATTCGATCTTACCAAATGACGTGGTAATTTCTTTTACAATGATTGTGGCCTTAACCAGGGTATTTGCTATAGTAGTTGCAAGAGGTCGAGAAGAAGCTTTGTATTTTTTGAAGCCCCTACCCTGTGATGAATTTTAATGTTGTCTATAATAAAGAATTGTTGGTATTCTTAAGTATTGGTCTTGTTATGTGTTTTTTCTGTTACTGTTTGTATTACCTACTTTTTCTGGTCTATTTCGACCGAAATAAAGTTTGTTGGAATGGATATATATATATATATTCACTGAAAAAAACATAGGTTTCACACACGTTATAGTTAGGAATTAGCATTTAAAAAACCTTGCAAATTCACTTAAAAAACCATAGGTTTCACACATGTTATAGTTAGGTGGATATTTCACTCGTAAAAAACCAATGAAATTCCCCCGTTATAGTTAGTTCAGATAACTATAACTCGCGCGACCGCCACTCTATCACAAGGATGATGTCATCAGTGATGTCATGAGTGATGCCACTGACCATGTCATGAGTGATGTAATATGTGACGTCATGAGCAGGATTGCGGGCGCGCGAGTTATAGTTATCTGAACTAACTATAACGGGGGAATTTCATTGGTTTTTTACGAGTGAAATATCCACCTAACTATAACATGTGTGAAACCTATGGTTTTTTAAGTGATATATATATATATATATATATATATATATATTCACTGAAAAAACCATAGGTTTCAGGGGCGATATAGTTAGCTGGACTTTTCACTCGTACAAAACCATAGAAATTCCCCCGTTATAGTTAGTTCAGCTAACTACAACTCGCACGCCCGCAATGCACTGCTGATGACGTCACATATTACATCACTCATGACATGGTCAGTGACATCACTCATGACATCACTGATGACATCTCAAATGACATCACTGATGACATCACCCAGTGAATGTGTGTTTTTCTGAAAATATATATGTTTTATATATATATATCTCAAGGTCGATGGAAGAATAAATGGGTATATAAATGTCTAAATGGATGATTTGTTTTTGAAAAATTGATTGTATTACTGACTGATTAAGTGTATCTTAGTGAGTAATGTTTAAATATGTAAATATCTGTATCAGTCTCTCACTTTGTGTATAAGTGGCTGCATGGGTTGGTGAGTAGCTACATGAGTGTCTATATGGGTTATTAGTTGATTTTTTGAGTATCAGTATGAGTGTCTGATGTCTGTATGGTTTGGTGGGGGGTATTAGGTAGTGCATAGGTGCATGAATGAGTGACTCACTGTTTGTATGTGTTGAAGACAGCATGTGTGCAGGACTGTATGGGTGGATGAGTGTGTGCATGGGTGTGTTAGTGAGTGAATGACTGTCTCAATAGTGTCTCTATGAGTAACTACATATGTTTTAAACTAGTATATGTGACTATTGGTGTATATAAGTGAGTATATGTGAGAGTGAGGGATTGAAAGAGTTCCTGTATGAATAAGTATTTGTTTCTATAAGTGATTGTTTAAAAGACTAAGTATGTGTGAGTTTCTGTAGAAGTAAGTGTGGTGGTGTGTGTATAACTGAATATGCAGGTAAACGGATGTTTGATTCTTTATTAGCATGAGTGACTACGTGTGTGAGTAACTTTATGGATGAGTGGCGTTGTGTAACAGAATGTATAGGTGTATGAATACATATGATGAGTGAGTGCATGCATGAGTGACTGTATAGGACTGTTGGTGAATGAGTGGATGTGTATGTGGATCTTACAATTACTGAATAGGTTGTTGTAACTGGTATTGGTATGTCCATTGTTTTGAAAATTTTAATTTCTATTTTTGAATGTGTGTATGAAAGGTTATATTAGGGGGAGAGGAGGTCTGCCACTCTATCACAAGGATGATGTCATCAGTGATGTCATGAGTGATGTCACTGACCATGTAATGAGTGATGTAATATGTGACGTCATCAGCAGTGCATTGGGGGCGCGCGAGTTATAGTTAGCTGAACTATAACGGGGGAATTTCTATGGTTTCGTACGAGTGAAAAGTCCAGCTAACTATATCGCCCCTGAAACCTATGGTTTTTTCAGTGAATTTCTAAGGTTTTTTAAATGCTAATTCCTAGCTATAACGTGCCTGAAACCTATGGTTTTTTCAGTGAATTTCAAAGGTTTTTAAATGCTAATTTCTAGCACTGCCTACAGAGATAGGACATGTGAAGAAAGAAGGAAAAACGCACAGAAAGAAAAAAAGAAATGCAGAAAGAAGCAACTGAAGTCCTCAAAGACGAAGAAAAGTGCAGGAAGAAATATAATGTGCAGAAAGAACAAACAGAAGAGCAGAAAGAAGCCTTGTTGCAAAATCATCCTGTACCCTCAACTTTTTCAGACGGATACTGGTGGTAACTGAGTCTGCCTAAGCAGTCCTAGAGCCAGTGCTATGTTAAAAGACACTCAGAATACAGTGAAAACACCTACATACACTAGGGCACACTATGCATTGGGGTCCCCCTGTGAGCCCCTAGTATATAATAGGGCAGGGGATTAAAACTACCTCTTAAAACGCACCTCAGGGCGTGTTTGAACACGTCACCTCATGCCCCGTCCCCTCCCTTCCCCACACTGTAAAAACACCCTGTAGCCATTTTAAGTTGGGAGATTAAGTCCCCTTGAATCCTGAGGGTCCCTAGGGTCCAACTAGACCACTAGGTACCTCCAGTAAGCGCCACAGAGCTGCGTTGCAGAGAGGTATAAAAAGTGGCACAGCCTGCACCACCTCTCTGCAACGCAGAGCAGTGGTGCTTACTGGAAGCACCTGGTGGGCTAGTTGGACCCCAGGTTCCCTCAGGATTGAAAGGGAATTATTTAACCCAATTTAAAAACGCGCCACAGGGCGTGTTTGCACACGTCACCTCAGGCCCCGTCCCCTCCCTTCACCACTGTGTAAACGCGCCCTGTGGCTGTTCTGAGTTGAGAGCTGCGTTGCATGGAGGTGTAAAAAGTGGCGTGGCCTCAGAACACCTGTCTGCAACGCAGCTCCCTGGCGCATACTGGAGATACCTGTTGGGCTAGTTGGCCCTCAGGGACCCTCAGTATTGAAGGGGAATTAATTCCTCAACTTACAACTGGCCAGGGGGCGCGTTTGCAGAGTGCTGCAAGGAGGGGGCATGGCCTCCGGCGCGATGCCGGTCTTTTATTTATTTATTTTTAAGAAGGAGGGCTGTGAGGCCCCCTTTCTTTTTCTAATTTATTAGCCCTGGGGACCCCATCCCCCAGGGCCTGCACCCTAACTTTTTTTGTTGAAAAAAATTAATGTGGCCCTCCCAAGGCCTTAATCGGCCCCGGGGACCCCAACCCCCGGGTCATGGCCTTTTTTTTTTTTTTTTTTTTTACATTTTTTATATTTTTTAGGAGGGGGGCTGTGTTGCTGGACAAACCATATGTACCTATCACCATGACGATTTGCGTGATATTCATTAAAAGGCGACTATGCATACAATGAATCCACGTAGAATGTATTCACACCGCTAGTAAAGCTCTGACATGTCTGACACCCTACCGTGCCTAATCCCGGCGCCCCCGCTGGTGGGTACTCTCCAAGTAGACACCCTTGTCGTTTATTTATACAAGCATGGGTAGCTATTGACGGGCACATTTAATACACATGCACACCAAGCCATTCAAAGGGGATTGAACAAAAATTCGACCAAACTATGCAAGAAACCCCCTCACGGTTAATAAAACACACATCCACCGCCGGATGTGTCATACTTTTTATTTTACTCTCTGGAAAGGAGACAAACCTCACTTGAGAGTCACAGCGTGCTCCTGGCTGAGCCCAATGCTGTGTTACACCCACCATTGCCTGCCGAGTGCCACACCTCTGTGTTGTATTCCACCATCTAGTGCTTATGCTATGACACTCTCTAGCCCATGTGCACTGTAACACCACCCCGTGAATATGTCATGCCACACTTGCCTTCGCACGGGTTATATTGCCCCATCTAACATGCCTTCCTCGATGCCTATGTTATAAAGCACAGCGCTATGCCATACTTATTACAATCTGGGATCCATATCTTTGTCACAGTGCATATGCAATGTGACACTACCCAGCACATATTTTATATTACAACTTTAGAGACCACTTAGGTTACACAACACTGCCCTGTGCATATTACACTCCAAGGCGCATATCACATAGCAAGCGCTAGTGCCTGTGCTATCTCGCGCTCTCCAATGAATCTGTCATTGCGCACAATGTATTGCATATTATATTTCACGCCCGGTTCATCTTATATCACACATTTTGGTGCATAGTTTATACCATATACTATATCTAGTTTTCATTTTCAATCGTGCTCTCAGGACTATGTTCTATATAACACTGCGTCCACCTACCCTTTTCACGGGCATTACATTTTGCAATGGGGGGTGGAGGGTCAGGGTATGTTTCTGCCGAGTGAGCCCGGAGTCACAGTCCCAAACGTCCTCTTCTTCCTGAATAAAAGTGAGATTATGCTGCATACTTGTTCATATTTTAAGTAGTTCGCACAGACACACATTTTAAAAACAATAAAGTTCCTAATACCCACCTTCTATCAACAGTTAGCTTGCTGCCCCATCCACCTCCTCCCTATCCTCTGTTGTCTGAATCCATGGACTAGCCTCCTCCCTCCTGCCATGCATGGTCTGATGTGCTGCCACTGCCCTCCAATTTGCATGATGTACCAGTCCACTCCTCCTACCCTCCATTGCCCAATTCTATGGGCAATCATTGACCTCCTGCTTAGCCTCTGTGCTTAGCTTGCTGCCCCTATTCTCCTTCCCCCTGCCCTCCGATGTCTTTGTGCATGCCCCTGCTCCATCCTTTTTGACCACCATGTTTCATGGACCTGCCACTCCTATCTACTCTGAGTGTTCTGTTGAGCTGCCACTCCCCTCCCACCTGCCTAGCATTGTCAGATGACTGTAACCTTTCCCTGCCACCTCCACCCTGCCTGTCCACATGCCATGCCCCTATCCCCTTCCTCCTGTCCTTCATGGTCCATTTTACTGCCCCTGATCCGTCCCTCCTGCCCTTTATGGTCTGTTATGCTGCAGCTTTCTCTCCTGTCTGTCCATTATCGTCAGCTAGCAACCATTGCCTCTTTCCCCTCTGTTGTCTGTTGTCCATGTGCATGGTCCTGTCCCCTCCCTATTGCTTTCTATGGATTGTTGTGCTGCACTCCCGTCCCGCATGCCCTGTGTGGTGTATTGTGCTGCTGCAAACCCTGATGCCTGCCCTGTAGGGTCAGTTTGGTGCACCTCTCAATGTCCCTCCTGTCCTCTGTTATCCGAGTCCATGTCCCTACCCCAATTCCTCCTGCCTACCATGATCCAATGTACCATACTTGCGAACATTTTGAACTTGGTAAGAGGGAGATCTTGAAATAAAACTGGGGTATTGATTTTACCCTTTGAGTTACATTGAAAAAGAGAAGATTGTAGACAGGAACCAGATCAAGTAAAGCCCATTTGAGCTTAAAAACATTGGACGTTTCCTGGCTGAAACGGGTCTGTTAGCATGTATGGTTGTATGACCACTGCCTCTTCCTTCTGCCCACAATGGTCTATTACATCACCACAGCCTCTCTTGCCAGTCCTGTATTGTTGGTTTGTAGCCCCTGCCCCCCTTTCCACTGCCCTCCATAGTCTGTTGTGCTGCCACTGCCCTTCCTGCCTGCCTAGTGTGGTCAATTGTTGCCTCTGCACTCTCCTACCTGCCTTCAATTTTCAGAGTCCGTGCCCCTGGCCTCTGCCTCTCAACAGTATACCAATGAACAACTAGATTGCTAACATTCTATATTTATTACAAAAGTGTGGAACGCCTGACGTCATCTTGATGTAATCAAAACTGGAATGCCTAGAGCATTTCCTTTAGAAATTACATATATGAGATGGTGTTATTTGCATCAAAATTATGGTTAGTGCTCTAAAAAACTAAAATGAGGACATATTTTCTGAGTTTTCAAATAGCGACAAAGAACTTTTAAATTATTTGTAATCTTAGTTTTTTTATCCAGTTGACCACTTGATTAAATGTTGCATCCAAGGGGAGAGGGTGTGGTGTTCCAGAGCTGCAGACTTTGCAACTGGGGAACCAGGTTAGAGTTTCTGCTTCAGCACAACATTCTGTGATTCTGGTCAAATCACTTAATCTCCCCATGTCTACAACCAAAATGAATTTGATCTTGTGTGATGTAACCAATGCTCATGTAAAGCACTCTAATACCTGACAAGTCTGCACTATATAAAACTGCAAATACGCAAAAAATAAGTGTTTTGCACACTTCTGTCATTGGGCTACATTTGGGCTACATTTGGGTGATATTTGGGCTACATTTGGGCTACATTTGGTCTCTTTTGTCTCTGGTGGCCATTTTAGGAGATTTATTTGTTATGAAGTTTCCTAATTTCCTCATTTACTGCAGTCTCCTCAGTAGGAAATGCTTTCAGTTTTTTACTTTGATTCCATCAAGAAGGTATTCAGATATGTCACACATTTGCCATAAGTTCTGAATGTTAGCACTCTAGTTGCTCATTAGATTACTGTAGTAAAGCTACTGCTCACCACGGAAGTCTGCTGCTAGTATTAGAAGTGCATGTTTCAGTCTGCATATCAGAATTTTTTAATGAAATAGAAGAGGATTTGAGAAGTCACTCAAAATATGCCCTAATTTTTCTTTCTTCAGCACTAATCATAATTTCTATGGCAAAATGAACCCCCTCATTGTGTTCCTTTTTAAATTAAATGTTTTAAGTGTTACCAGTTTATTCCAATCAAGATGGCTTCAGGTATGCCATACGTTTGTCATAAGTAAGACAGTAAGCGCTCTAGTTGATCTTAAGAACACTCTGGGACGTTCTGTCATTGGGCTACATTTGGGCTACATGTGGGTGATATTTGGGCTACATTTGGGCTACATTTGGGCTCTTTTGTCTCTGGTGGCCATCTTGGGAGATTTATTTGTTATGAAGTTTCCTAATTTCCTCATTTACTGCAGTCTCCTCAGTAGGAAATACTTTCAGTTTTTTACTTTGATTCCATCAAGAAGGCATTCAGATGTGTCACACATTTTCCATAAATTCTGAATGTTAGCACTCTAGTTGCTCATTAGATCACTGTAGTAAAGCTACTGCTCACCAGGCAAATCTGCTGCTGGTATTGAAAGTGCATGTTTCAGTCTGCATGTCAGAATTTTTTTATGAAATAAAAGAGGATTTCAGAAGTCAAAATGTGTTTTTCTTTCTGCAGCACTAATCATAATTTATATGGCAAAATGAACCCCCTCATTTTGTTCCTTTGATTTTACCCTTTGAGTTACATTGAAAAAGAGAAGATTGTAGACAGGAACCAGATCAAGTAAAGCCCATTTGAGCTTAAAAACATTGGACGTTTCCTGGCTGAAACGGGTCTGTTAGCATGTATGGTTGTATGACCACTGCCTCTTCCTTCTGCCCACAATGGTCTATTACATCACCACAGCCTCTCTTGCCAGTCCTGTATTGTTGGTTTGTAGCCCCTGCCCCCCTTTCCACTGCCCTCCATAGTCTGTTGTGCTGCCACTGCCCTTCCTGCCTGCCTAGTGTGGTCAATTGTTGCCTCTGCACTCTCCTACCTGCCTTCAATTTTCAGAGTCCGTGCCCCTGGCCTCTGCCTCTCAACAGTATCCCAATGAACAACTAGATTGCTAACATTCTATATTTATTACAAAAGTGTGGAACGCCTGACGTCATCTTGATGTAATCAAAACTGTAATGCCTAGAGCATTTCCTTTAGAAATTACATATATGAGATGGTGTTATTTGCATCAAAATTATGGTTAGTGCTCTAAAAAACTAAAATGAGGACATATTTTCTGAGTTTTCAAATAGCGACAAAGAACTTTTAAATTATTTGTAATCTTAGTTTTTTTATCCAGTTGACCACTTGATTAAATGTTGCATCCAAGGGGAGAGGGTGTGGTGTTCCAGAGCTGCAGACTTTGCAACTGGGGAACCAGGTTAGAGTTTCTGCTTCAGCACAACATTCTGTGATTCTGGTCAAATCACTTAATCTCCCCATGTCTACAACCAAAATGAATTTGATCTTGTGTGATGTAACCAATGCTCATGTAAAGCACTCTAATACCTGACAAGTCTGCACTATATAAAACTGCAAATACGCAAAAAATAAGTGTTTTGCACACTTCTGTCATTGGGCTACATTTGGGCTACATTTGGGTGATATTTGGGCTACATTTGGGCTACATTTGGTCTCTTTTGTCTCTGGTGGCCATTTTAGGAGATTTATTTGTTATGAAGTTTCCTAATTTCCTCATTTACTGCAGTCTCCTCAGTAGGAAATGCTTTCAGTTTTTTACTTTGATTCCATCAAGAAGGTATTCAGATATGTCACACATTTGCCATAAGTTCTGAATGTTAGCACTCTAGTTGCTCATTAGATTACTGTAGTAAAGCTACTGCTCACCACGGAAGTCTGCTGCTAGTATTAGAAGTGCATGTTTCAGTCTGCATATCAGAATTTTTTAATGAAATAGAAGAGGATTTGAGAAGTCACTCAAAATATGCCCTAATTTTTCTTTCTTCAGCACTAATCATAATTTCTATGGCAAAATGAACCCCCTCATTGTGTTCCTTTTTAAATTAAATGTTTTAAGTGTTACCAGTTTATTCCAATCAAGATGGCTTCAGGTATGCCATACTTTTGTCATAAGTAAGACAGTAAGCGCTCTAGTTGATCTTAAGAACACTCTGGGACGTTCTGTCATTGGGCTACATTTGGGCTACATGTGGGTGATATTTGGGCTACATTTGGGCTACATTTGGGCTCTTTTGTCTCTGGTGGCCATCTTGGGAGATTTATTTGTTATGAAGTTTCCTAATTTCCTCATTTACTGCAGTCTCCTCAGTAGGAAATACTTTCAGTTTTTTACTTTGATTCCATCAAGAAGGCATTCAGATGTGTCACACATTTTCCATAAATTCTGAATGTTAGCACTCTAGTTGCTCATTAGATCACTGTAGTAAAGCTACTGCTCACCAGGCAAATCTGCTGCTGGTATTGAAAGTGCATGTTTCAGTCTGCATGTCAGAATTTTTTTATGAAATAAAAGAGGATTTCAGAAGTCAAAATGTGTTTTTCTTTCTGCAGCACTAATCATAATTTATATGGCAAAATGAACCCCCTCATTTTGTTCCTTTGTAAATTAAATGTTTTAAGTGTTACCACTTTATTCCAATCAAGATGGCTTCAGGTGTGCCATACTTTTGTCATGAGTAAGACTGTTAGCGCTCTAGTTGTTATTTAGAACACTCTGGGAAGCTGCAGTAGAACACAAAGGAATCAACTGACAGTCTCTGCCCTTGTTGGATGTACATGTTTTACTGAGAATGTCAGACTTCATTCTCACATGACTGAGAAAGATAATGGGAATTTACAGAAAATATGCTCTCAGTTTAGCTTATAGATCACCTTCCAAACCTCTGTGGGAAAAGCATGAGAAAATAGTTTTCTCTAAAACATGGTTCATGATATCACAGCAGAATGCTTTTTCACATGGTAAAATCACCTTAGAACACACCACAATTCCTTAAATCAGTATGGTACCATCAACAAATGATTTATAATGTAACTAAAGTCTTAAAACCTTCTATTAACTGCAATGCTTTTTAATGAGGTGCTATCATGTATATTGGTCCCAAGATGGCTGCCAACACTTCTTGGATGAAGTGCTGACAGCCAATCAGATCTCAGGATGAGATGTGTGGTTAGGCTCCGCCCAGATATATATATGATTTTCCTTTTGATTTTCTCAGGAACTACTGAACAGATTGACACCATATATGCAAAAGGCACATGCCTGAGCTGAGGACTACCTATTTGCCAAATTTCAAGTAATTCTGTTCAGCCGTTCGGGCTGTACCTTGGACTAAAGGTCCCTATGGAAAATTGCATGGGGAAAACGTGTTTTGGGACCCCCCTTTTTTCTCAGCCCCCGCTTGACGAATCCCCCCGAGACTTTCAGGGTAGGAGCGGAGCGCCCCACCTATTTTGAAAATTTCGCGAGGATTCGTCATTCGGCACTAAAGTTATTCCAAATAGAATGTTGCGGATTTCCTATGGAAACACGGTCCTAACTATAACTATCTACTGGCGACCGCCAGTAGATAATATATATATATATATATATATATATATATATATATATATATATATATATATATATATATATATATATATATATATATATGCCATAGGTTTCAGGGATGTTATAGTTAGAAATTATCATTTAAAAAACCTTAGAAATTCACTGAAAAAAACACAGGTTTCAGGGATGTTATAGTTAGTTGGACATTTCACTCGTTATAGTTAGTTCAGCGCCCCCACAATGCACTGCTGATGACATCACCTATTGCATCACTCATGACATGGTCAGTGACATCACTGATAACATCTCAAATGACATCACTACAAACAGAAAGAAGCAAAAGAGGTGTGGAATGAGGCAAGAGTGGTGCAGAAAAAGGGAAGAAGGGTGCAGAAAGAAGCAAGAAAAGTGTAGAAAGAGGCAAGAGAGTTGCAGAAACAGGCAAAAGGGGTGCCGAAAGAGGGAACAGGTGTGCAGACAGAGGCAAGAGAGGTGCAGAAAGAGAGAAGAGGGGTACAGAAGAGGCAAGAGAGGTGCAGAAATTTGCAACAGAGGTGCAAAAAGAAGCAAGAGCAGTGCAGAAAGAACCAACAGAGGTGCAGAAAGAGCCAAGAGGGGTATGGAAAGAGGCCAGAAAAGTACTGAAAGAGGTAAAAGAGGTACAGAAAGAGGCAAGAGAACTGCAGAAAAGTCAAGAGAGGTGCAAAAGAGTTACAGGAAGAGGGGTGCAGAAAGAAGCAAGAGAAGCACGGAAAGAAGCAACAGAGGTGCCGAAAGAGGCAAGAGAGGCACAGAAAAAGGCAAGAAAGGTACACAAAGAGGGAACAGGGGTGCAGAATGGGATTAGAGGGATACAGAAATTTGCAAGAGAGGTACAGAAAGGAGCAAGAGTAGTGCAGAAAGAAGCAAGAGAGGTAGAGAAATAGGGAAGAGGGGTGCAAAAAGAGGCATGAGGGATGCAGACATTTACATAAGAGATGCAGAAAGAAGCAAGAGCAGTGCAGAAAGAACTAACAGAGGTGTATAAATAGGCAAAAGGTGTGCAGACAGAGGTAGGAGAGATGCACAAATTGGCAAGAGAGGTACAGAAAGAGGCAGGAGGGTGCATAAAAAGGCAAGAGAAGTACAGAAAGAAGCAACAGACGTTCTGAAAGAAGCAAGAGAGGTGCAGAAACAGGCAAGAAAGGTACACAAAGAGGGAACAGGGGTGCAGAAAGAGGTAAGAGAGATACAGAAATTTGCAAGAGAAGTGCAGAAAGAAACACGAGCAGTGCAGAGAGAAGCAAGAGAAGTGCAGAAAGAAGCAAGAGAGGTAGAGAAATAGGGAAGAGGGGTGCAGAAAGAGGCATGAGGGATGCAGAAATTTGAAAAAGAGGTGCAGAAAGAAGCAAGAGCAGTGCAGAAAGAAACAACAGAGGTGCAAAAAGAGGCAAGAGGGGTGCAGAAAGAGGTAGGTGAGGTGCACAAAAAGGCAAGAGAGGAACAGAAAGAGGCACGACGGGTGCAGAAAGAAGGAAGAGAAGTGCAGAAAGAAGCAACAGAGGTGCTGAAAGAGGCGCAAAGGGTGCAGAAAGAGCAAGAGAAGTGCAGAAAGAAACAACAGAGGTACAGAAAGAGGCAAGCGAGGTACAGAAAGAGGCAAGAGTGGTGCAGAAAATGCAAGAGAACAGCAGAAAGAGGCAAGAGGGATGCAAAAAAGGAAATAAGGGTGCAGAAAGAAGCAAGAGAGGTACAGAAAGAAGCAAGAGAAGTACAGAAAGATGCAAGAGAGGTACAAACAGAGAAGACGAGTGCAGAAAGAGATCACAGGGGTGCAGAAAGAGACAACAGGAGTGCAGAAAGAAGCAAGAGAGGTGCAGAAAGAGGCAATAGAAGTGCCAGAAGAAGAAAGAGAAGTGCAGAAAGAAGTAAAAGAGGTGCACAAAGAGGCAAGATATGTACAGAATGAGGCAAGAGAGGTGGAGAAAGAGGCAAGAGATGTACAGAAAAAGAAAGTAGGGTGCAGAAAGAAGCAAGAGAAGTGCAGAAAGAGGTAAGTGAGGTACCAAAGGAGGCAAGAGAACTGCAGAAAGAGCCAGAGAGTTACAGACAGAGGCAAGAGAGGTGCAGAAAGAATGAAGAGGGGTGCAGAAAGAGGCAAGAGGGATGCAGAAAGTTGCAACAGAGGTGCAAAAAGAAGCACGAACAGTAGAGAAAGAACCAACAGAGGTGCAGAAATAGGCAAGAGTGATACATAAAGTGGCAAGAAAAGTACAGAAAGAAGCAAAAGAGATGCAGAAAGACACAAGAGAACTGCAGAAAAGGACAAGAGAGGTGCAGAAAGGGGAAGGACAGGTGGACAAAGAGGCAAAAGGGGTACAAAAAGAGGCAAGAGGAGTGCACAAAGAAGCAAGAGAAGTGCAGAAAGAGGCAAGAGAAGTGAAGAAACAGGCAAGAAAGGTACAGAAAGAAGGAACAAGGGTGCAGAAAGTGGTAAGAGGGATACAGAAATTTGTAAGAGAGGTGCAGAAAGAAGCAAGAGCAGTGCAGAACTGAAACAGCACTAATCACGGCAGTTGAGGAACTTAGGAACATCTTAGACGCCGGAGGGAAGGCCGCCTTGATTCTACTAGATCTCTCGGCAGCCTTCGACACGGTCAACCACGGCACTCTTCTTACCCGTTTAGCCGAAGCCAGAGTGCACTCGTCAGCTCGATCATTGCTTGCCTCCTACTTGTCTAACAGAACGTTTACAGTAGAGCTGGGAGAAGTAAAATCACAACCTTTCAGCTCTCCATGTGGTGTGCCTCAGGGGTCATCTCTGAGCCCCACTCTTTTTAATCTGTACGTCGAGCCCCTAGCTGCAATCATTAGAAATTGTGGATTTCTGCCAGTCTCCTACGCTGACGACACCCCAATAGTGGTGTCAATTAAAAATAATGTCAGGGAAACGGCAGAAAAATTTCAAGAATGCATGACACAAGTTAATCAATGGATGCAGAGTAATTGTTTAAAGCTGAACGGAGGTAAAAGTGAAGTTATGTTGCTAGGCACTGACATGGAAACTTGGTCCCCGGAGTGGTGGCCGCATAACCTAGGCCAGTGCCCACGTCCAGTAAACAAACTGAAAAATCTTGGCTTCATACTAGACAACAAACTGACTTTTGACGCCCAGGCCAACAAACTTGCATCTACCATGTGGTACATTTTGAAAGTAATAAGGAAACTCCTGCCTTTTATCCCCTTAGATTCCCGTAAAACGGTGGTAACAGCCCTGGCCTTGTCAAGGCTCGACTACGGGAATGCTCTGTTTGCTGGGATTCAGGCTCAACACCTAGCTAAACTACAACGCCTGCAAAATGCAGCGGCAAGATTAATCCTTGACATTCCAAGATCTGAGCCAATTACATACAAACTGAGATCCTTACACTGGCTACCAATAGATAAACAAATAAAGTTTAAATCCGTTTGCCTGGCCTATAAGGCCTTGCATGGGATTGGATCCAAGTTTTTGAAAGATCACCTGCAACTGTATGAGCCTCCTAGGACTCTTCGTTCTAGCCAATCAAAACTTATCCAGACTACACGATACAAGCAGGTCAGATGGGGGGGGAGAAGCTTTCTGCTACATGCAGCAAGGGCCTGGAATCTCCTCCCTATCACAATTAAAAACAGTCCCTCCATCCTGTCATTCAGGAAAGAGGTAAAAACTTGGCTGTTCTCCTCCATGTAGACCAGGCCGTGACATTTACCAGGTAGTTTTTGTCTCTGTTTAGCGCCAAGACGCCCATGGGCACACGTGCGCTCTATACATTTTTAATCAAATCAAATCAAATCAGAAAGAAGCAAGATAAGTGCAGAAAGAAGCAAGAGAGATAGATAAATAAGGATGAGGGGTGCAGAAGAGGCATGAGGGAAGCAGATCTTTGCAAAAGAGGTACAGAAAGAAGCAAGACCAGTGCAGAAAGAACCAACAGAGGTGCAAAGAGAGACAAGAGGGGTGCCGCAATAGGTAGGAGAGGTGCACAAAGAAAGAGGCAAGAGGGGTACAGAAAGAGGCAGGAGGGCTGCAGAAAGAAGGAAGAGAAGTGCAGAAAGAAGCAACAGAGGTGCAAGAGAGGTGCAGAAACAGGCAGGAAATGTCCAGAAAGAAGCAAGTGGGATACAGAAATTGCATAAGAGGTGCAGAAAGAAGCAAGAGCAGTGCAGGTCAAACCAACAGAGGTGCAGAAAGAGAGGTGCAGAAAGAGGTTGGAGAGGTGCACAAAGAGGCAAGAGGGGTACATAAAGAGACAGGAGGGGTGTAGAAAGAAGGAAGAGAAAGGTACAGAAAGAGGGAACAAGGGTGCAGAAAGTGGTAAGAGGGATGCAGAAATTTGTAAGAGAGGTTCAGAAAGAAGCAAGAGCAGCGCAGAAAGAAGCAAGATAAGTACAGAAAGAAGCAAGAGAGGTAGAGAAATAAGGATGAGGGGTGCAGAAGAGGAATGAGGGAAGCAGAACTTTGCAAAAGAGGTGCAGAAAGAAGCAGGAGCAGTGCAGAAAGAACCAACAGAGGTGGAAAAAGAGGCAAGAGGGGTGCAGAAATAGGTAGGAGAGGTGCACAAAGAAAGAGGCAAGAGGGTACAGAAAGAGGCAGGAGGGCTGCAGAAAGAAGGAAGAGAGGTGCACAAAGAGGCAAGAGGGGTACAGAAAGCGGCACGAGGGATGCAGAAGGAAGCAAGAGAAATACTGAAAGAAGCAACAGAGGTGCTGAAAGAGGCAAGGGGGTACAGAAAGAGGCAAGACAAGTTCAGAAAGAAGCAACAGAGGTGCAGAAACAGGCAAGAGAGGTGCAGAAACAGGCCGGAAAGGTCCGGAAAAGGCAAGAGGGATACAGAAATTGCAAAAGAGGTGCAGAAAGAAGAAAGAGCAGTGCAGATCAAACCAACAGAGGTGCAGAAAGAGAGGTGCAGAAAGAGGTTGGAGAGGTGCACAAAGGGGCAAGAGAAGTACAGAAAGAGGCAAAAGGGGTGTTGAAAGAAGGAAGAGAAGTAGTGGGGGCTCATAGAGGGAGTGCTGTGGGCGATGGGGCGGGGCAGGGGAGGCCAGGGTGGGGGTAGTGGAATCAGACACACAACAGCAAGGAGTAAAGTAAGTAAATAAATAAATAAAATGATTTACCTTGCGCTTGCTACATCGTCGAGTTGGAGATGCAGCAAGAGCAAGGTAAATAGTTTTATTTATTTATTTACTTACTTTACTCATTGCCGTCATATGTCCAACTCCACCACCCCCCACCCAACCTCACTGCCCCACAGCACTCCCTCTGCGAGCCGCCACTGAAGGGAAGTGCAGCAAGAAGCAACAGAGGTGGTGAAAGAGACAAGAAGAGTGCAGAAAGTCAAGAGAAGTGCAGAAAGAAGCAAAAGAGTTACAGAAAGAGGCAATAGAGGTACAGAAAGAGGCAAGAGAGTTGCAGAAAGAAGAGAGTGAGGTTCAGAAACAGGCAAGAGAAGAGCAGAAAGTGGCAAGAGAGGTATGGAAAGAGGCAGGATAAGTGTAGAAGGAGGCAAGAGAAGTGCAGAAAGAAGCAACAGAGGTGCTGAAAGAGGCAAGAGGGGTGCAGAAAGAAGCAAGAGCAGTGCTGAAAGAAGCAAGATAAGTGCAGAAAGAAGCAAGAGCAGTGGAGAAATATGGAAGAGGGGTGCAGAAGAGGCATGAGGGATACAGAACTTTGCAAAAGAGGTGCAGAAAGAAGCAAGAGCAGTGCAGAAAGAACCAACAGAAGTGCAGATGTTAGGTATGAAATAATAGAAGATGAGTTCCTAGGTACTTTTTCCTTTACTTTCCCTGGATCATGACTACAGGGTTGTTTGCGCTTACCAATATTGCTGTCCGATGCAGGGATGAAAAAAAAGTGGCCCAGCCCAGCCTCTTCTGGGCTCTGATGGGCGCAGATGGGCCTGCACTTGGTCCGGGCATGGACCGCGCACTTCCTGCACTGCGGGAAGTGATGCCCCCTTATCAGCGCCTCCGGGCACAAACAGCAGGTCGGGGCAGAGGTCACGATGGTGGCTCCTGCCGCAAAGGCTGGTGGTAGCCAAAGTCCCCCTGTTTGGAGCGTCCCGCGCTGCGGGAAGTGATGGCCCCTTATCAGCACCTACGGGCACAAACAGCAGGCCGGGGCAGATGTCACGATGGTGGCTCCTGCCGCAAAGGATGGTGGTAGCCGAAGTCCCCCTGTTTGGAACGTCATCCGAGTCTTCCACAGTCAGATGACTCTGGTGGATGGGTCCTAATGTTGTGCGTGCTTGCCCAACTCTGCATGTGAGGGTGGATCCGCCAGTCATAGCAGTCTCAAATACTTGGGGCAAGTAAGTTCTGTAAATTCTGAGGTGTTAAGAAGGGTTCCCACAAGTCTTGGAAGGAGGCACCCGGGTTCATGAGGGATAATGACATTTTCTCCATCCCAAGTATGCCCCACAGTCTATGGAGCCAACCCAGGCGAGTTGGGGAATTTGTGGTGCCCCAGTGGGAGAGGATATTTTGTAAAGCTGCCCCCAATGCTAGTGCCATTTGTCTGCCTGTCCGCACATTAAGGGAGAAGGTGATTGGATTGGGGAGACCCAAGAGAGTGTAAACTGGAAGACGGGGAATTTGGGTATCAAAATAGGAGTCAGTGTCATCTATTATCTGTATAGTGCGTCAGAGAAGGACAGTCTCATAACAGGTGGGTAAGAGTGCCCAGCGAGCCCCATGCCCTCCAGCATTGAGGGTTTCGAGATGGCTTACCCTTATGGAGCCGGGGAGGAGTTAGGTACCAAATGGTGACAATTTTCGTGGCTGTTTCGGTAGATGCTGCATTCCGTGCTGTGTGTCAGGCTCTATAATATATGTCTGACCATTCTTTCTGCATCAGTGATATGCCCAGTTCCCCCTCCCATCGCAACTGGCCAGGGGATTTCCCAGTGCCGGGGACGTGCTTGATGTGTTTATACAAGTCTGATGTCAGGCGAGCATCTGTGTGCCTCGTGCGTAGCCACTTCTCAAAAGATGTGAGATGTCTCTCTGTACCCTCCCGCACCTCGGGGTGCATCACTCAGTGTAGAATCTGTAAGTAGCGGTACCGTTCTGTCTTGGGGAGGTCCCGTCCCCTGCGAAAGTCGGAAAAGGTCAGAGGGCCTGTTGTGTCGAAGAGATGTCCTATAGAGCGTTGGCCTTCCTTGGTCCAATGTGTGAACCCCAACAAGTCTAGCCCTGAGGTAAAGTCTGGGTTGCTCACTATGGGTGTAATTGGAGACGGAAAGGTCGTAAGTCCTCGGAAGCTGGCTACCTTGTCCCACACTAGGAGGGTGGGATGAGTCACCTTGGAAAGGTATAAGTTCAGAGGTTTGGCAGCTGTAGTAAGGAAGGGGACTCCCCACAGGGGCTGCCTGGTGAGGGACCTGTCCATAAACAGCCAGTGTTTCTCGAATTCTGGGCGAGACCACTCGCCCAATGCTCTCAGCTGGACCGCCCACCAGAAGGCTTGCAAATTAGGAACTCCCAAACCTCCCTCAATGGGGCCCCTATAGCTTAACTCCCTACGCAGTCTGGGTCTCTGGTCCCACAATATGAAACGCTCTATATCCCTTTGTAATGAGAGTAATACCCCCGAAGGGGGAACTAGTGGGAGTGTCTGTAAAAGATATATTATCCTAGGGAGTATGGTAATTTTTATGGCTGCTATCCGGCCTAGCCACGACAGCGAGTGAGGCCTCCACTTATGAAGGCAGTCCCGCACATGCCATAGCAGCATTGTGTAATTCATTGAGTTAGTTTTCTGGATACTGGCAGTGTGCTGCAGGCCCAGGTAGGGAATTGTATCTTGTGCCCAATGAATATGGTAGGACCGCTGAAGCACTCCCAAGGTGTCAGGGCCAGGAGATAAATTAAGGGCTTGTGACTTGTGCACGTTGACCTTAAAGCCTGACGCTAGAGCAAAACTATCAAGCTCCGCCAGTAGGGCAGTGATGGATTCCCTGGGCTTCTCCAATGTGGCCACCATATCGTCAGCGTAGAGGCTAATTTTGTACTCTTTACCTCTGAAGTGCACCCCTGTGATTGAGGAATCGTCCCGAACCCGTTGAGCCATGGGCTCCATATACAGAGCGAACAAAAGCGGCGACAGTGGGCACCCTTGTCTTGTACCCTCTTGGATGGGGAAGGTGTTCGAGCTGAGCCCGTTCACCCACACTGAGGTGGCTGCTGCTGAGCACCCAATCGATAAAACGCTGTGGTAGGCCAAAGTGGGCTAAAGTCACTTCGACATGCGGCCAATGAACCCTGTCGAACGCTTTCTCGGCGTTGACAGAGAATATCATGCGTTCGGCGGGAAAGCGTTCAGATTTGTCCACTAGGAGGCGTTTTGTGTTGTCGGAGCATTGATGCCCGGGGACGAAACCAGACTGATCTGGGTCTATCAACCCAGGTAGAAGAGGGGAGAGTCTCTGTGCCAAAATCCCAGTCAAAATTTTAAGGTCCACATTGAGGAGGGAAATTGGACGGATAGATGCGCATTGCCGTTTGTCCTTGCCTGCTTTAGGAATCACCGTGACTGGTGCTTCCATCATCGATGGTGGAATAGGGTTAGAAACCCCGATTGAGTTGTACAGCCTCACAAGCAGCAGGGCCAGTATTGTACAAAAGGTTTTAAAAAAGGCAGAGAGAATCCATCCAGACCCAGGGATTTATGCGTTTTTAATTTTGAAATGGCTGAAATGACCTCCTCTAACCTAATAGGGGCTTCGAGGTCCTCCACTTGACTTAGAACTAGCTTAGCAGTGGTCACCACTTGTAAATATTGGGCTGGGCCGTCCTCTGGTAATTTCCAGGCCCCATATAAGGTTGCATAAAACTGCCTAAATGTTTCGGCAATCCTCTGGTCAGTGATCTGTTCCTGTCCTAGCTGATCTATTACCATGGGAATGTGGGATGACTGTCTTTGCGCCCGTAGTAAATTGGCTAGGAGCCTACCGCTTGTATCTCCCCACGTAAAAGGCATGCCTAAGTCAGAGGGCGGCGTATTCGGCTCTGTCTGTTTCCAGGCCTGCTAACTGGGCTCTCGCTGCCTTGAGTTGTTTCCAGACCCTGGGTGCACCTGTTCTTTGGTGGATGCGCTCTAGTTCTACTACTGCGTTCGAGATTTGCTCCATTTTCGTCCTCCTAATCTTGTTATCAGCTGAAGATATCCCTAGGAACTCCCCTCTGACCACCGCCTTAAAGGCGTCGAACAGGATTGCTATCGAAGTATCGGGAGTGTTGTTAATGGACAAATAATCAGTTATGGTTTTGGTGACCTGCTTGACTACGGAGGGGCGCTGCAACATCATCTATCTAAGGCGCCAAAGGCAGTGGGGGGATCGTTGGTGGTGTAAGGACAGGGACATATGCACTGCTGAGTGAACGGACTGAGGCCTTCCAGACAATACTCCTGGGGGGAGACTTCAACCTGCCTTTCAACAACGAGCTGGATAGGTCTTCCCAGCACTCAGGGCAGACGGGGGCCCTTACTGGCAAAGGGTGGCGCCTACTGTTAGAGGCTGGGCTGACAGATGTCTGGCGATCACACCACACATCATCCAGAGAGTATACTTTCTACTTGCACTCCCTTAAAACGTATGCCAGAATTGACTACATACTGACATCAGATACACTGACGCAACAGACACAAGAGGGGTGTAAGTTATAGTTAGCTCAGATAACTATAACTGCTGAATTTCACTGGTTTTGTACTAGGAAAATCTGAGTCTAACTACAACGTCCCTGTAACCTTTGGCTTTTTCAGTGAATTTCCAAGGTTTTTTTAATTCTATTTCCCAACTATAAAGTCCCTGTGACCTTTGATTTTTTAAGTGAGTTTCTAAGGTTTTTCAAAATCTATTTCCTAACTGTAACCTTTAGTTTTTTAAGTGAATTTCCACAGTTTTTTAACTGGTAGTCACATTTGTAGGGTGGTGGAGAAACTGGGCAGGCCTCGGACCAGCTTTCATGGAATCCTGCTGTAAGAGACTTACTGGAGGTAACAGGAGGACTTCTTGGCTCCCAAGGTCCCTCAGCATCCAAAAAGACTTCATCCCCCAACCAGTATTGCACCAGGACTCACGTTTGCAGAGTGGTGGAGAAAGGGGACGTGGCCTCCGAAAACCTCACATCTATCTCCCTCTTTGGAACATACTGGAGGTAACTGGAAGGCTATTTGGCCCCCAAAGGACCCTCTGGAGCCAAGGGGACTTCATCCACAACCAACAGTGTGAGATGAGGTGCATTTGCACAGTCTTGGAGAAAGGGGGCATGGCCTCTGACAACCTCTCAGCAATCCTGCTATGTGGGACTTACTAAAGGTAATTGGCGGGGAAGTTGCCCCCCAAGGACCCTTGTCAGTGAAGGCGACTTCATCCCACTACAAGTAGTATGCCAGGAGATACATTTGCAAAGTGGTAGAGAAAGGCAGCATGGCCTCTGAAGACCACACAGCAATCCCACTGTGTGAGACTCACTGGAAGTAACAGGAGGGCATGTTGGCCCCCAAGTACCCTCTGGACCTAGGGGGACTTCATCCCCCAACCAGCAGTGCACCAGGAGGTGCGTTTGCAGAATGGTGGAGAAAGGAGGCATGGCCTCTGAAATCCTCTCAGCAATCAGGCTCTGTGGGACTTACTGGAGGTAAAAGGAGGGCTTGTTGGCCTCCAAGGACCACCCAAATCCAAGGGCTGTTATCACCCAACCAGCAGTGCACCAGGAGGCATGCTTGCGGAGTGGGGGAGAAAGGGGGCGTGGCCTTGGAAGACTTCTCAGCCGTCCCAATGTTTCAAATTTTTTATTTACTCTGGAAGGGAGAACATATGGCCCCCCTTCTTTGAGCCAATTTCATCCCAGGGACCCCATCTCCCAGGGTCAGGCATTTCTTGAATGGGGAAGTGGAGCCGTGTGGCCTCCCTCCCTGGGCTGAATTCTGGCCTGGGAACCTCATCCCCAGGGCACAACCTAGCAGATATATAGAAGAGGGGCCATGTGCCCCCTCCCTGTTCTGATTTCAGCCACGGGGACCCCATCCTCTGGGCCCCAGCCTTGCAGTAATATTGAGGGGGGGCCATTTCCTGGGGCACGGCCATGTACAGATGGGGAGAGGGGCTGCGTGGCCCCCCTCCCCGGGCTGAATTTGACTGGCCCCGGGGAATCAATCCCCTGGGGCCTGGCCATTTAAAGTGGGTGCCTCCAGGACACTCACTCTCCACTGGGACCGCAGGGGAGCCTGAAGGCCCCCGCTGTCCCTGACGGCTCTCCACCTTCTGCGAGAGCTGGCATTGCTTTGACACAGAGGGGGCTGCTAACATGCAGCTTCCTCTTTGTCAAAGCAATTGTTCTCTATTTTGAGCAAGCAAGAGCATTATGCTTGCTCATAGTGGAGCACAGTTTGGTATGGCCCGTCGAACCATAGCAAACAGGTATGCCCCCAGAGTGGGCACCCTAGGAAATAGCAGGAGCCTGTCCTGGGGGGTGGTAGCCCTCAGGGTCATCTAGGACTCTGAGGCCAAGCAGCCCCCTCCCTTCTTCAATTTCACCCCCAGGGAGGTGGTGGTCCCCGGGGCTGTCACAGAACCCCCACATTTCATTGTTGAAAAGCCCCGGGGAGGTGGCGGTCCCCGGGGCAGAAGGGGGGTGTGTGCGGCCCCTTCATTATTTGAAATTAGAACCCCAGGGAGGTGGCGGCGTCCTGGGGCTTTGGGGGGTCTGCGTGCCCCCGCATTCATTAAACTTAAAGCCCCGGGGAGGTGGCGGTCCCTGGGGCCGGGGTCCAAGATGCCCCCCATTGTTAAATAAATAACCCCCGAAGAGGTAGTGGACCCCAGGGCAGCGGTAGAGGCCATACGGGCCTCTCCACATATTGTTTTCACCATGCCCCAGTGAGGTGGTTGTCCCTGGGGCATGAAAGAGTCCCAGGAGGGGGTTGTGCAGCCCCTCCTTTATTACAATGCCTCATGACCTGGCTCACCCAGGGGGCAATTAGAAATGAAGTATGGGAGCCCATGCTTGGATTTATTTTTTATTTGCAGCGGGATCCGCGTATACCGCCAAAAATTACAAACACAATTTTATTTTTGGCCCTGTGGCGTCTCTGTGGGACTCCCTCCCAAGAGGCCTCGGGGGTCAATGTATCTCTACCCTGCCACCCTTTCTTTTTTTTTTCTTTTTTTGGTGGGATTCGACTTCAAGCTGAGGCCCTGGCTGTCCGCCAATTAAATTTTAGTAGGATTTTGGACTCACAGATATCTATATATTTTTAAACTTAAATATCTCTGATAACAAATCACAAAAAGCACGCTTTCTGGACCAACATCTAGCTTTCTGCCAAAATTTGATTATAACTTCGTTCAACGATTCGGGCTGTAGTCATGCTCAAATAATGAAAAATCCCAATAAACATAACATGGAGAAACGTGTTTAAGACCCCCCCTTTTGTCTTGGCCCCCACTTCACTGATCACTCCAAAAATTTCAACACAGCAGTTGAACTAAAAAGGAGAAGTTTTTTTAACATTTTGTGAAGATTCGTCAAGCAGCTCCAAAGTTATTGGCAAAACAACAAAAGCTTTTCCTACGTAAACTTTGGTCCTAACTATAACTACCTGCTGGCTATCACCCTAGTTAATAGTATATATATATATATATATATATATATATATGTAAACATCCTGATCGTCTCTCCACAAACAGGCACCAACACCGTGAAGAATTATGGCACAGACGGCGATTTATTTCAAATTCAGGTCAGACGCGTTTCGGCGGTGAAACCGCCTTGCTCACTGCATGAAATGTTCTGTCAGTGTCAACCAAACAAATACCTCCACCATTTACCTGTGGTTGCCAAGACAACCAGTACATGTCATAGACATAGAAGTTTTTACACCGTGACTTGGCAAAATACAATTGTGCGTAAATCTATGGACTAACATACATTGGTAATATAAACAATTTGTAATCACATATGTAGGCAAATATAATTCTAAATCAAAAATCGAGTTCAAATGTCACTCTAGAGGTCAAACACGAACACAAAGAAAATTAGGAGTGCCGCTCGTAATGGAACGGAACAGCCCGTCTCAGTGTGTACCCCGTGTGATGTGTTCCAAACCAATGTTACAGTGTTGGCTAACAGAGGAGGGGATGTATCTAAATAATATCTATTAACCATAAGGGCGAGTTTAAGCGGCCTGCTTAGTTTACGTTAGTATATGCAGTATCTGTGTACGAGCCCACAAATACATCGTAATTAAAAGTAAAGAAAGTTATAGCTTCCACTTACAGAAATTTATTACATCCCTATAAACGGAACACCGTAGCTGACAAGTGCCACTACTAGAAGAAAATAAAATAAAAAGGAAAATAGGGGGGGTGGTTCAAATGTCACCACTATGGGAATATCCCGCCCAAGTGGGCATAAAGATACTCACGATCTATAGTGGCAGGCCAGAAAAGGAGTTGAATTACCTATCGCCCTCCTACTGTACATAACCCGAAAATATATTACACAGGGATAGGAACACATAAACAATGGGGTGGTAAATACAGGTAAATGTGAAATGTCATAAAAATATAGGGTTTAGAGCAGTCATGCTCCGAGAAACGGGTTCAAGCGAAGAGGCTAATCTTCTCAAATAACGACTCAGAGATGGACATTAAGCGCTTCATCGGCATTCATCCCATGTGGGATTTTGGAATTGAGGAGAATGATATACTTAGATTCCAATCTCCTCAAGGCCAATTGCCTGTTACCTCCCCTTGGATTTTTAGGGACACTATCAATCACAAAATAGGAGAGGTCCTGGGTCTTTCCACCGTGGCACAGATTGATATGGCGTGCCACTGGGTATGATTGGTCATCGTTCGCAATTGCTCTCAGGTGTTGCAAAATGCGGACGTGAACTTGGTGGATCGTACTGCCAACATACAGTTTTGGGCATGTGCATTGAAGCACGTACACGGCAAAGTCCGTTTTGCAGTTGAAACTGCCACGGATAGCGTAAGGTGAATGTCTGAAAGGCATTATAACAGACTTGGTGTTATTGCCGTGTTTGCAGGCTTTGCATCTACTACACCTAACAAAGCCTCTGGGTGATTGTAGCCAAGTTTGACCCTTCGCTATAGAAGGTGCGTTGCGTACCAGTTCCTGTCGCATAGATTTCGCTCTTCTGTAGCTGATGGCCGGGGTTTTGGGGCATTTTGGTCCCAAAACCGGATCACTGCGGACTGTCTGCCAGTGTTTGTGTAGGATTTTTCTCAGTGTAGTATGATATGCATTGAATCCTGTTATCAATCTCGGGATGCCTGCCTCTTTTTTAGCACTCTGCTCTTGTTTCTTAAACAGAAGATCTTCCCGTGTCTTAGACTCACTTCTGTTTCTGGCTTTCTCTAGAGTTTGTGTTTTGTACCCTCTGCTCTGTAATCTACTAAACAATTCGTTAGTAGATTTCGTAAGACCTTCTGATGTGCTGCAGTTGCGTCTCATCCTGAGACATTCTGCATAAGGAATGCCCTCCTTAACGCTGTTGTGATGAAAACTATTTGCGTGAAGGATGGCATTCCCTGCGGTGTCTTTCCTGTATGTTCTAGTCTGTAGACAATTATTCTCAATGTATACTTCAATGTCAAGAAATTGGATGGAGATCTTGCTGGTATGACTAGTGAATGATAAATTCAGACTGTTGTTGTTCAATTCGTTGGCAAAGATTTTTGCACTTTCCTCAGTTCCTTGCCACAGTATGAATATATCATCAATGTACCGTACATAGATGTTCACATTTTCAGTCATGACAGATTTGTGTCCCTTCATGAGTACTTGCTCCTCCCACCAGCCCATATGCAAATTAGCATAGCTGGGGGCGAAGCAAGTACCCATGGCAGTGCCCTGTAGTTGTTTGTAAAACAGTTTATCAAAAATAAACACATTATTGTCCAGGCACCATTCAGCCATACAGAGTAACATAAGGGAATGTTCTTGCATGTGTGATGGTCTTGTGTTTAGATAGTGCTTCAAGGCATTGAGGCCATCCTTATGTCTGATGCTCGTATATAACGAGTTGACGTCAAGGATCATCAAAACGTAGTCTTCCTTCCAGTTTACATCGAATATCTTGCTTAGGAAATCACCAGTATCTTTAATGTGAGATGGTAATTCACAGACCAGAGGTTGTAAAAAGAAGTCGATAAAGCGAGAAGTGTTTTCAAATAGACTCCCAATAGCTGCAATGATTGGTCTTCCAGGTGGATTGATTGCGTTTTTATGGATCTTGGGAATTAGATATAGTTGCGGTGTTACTGGGTAGTCTATTTTCAGATAGTCAAATTCTGATTTAGTGATCAAATTCACACTCTTCCATTCGTATAAGGTTTTGTGATATTTTTCCTTAATACCTACTATAACCGTCGGTGTTATCCTGCAATAACAATCCTTGTCATTAAGCTGTTTCATTGCCTCCAGGTTATAGTCCTCTAGGGGCCACAAGACGACATTGCCCCCTTTGTCTGACCATCTGACTACTATATCTTGATGTTCCTTGATTTTACTCATAACTTTGTTGTAGTTTGTTCTGTTATTATTGTTTGTTTTGGCAAATTCTTTATCACTTTTAAGTGCCAATGTCTTAAGGTCTTTTATCACGTTCTCCGCAAAAATGTCCAGACCATCCTTGGGCATCATCGGTGTAAATACGGATTTGGGTTTGAAAGGTGTGGGGATGGGGTTACGCATTTCTTGAAGGGCACTGATCACATCTGTATCTGTTGTTTCATTATTTTCTTGCTGCATAAGTAGAAGATCCCTCAACAAAGTTTCATCCGTTATTGATTCTTGCGTGTGGGTAACATCGAAGACCAAATGTTGTGAGTCTTTGTTGCTGCTATTCATAAAATATTTTTGTAGTTTTAATTTTCTCACAAACTGAAAGAGGTCTATCCGTGTTTGTGAATAATCAAAATTAGATTTTTCGCAGTAAGATAAACCAAGTGCAAGAGTTTTTTGTTCAATTTCGTTGAGATCCATCTTTGTTAGATTTATTACTGTGTTTTCACTTTCTCTGCTGTTCATTATCTGCGCTTGTTTCTTCTGTATTGTTGTTTGTTTGGTTTCTGTTGTGTTTGTGTGCCGCTTGCCCCAGCGCCTGTTTTTTCTCTTTCTACTCTTTGTTGCTCCTGAGATGTTTCTTTTTGTTTGTCCTGGCGTGTGGGCCGCGGGCGCAGGCTTGTCAGTCTTTCTAAGCGTAAAAAACCCAATTCTTGGATTACTGTCGGTGGTTTACGTCTTGAAGCCATGTCACTCAGTTGTTCCGTTTCTGACTCCACTTCAGAGCTCAATTCAGACACACTCGGGTCTGTATGTTGGTGTGTTGCTTCGGCAGTATTGGATAATTGTTGTCTTCGTATGTTTTCGAATTTCTTTGAGAAGGTGTACACTCTACCTTGCATATAATCATTCCTGTCTCTTTGGAATTTTATTGCCTTTCGTTCTTTGATCGAATCTTCGTGTTTTGTCAGTCTGGTGTTCATTTCCCCCAATTTCTTTTTGATTTCTTCCTGATTTTCACAGTTTTCAAGTTCTTTTAACAATGCCTCGATCTTAACCAACATTACTTTGCGATCGCTCTCAGCATATTTAATTAAGATTTGAAGCATTCTTCGAGAGGACTCTGCACTGTTGTCAGCCCAATCCTTTAGCATTTCGGGGTCAGGGTTTTCATATGTTGGTGCTACCAAAATCCGGAGCCCTCTAGGAATTCTTCCCACATCCATGTATCTCTGTAGGGACTTACATTCCCACCATTTGGCTATCTCATTTTTGCGGAGTTTCTCCAACTCGTTGAGTTTTTTCGCAATATTATTTACTTCCACTGGTTCCGTTCCTTTGTACGCAGACCGCGCTTGTTCCATGCCGTCATCCTTATCATTGAAAATATCCACTGCTGCCTCCTCTCGCGCTTTCACCCATTCCTCGGCCATTATTTGAAATATACAATTACCCTCTGTGCCACTCACTGCCCGTTATTTAGCTATACGGGACTACCTCTCCCAGCATGCACCGCTACGATATCACTCAGCACACCGAAAAATACCGCTCAGAGGAGCTTACCCGATAGAGCGAATGCCCTCCGGCTCCCACATCCATCAGTCACTCTCCACCTCGACGGCGTTTCGGGTGCGTTTCGTTCGTGAAATTGATCGTGTGCTTCTCGCTGCTGGGGGGCGCTGAGGATTCTTCCGCAAGGAACTGTGACAATAGGGTCCGTAACCTCAGTGCTCCAGATCGAGGAGGGTTGGTGTCCAGGTCCCGGCGAACCTTTTCAATATGTAAACATCCTGATCGTCTCTCCACAAACAGGCACCAACACCGTGAAGAATTATGGCACAGACGGCGATTTATTTCAAATTCAGGTCAGACGCGTTTCGGCGGTGAAACCGCCTTGCTCACTGCATGAAATGTTCTGTCAGTGTCAACCAAACAAATACCTCCACCATTTACCTGTGGTTGCCAAGACAACCAGTACATGTCATAGACATAGAAGTTTTTACACCGTGACTTGGCAAAATACAATTGTGCGTAAATCTATGGACTAACATACATTGGTAATATAAACAATTTGTAATCACATATGTAGGCAAATATAATTCTAAATCAAAAATCGAGTTCAAATGTCACTCTAGAGGTCAAAAACGAACACAAAGAAAATTAGGAGTGCCGCTCGTAATGGAACGGAACAGCCCGTCTCAGTGTGTACCCCGTGTGATGTGTTCCAAACCAATGTTACAGTGTTGGCTAACAGAGGAGGGGATGTATCTAAATAATATCTATTAACCATAAGGGCGAGTTTAAGCGGCCTGCTTAGTTTACGTTAGTATATGCAGTATCTGTGTACGAGCCCACAAATACATCGTAATTAAAAGTAAAGAAAGTTATAGCTTCCACTTACAGAAATTTATTGCATCCCTATAAACGGAACACCGTAGCTGACAAGTGCCACTACTAGAAGAAAATAAAATAAAAAGGAAAATAGGGGGGGTGGTTCAAATGTCACCACTATGGGAATATCCCGCCCAAGTGGGCATAAAGATACATATATATATATATATATAGAGAGAGAGAGAGAGAGAGAGATAGATATATAGATATATATAGATAGATAGATATAGATTTATATATAGAGAGAGTCACAGAAAAAACAAGGGTTACAGGGACATTATAGTTAGGCTCAGATTTAAATCGTACAAAACCATAGAAATTTAGCAGTTATAGTTACCTAAGCTAACTATAACTTACAACCCCACACTACACTGCTTATGACCTCAAATATTACATCACTCATTACATGGTCAGTAGGATCACTGATGACATCACTGAACCCATCCCCTAGGGCCCTGCCAATTATAAATGAGGGATGGCCATGGTTTCCTAGGTGCCCCATGGCACCCAGTCTGCACTAGGACCGTGGGGGAAGCCTTAATGCCCCTGTGATCCCTGTCTGCTCCCCAGCTCCTGCAGGAGCCAGCATTGCTTCACACACAGGAAGCTACTAAACATGCAGTTTCTTTTGTCTGAAAACAATTAATCAATTTCCCTGCTCGCTTGACAGCGGGCAGGGAAACAGATGAATGTTCCATTTTCAACAAGTTAGAGCATTTTCACTGCTCTTGCTTCCTGGAAGCGGGGTGTTTGCTGTGGCTTGGTGGGAGTGGTTAAAGCTTCTGACAAGTCACAGCAAACAGCCATGTCCCAGGGTGGGCACCCCGGGACATAGCAGGGACAGGCCCTGGAGGTTGGGGCTCCCAGGGTAATATATGACTCCAGGAGGGGGGCTGCGCAGCCCCCCCTCCATTTCAGTACGCAGGCCTGGAGAGGTGGTCATCCCCGGGGCAGAAGGCTGGCCACATATTCACATAACTAAAACTATACTTTAACCTTTTTTTAATGAATGTCTAGGATTTTTCTAAAGTAAAATAATACACTATTACCAACTGAAAAGCTAAACCCCCACAGTGCATAGTCGTTGGCCGTGAGTGGCAGGGGGTTGGCTGCAAGGTCTGGCCAGCAGCGGGCCCTAAGGCAAATCCCGCACAGGCAGCCAACCCCACAGTGCACACGGCCTTCGATAATACACAGCAGGGAGTTGGCAACAGGGCCCTGGCTGTGGCCAACCCACTCGGAGGCAGCCAATCCCTCCCAACATGCAGCCAACCCCACGCTGCACATGGCCTTTCATCAAGCTTGGTGTGGCTTTGACCTCATGGCCTGGCTTACAGACAGGTCATATGTCCAACTCCTTGCAGGCAGCCAACCCCTAGCCACGTATAGCCTCTGGTCACGCATGGCGTGGGATTAGCCGCAGGGCCTGTCTTGAAGCCAAACCCTCCTTCCTACTCCTCGCAGGTAGCCAACCGCAAGCTGTGCACAGGCTTTGGTTGTGTGCAGCAGGGGTTGTCCACAGTTGTTGGTCTGATGCCAGGCCCTGTGGCCAAACCCCTAGCAGGATGCCAATCCACACCACACACAGCCTTTGGTATGCACAGCATAAGGTTGAACTTCAGGTCCCAGGGACCCCGTTTCCCTGGGGCCAAAATATACATATCAAAATATACATATCAAAGGAAGACCACCTACCTAAGCCTTAATATGCCTCGGGACCACATCTCCTGGGACCAAATATTAAAAAAGGGGAAGGGGCTGCATTGTCTTCCACTCCAAGCCTTCTTGGGCCCTGGGGACCTCATCCCCAGGGCCAAAAGCTAAGGAGGGGGTGTGCAGCCCCTGGGGACCATATGCCCTATGGCCAAATATAATAAAAAAGGGAAGGAGGCTTGTGGCCCCTCTTGACAAGCCTTCTTGGGCCCCAGAGAATCCATCCACTGAGGTCAAATTTAATAAAAATGGTAAGAGGGCATGCAGCCTCTCTCCCTGAGCGTTATTATGTGTCAGGGACTCCTTCCCCTGGGGCTGATTAATTAATAAAAGGAAGGGGGCAAAAAGACCCCCTCCCTGGGGCCAAACGGTAAATAAGAGCGGAGGGGACCATGTGGCCCCCCTTCCCCAGCATTTTTAGGTCCCAGGGACCCCATCATTGGGAGCGTACCTTTTAAAAAAAATAGCGAAGATATATATATATATATATATATATATATATATATATATATATATATATATATATATATATATTACCTACTGGCGGTCGCCAGTAGGTAGTTATAGTTAGGACCACGTTTCCATAGGAAATCCGCAACATTCTATTTTGAATAACTTTGGCGCCGGTCGACGAATACTCGCGAATTTTTCAAAATAGGTGGGGCGCTACGCTCCGCTCCTACCCTGAAAGTCTCGGGGGGATTCGTGAAGCGGGGGCTGAGATAAAAGGGGGGTCCCAAAACGCGTTTTTCCCATGCATTTTTCCGTAGGACCTTTAGACACAGCTACAGCCCGAACGGCTGAACAGAATTACTTGAAATTTGGCAGAGAGGTAGTCCTCAGGTCAAGGAAGTGCCTTTTGTAGGTTTGGTGTAAATCTGTTCAGTAGATTCTGAGAAAATAGCCTTTAAATCAATATATATATCTGAGCCAGCGCACGGTGCGCTTACGGTGCGCTTACCGTACGCGTACGGTGGCGTGCGCGAGCGCGATTTTGATTGGCTCTTAGCTCTTAGTAAACATTCGAATCGGTCGAAACCAGGAAGCGGCGGCCGCCATTTTCTCTCTCGCTCCCTGAGTTGGGCAGCAAAAACGAACCCCAAAAATGTGTAAAGAGGCAGTTTCATGAGATCCTAACCACCCAGCATTGATGCAGGGGTCCCCAAACCACCCCCAAGCCCCCAAAAAAAATGTATTTTTTTTTCAGAAAATCGCCGATTACGCTTACCATACGCGTACGGTAAAAATTTATAAAAAAAAAAATTATCCACATTCTCCCCACCCCGTGTGCAAATGTTGCCCGAAGTGCACCATTTGTGCATGGCATATTACAGTTATGAATATAACAAAGAATACATTTCACAAAGATGCGCATCATATGTCCCCCATGTGCGCACGGTGCGCGAAGCGCATCGTGCGTACATGGCCCATCCCACTTGCGCGCACCGCGTGACCACCGTGCGTGCACGGCACTAACTGCGTAAAGTGGGCGCGCGGTGCGGGAAGCGCACCGCGTGCTCACTATGCGCGCACGGTGCGCGAAGCGCACCGTGCGCGCACGGAATGAACTGCGTTAACTGGGCGCGCACGCCACGAATGGCGTAAAGTAACTTAGCATTAAAAAACCTTGCAAATTCACTGAAAAAACCATAGGTTTCACACATGTTATAGTTAGCTGTACATTTCACTCGTAAAAAACCAATGAAATTCCCGCGTTATAGTTAGTGCAGGCAACTATAACTCACGCGACCGCAATCTTCTGCTGATGACATATGTGTCTTTATGAAAAAAAAATATTTGTAATATATGTATAGCTAAAATTTAATGGAAGAAGACATGGGCAAATAAGTGTCGAAATACAGCATTAGCATCAGCAGAGGATTGCGGTCGCGTGAGTTATAGTTGCCTGCACTAACTATAACGCGGGAATTTCATTGGTTTTTTACGAGTGAAATGTACAGCTAACTATAACATGTGTGAAACCTATGGTTTTTTCAGTGAATATATATATATATATATATATACATATATATATGTATATATTATCTACTGGCAGTCGCCAGTAGATAGTTATAATTAGGACCGTGTTTCAATAGGAAATCCGCAACATTCTATTTGGAATAACTTTGGCGCCAATTGATGAATCCTCGCGAAATTTTCAAAATAGGTGGGGGGCTCCGCCCCGCTCCTACCCTGAAAGTCTCGGGGGGATTCGTCAAGTGGGGGCTGAGAAAAAAGGGGGGTCCTAAAACGCGTTTTTCCCATGCAATTTTCCATAGGGACCTTTAGTCCAAGGTACAGGTAAATTTGGCAAAGAGGTAGTCCTCAGGTCAGGGATGTGCCTTTTGCATATCTGGAGTCAATCTGTTCAGTAGTTCCTGAGAAAATTGCATTTAAAAGTACATACATATCTATAGCCTCGCACCGTGCGCGCACGGTGCGCGCACGGTGACGTGCGCGAGCGCAATTCTGATTGGTTGTTAGAAATCAGTAAACATTCGAATCGGTCGAAATCAGGAAGTGTCGGCCGCCATTTTGTCTCTCGCAGCCTGAGGCAGTGAAAAACAAAGGTGGAGAACGTGAAAAGGGGGCAGGGTGGACAGTTCCTGACCCCCTAGCCTTTGTCAGGGGGTCACTGAATGACCCCCAAGGATGAAAAAAGCATTTTTTTTTTTCAAAAAAGCGCGGGGTGCGCGCAATGTGCGCGCACGGCATGCACAATGCATCGTGGATAAATATAATTACTGATCCAAGTTATACATATGGTTGCTATTCATGACAAACTTGGGTTTATATGCCCAAAAAAACAAGTCAATGTTCTCATTTATTCTACTGAAATTGTTCTATGTCATGCTTGTATTTATTATCTGTGTAGGTACAAGATAATCCATTTTGTAACCTATTTTGTAAGATTGATTTAATCTAATGGGCTTCTCTACTAAAAAATCATGACAGTTTTTACATAGACATTATCCTTCAGCGCCGTATTTTTGCGTTCACTGTGTTATGGCGTTAGCCCCATTCTTTCATTCAAACTTTATTTCTATGGCCATTATGTTGTCCTAAATACACGGTTTTTGGTCATAGTTACTTGGGGGATGCTCCAATGTTAACCCTTTCCTTTAATGCTATTGATATGTGATATCTGTTTTAGGAATAAGATTAACTGTGGTGGGAGACAGAATCATGTGGTCTTGATAAAGATGGTAATATCATTTTGAAGCCATCGAAACACGTTGACGCTGTGGATAAGCACAATCAAAGAACAAATACAGATTACCTATATACAGATTTATCGATGTATAATGTGCTGTATTTTAGAAACTCAACCTGATGTGCACTCGTAAAGAAGAGTATTTGAATCTTACAATTTTGGCTGTCTCCATATTATGCTGGTCATAATTGTGTTACATTGTTTTATGTGATTGAAATCGAATTGTCATGTATTTTATGAGGTTTTTAATAATTTGATGTACTATGAAATGTTATGTGAATTTGTATGATCTACAATGATAAATACGTTTTTTTAAAATAAAGAAACAAAATTCTATATAGAACCCCCTTTCTGACATAATACTTTATGCTCCCTTAATTGTTGAATCAAGGGAACATTCTCTTTTCTCTGATGACGTCAGATATTACATCACTGATTACATATGTGTCTTTCTGAAAAATAAATATTTTTAATATATGTATAGACATGGGTAAATAGGTGTCTAAATACAGTGATGTAATATCTGACGTCATCAGCAGAGGATTGCGGTCGCGTGAGTTATAGTTGCCTGCACTAACTATAACGGGGGAATTTCATTGGTTTTTTACGAGGGAAATGTCCAGCTAACTATAACATGTGTGAAACCTATGGTTTTTTAAGTGAATATATATATATATATATATATATATATATATATATATATATATATATATATAGTGACGGGGGCATCAATAAGGCCTCCCCCCCCCAACCCATGTTTGGACCCATGGGGAAATATTCATTTATAATAAGGAAAATATCAGTAGATACTCTCTGCATTCGCCAAATCCAAGCCATCATAAGGAATCTTGAGATTAAATATACCGCAAGTCTGTTGGTATCAGTACTGAGAATCCTATAAGACTCAATATACCTACTTATGCCCAATTTCCTACACAGGGCACTATTCATTTCACTCTATGCTGTCCACATGCTGGGCAAAAAAATAGTAAGTGTATTATGAATTCAGAACCCCCTTCACAAGCAGAGCAAACACCTCCCATAGGTGCTACATCATCCAATCAATTCAATCAATCAATTAATCAATCAATCAATCAATCAATCAATCAGAGTTCTTATAGAGAACGGCTAATCACCCGTTAGGGTTTCAAGGCATTTGGGGGGAGGGGGGGGGGCGTTGTTCTGCAGTTCAGTCTAAAAGCCAGGACTTGGGGTCCTTCCGTGAATTGAGGCAGTGAAAGTTATTGCCTGAGATGTAGAAGTAGAAAGTTCCAGGTCTAAGCCACGAGGTAGGAGAAGGATCTTCCTCCAGCCAAGGTCTTGGTTATCCATGGGATAGCGGTCAGGGCCAGTTGGGTGGAGCAGAGGTGTCTGGTGGCTGTGTAGAAATAGAGGAAGTGATTGAGGTATGCAGGTCCGGTGTTGTAGAGGGCTTTGTAGACATGCATGAGGAGCTTGAAGGTGATTCTTTTGTTGATAGGGAGCCAGTGAATGTCTGTCAGGTGACCGGAGATCTGGCTGCGGCGGGGAATGTCCAGAATAAGTCTGGCAGAGGTGTTAAGGATGCTCTACAATTTCTTTTGGAGTTTTTGAGTAGTGCTGGCATAGAGTGCATTGCTGCGGTTGAGCTTGCTGCTGACGAGCGCCTGGGTGACCGTTCTTCTTGACTCGGTGGGGATCCACTTAAAAATCTTCCGAAGCAGGCAGTGCATGTTGAAGCAGGAGGATGAAACAGCATTGATTTAGTGGTTCGAAGAGAGTGGGGAGTCGAGGATGATGCTGAGGTTGCGTGCGTGGTTGGTGGGTGTGTGGTTCTGAGTGTTGCGGGCCACAGGAGTCATCCCAGGTGGATTGATTGATGCCCAGGATGAGGACTTCGGTTTTATTGGAGTTGAGTTTGAGGCAGCTGTCCTTCATCCAGGCGGCGTCTGCCTTCATCCCTTTGTGAAAGTTGCTCTTAGCGGCTGTAGGTTCGTCGGTGAGGGAGAGAATCAGCTGGGTGTCGTCGACATAGGAGATGCCTCTTGCTACAGAAGACACTTGTTGGAAATGATTTGTATCTAAAGTGCATGCACAGTTTACAAGAAAGTGGAGGAATTATTTTGTCTATCCTGCTCCTGTACAGAGGGAATGATTTAAAATCAATAAACTCAACTGTCAGTGATCCTTTACAATTCCAAACAGTCACATACTTTCAATCCAATTCTCTTAAGGCCATTAAGATTAACCCTGGGTGGAGTTCGCGTAGCCGTGGAGGTAAAAAAATCTCTGCCGCGATACACAGAAATCCGCGAGCAGGCAAAGTTGCTTGTCCTTCCCTTTCACTTGACTTTTCTGTCGTACATCAACGTGGATTGCGTGTTTAGGTGGAAATATTGCACAAACTGCACCACACCGTCGTGCATGGGCGAGGCCATCTTGTTTTTTACTCTGTTTATGGTGCTGGGGCCTACTTTTGATCCTTATCCAATCTTTGCAATCATTGCTTTCTAAAACATTTTTTCTAGTCTTTTTTTATTTATTATCTTATCCTTTGTCTTTCTAAGCGTATATTTTGCATTGTTTGTTTTTTAGTGAGTTTTGTACTGTTTTTCTCTATTAATAATTTTTTTCCTTCCTTTCTTCTTCCTCCTTAATTTTTTTATACTTTCAATTTTTTTTGTCCACCCCTCTAACCCCCAGAATCATGGCAGAGACCAGTGTAGAAGGCGGTGCCCGGAAGGGGTGCAGCCCCGGCCTTGTTTTCTGAGGTGGAGGTAGTGCTGTTTTTTTTGTGCAGCGCCAACTCCCCTCCACCCTGGCAGGAGGCAGCAGGCCTGGGTCCGGGCATGGGCTCCAGGAGTGCCAGTAGCAATGGGCAAGGGTGCGCAGGGCAGTGTATTGCTGCTCTGGGGGTCCGGCGCATCCATAACCTGCTGAGGCACTGGTGGTCCGACACCTTGGACCGAGAGCAGGACTTGCTAGGGTTTGAGGTCGCGGGCCTTGATGAGTAGTTAATTATTATTATTGTGTGTTCTATGTTATTGCTAATATTTTTTACCAAATAGCAAGCATGCTGCTCACATGCAGGAAAGTTACATAACATTTACAAATCTTATATTATGTGATTGTTATTCTAGGCGCTACCTAATTGTACTTGTTTGCAACTTACCTTTTTCGCTCGCTTTGGGTGATTATGTAAGAACTTAAGTTAAGTAATGCAGACTAGAGAGAGAGAGAGACTCCTTTCCTTTGTCCTGTCACTACTAAGATAGTACGTATTAGTATTTTAGTGGCATGCATTCTATCACTTCAGCTCTTAGTACCTTTTTGTAGCTTGTAAAGTGACAAGTGAACTAAACAACCAATTTGGTGTATGCAATGCATGCGTTCATCTATGCATTTAAAGAAAAAAATGCAGACTTAGTGAATTGCCCCATCAAAGGGGTTTGGGAATGATTGTGAGTGAGATGGGAACTTAGAAGCAATTATCATTTGTTGCAATTTATTCCAAAGTGTTTGGAATAGGGGGTCTAGGCAGGTTTAGGAAATGTGGAATCTGTAAGACGGTCCACTATACTAGTCTACTACTACTAGTCGATATGATTTAGGAAAGTTCAATGATTATTTATTTACCATCAATTATTTCTTTTCTCTTTAATTATGTCTTACATGCATCAGCATCCAGGGTCAAGAGGTCGTTGGAGGTGTGTGAGGGAGCTGGAGGTGCCTCCCGCCAGGAAGAACGCTCCTCCTTGGCAGTTGTTAATATTGAGATATATATTCCCCTAACATTTACTGCTCCTTAATTTGAACTATTTTCTACCTGTTTCCTAGTTTTATTTATATCCCAAATCCTCTTTGATCTGTCCGTTTCAAAAATCTTGTTATCCCTGCAACTTATTTTATATTTATAGTGTCTGCATTTCATCTCAAACTGCCGCTGTCTGTAGCTTACTTTTGTCTGGTTTTTCAGTCAGCTTTCCCTCTCCCTATGTATATTTTGTGAACTGCCTACTGGTGGTACTGTAAGAAAACCCATTGGTCCTTAGTACTCTACTAGTACTACTACTAATACTACTAATCTGCCGTGCAGAATGCATGCCCAAATAAGGGATTCTACGCATGTTTGTTGAGATGAGAACGAAGGCTTTCTTTTACTTTCTCATGGTCAATCAGTAAAACGAGAGAGTGGCCATGGCCACGTTGGACACCCCAAAGTTATGTTTTCCTCTTATCTAGTCCCAGTATTATTAGCAGCAGTTGATGGTGAACTGATTACCGTGCACCATGGCTGCAAGGAAGCATGAGGAGGACGGCACCATTACATTTGCCAACCAGTTGGCCAATCTTATTTCTTTTCAAAACCTCAGATTCACCATCAGCTCTAGCCACTCAAGTCTGTCCTTTACACTACAGGTTGTCTTCTTGAGAGGCTTTTCAAAAATTGCCACCAACAAAAACAAAATACCCAGCTAGATATTTTAAAAATTTTGATGTGACATACTGTGACTGTACCCGAATCGCTAGTGATGTGCGTGGTGTATGTCTTTTCAATTTTGCTACGTGAAAAAATAGATAGGGAGAGGCGCATATGGTATCTAATAATGTTTAATATTTTTCTAGCCACACCGACCACCACTGCCGGGGCCAGCGGGGATGGCGGCACCATGCAGGGAGCAGATACGGCAGTTGCAGGGAGTGAGCCAGCAGCAGTGGCTGGCGGTGGTAAATCATATAGCTTGCCTATTAACAATATATATACCCGCTGCAAGAGTGTACATTGTACTGTTAAGAGTGAGAGTAAGGGGCCGATTACGACGCGTTTTGAAATGGCCCGACCGTCAGTGGGAGCCGTTCGACCGCATCGTAATGTGCTGGTCGGATTCCTTTCCAACCGACCCATTACGATGGAGTTGGTCAGAAAGGAATGAGGCTGATCATTCCGACTGGCCTCCGACAGAATGCTTTCAGTAATCCTAACGGCGGCTCTTTCCACCAGAGGGAATACGATGTCGGATTCTGACAGCCTTACTGTGCCAGCCTTTCCAACACAGACAGGCTGTCAGAACTCGACCCCCATGGGTGCACTGCCTCCGGTTGTAGGCCGAGAGGTCCCCTAAGATACCCCCCTGTTGATCCTTGTACCCTGTGACAGGCATCTTGAAATGACTGTCACTGGGTGCAGGGATGTACTGCACCTCTCATTTTTGCAATGGAAGCATCCATTCCGGGTGGAATGCATGGTAAAGTGTAGGAGTGTGGCTGAACAGTGTTCGTCGCATCCTTATTAGTCGGTCGGTCCCTTGACCAAAATTATGTAGGGCGGAGGAAACTCTGCCCGACATCGTAATGAGGCCCCAAGTTGTGATCAGTTGAAGACACCCCTTCTTTACTTAGCATTAGCATATACAGCAGGAGTTGAGTAACTAATGCCCTCTTCTATCTTCAACTCAGCAGAGAAAGTTTCAAGAAGAAGAGTCAGACCTTGAAGGGTTGATGGGAAAGAAGGATAGAAGGAGGAAGTAATGAGTGAAATGTAATATCACAGGCAGAGAAGGATGCATGGGTGAAAGGAGGGATATAAGTGGCGGATGCATGCATGGCTGGGTGGGTGAAGGATGGGTGAAAGGTGAAAGAAATCATGCCTGCCTGTGTGTGTGAAAGTGTATGGGTGAAGGGAATCCTCTAGGCGGTTTGATGGGTCAAAGCAAGGACGCATGGGTGGTAAAAATGACAAATGTATGTTGGTGAAAAGTTTGTTAAGAAAGATAGCCATGTTTTGATAGATGGATGGCACTAGTATTCATAGTGAAGACTGATGAAGGGAATGGACAATTTAAACGGTGACTGAGTAGCAAAGCCAAGGGTGAAGAATAAAAATAATGCTAGAAGAAAAATGCAGTGCAAAATGGAAAAGTCCCTGGGAAGAAGCGTAAATAAGGAATATTTTTTTATCAAGGTTTTATCAACTCACAGTAGTTTTCAAGCACAACATTATTATGTACCCCTACCCACCCATCATCATCAATCGCCTCCCTCCGAGGTCCACTCCCTACCCTTGGTATTTTGCCAGTGTCAGCCATGGATGGCCCATAGGCTTTATGGTTACAATAGTAGTACCTCATGTTGAGCTGTATATCATTGATATATTAGTAATTATTCATCTGCCTTATTGTAGTCAGGGTGAAAGTGAAAGTGCGCATTTGATTTAACAGAGCTTGGTCATGATAGGAAAAGAGATAATTGTGTGGGTCACCTGCCCCACCTGCAGACAGTAGCATAGTATATCACGAGTTATGCATGTCCGAGACACAAGTATGCCTATCTAGGGCGCAAGCTGAGCTGGCATGCCTACATTAGTTTAGCTAAACGAGAGAGAAGAATAAGACTGGAACTGTAATAACTTCAAAATCAATTGGGCAGAGGAATCAAAGCTACCAGAAAATGTTATGTCCTGCTAGAGCTACTGTACCCCTATATCATTTTATGTGTTACTGTTTTGTTAAGAGTATCGTTTACAATAATTTGTCTTTTTTCTTTCTTGATATAGCTACTCGTGCTAATACACCATCATCCTCATCACAACCCAACAGGCAGGAGATAGCAGCTAGGATTCAGCAAAAAAAGCTGGAGGCCATCAGTGCCGAAAGTCAGTGGCTGGTGGTCCTGGAGGAGGAGGAGGAGGCGGCAGCAGCTGCAGCTGCAGCCTTCAATGCACCTGACCCAGCCAGGCCCCAGTCCCTCCAGTTGTACGGCAACATGGTCAGGCAGCCTCCCACCTCCATTTATCAATCACTGCTGCTCAAACCTATAGACTCCGACGCTTTCAGCACCGGATGTACCTGAGGATGGCACAAATGGAATCCAGGATGGATTAGCTTTTCAACTGCTTGGAGCGGCAGCTCCACGTCTTAGCCTGCCGCTAGGTCTCTAGTCTCTTGCCCCTTTTCAAATCTTTTGTTCGGTGGGTGTAACTTGTTGGGTAGAGGGTGGAAATGCAGGTGTTGGGGATATCTGATTTTTGGGGTCTTTCGCATTTTCTTTACAGACATTTGTTTGAATTATTTGGACATTCATTAGACATTGGGTGGGGTATAGAGAGAGAGGTGGGCCAGGTGTTGTGGGCTCTAGTTTATTTGTTAGGGAAATAATTTTTTTATGGCTGTACATATGATTTAATTCTTTTTTGTGAGTCACTCTTTTACTTTGCACTGTTTGCTTTGCCGTGCAGAACTGCAGCCAGTTTTCAAAATCTGCTGATAGTGTAACACACCAACAGATAGTTATGCGGGACCCTACTTGTCCTACTACTCTCTCTTCCTAGTCTCTGCAGTCTGCAACTATATTTGCCCCTAAGGACACGTAGGGGGTGGGTTTGTGTGAATTTCCTGAGTAAATAGATTATTGTAGCTCAGCAATCCCCCACAGTTCTTCTCGTACCTTTGATTAGGTGTAGCGATGGCTGCATGGTTTCACAAGGTGCCATGGTGGTGGCAGTAGACAGTAGCAGCATGCTTGCGGACTAGCCGTTGAAAACTAGTGAAAGCACCAGATCCAGAAGTGGGGTTCCACTCCCCTCTAGCTGAACTCAAATTGTAGATTGAGGAATATTCTGCTCACGGAACCAATTAGATTGAAACAAAAAACGGAGTAAATGAAGTTTTATACACGCTTTGCACAAAAAATTGAGACAGTCACCAGAGAGAGACAAGAAGAAGACTATGAAACGAGAAACATGATAGGCAATAGTAAAGTAAAAATATATTCAGAATGGTGAGCTAGTAACAGTTACAAACTGAAGTCGACTCGAGCTATGAAGTGGACAAGCCAAACCTTTGGTGTTGAAAGGATGATGATGCTGGCAATGAATTCTGTTCCTCTGAAAAAAATGTAAATAGTATATTGAATACCGTGCATGGGTGGGCAATCTAATATACAATAATATTGCCAGTGTGGGCTATACTTAGAGCAGAAGAAGATCCTCACCCTGCCGTGAGTTGGTGTTGCTTTCACCATATCTGCCCCACCAAGTGAGAGATGAATTAGTGGTGTAAATTTAATTTAGTCACACCTCAATAAATCACACAGCCTGGGGCAAGAGGGTTAGGGGTTTGATGAATGGATGGGAAGGGGGATTTGAGGGAAAGGTCTGACAAAGACAAACACTACACCAGGACAACACATTTATCTTGTCAGCCGACCATCATAAATCTGTTATGGGAGGAAAAGGGAATGCATGCATGATGATAAGTACTAGTATAGATAAACCAAATAAAATTGTCTGTCTGCCCCCAGAGAGACCCTAGTTGCATAATGTTCTGTAACTGTTGTACCGAGCTTTGAAAGATATCCAATAAAACTAAAATATCTGTAGGAGTCAAGTAACAAACAATCATAAACAACACAGAAAATGTAATGATGAGTAAAGAGAAAGAAAGATACTGGATTGGCAAATTGGGAGTTGCATCTGCATTCCTCTTGGACTGTTTGTCATTCTTGTCATTCATGGGTGCCTTGCGGATGTGGTTTGGAAAGGTAGGTTTGAGTATGTTACAATGTTTTTCCAGTAAAGCGCAAGGTAAAGAGATTAAAAAGCAAAAATCATATTGCGATGTCAAGGAGAAAAGTTAAACTGCATAAGGAGGAGTGTGCAACAAGAAGAGAAGACTCAGAGGCAGCATAGTGAAATGTCTGTTTCTGGCAGTTACCTCAAGAACAGGACCCCGACCCAACCACCACTTAGCTTCGGATTAAACGATGAATTGGAACCAGATAGCAAGGAGCAGTGAGCACAGACACACAGCAACATAGCATTTTTCCAATCAATTAGAAAATAAATGCACCGCTGTCAGTCACACCACCACCACTACACAGGCTTGTGTAGGTCTGGTGCTGTTGTTTACCTTCAGGCCACTTCAAAGTCACTATCACCCGAATCGGTTGGTTTCAGTGAATTTGAAAACTTCCATTTTCTTCTGGTGGCAGTTCCCGCAGTAGTCACGCTCACGCCCACGCCCTGAGTCATTTCATCATCTCTGATCCTCCTGAGTCAGAACCCGAGTATGGTGTCCAACCCCATACAAACAGTGTGAGTGTCCTGACTCAAAGTCAAAATGCAATAGATCATCCTGTAGTAGTACAATTTTGTTATTGAACAACAAGAAGGGAAACATTGAGTCACTTTTTGTTAAGACTCTCTAGGGTAGGAAAGCATAGATAGTCATGGCCCAGGGTTGGAGGCAGGCACACATTTTTTTGTATTCTCTGTCCAATGTCTGGCTTGAGGGAAATGGCTTTGGAGGGACTCAGGAGTTGGACCTCTTCACTGACTGCATGCGGTTGCAACTCCAATGGGACAATTAAAATATGTGTAATAATAAGACACTGGGGATGAATTGGTCAACCAGTCAGACACACACAAATAAGAACGTAAATGTTCCCTAGCTATATTTCTTTTTTGGGGCATCAAAGAAAGAAAGCCTAGTAGTCAGGGAAGTGGAGTTCGTCCTCAAACTCTGGTGGTTCATGCAGAAGTAGGTAATCTAACACACTACTTTCATGACCTGAGTCTCCGTCATCTTCCTCCTGTGGCACTTCACGTGTTGTGTAATCCAGTGGTATAAAATATTGATTCATTTTGATCATGGTTATTCTCTCCACATTTTGGGGTGAGAGAATGGTCCTTCTCAGTGTGACAACGGCACCAGCAGCACTGAAAACATGCACAGTGGTGACACTGGCTACAGGGCAAGACAGACAGTTGATTGCCAGACTGTTGAGCACTGGCCATTGGCACCTCTTCCCATACCAATACACTAATGGGTTTTGATCAAGGTACACCTCTGTTGCGTCATCTGGATAGGCCTGGACCAGTTGCTCAGTGTTCATTGCCGGTGTTCCACTTTGCTCAGCCCCTTTTGCCTTCACCTCTGCGCTGGACTTAAGCCCTGCCAGTAGAAACCACTCAGTTGCAGATTCGGGGACTGATGCTCCTGGTCTTGGTGTTGTTGTTGGTGTTCTTGTCATTGGAGTGTAGATTCTTCTGTAGGTGGACCGTAAGTTGCTTAGTTGGTCTTATTTTTTTAGAAAGTCCTGTATGATGATGTTGATCCAGTGCGCCAAACACAGGACCCCGAAATAACCACCATCGGCCGTGGCCTTCAATATATTACTGCCATTGTTCGTGGCAACAGAACCAATCTTAAGCCCTCTTGGTCGCAGCCATTTGCTGTTAAAGTCTTCCAAAATCTTTGGAGCTGTTTGTGATTTCTCCAATGCGAACATCGCTACTGTGGCATGCTTCCGAGCAGATATAAAAATCTCAGCAGTGTCAACACCTGGAGATATTTTTTTCTCTAGCCCCCAGAAAAGAGATCCAGTGTGCAGTGATGCACATGTTAATCAGCCACTGTTGGCAGGTGGATAGTGTGGACAGCACTCTGCTGCAAAGCTTGTCCAAGCAATTCCAGCATATCATGATGTAGCGCTTGAACAGCAACTCTGGCACAATACGATCGGCAGAGAACCTTCCATTTTGGGAAGATGGATGCCACAAATGCACTGCTGGGAAGAGGGCTGCTTTGCGTAATAAAGATGTGTTCCTCTTCTTCTCCTTCCACCGTGATCGGATTGGAATCAGATTCCCTGCTCAGCTGGCTTAAACCCCCTTCTCCAAAAACACTTGCAGTTTTTTGTTCGCTATGGTGTGCTTATCAACTGATTGTAATTGTATGGTGCTTTCTCAAATGGGTCGTTTGGCACCCATTACCATAGTTTGTACCAAGCTTACCCCGACTAACTCTTGCTCCACAAATGTCAATGTTCGCCTCCTTATGGCTAACCGAAACGAAATCCCAAACTAGGGAGCTCACATTTCTGACGTTGCTGGTGCCACTTCCAATGTCGGATGAACTGGCAGTAGGTGGCCGTTTAGACATTTGACTCTCTTGCTCTGCAGTAACTTCTCCTTCTGAGGTGGTTTTGGATGTAGGTCGTTGCCATGACTTTGCAAATATGACAGCTGGCGGTGGTAGGATCTGTGGTGTCACTGCCAGATCCCCCCCCGGGAAGTTCGGATGGGGCAACGTCGGTCTCCACTGGGGCTGGGCTAACATCCATGATGACTGGCTTATCTTTATCCTCCTCTTCTACATCTGCCTCCATATCTAAGAATTTCCAGAATCGTCCTTTTCCCTAGCATCGTCTGAGTCATCTCATGGCGTGCCTCACTCTCAGACAGAGAGGGGATCTAAGTGGAGTCTAGATCATCAGAAGGGGGCTAGAAGAAGAAGATTATGCACCACTAACTCTCCTTTTTCTAGCGGGAGATCTGGAAGACAATGGATCTTCTGGAGCAGATTGCTCGACTTCCTCAGCATGAAGCTCAATCTTTTTAACTGCTCCTACCTTGGGAGGAACTACTATTGGCAGTTGTGGCTGTTCTTTTTGTTGTTCACTTCTCTGAGTTTCCTGCAATGATTGGGTACTACTTTGTGATAAGTCAATGTCAACATCACTGCTCGTCAGCGTTGCCGTGATTAGACTAGCTGCCTCTATGACAGGTATGGTCTTGGGCCTAAATTGAGGTGGGTCCACTGATTTGGGGGTGCTGCTCCCAGCTTGCTCCCCAGGGCCCGGTGCAGCATGCACAGTATTTTGTTTTCCAAAAATATCTGGGGTAATATACCAGTGGTGGTGGTGGTTAGCTACTTCTTATTCTCACAGGCTTCTTTCTTGGTAGCAGCGTTAGGTTTAGCAATGGCACCTTTCTTTGGGGCCTTCTTGAAGCTTTCAGTTAAAAGTGGCACTTAGCTTCTCAAGTTGAAGAGATGTCTGATGTGTGGGTCACTCATTAGTCATGCTCATGCCGTGCACAGGCCTTCTTTCTGGCAGTACTGTGAGTGATGTGTTGTTGTCTCTTGTTGCCTTGTTGTCGTGCACCTAAAAAAGAAGAAGCAAGAAAGAAATTAGTGAAACATGGCATTGTTGCTGTTCCATTAGTAGCACAAACAAAAAAGTACAATTTATTGTGTGGTCATTGCTGGTACTCCCCTAATTAACAATATAGTGAAAATGTATCTACTCATTCGTAAAACGGAAAACCACACCAACATATAATTACTTTAATGGTGACTGACCACTCAGGAAGAATAAGAGAGGGCAAAAACAACAACAACAACAACAACATACATATTGAACTGTTTGCTCCATGTGCGACATGTGACGTCACGTGACATTACTCACGACGTGTAATGTGGCACTGAGGGAGGTGCACCTGACAAATGACAATGGAAGGGATAATCCCTAGATAATGAATGCTGTTGTGCAGATATAGCAGTCATGGGGTTTATTTGCTTGAAGCAAGATGCAGTGGGATATGGTATAAACAAAGATTTTTTTTAAGTATACAAAAAAAATACAAAATTCAAAAAAAAATATACAGTCATTAAAAAAATTGGAAAAATGTAACTAATTAAACATAAGTGAAGTTATCCTCAAAGATATAATAGATAAGTTATTATAAACTGCTATCTCATTACTCAACCATCCATACCGCCGATGGCAAAAAGGGCTGAATTGGTTTGGACGCACAAAATGGCTGCCAACCAGTGCCACATTGTCATCAATAAGAACACTGTACAGGAAGGCATTCATTGGAAATAAGGAGAACACATGCAGGCCTATTGGGAAAGCACACTGGCTGGATCCACAAAATGGCCTCCAGCTACATGATCACAACAGGAAGCTGGAGGCCTACAGCAAAGGACACCTTCAGGCCTATGGCAATAGCACACTGACTGCCTACACAAAATGGCCGCCAGCCACATGGTCACAACAAGAAGCTGGATACCTCCAACAAAGAAAGCATGAAGGCATATGGCAAAAGCTCACTGGCTGCCTACACAAAATGGCCGTTAGCCACAGGGTCACAACAAGAAGCTGTGGGCCTACAACAAAGAACGCATGCAGGCCTATGGCAAAAGAACACTGGCTGCCTACACAAAATGGCCGGCAGCCACATGGCCACAACAAGAAGCTGGAGGCATACAACAAAGAACGCATGAAGGCCTATTGCAAAAGCACAAAGGCTGCCTACACAAAATGGTCACCATCCACATTGTCACAACAAGAGGCAGGAGGCCTGTAAAACAACCAAACAGCACATGCAGGCCGAGGCTGAACCAGTGCACTGTCTATACAAAATGGCCCCTGGCCAGTGGCCACATGGCATCTAGAACAAAGGAAAATGTTGGCCTACGGCAGACACACAAACACACACTCTGGCCAGACAAAGGAGACTTGGTAAAACAGAGTAAAACATCATTAATTCAGCGATGCCAAAAACAAAAATGATTGGCTAAAGAAAAATGTTTACAACAAGACACATCTTTCAGAGGTATTACCTCACCTAGTACTGACTCCTATACACTGTTTGCATGAAAAAAAAACATGAAATACCACAAAAAAGCACATTTTGTATTTCAATCCAGGTCTCCCGATAAATATGGTGCCTCACTCATGTGGGAGGCCCAAGTACCTGCGACAGGCAAGGGCCCAAAATGTATTGAAGCGACATCAAAATTGACTATCACCAAATGTTTTGGGCCCTTGCCTGTCGCGGGTACTTGGGCCTCCCACACAAGTGAGGCACCATTTTTATCAGGAGACCTAGGGGAACACTGCGTTGTAGGATATTTGTGTCAGCCCGGTGATGCCACAACTTTCACACACAAAAATGTGTGGAAAAAGTAATTTTTTCTTTACAGCTAAATTTGAGGTTTGCAGGGGTTTCTGGGTAAAAAAACGCTGAGGGATCCACGCAAGCCATACCTCCCTGGAATCCCCCGGGTGTCTAGTTTTCAGAAATGTATGGGTTGGTTAGGTTTCCCTAGCTGGTCGCAGAGCGCAGGGCCAAAACCCCAGGTGACCCCCCTTGCAAAACCAGGTTGTTTTGTGATAGGCAATTTTAATGTCGCCTCAATAGGTTTTGGGCCCTTGCCTGTCACAGGTCCTTACTCCTTGCGCCTCCCGCATGAGTGAGGGACCATTTTTATCGGGAGACCTGGGGGAACACTAGGTGGTAAGAAATCTGTGTCAGCCCGGTGATGCCACAACTTTCCCACACAAAAATGTGTGGAAAGGGTGAATTTTTCAGCAATATTTGAGGTTTGCAGGGTATTTTGGGTAAGAAAACATTGAGGGATCCATGCAAGTCATACCTCCCTGGAATTCCCCGGGTGTCTAGTTTTCAGAAATGTGTGGGTTTGGTAGGTTTCCATAGCTAGCCGCCGAGCACAGGGCCAAAAACCCAGGTGATCCCCTTGCAAAACCAGGTCGTTTTGTGATAGGCAATTTTGATGTCGCCTCAATACGTTCTAGGCCCTTGCCTGTCACGGGTACTTGGGCCTCCCACACGAGTGAGGCACCCTTTTGATCGGAAGACCTGGGGAAATGCTGGGTGATAGGAAATTTGTGTCAGCCTGGTGATGCCACAACTTTCCCACACAAAAATATGTTGAAAACGTGTTTTTTCAGCTAAATTTGAGGTTTGCAGGTGATTTGGGTAAGAAAATGTTGGGGGATCCACGCAAGTCATACCTCCCTGAAATCCTCCGGGTGTCTAGTTTTCAGAAATATGTGGGTTTGGTAGGTTTCCCTAGCTGGCCGCCGAGCACGAGGTCCAAAATCCCAGGTGACTACCCTTGCAAAACCAGGTCGTTTTGTGATATAGGCAATTTTGATGTCGCCTCAATACGTTTTGGGCCCTTGCCTGTCGCGGGTACTTGGGCCTCCCACACGAGTGAGGCCCCATTTTTATCGGGAGACCTAGGGGAACGCTGGGTGGTAGCAAATTTGTGTCAGCCCGGTGATGCCACAGCTTTCCCACACAAAAATGTGAGGAAAAAGTGATTTTTTCAGCTAAATTTGAGGTTTGTAGGGGATTCTGGGTAAGAAAACTTTGGGGGATCCACACAAGCCATACCTCCCTTGAATTCCCCGGGTGTCTAGTTTCCAGAAATGTGTGGGTTTGGTAGGTTTCCCTAGATGGCCGCCGAGCCCGGGGCCAAAAACCCATGGGACCCCCCCCTTGAAAACCAGGTTGGTTTGTGATAGGTAATTTTGATGTCACCTCACTAGGTTTTGGGCCTTTGCCTGTCGCGCGTACTTGACCCACCCCCACAAGTGAGGTACCATTTTTCTCGGAAGACTTTGGGGAATGCGGGGTGAGTGGAATTTTGTGGATCCACACCAATTCCAGAACTTTCCACCACAGAAATGTGAGTAAAATGTGTGTGTTTTTTGACAAATCTTGAAGTTTGCAAGGGATTCTGGGTAACAGAACCTGGTGAGAGCCAGTCAAGTCACCCCATCCTGGATTTCCCTGGGTGTCTAGTTTTCTAAAATGTATAAGTTTGCTGGGTTTCCCTGGGTGCCGGCAGAGCTAGGGTTCAAAATCTACAGCTAGGCACATCCTGAAAATATTCAGTGCCTAGTGGGCTCTCTGCCGCCCTGGGGAGGGGGGAGATCGAGGGCTATTGCCCTGATATGCTCCCAAGGGGGGCAGAAAGACCGTGGATGTTCTATTGGGGGGTGGGGGCATTGGGATGCCCATTTTGGGAAGAGCCCACCCCTACTATTAGAAAAGCCAGCATAATCGCTGGTGCCTAGTGGTCTTTCTGCCATCCCGGGGGCACATCTGGGGCTACTGCCCCCATCTGCCTCCTGGGGGGACAGAAAGGCTATGGCATATTTTTTTGGGGGGTGGTGGCATTGGCATGCCCATTCTGGGCAACCCCCACCCTGTACTTTGGAAACAAAAAAATCCCTGGTGGTTAGTGGGCTTTCTGTCCCACCCCGGGGGGGGGGGCAGATAAGGGGCTATTGCCCCATCTGCCTCCCGGGGGGCAGAAAGACTGTATCATTTTTTGGGAGGGTGGGGGCCCTGACATGCCCATTCTGGGCAACTCCCACCCCTACCAATATAAAAAAATAAATATCTGGCGCTTAGTGGGATTTCTGGTCCCCCGGGGGCAGATCAGGGGCTATTGCCCCCATCTTCCTCCTGGAGGGGCAGCAAGTCTTTAGTTTTCTTTGAGGCGGTAGGGTGAGGGCATTTGCATGCCCATTTTGGGCAGTCCCCACCCCAGGCCTATAAAAAAAAATCCCTGGTGTCTAGGTGCTTTCTGCCCCCACGGGGGCAGAAAGACTGGAATTTTGTTGGGGGGAGGGGAGGGGGCCTTGACGTGCCCATTCTGCCGGAAGTTGCTGGCATGCCCGAATGATATGTTGGCGAATGCAAAATCTTGCAGAGGCATGCAGCTGGCTAGAAAATCTTGTTGTTCATGCAAACTGCTCTGAAAATCTCGTAGGCAATTACAAGAGCCCGGCAAGTCACTCCGTCTGTGCGAAATTCAATTTCGAGTGTGTGGGCCAAAAAAGACTCCGCTCCGTTGCGGAATACAGAGTTTACCAGTAACTCCACGTTCTCCATGGAACGTGAAGTTGCCGAATTCCCCAAACTCTGCGAACGGAGCGGAGGTATATGTCCGGGCTTACTTTAGAGAGTGAATTGAATTCCTCTGGAGATGCCCGAAATCTCACCATGCCCAGTTTCCCCAATAATGTTTTAACAAGGCTCAACCACAGTATTTTCTGAGCACAGGTAGGGAACATAAGATCCTTTAGGCCCTCTTGATATGCTCCTAAAGCAGTCGAGGTCTATAAATGGCTCCAATATAACAAGGATCTGCACTCAGCTTTCTGTGTAATTTTCATAATTGCCATATCCAAATACACAGGGGTCAAGGGAGTGCTCATCATAAGGCCCAAATAGAGATCTACTAAACTAGTTTTTAACTGCTGTCAGAATGCTTGTGTTCACATAACCCCATATTTCTAAACCATACTGCCCCCAATGCCTTAGTGTTATCTATCGCCAGGGCCAGGGCACCTATATTAGATATTGTTTTTTGTGAATCTTCTATTACTAGCAGTATGCTGGAATAACAATAATTGTGATCTTTGCATTTGCAAAGCCAAATTTAGGTTTGGGTTTAATCTTATGCCCAAATGATCAAAATTAGAGAACAACTGAAATAGATAATTTTCCAAATACATTTAACATTTGAGATTCTTTAGTTTAGCTGGGCTGAAAATAATAAATTCGGTCTTCAAACTATTTAGCTCTAACCTCAGTTCAACACAGAACGCATTAAAGTTGACTAATAGCTGCAGTAAGCCCAGAGGGGTTTGGAAAATAATCACGTGTCATCAGCAAACAGCAGGGCGAGGACCCTCTGCCCAGCAATTTTTGGTGAGTCACAACTATCCCTGTCCAGCCAATCTACAATCGTTAGTTGGCCCTGGTCTCCCCACCTCACTCGGGCATAGCTTTCTTCATGTAATCACAAAAGGATGGCCAACAGATTCGGGGGAACACTCCACATCCAAAGCCATACCCACTTTCCCCTAAGTACCACATCGATGACTGCATGCAAATCAACAAAGGTGACATGTAGTTCTTTTGAACTGAAACACATGATCTATAATGGTAATGTCACTTCTAAAGCCTGTCTGAAAGTTCGTTAACACATAATTATCATTCATTCACTCATAGAAATGAACTAGCACTTGTTTACAATAGATCTTCTCCAATGCATCTACCAAACTTTGCCCAATAGTTGCTTGGATCATTACGATGGCCCTTCTTATAAATTGGTATATTCTCTGCCAACTGCCAAGATAATGGGATCTCCATTCCCTTTAAACTTGCATTTGAAAGGCTATTAATATAAGGACCCCATACTTCCGGATGTGCCAGGAAAAGGTCATTAGGGATCTTGTCAGGCCCTGGTGCTTTGGATGCCAGACAAGATTTAATGGCCATCAATGTTTTGCTTAGCTTAAACTCTAGAGAATTTAGATTTCCAGCTTGGTAGACAATAACAGATATATAAGGCCGAAACTCACCTCTACTCACCTCCTCATGTCTTTTACCGTCATGGGGCCCATCAGACATGTCCTGCCATTGCTGTAACTGCTAGATGACGTACAAAACCCACTCCATCATGGATGAAATTGGCTGTAAGTCATACAACTACCAGGTTCCATAGACACCACTGTATGCCCCCCCCCATGGACCAGGCAAGGGAGTTGGGGTTCGTAAGTAATTTATACATTTACAGGGACCATGCCTGGGATTGTTTCATAGCAATAATCAAAAATACATATGTAGGATGCCCTCCTAGGCCAAAACACTGGTACTGCAAAGGCACATTGTAAACATATAGACATGTGTTTGCAAATTATATTCAGTGATAGTAGTGCGTGCATTATTTTTTTTTCCTTCACAGCACCTCCTCATCAACATTACACCTATTAATATCTGTGAACACACCTCTTTTGCCCTTTCGGACTTGCCTGCAGTGTTACTACTGATCTTCACTGTTCATGCACTTTATGATTTCTCAAGTGTTGGTATAGTGAGATTCAAGTGACTACAACTACCATGAGGCCCACTCACTCCAACTCTAACCAAGGTGCTAGACTCCTCTTGCCCAATCTCACTTGCCTGCCATGTTACTACTGATCTTCACTCATCATGCAGCTTGCCATTTGTCAAGTGTTGGTAAAGTGAGATGCTATAGTGAATGAGACACAGATATACAGACGGAATATCGAAAAAAATATTAATCTACAAAAGTATTAAATAGTGTGATATAGCAATATCGGGTGCAAGAATATCGTTGTCAAAAATATCGATTTTAAGTAAGTAATATCGATGTTAAAAATATCAAAGTCATTAATATAGTTTATAGAAATATCAAAAACTTTAATATATATAGTTTTAAAATATAGTTGCTAATAATATAATTTTTGTATTATTTTAATGTATTTTAGTATGTATTTTAATTGAATATGTTTTAAAGTGTATGTATAAATATTATTTATGTTTTTTAAAAATATTGTTATTTAATTGTTAGTAGCTTGGAAATTTAATTGTATAATTTATTTGTCATTTTTAGTACCATAGTGGGTTGTGGGGTTTATAGGGGTACAGGTTGGGAAGTAATTTAATTATAATTAATTAGTATTTGATTTTAATTCATGTTTTGTAGTTAATTGATTATTAGTTATGTTCATTGTATAATTAATTTTTTGAAATTTAGTTTTAGGTGTGGGTTGTGTGTTTTGTAGGGGCATATGGTGGGAAGATAATTAAATATAATAAATTAATAATTAATTTTTAATTAGTATTCATTATTTAATTGATAATAATCATTGTAATTGTATTCTTTTGTTCTAATTAAGTTTCAGGTGTGGCTTAATGTGTTTGGTAGGGGTATATAGGGCGGGAGGTAAATTAATTATATATAATTAAAATTTCATAAAATTAAGGGGTCTATGAAGATACAGCCCGTAAAGGCTCCAACCTTTTGTCTGGACCTTTAGGGCCGCATTGTAATGGGACATTCCGTCTGGCTTCCGAAGGGCTCAGAGAGCCCGTCCACCAGTTGTAATGCGGCCTGTAATCTCAAGGGCAATCTTATATATATATATAAATATATATATTACCTACTGGCGGTCGCCAGTAGGTAGTTATAGTTAGGACCACGTTTCCATAGGAAATCCGCAACATTCTATTTTGAATAACTTTGGCGCCGGTTGACGAATCCTCACGAATTTTTCAAAATAGATGGGGCGCTATGCTCCGCTCCTACCCTTAAAGTCTCGGGGGGATTCGTCAAGCGGGGGCTGAGATAAAAGGGGGGGCCCAAAACGCGTTTTTCCCATGCATTTTTCCATAGGACCTTTAGACACAGCTACAGCCCGAACGGCTGAACAGAATTACTTGAAATTTGGCAGAGAGGTAGTCCTCAGGTCAAGGAAGTGCCTTTTGTAGGTTTGGTGTAAATCTGTTCAGTAGATTCTGAGAAAATAGCCTTTAAATCAATATATATATCTGAGCCAGCTTACGGTGCGCTTACGGTGCGCTTACCGTACGCGTACGGTGGCGTGCGCGAGCGCGATTCTGATTGGCCCTTAGATCTTAGTAAACATTCGAATCGGTCGAAACCAGGAAGCGACGGCCGCCATTTTCTCTCTCGCACTCTGACAGGGGGTTGAAAAACCAAGTGCAAAAACATGTAAAGGGGCTGTTTACACAGCTCCCAAGCACCTAGCCATGTCGAGGGAGTCCCCAACGATCCCCCAAGTGGAAAAAGGCAATTTTAATTTTTTCGAAAATTTCGCCGATTACGCTTACCGTACGCGTACGGTAAGAAATAATAATAAAAAAAATATATATATTCACATTCTCCCCACCCCGTGTGCCAAAGGTGCCCGAAGGGCACCTTTTGTGCATGGCTTATTAGAGATAAACAAAACATATATTTTACCTGTCACAACGATGCTCATCATATGTCCTCCATGTGCGCACGGTGCGCGAAGCGCATCGTGTGTTCATGGCCCATCTAGCGTAACGTGGGCATGCGGTGCGCAAAGCGCACCGCGTGCTCACTGTGCGCGCACGGTGCGCGAAGCGCACCGTGCTCGCACGGAACGAACTGCGTTAAGTGGGCGCGCACGCCACAAATGGGGTAAAGTAACTTAGCATTTAAAAAAACGTACAAATTCACTGAAAAAACCATAGGTTTCAAACACGTTATAGTTAGGAATTAGCATTTAAAAAACCTTGCAAATTCACTGAAAAAACCATAGGTTTCACACATGTTATAGTTAGCTGGACATTTTACTGATAAAAAACCAATGAAATTCCCCCGTTATAGTTACTGTAGGCAACTATAACTCACGCGACCGTAATCCTCTGCTGATGACATATGTGTCTTTATGAAAAAAAAATATTTGTAATATATGTATAGCTAAAATTTAATGGAAGAAGACATGGGCAAATAAGTGTCTAAATACAGTATTAGCATCAGCAGAGGATTACGGTCGCGTGAGTTATAGTTGCCTACAGTAACTATAACGGGGGAATTTCATTGGTTTTTTATCAGTAAAATGTCCAGCTAACTATAACATGTGTGAAACCTATGGTTTTTTCAGTGAATTTGCAAGGTTTTTTAAATGCTAATTCCTAACTATAACGTGTGTGAAACCTATGGTTTTTTCAGTGAATATATATATATATATATATATATATATATATACATCTTTAATAACTTTTTAAATAATTTCAAAATATATAATTATTTTAAAAGTTATTAAATTATCATAGAAATTAAAATTATTCGTTTAATAAATTTTTAACTAAATGTATATGCTAATATATATAAATATGAATATATTGATAGATTTATATATATCTCTCTCTCTATATATATTTATATATGTGTGTTTACTTTTTTCAAAATAAGTTCCATGTTATATTTGTTAAAAAATGTAAAATATATTATATTTTTATCATTAATTTTATTAGTTAACATATTTAATATTTACTAATTAAATTTATATATATTTTTAAAACACAATATTTTATACAACTATATTAGTGAGAGCAATATTGTTTTTCAATATTTTTGTGCTTCCTATTATAAGGATATGGTGATGATATTTTTGACATCGATATTTAGGTCACAATACTTTTGTATCTCAATATTTCCAGATAAGATATTTTTTCAGTGAACCTGTGAGACACTCACATTGCACACTTCCAAGGTCCTGTTTTGATGTCAAAGAAACATCTGTATGAATGTGTCATTAAAGTGAAACACTCCTTCTCTGCTACAACTTTGTACTGGACTCTCACACATCACCCACATGAAAAGGAAATGCCAGTCAATGGGACTACATAGAATCAGTGTGAGAAGCATTCTAAGCGTGCAATGGAAACACTCTCTGCAGGATAGTTAATGCTCTATCAGGGTAACCCTGAAAGTCTGGGGCCCTGGGGCACAGTACATTTTGCACATATCTGACAAACTCCATTTGCACTGGATCAGGGAACTGAAGCATATCAGCGACAGCCAAAAGTATAACCAAGTACCATGCTTGTGTAGGCAATGGTTAGGTGCACCTTGTGAAAGCAAGTGCAGCACTAACAGCATGTGGCACACATCTAGATGAAGTAGCTGTAAGATACACACTACAAAATGAACACATGTCCATGCAGAACTCCACAAAGGTTTTGACAAGTGGACAACCTCCATGTGTGGATACAAAAATATCTAACTTCAACATAGGGAGAAGTGCAAGGTAAATTACATTGACAGTGGCCAGGACAAGCTGAAATGCTTACCATATAACATGTCACCCAATGCAATGTCTGCCCATTTGGATGTTATCCTGTTGTGTGTAGATTTAGATTCCGTATATAGGTTTCCCGATTTATGCCCTTATATAGGTGCAATTCATATTGCCCTTATTTAGGCATAGAAAATCCAGCCCTTAATTAGGCATTGTCCATGCTAACCAAAAACAGGCATGGTCTCCTACATCCGTCAATCCACGTCACGAGTTCTTGGAAAACCAGACTCTTAAGCCTTTTGGAATTTAGCATTTAAAAAAACGTACAAATTCACTGAAAAAACCATAGGTTTCAAACACGTTATAGTTAGGAATTAGCATTTAAAAAACCTTGCAAATTCACTGAAAAAACCATAGGTTTCACACATGTTATAGTTAGCTGGACATTTTACTGATAAAAAACCAATGAAATTCCCCCGTTATAGTTACTGTAGGCAACTATAACTCACGCGACCGTAATCCTCTGCTGATGACATATGTGTCTTTATGAAAAAAAAATATTTGTAATATATGTATAGCTAAAATTTAATGGAAGAAGACATGGGCAAATAAGTGTCTAAATACAGTATTAGCATCAGCAGAGGATTACGGTCGCGTGAGTTATAGTTGCCTACAGTAACTATAACGGGGGAATTTCATTGGTTTTTTATCAGTAAAATGTCCAGCTAACTATAACATGTGTGAAACCTATGGTTTTTTCAGTGAATTTGCAAGGTTTTTTAAATGCTAATTCCTAACTATAACGTGTGTGAAACCTATGGTTTTTTCAGTGAATATATATATATATATATATATATATATATACATCTTTAATAACTTTTTAAATAATTTCAAAATATATAATTATTTTAAAAGTTATTAAATTATCATAGAAATTAAAATTATTCGTTTAATAAATTTTTAACTAAATGTATATGCTAATATATATAAATATGAATATATTGATAGATTTATATATATCTCTCTCTCTATATATATTTATATATGTGTGTTTACTTTTTTCAAAATAAGTTCCATGTTATATTTGTTAAAAAATGTAAAATATATTATATTTTTATCATTAATTTTATTAGTTAACATATTTAATATTTACTAATTAAATTTATATATATTTTTAAAACACAATATTTTATACAACTATATTAGTGAGAGCAATATTGTTTTTCAATATTTTTGTGCTTCCTATTATAAGGATATGGTGATGATATTTTTGACATCGATATTTAGGTCACAATACTTTTGTATCTCAATATTTCCAGATAAGATATTTTTTCAGTGAACCTGTGAGACACTCACATTGCACACTTCCAAGGTCCTGTTTTGATGTCAAAGAAACATCTGTATGAATGTGTCATTAAAGTGAAACACTCCTTCTCTGCTACAACTTTGTACTGGACTCTCACACATCACCCACATGAAAAGGAAATGCCAGTCAATGGGACTACATAGAATCAGTGTGAGAAGCATTCTAAGCGTGCAATGGAAACACTCTCTGCAGGATAGTTAATGCTCTATCAGGGTAACCCTGAAAGTCTGGGGCCCTGGGGCACAGTACATTTTGCACATATCTGACAAACTCCATTTGCACTGGATCAGGGAACTGAAGCATATCAGCGACAGCCAAAAGTATAACCAAGTACCATGCTTGTGTAGGCAATGGTTAGGTGCACCTTGTGAAAGCAAGTGCAGCACTAACAGCATGTGGCACACATCTAGATGAAGTAGCTGTAAGATACACACTACAAAATGAACACATGTCCATGCAGAACTCCACAAAGGTTTTGACAAGTGGACAACCTCCATGTGTGGATACAAAAATATCTAACTTCAACATAGGGAGAAGTGCAAGGTAAATTACATTGACAGTGGCCAGGACAAGCTGAAATGCTTACCATATAACATGTCACCCAATGCAATGTCTGCCCATTTGGATGTTATCCTGTTGTGTGTAGATTTAGATTCCGTATATAGGTTTCCCGATTTATGCCCTTATATAGGTGCAATTCATATTGCCCTTATTTAGGCATAGAAAATCCAGCCCTTAATTAGGCATTGTCCATGCTAACCAAAAACAGGCATGGTCTCCTACATCCGTCAATCCACGTCACGAGTTCTTGGAAAACCAGACTCTTAAGCCTTTTGGAATTTCCCTTGCTTGGATATTGATTCCTCCAAGAACTCATTTAGTATGGATGAACATCTATTCCTTAGGGGTTCATTCATGATGTTCCGATGCCCGACTTTTACGTCAATACAGACATTCCTACACACCTTTAATGGTATAAATATACCTGCACTTGCCCTGGCAAACCACGGTTCCGGTACGGTCCAGTTCGACTGCCTACTTGCGGTTCGCCACGGCAAGTTCGGAAGGAGATCGAGTTCCAGCCTGATGCACTGGCCAGACGCTGTCATCCTCCTCGCAGAGAATCCAGCCCCAGTGTTTCTGACTCCCTTTGCGGGGTGTTAGATATCGAGTTCCCGGAAAGAGATTCCAACCTCGCACATTCTAAGGTATGGAGCAGACTAGAACTTAGAGATACTTTTGGCAACTCTTGGCAAAACTAAACTTTAGCCAGCTATACTTTAGAAAACAGCACCTACTTCTTACCTCGTACTACACTTAGGTTAGGTACACTGGGGTAGAACAATTTAGAAGCATTAGATGAGTATTCACATTTTAGCCTGTGTTATTTATGTATGTATTTTAATTAATATATGTCATAGCTACAAACCATGCTATTGTAGTATTATTGTATCTTACTGCTAACTCTGTACATATTGTACTTTGCAGCCTGTCTTACGATTGTAGCAGTTCATACCTCTTGCATGAGAAATAAGACTGTTCAATAAACCCTTTTTATTGAAACGCCTGTCTCTCTTTTTCTATGCAACTCTGTAGAAACGAAGCATGCACGATTGACTGAGTGAAACGGTTATCTATTGTTTCCATGGTTCTGAGATTGTTCCGACTCTAAGGGAAACAAAGTTGTCATGTTTATGCGGTTGTCAGAAACGAATTCCTTCTTGTTTATTCAAGAAGTTTCTAGTGACCTCTGAGTTAGCTGGCATACACAAGTAACTAAGTTTAATGTACTCGATAGAGACATACTGACCTCAGCCCTAAGTCAAAACTATAGTGTACATTATTCCAATGCGCAGAGCCTATCAGGGATATAGGAACTACACTACAATCCCATATAGACATCCATTCAACATTTCCCCTCGACCTATGTAACTGCAGCACTGGCTCCAATGTAACATCATATTAACTACTTCAACTGGATTTGCAATCGGGGATGAAACAAACACAACTGTACTCACACATCACTAACTATACAATAACATCATATAGTCTGAAAAGTAATGGCAGGACAATTGTATTTAAAAGTAGGAAAGGTTTTATGGAATGGATGAAAAACATCCAGTAAAACAAAGGCCAATGGCCAGTCCATATTAGCACACTGTGCCACAGCACAAGGCCGTGCCACCAAACTTAGAACCTCGAAGATGGTACTTTGGAAGGGGGGCAGAGATTTAGGGAGGGGTGTGTTTAGTTTTGGGAGGGGTTGAGAAGGAAGAAGGCAAGTGAGATGTTTTTCTAACAATGGCGTACATGTATGCCACGGAAGCAGTCATCAGTGTCAGTGCACAGAACCATTGGGCCAAGACCGTCACTATCCTCAACTTTTGCCTATGGCTGTGTCTGTCATGCATGCCACTGCACACCGCGCGGTTGACTACCACTAGTGCCGTACTTTTGACATGTCCTATTAGCAAAATCCGACGTTTGCCATGTTAGTGATTTGGAAAACTGTATAAGTGATAGTTAAGTGAGTCACCACCACTACAAATGAGGGCAAACATGCTTACATTTGAAATACCATTTCCGTTTCATGTCCAGTACAAAACTTCATCTGTGTAGTACATTACCGTGCACATAGGCAAAATGTGTCTGGTACGCTGTACCCCACGGTTGGCTGTATTTCTCATGAAATGTTACGCTACCCTCATTATAGAGGCAATTAACATTTTCAGAATTGATGATGTGCACAGTTCTGTTACAGACTTGTGAAGGCCACCTTGGGGATGACTGGTGGATGTTCAAAATTTGACAATGATATGTAAAATGTGTAATGCTTCATGAAGCACACATTACTTTTGCCTTACTCTTCACATATGTTATGCTACACACTATAACCAATATACATTTTTGTGTTATTCCTCACTCACATTGGTACCCTGGGAGAGGGAGGAGACACAAGGCTCCAGTGTACCGCCCATTTACAGACCTACAGACCATGGAAGAGCGACCTGTCATACAGAAGTTCAGTTTAAATCGTCAAACAATCCTGGATTTATGTCATCAGTTGGAGCCTGACTTCCTACCTCACATCACTTATCCTACATCGATTTTCAATTTTCAATTTTCAATTTCATTTTTTATTGTTTGATTAGTTAAAATCTTACAATATAGTAACAATTATTCCTACTGTCAAAAGGCTGGTTTAAAATTAATAAAAACATAAATAAATAAATCAGTCTTCCTTATTGTTAAATATCTAGCAGACTTAATATTTCCGACTTCATAATACAATTTACATATTATATACATCCTATATTACATCTCAATTTAATTTTGCTGGTCTAATTCCGTTTTTATTAACAATAAAAAAAACTTTCAAAAGCTGAGTTCAATGTTATGTCATCTGAATGCAGTCATCTTATCAGTGCTTGTCTACAAGTCCGCTCTGGAATTAAAATGCCGCTTTAGTATAGATTTTCTTTCAGCTTTAAGTTTTGGGCCAATACACAGCAATAATATTCTCTTCTCTCATTTTGCATAAGCGACAGAGCATCAATTCCTTTGAGCGAAGCCAAGGCATTACTTGACATAAAACCACCAAAACAAGCTATTAGGAAAATATATTTTTTTCTTCAGACACCATGACGTTTCTAGATATGATTGGACTCTCACTTTTGTATACCCATTCATTAATGGCCATGCATGCTTTCTTTTTGCAAAATAATCTTTATCAATATACAGTGATAGATGTTTTATTTTATTGATAGATTTTTTTACATGAATCTGTAGTTATTGGCATTTCCCTTGTCGAATGCGCTGAATATTCATCTAAAGCGGCTTGTAAATACTTCCAGAACTGAGACTTCTGATTTGTTTTTATTTCCCACCATAACAGATTGGACATTTGACTTACATTATCCATTTTTATTCTTTTCCATACTTTTATAAATTGGTAAAACACTCCTTCTCTGCTAAACTTTGTACTGGACTCTCACACATCACCCAAATGAAAAGGAAATGTCAGTCAATGGGACTACATAGAATCAGTGTAAGAAGCATTCTAAGCGCACAGTGGAAATACTCTCTGCAGGATAGTTAATCCTCTATCAGGGTAACCCTGAAAGTCTGGGCCCCTGGGGCACAGTACATTTTGCACATATCTGACAAACTCCATTTGCACTGGATCAGGGAACTGAAGCAAATCAGCGACAGCCAAAAGTATAACCAAGTGCCATGCTTGTGTAGGCAATGGTTAGGTGCACCTTGTGAAAGCAAGTGCAGCACTAACAGCATGTGGCACACATATAGACAAAGTAGTATTTTTGCATTTGAAAATGCAAAAATACCGGTCGCAAAGGGAGAGATTCTGCGAATCTGCCCGTTTGCGACCGGTTTTTATGTTGATGCATGTGGCCCTGAGCCACTGTGAAGGCAGATTTCTATGCTTTTGGTCACATCCCACATGTGATTGAATCCACTGATGGCAACCATATGCCTTAGTACCACCACAAGCCAGGGAGGAAGTGTACTGCAACAAGAAGCACTTCAAGTCTATCAAAAAGCAATTAGCCTGCTTGCCTGGTTTGTACATCTCAACCGTCTGTGCTGGTTCCCAGGATCTGTCCATGATTTCTTCATACTGTGGAACAGCACCAAACCCCAGCTGATGTCACAACTACTACCGGAGAGGGCCTGGCTTGTAGGTAAGTGTGATCTGTCCTAGCTTTGTGTGGGTAATGTCAGGTAGTAGGATCTGAAAGTGTGTAAATGTTGCACTTCCGTCTATCTTCCATCTAGCAGACTCAGCATATCCCAACCAGCCATGGTTTTTGGCACCACTGAGGAATCCTACAATGCATGGGGAAGTCCGCTGCAATGAGGCCCATGGAAAAACATGTCGGCCACTTCAGCGGGCTTGTGGTTAAAAGCCAGATTTAGATGTCTGAACAAGACTGGGGGAGCCCTCCTCTACTCACCCGGGAAGGTGTATAAGATCACCGTGACCTGCTGCATACGCCACAACATTGCTCTGCGACAGAACATACCTTACATTGCAGAGGATGCATTTCATGAAGAGCCACCGGGTGAGGGCCCTGAAAGGCCAAATGAAGATGATGATATTGGTGAAGAGGAAGGAGCTGACTTGCATTAAGATCTCATCCAAAGCTACTTCTCCTGAGGGTCAGTATGATGTGAGATGTGATGACTTTGACTATTCGTGCAACTCTTGTAGTGATTTTGTGAGGAGATTGTTAAAGCTACATAGCAGGAATATATGGGTCTGGAAATATCTGGGGAAAGGTGTTTGTTTTGTAAGTGTAGCTTTGTTCAGCTGTAAATGTTGTCTTTGACTGTGTTCTCTAGAAGGTGAAAATGTGATGTGTGCCATTTTGTTTTCTTAGGTATTCTCTATGTGCTGTTCTGTTTAAGGTACCTTCACCATGTCATCTTCATTTGGGCATTTCAGAGTTGTGTCATTAGCAGATATATGATGCTGTTCAGACATACGAATTGGACATGGATTGGTCCTGGAAATGTCTGTCACAGAGTTTGTTTCTACAAAGCTGGTACCAATACAGCTTGCACAGCCATAGGATGGAAGTTACCTGGCTTCCATTGGACTTGTTCCTTGCTGTGTGGTGGTCCTAATGCAATATGTATGCCATTGTGTGCTCCAACACAGTGTTGCGCTGTGCCCAATTCCTGTTATCCTGCCTTCACATTGGCTAAATTCTCATTGTGTATGAACTGTATGTAGCTGTTGATGTCTCTCCTCATTGTAGGCCACAGTGCTCATGGCACATCACTGACATTTGATTGTGACATTCCACCAGATTGAAACAACACTTGATTGAAATGACCCTGTGGTGGGAAACCGTTGTACTAACATGCGTCTGTTTATTTATTTATTTGATGTATGATTCCTTTTGTGTAGTAGGAAATATTGCTCCAGCTGATGATCCAGACCTATTTTATTGTTGCTTATTCTGTAGGATTTTGTCAGATGTATCCCCTCCTTTCATGTTGTGAAAGTATGCAACTGATTATGTTATCACTAACTGAGTCATGTCGTATTTGCGGTTTCTGATGTCCTGTCAGCCTATGATTTGAACAAGGGAATAAAGATATTCTCAGACCAGATACTTGTATGTATGTGTTTCATTTGACATGGTAGTGATCCTGAGTTGGACATTCTTTACATACAGCATATACATGCTTCCAGAAGTCCCTAGTTTTGACAATGGAAAAAGTTAACATGGCAGTACATTCATATCGTTATATGTGCGAATTACAACAGGAGAAAATGATTTGGTGACGTGTTTTTAATGAAGTGAACAAGGATAAGATCAATAAATAACTTAAAATTACACAGTGCGAACAAAAAGTGAAGTCTTCAGTCATAGTGGATGAAATCATTGTAGTAGAGTCCAAATTGTCAAGAGTCCAAAGTCCAACATATTCCTCTCATCAGATATGGAAAAGTGGGAAGGAATAGTCCACAAACTGAATTTTTCAGCACACACAGGATGACATTAGGGGCAAGGATTCTTCCTAGCATTGGTGGGTGTCTTGCCATCCTGAGCTCTTAAAAGTTTGGTTGGATGTCCCCTCTTTCTGGGAGAGGGGGTTCCACGGCTGTTAAGACAGGGATGCATGTAGGCATGTCCTCCTCTGACAAGGCCTCCCTTCCGGTGGCTGTGGCAGATGTTGACGGTCTGGATGTCCTTGGACAACAGGAAGGGGTAGATGCAGTTAGAAAAGCCCTGCAGAGGGTGGTGTTGATGTCCCGCAGCACTCCAACCAGGGAGGCCATTCTGGCATTCAAGCTGGCCACCTCGATGCGGATCCATCTAAAGATCAAGGCCCTTTACGACAACTTCAGCGAACCAACAACGAACACCCCCCCCTACCCACTGCCACCGATAAACCTACTATTACGTCTTGGGATCCCGCTACCGTCAAACTCATCACCGCGACCATGAAGAAAGCCCAACAGACCCCTGCCCACCGCACATATTCCACAGGGCCGCCGCCATCATCGCACCCAAACTAGGACGAACCATCAACACCTCCCTCAGATCAGGCATCTGCCCAGACGACGGGCAGAGGTAAAACCCCTCCTCAGCAAACCAACAGCCGACCCTATGGACCTGAAAAACTACTGACCCAACTCTTTCTCCCCTTTGCGGCCAAAGTCACCGAGAGAATCGTAAACACCCAGCTGACTGCCTTCATAGAAGAGCACTCCATCCTGGATGCCTCCCTGTAGGAGAGTAGGATCTGCTTCACATGGGTACCCCCTACTTTTTTCTGGTGTTTCACTGTTTTTCGACCTTAGTCTGGCTGTGGCCCTGCTAATCAGGCCCACAGCCTAGCTGCTTCCTCTCTAAAATGGTTTGCATGTACATTAGGTACATATCTAATTGGATTCTGGAGTGCCTTATAAGCCCCTAGTATATGGTATACTATGTACCTAGGGCATAGGTACCGCAGAGGCCTACCAGGGGCTGAAGCATGTATTATGCCACCCCTGGAAGCACTCCAAAATGGCACCACAGGTCTTCTACTACAGCCTGGGTAAGGGTGTGCTTGCTCCCCGTACAGTGGTATAGGCTACCTATATCCACATATACATACAGACACATATAAACCTATAAGCCACTCCTATGGCAGGCCTTGACAATCCTGAAGGCAGAGTGCTTGGTTTTGTGTGAGAGGGTGCCCAAGCATGAGCTGAGCCCCTCTGCAGCTTTCGGAAATACTTCTGTGATACAGCCATACCATATACTCTTAAGTGCATTATAACCTCGCGGTAAATGCTAACTTTGGAATGGCTGCATCAAAACATGTTGTGTTTGGTGTCAAACATCTTGGAATACTACCCCCCTGCCAGTTCTGGCTGTGGGGGTAGAATTCCACCCTTCTAGAGGGAGAGACATGTTCACACTGGTCTAACCTGGTAGGACTTTCCTGAGCCCTGGCATCACAAAATGGATGCCTCTGCCACAGACATGGGTCTGGCCTCCTGCTGCTGACCGAAACTCCGGCAGGGGAGGCCTGGACAATAGGTTTCCTGTCGATGGGAGGTGTAACCACCTCCCCAGACAGGCAGATGTGTATTGGGGCTGGGCAGGAGCACTCTCTGGTGCTTTGAAGTCCTGCACTGGGGGCACACTTGGTGTCCCTGTGCATAGTCCAGTTCAAACCGGTTGCAGGGGCTACCTGCCCCTGCTCTGGTGTGAAACTGGACAAAGGAAACGGGTGTAACCACCCCTCTTTCCAAAACCTCCCATAGGTGGGTCCCTAGAGTATGTCCAACCCCCAAACTTAGAATAAGTATGGGAACCCAGTCCTTGCGACTTTATATTACCCTGGACGAAACTCTGCAACATATATCCTGGACCTTCGACATTATATCCTGACTAGAAGACTGAAGAAATCTCCCTTGGGGTCAAGGAGTGACTCCCCTGCTTGGCAGGCACCAAAGAAGCAACTGACCGGTCTGCATCGCTGAAGCTCCCACCGGACGCCAAAGTCTTTGCATCACCAGAGGAAGATTGCTGGCCTCCACTCCACGAGTGACCCGTGGGCCAGTTTCAAGTGCGACCGGTCGAGGCTCCTTAACGATCGCTTGCCCATTGGCTAGTAGGTCCCCACAAAGTCAACTTCTCTTCTACTTGGGCTTTCCTGGTTGCTCCATACGTGCCCTGACTTACCCTTGCTGCGTGAGTCCCTCAGACCTTGCTGATCTGCACCGGAGTCCTTTCTCTGAATTCCTGTGACTTGCCATTGCCAAGGCTTGTTGGGTCCAATCTGGTCGCCGACGCGGCAGCACTCGACAGACTTCGTGGGACAGCTCAAATCCAGCTCGTGGACTTTGTCGACGCCTCCGGAACCTCGTGGCTGAAAAGTCAAGACACCCATCAACTCACCTGAAGCACCCGACATCTGTGGGCATTGGTCCATCCTGCCCTCGGTCACTGGCTAGTGACCCAGACTCTGTCCCCTCTGCTTTCAGGTTCCTTCCATCCTAGATCCAGGATTGGATCTCTTCGGACACTTCTCCTCTTCACGGCAGCAGCAGTTCTTTGCAGGCTTCCATTGTAATCGATGACGCGACCCGACAGCAAAAGACACCTATGCACCCGGCTTCCCTGGGGGAGGTAACTCGAGTACTCCGGTGCTCCCATGGGTGCTAGCCCTAGAACTTCTTAAGTCCAAAAGGGTTTGGTCCTGACTCTGTTCTAAGTGTCCCTAATCTTTAAATTTCCAACCGCGACATTGCCCATAGAAGCTAACGGGAACCCGCGGTTGTGGTTGTGTTTACACACTGCATACAGTCTCCAAGGGACCCCTGTGTCACTACCTTGGGTGGTTCCTTGGGGTCCCAGAGATTCTACAGGCTCTAGGCCTTGTGTCTAGTTCAGTCGTGGTTCTTATACCACTTTTTTGGTATATGGTTTGATACGCCCATAGGGCCCAAACGTGTATTTGTGCTATTACTGTTCATTGCTAACTTGTAAACTAAGTACTTCGAACTCTAGTCTCATAAAGAGCCTAGAGGGGTGTGTTCTATCTTAAATACATATATTTTTAATATATACCTGGTGTGGTTGTCATTTCATTTGATCATTCAAGAGATTATAGACTGGTAAAACAAGCTGCTTTACATTCCTTCAAGACTTAGCCTGAAGGCTGCTCTCCATGGCTACCACTAGGATAGCTTTCAATAAAGGTTGTCTTTAACCATTCACCATAAGGGGTTGTTTGGACTGATACAAGGTGCCCACTAGAACTAGTGGACAGCATATATCAGGCCACCTTCTCACATTGGTGTGCAGCGTGTGGGATTCCAGCTTGCTATTGTTTTACCAGATAATCTCAATTGAATTGATCAACTGAAAACCACTGAAGGTACCCACGGTACATATAATATCAAGTTTAGCTACAGTAAGTTCTACTGAACTTAGAGTTGTGTGTTAAGGGATAGCACACCCTTTCTGCAACTCAAGAGAGTTTGGTAGGCCACACTAGTGTAGGTAGTGCAATACACCAAACCACATTAGTAATGTCTAACCAGCCAGGAACCAGTGGGTCCCTACCAGGAACTAGTGTGCTCCTTCCCTATAAATATGAGGATCTCTCCTTTGCTCAGCTTAGGGCCTTATGTTCCATTAGGAAGCTGAAGACAGGCAAAAGCCCATCCACCCAGCATCTCATAAAGATACTTAAGCTGGATGTCACAGAGCCTAGTGGGCCTTATGGGGTAGACGGTGTGGGTGGGGCAGCAGGTGAGGGTGGGCCTAGGGGTAGCAATTCCCCTGACCCTACCTATAATGCTGACCAGACTGCTGACAATGATCAGGATCTGGTGAACACAGCTCTCCTGGATGAGGATGAGGAGGATGTCAACAACGCTCCTGCCTTTATTCCTCCAGGTAGACCTGACAACAGGGCTAGAAGGGATAGATCTCTGTCAAGGGGATCAATCCAGTCTAACTCCTCTATAGGGACCTCTGTCTCTTCTCACAGCGGGAGGGAACCCTCCCAGCAGAGGAGAGAGAGACTGCTGAAGTATGAGCAAAACAAGTTCAGCCTCAGAAAGCAGCAGATGGCCTTAGATAGGGAAGCCCTAGAGCTCTACAGAGCTAGTAAAAAGGAGGGACTAGAGTCCCTTGGTGGCAGCAATTAACCTAGAGAGAGTGAGACGTCTTATGACCATAGAAACTTAAGTAAGATTTTCCTTTCCTACCAGAGTGGGGAAGACATCCACAAATGGATAACTGCCTTGGAGAGGGCCTGTAAAGTACAAAAGGTCCCTCAAGGCCAGTGGGCAGCAATCTTATGGCTCTCGTTTGCAGACAAAGGTAGAGATAAGTTCCTCACTGTAAGAGAAGAAGATGCTGATGATTACCAGGTCTTGAAAAGTGCACTGATAGATGGGTTTGGCCTAACCACTGAACAATACAGGTTAAAGTTCAGAGACACCCAAAGAGCACAAAATCAAGACTGGGTTGACCTTGTTGACTGTGCTGCTAAGGCTCTGGAAGGTTGGTTATTGGGCAGTAAAGTGTGTGACTTCAAAGGATTGTACAATCTGATAATGAGAGAGCAGATTCTTAATAACGGTCAAAATCAGCTGTTGCACCAGTACCTGGTAGACTCTGATCTGACCTCTCCCCAAGAATTGGGAAAGAAGGCAGACAAATGGGTCAGAACCAGGGTGAGGCAGAAGGTACAGAACCAAGGTGGTGACCTAAAGAAGCAAGATTCCAAGAACTCTGACAAGGGTGGGGACAAGGGTAGAGACCAGAAGTCTTCTCAAGGGCCCCAAAAATCTTCTTCTAATGGGGAGTCACAGTCAAGTAAGGGTAAAGGCCAAAAGAAATCTTGGTGCAAAATCTGTAAGCAGAAAACTCACTGGACCAGTGACTGCACCAAGGCCAATGAAAATACTCCAGCCACCACCAATGCCCCTAAGTAAGGGTGGGAGTTAAATTCCATTCCGCTCGTGGAATTGCGATATTTTGACATTTTCGCGTTCCGCGGAGAGCGCAAAAATGCCCACATTTCCGCTATTTGCTGCGTTGCGAAGATTTTTTTCATGTTCGCGCTTTGAAAATGCGTTCTCGCGCACGCGATCGCCTTACCGAGATCCCTGCGTTCGCGATGAGTTTTCCAATCCATTCGCGTGCTCCACGAGATGTTGATAGCCGGTCGTGCTATCCAGTGAGAGTTCGCGATCACGTCATTCTCCTCGCCATCAGACACCGCGAGAGTCTGCGATCGCGAACACGTAATTTCACACAGCGAGAGAGAGCGTGAGGTTGCAAACAAGTCAATCTCCACCGCGACAAAGAGCATGAGATCGCAAACACGTCATTTTGGACGCGCCATCGACATCCGGCGGAAGTGTGGTGAATGTCGCGATCGCGAACACGCCAAATTTTCGATTTGGAGAAGAATATTAACTCTAGCTGCATAAAACCTTCTCTAAATGATGATTTGGATAGAAAAAACTCCTCTGGTTGACATTTGGCTGTCCATTTTTGTGCAAGGAGTACTTTAAAAAAAAAAAAATTTTGGAGGGGAGAGGGAGGAATTGCCACAGAGTCTCCAACTTCCTGTTTCTGTCCATCAGGCTCCTCCCAGTGCTTTGTTCATCTCCTGTTCATTCTGCCTTTGGATTTCAGCTGGAAGGATCACTCTTTGTGTCTGCTGCATCATTATCATTGGATTTGAGGACTTTTGAATTTGATATTTTACAAGTAAGTTGGTGTTGTGTCTGTTTGATTGGGGGCATTGCAGTTGCTGCAATTACAATGTTGGTACTTATCATTCTTTTTTTAAAAAATTGTTGGGGGTAGCCAGTAGGCCCAGAGATAGTCATGGGTGGGTGCATGATGAAGCAACTGTTTCTTTGGTGTGTGTTGAATGTTTTTAGGGCATGGATGGCATTGGATTGAGTTGGAAAATGTGTTTTTTGGGGGGTATTTCTGTTTTTGGGGGTGTGTTAAAGAAATGCCTCTGTTGTGTGTTCCTGGTGTGTTGGTGTGCACCCTGCAGACCTTATTTTGCCCTGTGGATTTTCGTTTTTGCATTTTATTGTATTAAAAAGGCACAGCAGTGTGGTTTAGCATGCATCTTTTGCCTGGCTTCTTTATAGGCCTTTTGGCAGTTCATTGTTTCCCAGGCCTCCAGCTCGTTGCTTGTGATTTGCGAGTGTCCATGTGGCTGTGGGACTTTTCTGGTGTGAGTTATTAGTGTGCTGCTTTTGCCATATATAGGCCTGCATGGTATTCCTTTGTGGCCTAGGCTTCTTGTTGTGGGCCTGGCCATGAGGCTGGTGGCCATTTTGAAGGCAGGCAGTGTGTTTTTGCAACAGACCTGCATTGTCTGTCTTCTGTTTCTTGTAGTTGGGTGGCCTGGCCATGTGGCTGGTGGCCATTTTGAAGCCTAGGCCTGCAAGCTTGTGTGGCCTTGTCTGCCCACGGGCCTGCCTTCATCCAGTAGGCTCTGAGCAGGTAGCCACAAGTGCAGTAAACAAGTGTTTATCTGTGTGTTCTTTTGAATTTAAACATCGTTTAGGGCATGGATGGCATTGGATTGAGTTGGAAAATGTGTTTTTTGGGGGATATTTCTGTTTTTGGGGGGGTGTTAAAGAAATGCCTTTGTTGTGTGTGCCTAGGGTGTTGGTGTGCACCCTGCAGACCTTGTTTTGCCCTGTGGATTTTCGTTTTTTGCATTTTATTGCATTAAAAAGGCACAGCAGTGTGGTTTAGCATGCATATTTTGCCTGGCTTCTTTTATAGGCCTTTTAGCAGTTCATTGTTTCCCAGGCCTCCTGCTTGTTGCTTGTGAGTGTCCATGTGGCTGGTAGCCTTTTCTGGTGGGAGTTAATATGGGCCTGCATGGTTTTCCTATTGGCTTACTGCTTCCATCCATCCCCTTTGCCAGCAGCAGCTCCCTTCCATTACATTTGTATTTTTGTGGTTGTTCTTATTCTTTCCTATCCTTCCTGAGAGTGTAGTGTGTGTATAATGTACACAGTAAGTAGTATACCATAGCCCTTGTTGCCAAAGTCTCACAAATGGCTACACTATATCTTCTATTTTTTGTTTGTACTAGAGTAGTAATTGAACCACAACAACAAATGGAACATTTCACTGATGTTCTTCTCCTGACTTATTTGCTTTTAGGTACACAAAAAGACAGAGGAGGAGGTAACTATCAACATCATCCGTTCTACTGCCAGACAGAAGTCCTGCTTCGCACCACATCACGTCCAACTGTGACCACAGACATCTCTGCAACTGGTGCACCTGCGTCCTGTCTGCCGAAAATGGGCCCAAAGAAAGATACCAGGTCCTCCAGTACCAAGAAATGTGCTGGTGAGAAAAAGGAACAGAAAAAGCAAGAGGCACTAACCACGACTGGTGTGCCGGCAAATGTGTTTTTTGGGACCAAAAAACACATGCCTGCAGCATCGTTGTCCGGCGGGAACCAAGCTGGGAGCAGCACATCCGCACCAGCGGGCCAACCCCACCAACCTAGGCCCAAGCCCATGAGTGTCGCAGAGGTAGCCAGTCTACTAACGAGCAGCGATGTTGAAATGTCAGTATCGCAAAGTAGTACACAATCAACGCAGGCGGAAACTCAGCAGATAAGTCTGCAGCAGCAGGCGCAGCCGCAAGAACAGCAGCAGCAGGCACAGCCGCAAGAACAGCAGCAGCAGGCACAGCCGCAAGAACAGCAGCAGCCGCAAGAACAGCAGCAGCCGCAAGAACAGCCGCAGCCGCAAAAACAGCCACAACAACAGCCCACAATAGTAGTTGTTCCTCCTGAAGTAGGGGCATTTCAGGAAATCGAGCTTCCTGCAGACAAAGAGGGGCAAGCCACTGTTTCAAAAGATCCATTGTCTTCCAGACCCCCAGCAAGGAAAAGGAGGGTTATTCCATCATCTTCTTCTTCAAGCCCCGCTTCTGATGATCTTGATGCCACTTGGAAGCCACAAGCACAGTCTGAGAGTGATGCAGGCCACAAGACAAGGCTAGTGAAAAGGAAGGTTCCAGAAAGCCTTAGAGTTATGGAGGTAGATGTACAAGAGCGGGATGATGGTGAAGATGAGCCAATCATCATGGACATCACTCCCGGCCCAAAGGATATGGAGACCAACATTATTACCCTATCCAAAATGGCTGCAAGGGATGTAGCACAGATACCACCAACACAGGTAACACCACCACGACCTCCAGCTTCCATATTTTCATTTGCAAAGGAAAGGCAGGGGCCTACATCCAGCTCAACCACCACCTCAGTAGGTAGTGGTGGAAGTCGCAGTGTAGCTGCTCAGAGTCACATTCCAAGCACACCCTCCAGTTCATCTGGTATTGAAAGTGGCACATCCAGCAGCACCAGAAAGTTCTCCTCCCCAGTTTGGGACTTCTTTTCGGTTAGCAGTAAGGAGGAGAACATTGCTATATGCTGTTAGGCGGGGTAAGCTTGGTACAAACTATGGTACCGGAGGCCAAACAAGTCATCTCAAAATACACCACACTATCGTGTGGGAGGCTCACCTACTTCGCTTAGAACAAAGTAAAACTCAACCCATTGTTGTTGGGCATGAAGAATCAGGGGACAATATTATCGCGGTGGAAGGTGTACAAGAGGAAGACATTTCTAGCCCCGTCCCTAGTAGTGTAGTAGTACCGCCCACATCCTCCTCAGCAACATCTCAGTGGCACCGCAGTAAGAGTCTGAGTCAGGCTGAGACACCAAGGCGACCGAGTAGTACTGCAATGATTATGAAAGAAAGTGCGTCGTTGAGCCGAACTGGGTTAAAGAAAACTGCACCACAAAGGAAAATAATCCAGACTACCATTGACAGCATGCTTAGGTTGGAGGAGCAGTACCAACGCAACCACCCAATGGCACAGTTGTACAATGCGAAGCAGGCTAAAATGTTAGCGCTGGACCTTCTCCCTTTTTCATTTGTGGAAGGGGTGGGTTTCCTTGAATTTGTGTCAACCATCTGCCCTAAATGGAAGGTTCCCAGCCGGTCCTATTTCGCAAGAGTTGCTGTTACAGCACTACACCATGATGTGCTGGAATTGGTTGGACAAGCTTTGCAGCAGAGTGCTGTTCACAATATCCACCTAACAACAGACATGTGGACCAGTTGCCAAGCCACTGATTACATGTGCATCACTGCACACTGGGTCTCATTTGTGGAGGTTAGAGATAAGCTATCTGAAGTAGGTGCTGTTGACACAACTGAGATTTTTAAAGATACTCGGAAACATGCAACTGTGTCCATGTTCACCATGGAGAAATCTCATACTGCTGTAAACATATTGGAAGAGTTTCAAAGCAAGGTTTTTGAATGGCTGCACCCAAGAGGGCTTAAGATTGGTTTTGTTTCCACAGCTAATGGCAGTAATGTACTTAAGGCCATGGTGCTTGGTTCCTATTTCAGGGTTCCGTGTTTGGCGCACTGCATTAACATTATTGTTCAAGACTTTCTGAAAAAAGAAGCCATAGTCAGCAACTTACTGACCACCTGCAGAAGAATATGCACTCATTTCAGCCATTCTTTTAAAGCTCGGAAGCAGCTGAGGATCATTTAACGTGACTATAGAATGCCAGTCAAAGCACTCGTCCAGGAGGTGGCAACACGTTGGAACTCTATTACATGCTTGACTGTCTTTTTGAGCAGTACAGGCCAATCAGTGAATATGTCATGCGAAGAGGGGATGCTACTGTGAAAGGCATGAGGCTTCAGATGGACCAATGGTGCCTAGTTAAATGCCTGGCTGAGATCCTTCTTCCTTTCGAGGTCTTCACACGTGAAGTCAGCAAGGAGGACTGTACTATGGGCCAAGCTATCCCATTGTTGCAAATGCTAGAGCATCAGCTGAAGGAGGTGTCTGAAGCATACAAAGATGGAGAGGAAAAAATAGAAGCATATGAGTTGTTGGAGAGCTTAGCCCGTCGCTTAGCTGACAATACAAGGGTGCAAAATAAGATTTTGTCACAAAAACATTACATTTGTGCCACAATTCTGGATCCACGGACAAAATGGGCACTGAAGACATTAATTCCTTTTTCAGAAATGGATGTTGCCCGGTACAAAACTTGGATAGCTGAGTCAGCGAGTAAGTTAGAAAATGAACGGCGGCTAATTAAAAGTCCGCTAGATAAACCCACAACAAGTACTGCAGCAGGGCATCCGGCGTCAAGTTCAATTCCGGAGCCTGAGGGCAGTGCGTTTGGCTCAGACCACTCACCAACACTATCTACAACAGCAAGAACTGGATCTTCAGGCCCAGTAAAATCGCTACAGAATTGGTATTTACAGCAAGGCATTGGTAAGTCCAGTGCTGATGCAACAAGAAAAGAGCCCGAAAAAGGTTTTGCACCCCTGAACATTAAGCGGATGGTCCAGGCCTATCTGGACGACCCAACAGAGGTGTACATTGATCAACACCCATTGAGGTATTGGTTTGGGAAAAGGGCCCAATGGCCAGTGCTCAGCAGGCTGGCGATAAACTATCTGGCTTGCCCTGTCGCAAGTGTCTCTTCGGAACGTATTTTCAGTGCTGCTGGTTCCATTGTAACAGTGAGAAGGACCAGTCTCTCGCCCAAAAACGTGGAGAGGTTAACAATGATCAAAATGAATCAGCACTTTGTACCACCGAATTACACAATACATGAATCAAGGGAGGAAGATGAGGACAGCGGCTCAGGTGACGGAACTGGTGTGTTAGATGATGATTACCTACTTCTGGTTGAACCCCCAGAGTTTGAGGACGGGCTATGCTTCCCTGACAATTAGGCTTGCACTTCCAGTTCTTACTATCTTCCTCCCTTATTTTCTTTTATTGGTGAATCTGTCTTTCTGGTTTGAAACTTTGAATCACAACAAATCCATCCCCACTGTCTTCTAATTGTTTTATTGCCATATACAAGTTTCGGCTGGCTGCATAATACAGTACACTCCTCCGAATACTGCTTCTCCATCCTCCTGAATCTCCCTAAATCCATTGCCTTCAAGAAGTCAGATGATGATTGGATGATGCAAAATAGAAGAAAAAAGAAAACATATTTCCTAGTCCCTCCAAAATAAGTGGAACATGATTGATGATGATGATGACTACTATAGCTATCCTCCTTTGTGATCCGAGAGAGACTGACCATTAACTGAAGATGAGAAGGAACAGGTACTGAATGATGCCATGCATTGGACGCTGACTGAGTGATTTGCTGTTGTTTGTTGTGCATGAAGTTACTTCATTGTGTACTTTATGTAATAATCTACACACTAAAAGTAACTCAAGTCCCTTTTCCCTTCTTGTATTTTTAATAACAAATTTGTACTTCTACTACAGGCCGATACATTGCATTTTGAATATAGGAAGGGGACTCACTCGGTACACGCAGACTGAGTTGAACAACACCATCATGATGACCACAGTGACATAGTATCTTCACAGTCACTTAGTACACGGATCGGAGATGATTGATGGAATAAGTCAGGCCGTTTCATGAGTGGCATAAAAGGTAAACAACAACCACAGCACACCTAAATGTCTGTGTAGCGGTGGAGTCAAGTGTAGCGGTGGTATGACTGCGGTAAATTGTAAAATGCTATGTTGCTGGATATGTGCTTTGTCCAACTCTTTCAAAAAATGTACGCTAAATGGAGGATGTGCAAAGGGTGCCGTCACCGTGGGCCTGCTCTGTCCTGTTGGTGTTGTTGGTTAATGCTGGAAACAGACTAGAGTAGAGATGATGCATCCATGCCGCCTCTTGTTGCACTACACCATTAAGTTGTCCATTTTTTTCAACTTGGTTTCAATCTCAATATCCCTTTTGTTTTTGCATCTACAATTACAGGCCGGGCCTTACCCTGTGCTATACTTGGGAAAACAATACACACCTACCTTATCAATGAATCTACATCTGCCAGGCAGGCAGTGGCGTCACCCAAGATTGATGGACGGAGCATCCATGGAAGGGAAGACCAAGAGGAATGCCGAGATTCAACTCACCATTTGACCAGGATAACACAGTAACAGTATCAACTTTCATCATCTTTTAAATAATTTGATTCATTTTTTTGTCTATAATCATTACAACAGTGTGTTCTTGTTGTTATTACTATTATTATCATTAGGTTTGATCTCTGTCTATAATTCATCCTTACAGATATTTTAAAATTGTCTTTGCTATCTGTAAAAGTAAGCCCGGTAACACTGAACACAAACTGTATGTAATCCGGGTCTAACCTTATCATCAATCATCATGCATGCATTTCCTTTTTCTCCCTTAACATATTGATATGGATATGGTAGTCTACAAAGATTCTGTCGTTTGATGTTTGTCCATGCGTACTGTTTTTCTTTCTCAAATCTTTCCCCAAACCCCCCTTCCCAACCATTCAACAAACCCTAACCTTCTTCCCCCGGGCTGTGTGACTTACTGAGGTATGACTACATTAAATGTACACCAATAATTTATCACACGCTTTCTGGGGCGGATGTGGCAAAAGCAACAGTACTTCAATTTCAAGGCAGGGCGGGGATCTTCTTCTGCTTGCCCACCCATGAGCAGTATATTTGTGAGGTAATTTTTTTACCGAAGGAACCGGCTAATACATCAGCATTAATTCCCGGCATTGATTGGATTAATGGATTTCATGTGTTGTCATCCTCCTTCACAGTACTAACAATTACGCTTGTGTCCAGTGTACTGTAGGCCTAGTCAAGTGACTCGACACAACTAGAGTTTATAACTCTGTGTACTACTAGGCTATCCCCACCACCATTATGTTTTGTTGTATTTGGGCATTGACCTATCTAATCTGGTCGACAAGTAGTATCTGTGGATTCGCGTTCCGACTAGTTATTATTTATCTACACTAATCCAGTGTTCCATTCTGATTCCAGAATACTAACTAAGCCTAAGTAGTACGTACCACCTGACCGAGCCCACCTATTCCAAGCGTTCAATTGTACATTAAGTAAGCATTTCCACTTCTTTTAGTCCTCAAAAATGCATAAATAGAGGACATATGCCTGTATTTTTGCATACACAAAATTGTTGGTTGGTTGATGCAGATGTTCTGCTAGTGCTAAGCCTATTAGCACTCACTGAACAAACTACAAAAGGTTCTACTAAAGACTGGGATAAGCACTAGCAGCACTCACAGGACGTGACGTAATAGAGGGGGCGTCGCAGACCACTAAAAAATTACAAACTTATAATAAGTAACTAAATCTAAGTATCAATCCACCCCTATCTCTTAGTGACAGGACAAAGGAAGGACTAGAGTCACTCTAGCATTACCTAACTTAAGTTTTCTAAAATAAACTCTTACATAATCACGCAAAACGAGCGCAAAAGCAAAGTTGCAAATAACAAGATTAGTAGCGCAGAGCACCAGTGTCATAACTATCACAGAAGACTTTTAAACGTAAATTACCTGTAATGTATGTAAGCAGCAGCATTATAGCTGGTCGAAAAAAAAATATATTCGCAATATATAACACAGAGCAGAAGAACAGACACAAAGTAGTAATAATTAAATAGTTACTCACCAAGACCCGGAACCTTCACTCCTAGAAGGTCCAGCAAGACCTGCTCCCGGTCCAGGATATCGGACCACCGGTGCGTCAGCTGGTTCGGGCTGCGCCGGACACCCGAGCAGCGAAACACTGCCCAGCGCAGCTTTCCCCACCACTGCCGACGCTCCCGGAGCCCGTACCCGGACCCAGGCCTGCCGCCTGCTGCCAGGTTTAAGGGGAGGTGGCGCTGCACAAAAAAAAACAGTGCAGTCAACTCCACCTCCCCAAATAAGGCCCGTGCCTGCACCCCTTGTTGGCGCCGCCTTCTGCAAGGAAGACGGTCGCGGCTCAGACTGCGATGTCCACTGTGACCCTTTGCAATGGTTCTGGGGTAGGCGGGGGGCAGAAAAGAAAAGGTAAACATTAAAAAAGTAAGTAAAAGAAATGAAAAAAGCAGGTAATAGAAAAAGCATGAAAAAGTAGTTAAAAACACACAAAAAGTAGACAAAAACAAAAAATATAGGGGCAGATTTACAAGCCCCTTGCGTGACTTTTCCGCTGCAGTTGCGTCACTTTTTTGACACAACTGCGGCTCAAACAATGCGGCCTATTTACATCGTGACGCATCTAGGGAGATGCGTCACGTTGTAAAGCCCTGCGTCACATTATACCTGCGTCAGGTATAATGTATGCAGGGTGGGCATTCCCACGCAGGAGGGCCTCGTAAAAGTGACTCAGTGAAATCTACAAGATTTCACTGCGCCACTTTTAGAACACCACTGCATCAAAACCTTACGCCTGCTTCAAACAGGTGTAAGTAGTGACGCAGTGTAGTGGGAATAGGCCTCAACACACATTGTTGGAGTTGCGTTCTGCTTGCGACACAACTCCAGCAATGCGTGACTTTTCCGCCAACAGATGCGTCAGAATTTCTGACGCATCTGTCAATACTTGCGCCATAGTGCGCCGTATTGTAAATACGGCGCATCTATGGTGGCGCAAGGGTTTCTAAGGGTGGCGCAGGGAAAGTGATGCATCTGTACAGATGCGTCACTTTCTTGTAAATATGCCCCATAGAGTCAGGAAAATAGAAAGAGAGATAATAAATAAAAAAGATCAAAAAAGTTTTCAGGAACAAAGGATTGAAAAGATAGAGGGAGGATTGAAAAGCAGGCACCAGAACCATATCATAGAGTGAAAAACAAGATGGCCACGCCCATTGCGACCACATGGGCAAATTCGCAAGATATTTTACCCCCAAGCACGCAAAAAGCATCGCGAACACGCAATACGTGTTCCCGAACAGAAAATACCTATTGCGAACAAGCGTGAGCATGCATTGTGCGACCCGGAACAGGAAATAGCATCGCAAGTTGGCGGAACAAGTGAAAACAAGATGGCTGCGCCCATTAGCGACCGCATGGGCACGTTGGTGACATATTTCCAACGCGATCACGCAAAAAACATCGCGAACGGGCGGGACAAAACTTCTGCGTCTTCGCAATATTTCTGTGTGTTCGCGGAGATTTTTTGCATTTTTGCGAAGATTTGCATAACGCTATTATGCAATTTCCGCCCACCCTTACCCCTAAGCCACCTGCTCCCCCTAGTGCAGTTACAATTGGTGGTGGGAATACACAGAATAAGGGTGTAGTAGGGTTGACCCTGGGTTCTGAGATGGACTCTGGCCTAGTCAGAATACCAACTCAGGCTGTGCTTGTCAGTGATGGGGACATGGATATATCCCCCTTTGTGAGTCCCAGTAACTTGGGCAAATACAGACAGCAGCCTTTGATAAATGGAGTAGAAGCTTGAGCATTCAGGGACACAGGAGCAAGTGTCACAATGGTGACAAAAGATCTTGTGGATCCTGGGCAGATTATACTTGGTGAAATGTACCAAGTGACCAATGCTAGCAATGTCAGAACAGACCATTCTCTGGCAGTTGTTAATTTCTCCTGGGGGGTAACTGGCCTTAAAAAGGTTGTGGTAAGTGCAGACCTAACAGTACAGTGTTTGCTTGGCAATGATCTAGAGACTTCAGCTTGGGCTGAAGTGGAGCTCAGGACACATGCAGAAATGTTAGGGATCCCTGCACATGTCTTTGCTGTGACTAGGTCAAAATGTCTAAAACTGGACAGGCCCTGGATTCTGGAATAATGGACCAGGTGCCTCACAAGAGGAGGAGCACTAGGGTTAAGGCAGAGCCTTCCCACCTGCCTCAGAATGCTGATCAGTCTCCTCAGGTAGATGATATTGAGCCTGAAGAAGGAACTGTCCCAGATGAGCTTGAACCTGACCAGGTTGAGTTTTTGGGAACAGGGGGCCCTTCCAGGTCTGATCTGAGCCGGGAGCAGAAAACCTGCCCCTCTCTTGAGCTCCTCAGCAAGCAAGCTGCTGATGAGGCTGCTGGGAATGCTAGTGGCACCCATAAAGTTTATTGGGATGATGGACTCCTATACTCAGAGAGTAGAGACCCCAAGCCTGGTGCATCCAGGAGGTTGCTTATACCTCTGAAGTTTTGGGGTTTCCTATTGCACAAGCCCATGATATTCCCCTAGCAGGACACCTGGGCCAGAACAAGACTTGGGACAGAATTGTTCCTCACTTTCACTGGCCCCACATGTCTGAAGACACAAAGGAGTTTTGTCGCCCCTGTGTAATCTGCCAAGCCAGTGGCAAAGCAGGTGGCACTACAAAGGCCCCCCTGATACCACTACCTGTGGTGGGGGTGCCCTTTGAAAGGGTAGGGATTGACATTGTTGGTCCCATGGATCCCCAAGCAGCATCTGGGCACAGATTCATACTGGTGGTAGTGGATCATGCCACCAGGTATCCAGAGGCAATTCCCCTAAGAACCACTACAGCACCTGTAGTGGCAAGAGCTCTCTTGAGTGTGTTTTTAAGAGTAGGCTTTCCTAAGGAGGTAGTATCTGACAGGGGAGCAAACTTTGTGTCTAGTTACTTTACTGCTATGTGAAAGGAGTGTGGAGTGAACTACAAGTTCACTACACCCTATCACCCACAATGCAATGTTGAGAGATTCAACAAAACCTAAAAGGGCATGATCAAAGGATTCCCAGAGAAGCTTAGGTGAAAATGGGTCCTGCTCTTGCCCTGCCTTTTATTTGCATACAGGGAGGTGCCTCAAAAGGGGGTTGACTACAGCCCATTTGAACTTTTGTTTGGACACCCTGTCAGGGGTCCATTGTGTTTGGTGAAGGAAGGATGGGAGTTACCTCTCAAGCCCCCAAAGCAAGACATAGTGGACTATGTACTTGGTCTCTGCTCCAGGATGGCTGAGTACATGAAAAAGGCAAACAAAAACCTTGAGGCTAGCCAGGGACTGCAAAAGGCTGTACTGACTGTTTACCAGCCAGGACAGAAAGTGTGGGTGTTGGAGCCTGTGGCCCAGCAGCCCTCCAGGACAAATGGTTTTGTGTGAGAGGGTGCCAAACGCCTGTGCAACTTTTGGAAATACTTCCTTATGGCTGTTCTGTGATACAGCCATACCATATGCTCTTAAGTGCATTATAACCTCGCGGTAAATGCTAACTTTGGAATGGTTGCATCAAAACATGTCGTGTTTGGTGTCAAACATCTTGAAATACTACCCCCCTGCCAGTTCTGCCAGTGGGGGTAGCATGTCACCCTTCTAGAGGGAGAGACATGTTCACACTGGTCTAACCCTGGAGGACTTTCCTGAGCCCTGGCATCACAAAATGGATGCCTCTGCCACAGACACGGGTCTGGCCTCCTGCTGCTGACCAAAACTCCGGCAGGGGAGGCCTGGACAATAGGTTTCCTGTCAAAGGGATGTGTAACCACCTCCCCAGACAGGCAGATGTGCATTGGGGCTGGGCGGGAGCACTCTCTGGTGCTTTGAAGTTCTGCACTGGGGGCATACTTGGTGTCCCTGTGCATAGTCCAGTTCAAATCGGTTGCAGGGGCTACCTGCCCCTGCTCTGGTGTGAAACTGGACAAATGAAATGGGTGTAACCACCCCTCTTTCCAAACCCTCCCATAGGTGGGTCCCTAGAGTATGTCCAACCCCCAAACTTAGTATAAGTATGGGAACCCAGTCCTTGCGACTTTAGATTACCCTGGACGAAACTCTGCAACATATATCCTGGACCTTCGACGTTCTATCCTGAGTAGAAGACTGAAGAAATCTCCCTTGGGGTCAAGGAGTGACTCCCCTGCTTGGCAGGCACCAAAGAAGCAACTGACTAGTCTGCATCACTGAAGCTCCCGCCGGAAACCAAAGTCTTTGCATCACCAGAGGTGGATTTCCAGACTTCCCCGAGGCTACCCTGAGTCCACAGCAAAGCAGAGGTCCGTGGCTATCGTGGGTGACGTGGAACTGTGACCCCTGGACACCGTGAACTTTTGCAGCAACATTATCTTCCTGGTCCTCCTCGAAGTTGTGCTTTGGGCTCTCAGTAGCCCCAGCCTTAAGCACCTCCTGCACCAAAGATTGCTGGCCTCCACTCCACGAGTGACCCGTGGGCCAGTTTCAAGTGCGACCGCTTGAGGCTCCTTCGCAATCACTAGCCCGTTGGCTAGTAGGTCCCCACGAAGGCAACTCCTCTTCCACTTGGGCTTTCCTGGTTGCTCCAGATGTGCCCTGACTTTCCCTCACTGGGTGAGTCCCTTAGATCTTGCTGGTCTGCACCGCAGTCCTTTCTCTGAATTCCTGTGACTTGCCGTTGCAAAGGCTTGTTGGGTCCAATCTGGTTGCCGACACCACAGCACTCGACAGACTTTGTGGGACAGCTCGAATCTGGCTCATGGACTTCGTCGACGCCTCCAGGACCTCGTGGCTGAAGAGTTAAGACACCCATCAACTCACCTGAAGCACCTGACATCTGTGGGCATTGGTCCATCCTGCCCTCGGTCACTGGCTAGTGACCTAGACTCTGTCCCCTCTGCTTTCAGGTTCCTTCCATCCTAGATCCAGGCTTGGATCTCTTCGGACACTTCTCCTCTTCACGGCAGCAGCAGTTCTTTGCAGGCTTCCATTCTAATCGACGACGCAACCCGACACCAAAAGACACCTATGCACCCGGCTTCCCTGGGTGAAGTAACCCGAGTACTCCGGTGCTCCCGTGGGTGCTAGCCCTAGAGCTTCTTAAGTCCAAAAGGGTTTGGTCCTGACTCGATTCTAAGTGTCCCTAATCTTTAAATTTCCAACCGCGACATTGCCCATAGAAGCTAACGAGAACCTGTGGTTGTGTTTACACACTGCATACAGTCTCCGTGGGTCCCCTGTGTCACTACCTTGGGTGGTTCCTTGGGGTCCCAGCGTTTCTACAGGCTCTAGGCCTTTTGTCTAGTTCAGTCATGGTTCTTATACCACTTTTTTGGTATATGGTTTGGTAGGCCCCTAGGGCCCAAACGTGTATTTGTGCTATTACTGTTGATTGCTAACTTGTAAACTAAGTACTTCGAACTCCAGTCTCATAAAGAGACTAGAGGGGTGTGTTCTATCTTAAATACATATATTTTTAATATATACCTGGTGTGGTTGTCCTTTCATTTGATCATTCAAGAGATTATAGACTGGTAAAACAAGCTGCTTTACATTCCTTCAAGACTTAGCCTGAAGGCTGCTCTCCATAGCTACCACTAGGATAGCTTTCAATAAAGGTTGTCTTTAACCATTCACCATAAGGGGTTGTTTGGACTGATACAAGGTGCCCACTAAAACTAGTGGACAGCATATATGAGGCCACCTTCTCACACTCCCAGTCTGGATTCCGCTGCAACCACAGCACCGAGACTGCCCTCCTCGCCGCCACCGACGACATCCGCATGCTACTGGATCAGGGACGCACCACGGCCCTCATCCTTCTAGAGCTCTCCGCAGCTTTCGACACCGTCTCACATCACACACTCACAGCCAGACTTCACGACGCAGGAATACAAGGAGCCACTCTCGACTGGATCCAATCCTTCCTCTCCGACAGAAGCCAGAGGATCCGGCTCCCTCCATTCCTCTCCAAACCCATGGAAATCAGCTGCGGAGTTCCCCAGGAATCATCAATCAGCCCCACGCTCTTCAACATCTACATGGCCCCCCTCGCCGCCATTCTTAGGCAGCATGGGCTCATTATCGTATCCTACGCCGACGATACTCAGCCCATCCTCTCGCTCATGAAGAATCCCGAAGACACCAGACTCAGCTTCAAGCAAAGAATGAAAAACGTGGCAGCTTGGATGAAGGACAGCTGCCTGAAGCTAAACTCAGAGAAAACCGAGGTCCTCATCCTCGGACCCTGCACCACTGCCTGGGACAACAACTGATGGCCCTCTGCCCTCGGGAGCCCACCCACCCCTACAGACCACGCTCGGAACCTCAGCATCATCCTTGACTCCTCCCTCTCCATGAACCGCCAGATCAACGCTGTCACCCCAACCAGCTTCAACTGCCTTCGCATCCTCTGTAAGACCTTCAGATGGATCCCCCGACTGCAGAAGGACCGTCATCCACGCACTCATAACCAGCAGACTGGACTACGACAACGCCCTCTATGCCGGAATCAACAAATCTCTTCTACACAAACTCCAAACCATCCAGAATGCCGCAGCCAGACTTGTCCTCGGGAGACCACGCCACGAGCACATGACCCAACACCTACGAGGCCTCCACTGGCTCCCCCATCAAAAAGATGGTTACCTTCAAACTCCTCACCCACGCCTACAAATCCCTCAACAACATCGGACCCAAATACCTCAACGAGAGAGTATCCTTCCACGTACCCAAGAGGAACCTCCACTCTGCCGACCTTGCCCTGGCAGAGGTCCCCCGCAGCCGCAGAAACAGAACCAGTGGGAGAGCTTTCTCCTACATCGCAGCGAACACCTGGAACGAGCTCCCCGTGAACATCAGATGCTCCCCAACCCTGCACACATTCAAGAGAGACCTCAAGACCTGGCTCTTCGATTGATCTGGAGCTGCCTCCCCTCCTAGCGCCTTGAGGCCCTCACGGGTAAGCAGCGCGCTTTATAAACCCCTGATTGATTGATGGTAGCCGATGAACCCAGTGGGCTCCATCTGCGGGCCCACAGTTACCCTCCCACTATGCATACCCCCATGGGCCTGTGCCCTTGGCACAGACTGCACCCTCCCACTTGGACCTGGTTCCTCCATGACTGGGGTGGTGATAGCAAGCTCAGAATCCAGGACTTTGGGGCACACAATGGGACTGACTGTGCTTGGTGCACAGGCTGTGGGGGCAGTGGTTAAATGGGTTGTTGCAGCTGTTGTAGGTGGTGTTATTGTGGGCATAGGAGCCCCACTGTTGGTGTCTGCCTAAGGTGACTATTTGGGCCAGGACCGTCATCCACGTCTACCTCTTCAGTAGCGTTGTCATCACTGAGGGCTTCTTCCTGGAGTGAAGTGGAACTCTGTTAAGTTTCAAACCTCTGTCCAGGTGCAGTGGCATATCAACCTGTTGAGAACTAGAGAACATTGTTAATGGTCGAAGTGAGGTTTAAACATCCATCTTGTTTGTGTTAAAGTGAATAGGGACCTAGAATGGAACATAAGAGACAGAGATTAGTTTTGTTATCCATTTGCGTGGAGATAAAGATGGTTACCAGACATTTGTAGACATTCAATAGAAGCAGGGGATTGCATCAGCTTATTAGATGAGGAGATATGTGGCCTTTTGGTTTTAGGGATAGGCATGATATCTCCAAAACGCTTCTACAAACACAGTGTCATCATAACATGTGTATTTGTCCATTTCAAAGCCTAGTTATGTCTAATATAGGCAAACACTCAGCCTGGTTGTATATTTAGCATTATTCTTCATGTGAGAAGTGCAAAGTAAAGGGGTACCCTGCCACTGCGAATCAGGAGTTTCCTTTATGGCTCACATATATTAGGGGTACCCCGTTGTTATGGTGTCACTCATGCCATCAATAGTTTCAGTTGATTTGACCAAGACCCCATCAAGCAAAGTATTCAGACATATATCTGAGTGGAACAGTTGTCTTCCGGAGGCAGATGGAACGCCTGCCTGTCCTCTTGTTCTACCGACTTCGCTGTACAACTTAAATAAATTTCATGGCAAACAAATTCAGCCGTGATTGACTCTCTCTTATCTGTACAGGGGCTTGACTCCCCTCCTTCGAAATTAAGCTTCGAAGCTATCAGAGCCCTTTCACCATTCACCCGATGGCCTGTTGATGATACTACAAAATGTGTCCAAATTTGCGAATCAACAGACCACTACACCGCGCCCTTCCAGAATTGTCTCGCTACCTTATGGTCCCTTGAATACTATATGCTCATAACTCTTTCCTGATGAAGATCTCCAATTACTGAGATCGAAATATCATCGTCCCTTTTACAACGATACTCCTTTATCCCATTCACCGTGGCGCGAATTTCGCCGCGGTGCTAGGGGGGGGCGGGGTTTGGGCACAGCGCTGCAGTGCTCATGACGGCTCCCGGCCGTCATAAATCACAGTGGGCGTGTGCTCATGACGGCCGGGAACCATCCGAACCCCGCCCACTAATTAATTTTCCCGCACAGGCAGGGAATTAATCGCACGTGGGCGGAGCGACAATGTTCAGACGGCTCACGGCCGTCATGAGCACACGCCTACTGTGACTCATGACGGCCGGGAGCCGTCATGAGCATGGAAGAGGTTATCTCTTGAAATATTTTTGTAAGGAGTTTTTGCTCTTGCTGTCAATGCGAGGTATGCTTTTAAAATTTCCTTCACTCACCACATCACGTTCCTTTTCACTATTTTGTACTGTACTGGATCTATAATCCGTTTGTAACGATGAAGTGAATATTGTTAAATAAATGAACTGCCTTACAATGTTAACATGTGTCCCGTTCTATACTTGTCTAGAAAGGTGCCTTATGGCATAGGATATTTGATTAAATTGTCTTTTTTCCTGAGATAATCTATCACTACTAGATCTAATTGGCCTTGTACAAACCATTGTTTTTTACAAAAGTATATCTTAGTAGAGCATTTACTGTACATTGCACAGTCCATGATGTTATGTTATGTTATGTTAATAGTTTTTATAAGGCGCACAGCTGCCCCAGCCAAGGGGCGTCCCGGCGCCTGATCAGGTACCACAACACAACAAATCGATATTAGCAAGGGAAAGGAGGGAATTAGTCAGCGATTGGGAACAAAAAAGTTTTTATGGCACGCCTAAAGGAAGTAAGACTGTTCAGGGCTCGTATATGGACAGGAAGAGAATTCCATAATCCTGCTGCTAATACTCGAAAGGAGCGCCCTCCCATCCTACTCAGTCTAAACCACGTATTGACCGCCAGATGGAGAGATTCCGATCTAAGAGACCGCGAAGGAACATAGGAGGAAACAAGCTTAGCGAGGGCTGAAGGAGAGGAAAGCTTCAAGATTTTAAATGTCAGGCAAAGAGCCTTAAATTTAATTCTCTGTCTGACCGGCAGCCAGTGAAGGGAGGTCAAAACTGCAGAGACAGAGCACTATCTAGGGAGGCCAACAATGGCACGCGCCGCGGCATTCTGCACCCTTTGCAATCTAGTAGCCTCCGCCTGATTCACTCCGAGCAGCAGCGCACTCCCATAGTCCAGCCGAGAAAGAATAGAGGCTTGGACAACCAGTTGCCGAGTAGGGGGGTCGAAGAATTTGAGGACCGGTCTCAGTCCTCGCAGAATACCATAACAGGTAGCTGCAACCTTCTTCGTATGGCTGGTAAAAGAGAGTGTAGGATCCAGCCAAACCCCCAAGTTCTTAACTTCGGCAGCTGGGATGGGAGTCACCCCCAATTCTGGAGGCCACCACTGATCTCCCCAGAGCTCCGCCTGCTTACCTAAGATCAGGACCTCGTTTTTTTTGGCATTTAACTGCAAACAGTTGGTTCGCATCCAATTTGCCACGGCTATGAGTCCTGAACGAAATCTGGGAGCGTTCACCTCGGGGGCACCGCTGAGTGTCACCGCCAGCTGCGTGTCGTCAGCATACGATGTCATGGTTAGGCCACATTGTCTGACGACAGCAGCCAGCGGTTTCACATACAGGTTGAATAAAGTGGGGCTCAACGCAGAGCCCTGCGGAACCCCCAGCCCCAGTGGATGGGAAGAGGACTGACAAGGTGGAATAGCCACTTTAAAAAACCGGTCCGAGAGGAAAGAGCGAAACCATTGGAGAGCAGTCCCCTCAATTCCCACTCCCTCCAAACGTCGGATCAGAATGTCGTGAGACACCGTGTCAAACGCGGTGCTCGGATCTAACAGGAGGAGCGCCGCTGTCTGCCCAGCATCCAGCACCGTTCGCAAGTGCTCGGTCATAAAGAGCAGTGCAGTTTCGGTGCTGTGTTGTGCCCGAAAACCATTCTGGCTCTGGTCAAGAATGTTATTTCGAGAAAGGTGGGCAGACAAGATGGAGTTCACCTGTGCCTCAGTAACCTTGGCGGTCCAGGGCAGGAGGGAGATGGGACGGTAGTTTTCTGGCAATAGGGGGTCAAGGTTAGGCTTCTTTAAAATAGGGCTGACCACTGCCTGCTTCCAGTAAGAAGGGACCACGCCCGATGTCAGCGATAGATTGATCAAATCCAGTAGAGGCTCACGACATAGAGGAGGAAGAAGTCTGAATAGCTCTGGCTTCAGCGGATCTAATGGAGAACCGGATTTAATTTTGAGGCTCAGGGTGTCGAAAACCTCGTCAGACATTACTGGCAGGAAGGACAAGGTATCGTGAACCGTAGCCATCACATCAGTTTGCTCAGCACCGGGCACAGATGACGTAAATCCTCGGTAGATCGCCTGCACTTTCTCCACGAAAAAGGATGCCAAACTTTCACAGTGAGAGTCCGTGCAGATTTCCACCAAGGTGGCCCGTTTCCCCATAAGGTCTTTAAGAACCTTAAAAATTAATTTAGACGGGTTGGGGCTATTCTGAAACTCAGAAGCATAGTATGCGGCCCGGGTTTGACAGATTGCCCTATGATAAATCTTAAGCTGGGCAAAATACGAAGATTTCAGGGTGGGATCAAAGGATTTCCGCCACGCCCTCTCAGCTTGCCGGCACGTTCTCTTAAGCTCGGCAAGAGTATCATTATACCATGGGCTGGGAACTTTAGCATGACATTTCGACCAGCGCATCGGTATAAGAGAGTCAAGGGCGGCTAGGACCCAGTTACAAAACTGCTCGTATCCTTGTTCCACGTTCAGCAGATTGCCCAGGGGCAGCGCCTCCAAGATCTTATAAAACTCCTCCAGTTTGAGCTTGTGCCAATTTCTTTTAAGGACCAGTCTATCCACAGGTATAAATTGCGGGTCATCTATAGGGCATGAAACTTTAAACAGCAGATGGTCCGACCAACCTACCACCATCGGGTCAGAGACCCTAACCCGCTCCAGTGTGGTAAAGAAGGGGTCAAGGATATGACCTCCAATGTGGGTAGGGGAGGTAACTAGCTGGGTCATTTGCATGGCTTCAAGGTCCGCTAGCAAGGTATTAATAGGTGTTGATGACCTCTGATCAAAATGGATATTGAGGTCGCCTACAATGTTAAAATTGGCACATCTCGGAGCTAAAGAGCTGACCACGTCAGTAAGAGCGGCCTTGAAGACAGTGTCATTCCCTTGTGGTAAATAATTTAATTACCGGGACTTAATTTGATACAGAAACATAATAAAATAGCTCAGTAAATAAGAGGCAGAATCCGTGGTATTAGAGGTTCGGAATGGGCTTTATTCCAATGGTCGATTATAATCGGTTGCTCCAGGTTCCATCACCACGAAGGTTCAGGAAGTGAAGTACATACATTATTGACAATCAATTACTTTTATACAATAGGCATTACAGTGAAGTAAATGCAAGAGGCGTAACAATTGATAGCAAAGATAACATATTCGTGCGTAGCAAAAATATAGGCGTAACTGGGAGTGATTTAAAGAACGTCATCAGATGTGATGTCATAAGAGGGCGGTTACATGAAAGAATTTCGCAATGTCAGCAGAAATACTTGACAGAAATGCGCGCGTAGCAGCATGACGTGTGATTGACGTGCAACTAGGGGGTGAAGGGGACTTGACATTTAGCTCTACATGTGGCGACAGAAGTCTGGAGGGTCAAGTCAACCTAATCCCAAATCATATCTAACATCCTATGTTTAAAGAACTATGTTATCCAAAAGAGAGGTCTCTTAGAGTAGAATCTTATTCTATACTGACTATACTGACTGTTAGTGCGTGTACAAGCGTCTAAGTGTCTACACTAGATGCGAGGGCAGGAATCTTCCATAGTAACAGGGCTATGAATTACTTGCATGAAGACAGAGAAGCCGGGCCTTTGCTCGGTAGCTGGAAGAATGTTTACTTAAACTACTAGACAGGAATGCATTGGGCTGGGATCGGAGCAGATAATTTCGAAGGTGAAATACAGTTCTTGGCAGGCAGCAAGCTGATGTCAGGCTTCGTGAGCCGCGCAGGGAATGAGACAAAGTTCATGGTCACAGATGCAGGCTCAGACTGGAGCTTCAGAGACAGAAAGCAAGAAAAGCTTGATGACAGAATCAGGGCCTACTTGCCTGGACTGTAAAAATGGCATAAGTGAACCATATAAAGGCGGTGGCCTTTTGTACTTAGGAATGGAATATCCAGCCCATTCATGGCGGATCTGAAAGAGGACATGTTAACGGTGGACGCACATGTATTTGCGTCTTCATAACTGGAACTGGAGGGAACATACATGTACTTGTAACATGCACATAGAACCGTTGGGGTCCAAGATAGGGGACATAACTGACCAGAAAAATCCATATTTCCACATTCCCTCCTTGTCCCCTACTTGCCCGTCAAGAAATATCAATCTTCATCAATCCATTGATCTGTTCATATAGCATCATTTGTTCTTCTTTCTTCTTCCGGGATTTTGAACGAAAATCTTGATGTGGAATACACGATGTGGCACACAGACCACAAATCGCTGGTCCACATTGCAGGCATAAGCAGCAACTGAATAGTATGAGAAGGCCAATACCTAGGAAGGATAGAACTCTCCATCCCCAGGCTGATAACACGCTCCAAAACCACCCGGACCAAGTCCAAGTGCCTGGATTCTGGTGTATCTGGCTCACAATCTTATGAAGGCGGGTTATAGCTTTATATACAGATGGCGAATTTTCTGGTATGAATACGCAGCAGCTTGATCCGATGACCCTACAAGCTCCGCCCCTATCGGCCAGGATGACGTCAAGGACAAGACGATTTTGAAGCACAACAATCCGCATAGCAGATTGCTCTTCTGTTAAGTTGCCTAAGGCGGAAATAGTTTCGTTCACTACTGCTTCAAGGGTTCTGGTTAATCTACGTATCAGCTTACTATTAGTAACTGTACCTATATAGGGAAAGAGACCTTTATTGAAATCTGTGTATTTTTCCCATGCTGTTTCAGTGTAATCGACTATTGGGAGATCTCTCCTTTCTCTATTGTGTACTAAATGAGTATTTCTGTGATAATCAGGAGGAGCTAGAAAAACAGGTGGCAAAAGGAATCCAATGTAGCAGGTACCATCCCAATCTAGAGGCAAACGTACATATGCCGTCTGACCACATATAAAATAGGAATGACGGGAAGCTCTAAATGTAGACTTGCCTTGATCACTAAATTCTATTACAGTGGTGCATCTACTATGGCCCATATGTATGGGCCATTCTTTCTTACACATAATTCACCTTTTACTAGAAATACTGACATGGCGGGCAAACTTGGAGTGACTTCGGATTCGACATTCAAGATCAAGAGATTAAGCGTAAAATTACCTAATCCATATACTTCGTTTTCTAGATCAGTTCCTGTTCTTTTGGGAAGTCCCTCCTTGTTGGGGTGGCAGACTTTAAGTAAAACTAAGTTCAGATTTCCCCATACCCAGTTATCTTGATAAACTGCAGAATTTGAATCTAAGGAATTAATTAAACTAAACCATGCTCCACAGGAGCCGTTGTGTGTGAACGGGTATGGAAAAAGAGGTAGAATTCTTTTATAATTCTGATAGGGAGGGAGTCGGCCACATATCCAACAATTTGTAGCATTGCTAACCTGATGGGAATGATGTAACATACTGATAAACGTGTTATTGCGCAGCGCAAATCTATAAGACAACTCAAGCGGAGGTAATTCACTAAAAGAATGTTCAGCAGTAACATTGTAAACATGTCTAGAAATAGGATAATATATGTGCAACAATATACTTGCAGTAATTATAAAAAGACTTAAGAAAAACAAAATTAATAACGTTACTGTGCAATGACTACGCAGTGATTTACAGTATGCATGTCGTTTCAACATTTTTCGGGTTTTTCCTCTATTCAGATCTAAGGGATACATGTCAGAGACAAATTCAACCGCTTCACCTTGGAGAGGACTTAAACAATCGAATTGCCCGACGGATTAGATCTGAGTTTTAGTTTATAATGTTCGTGACTACTGGTTTCAACCAAAGGAAGTTTTGAGTCAATGGGTGAAGACACACGAGGTGTGGTATTCACATCTGATTGTAGTCCATGAAATTTCTTGATATGACTTGAGTGAATCCAGCCTTTTCTGCCCTCGATCTTCACGGCTGTCCTCGTCGTTAATAACACGAGCTGAGGCGACCTCCACCTAGGATCCAGCTGAGTCTTTCGATCAAAGTTCCTCACTAAAACGAGATCCCCCGGAATTACGTCATGGGGTTTCACCTCAGTGTTGTCAGGAAAAGCTGCAGCTACCTGTGAACGACAAGATTGTAGTGCAGACATCAAGGAAGCCAAATAATCTGTCAGCATATTACAGTCAATATCAGTTATTTTTCGTGGTATAGGAGTCCCCCACATATTTGGTGGTCTGCCGAAGATCACCTCATACGGAGATAGCCCTGTTCGAGAGTGTGCTACCATTCTCATGTAAAAGAGCGCAACTGGTAATGCTACTACCCAGTCGACACCTTTCTCCCTGCATATTTTGGACAATCTAATTTTCAGGGTCTGATTATGTCTTTCTACGAGACCTGCTGCTTCGGGGTGTCGGACACAGTGGAATTTCCACTGATAGCCTAACAAGAGTGAGACGTGTTTCATTAATTCGGATGAGAACGGCTGGCCGTTATCTGAGTGAACAACACGTGGTAAACCGTATCGTGGGAAGAATTCTCGAACTAACTGTTTGGCAGTAGTCGGGGCAGTGTAATCTGATACTGGGTATGCCTCCGTCCAACGGGAAAGAGCACAAACAACTACGAGAACATATTTGAATCCTCGACATCGTTCCATCTGGATATAATCCATCTGGAGGACTTCAAAAGGGTGATCAGGAGGCTGAAATCCACCCTGCTCTACGGGGATGCTTTTTCCTGGGTTGAACTGACAACAGATCATACAGGTACGAACTTTTTGTTTGGCTGCTGCTCGTAAATGCTTGTTGAACCAGATATGTTGAATGCTGTCTAGCATAGCTTTCTCTCCTAGATGCGCTGGACTATGGACAGTGTTAATAATGACTTGGACCATTGAATCAGGAAGGAACCATACAGATTTTTCCTTCATCAACCATCCTTGATCCGTTTGGATCCCTCCTAATTCAGTCCATTTCCTTATTTCCTCTGGTGTAGCATGTGTCTGTATATCAATTACGTCAAGAGTAGGATCTTTAACCGTCATACAATGTGTTGGCGTCGGGACTATTGTCTTTGTCATGTCGGATGTTTGAGTTTGAGCAGTCTGTTTAGCTGTTCTGTCAGCTAAATCATTGCCTTGAGAAATGATATCAGTAACTTTCGTATGGGCTTTACATTTCATAATTGATATTGCAGTGGGTAGATGTATTGCATCTAATAAAGCATGAATGAGGGGTCCGTGCTGAATGTGGGCACCGTGAGAAGTTAAATAACCTCTCTCTCGCCACAGCACGCCGAAGTCATGTACAACTCCGAATGCATAACGTGAATCAGTGTATATGTTGACTTTTTTATTTGTGGCTTGAATACAGGCCTGTGTCAAAGCGACGAGCTCTGCTGCTTGAGCGGACAAGGTATTTATGCAATTTGTTTCAATGATTTCAGTGTCTGTTGTGACTGCATACGCGGCCACTAGTTCTCCTGTACCTTTTCTCATACATGAACCATCTACATACAACGTCAGGTCTGGGTCTGACAATGGGACATCTGTCAAGTCTTGTCTGGGTTTCGTCGTGATTGCAATAACGTCAATGCAGTCATGAGCTAGTGGGTCTGTTCCATTTACAGGTAAAAGTGTGGCAGGATTCAATGTGTTACAACGTCTGATTTCTATATGTGGCTGAAACAGTGTTAGTTCGTACCCTGTAAGTCTTGCTATAGTCAAATGTTGTGTTTGCGTTCGATTCACAAGAACCTCCACTGCATGTGGTACTTGAACTGTCAATGGATGTCCTAACACTATAGCATCGCTTTGTCTGATTGCTAAAGCTGTCGCTGCCACTGATTTCAGGCACGCAGGCAGAGCCTGAGCTACGGGATCTAATGTACTAGAAAAATAAGCACACGGTTTGTGTGATCCTGCTTGTTCCTGTGTGAGTACTGTCAAAGCAGTACCTTCTCGTTCTGTAACAAAGAGTGTAAAATGTTTTCTGTAACATGGTGTTGCTAAAACCGGTGCTTGGCATAGAGCTTTCTTTAAGCTTTCAAAAGCTTGTGTATGTTCCTGAGTCCAAGGGAGAACAGTCGATGTGGCTGCCTCCTGTGTTGTCAACTGAATGAGTGATTTTGCTAGAAATGCATACTGAGGGATCCACTGCCTACAATATGAAGTGAGGCCTATGAAAGCCCGCACCTCCTTTTGTGTCTTGGGTATTGGCATGTTAGCTATTAACTGAATGCGATCTGGTGTAAGCTGCCTTCCCTCCTTGGACAGCGAGTGACCAAGGTAAATAACTCGCTGGACACAGAATTGCAGCTTAGAAGGGGACACCTTGTGCCCCTTTTCGGCTAGAAATTGTAAAACTGTCAGTGATGCTTTCTCACATTCAGGTTCGCTTCTAGCGGTGATCAGCAGATCATCGACATATTGAAGCAAAGCAGTGTTAACTGGCATGTGGATACTGTCGAGTTCTCGTTTCAGTGCTTGGCTATAGATGCTGGGGCTTTCTGTAAATCCTTGAGGTGCGCGTGAGAATTTAAAGCTACGTCCATTTAAACTAAATCCGAACAAATATTGGCTTTCCGGATCTATTGGGACGCTGAAAAAAGCATTCTTGAGATCAATTACAGTAAAGAATGTTGCTTCGGAATCAATAGCTGTCAGTAATGACGAGATATCTGGGACCACAGGGAATTGTGGCACAATGCATTTGTTCAATTCGCGCAAATCAATAACCAATCGATATACTGGCGGGGCCTTCGGATCTGTTCGTTTAAGAATCGGAATTATCGGTGAATTACATACATTGGAGTCTGTTTCTACAACCACTCCTTGGGCAATAAGCTCGTCAATGATTTGCAGTAAAGCCATTACAGCATCTGGGGGTAACTTGTATTGTCGCATTCGTGGTAGTACCACTCCTGCCTTTAGTGTAACTCGATATGGTGTAATATTCATGCAACCAACATCAGTAGGGCCTTGTGCCCATAGATGTGTAGGTAAAGTCTGCAGTCGGGGATCCATGTCTCTAGACACATAATGACCTTTGAAATCACGTAAAAACAATCTTACTCCTTCCGGAGAACAACATATTATAGCTCCTAGAGCTTTCAGTGTTTTTATTCCTAACAAGTTTTCTGGACATGATTTAGTAAGCAATAAATCTGTAGTTCGGGTCAAAGGTCCTATCGTAAGTGGAAGAGGCTGTGATACTTCATTAACAATAGGTTTTCCTGAAAAACCAAGGGAAATATTCTGTGAGCCTGAGAGGGGTGCCCCTGGAACTTCACTACGTTTTATGGTTGTTCGACTTGCCCCTGTATTAAGTAAAAATTTTCTATCTTGGCCTAATAATTCACTATGTACATAAGGTCCTTCTTGGTCTACAGGGACCTCGATAAGGGGTAAGTCAACTTCCCTCTCTAGGCTGGTTCATGCGTATCGTTGATAATCAGGGTAGTCATACTGTGCGGTCTGGTACAGCTGTCGTGTCGTGGTTTGTGTGGCAGCAGCAGGCAACGCTGGTGCGGCCGGCACAAACTGTATAGACTGTTGTGGAGCTGGCATGGACTGTGCATGCTGCAAGGCTCCTTGTTCATTCTGATCCTGTCTAAGTGGCCGTGGTCTTTCTTTTGTAATACCTGTGGCGATATTACGCTTCAGGACTGGACAATCGTGTACATAATGACCTGGTTGTTTACAATAGTTGCATGTCCCTTTTACAGGTCCTGCTGAATCACCGGAATGTGTCGTACCCTTTTTATGTCCTTCAGCTGGAACTGTCTGGGAGACTAGCATTTTCATTTTCGTGTGTTTCATGCGTCTTTGTTCATGTTCTTGTTCTTCTCTAATTCTATTGTAATGGTACTGTAACATTTGTAACATTTGTGATGGGGTATTACCTTGCCAGGTACTCTCGAATTTTAATACTCTATTCTTCACTTGGGGCAAGGAATTTTCCACTAATTTTGTCACAAACAGATGTGGGTATGACTCGCTACTTGCTTTTATACCACTATTTATACCAAAACATTTTTCGAATCGGGCATAGAAATCACTAGTGTCTTCATCTTGCTTTTGTTTACAGGCTGAGATTGCACCCCAGTCTTCCTTTTTCGTGGTTAATAAACGTGGCAGTACCTGTACTAATAAACCTGGTAGTGCTTTAGTTTTGTCCCCAAGCCCCGAACCTGGACCTCGGGCCTTTTCTTCATTTTCTAATGCTGTCCAATCTATCCTTTGGTCTCCCACTTCCCACTCTTTTTCCTTGAGTTTTTCATAAATGCCAGCAGGCATCAATACCTTTAATATGGTCATAATGTCGGGATAGGTATACTCTCCCATGAGTAACATGTCTTTAATTTCTCGGTGGAAACCCGCTGGGTCTTTGTCATGACTGGGTACCACTTTCTTCATTTCCAACAATTCTATTTTTGATATGGGCGTATATACATATACACGTTTAAACTCATTGTCCTCGCCTTTTATTGGGTGTACTTCTCGTAAGGGATTCTGTCTGTCCATGTAATACGTGGTTCTTTCCTTAATGGGCAGTGAGACATGTTCTGGGCATATAAAAAGAATGTACTGCTTTCTTGATTCTAGTATTTCTTTAATTAGCTTAGTACCTGAACCTCTCCATCTATTCGTGAGTAATTCAGTCAATATATCAGGTAAGGGACCAGGATCTGAATGTTGGCTTTTATATAGTATAAGAAGTTGTTGAATCATATAAATCCCAGCTAAACGCTGTTCATCTGGGGTGAGATTCAAAAATGTGTGTGCTACTGTATCATCATCATACTTTCCGGGACTATCAACCCATTGAATGGCTGACCTGGCTAATTCTTGTTCATCCATAGAATCGAGAAAATGATAACCCCTTCGTTCTCGCAGTAATTTGTCAGCGGCTTGGAACGAATGCTCGGGGGACCTTATATTTATTATAGGTGTTTGAAAATTCCTGTTATTTTCTAGACATATCGGACGTATCGGGTCAGTAAGACATCTGGTACTATTACAAGATCTTCCTCTACCTACATAGGCTATAGTTTCTGACTGTCCTGTGGGCAGTCCTGATCCTTCTTCCTTGCTTTGTTCGAACTGGTCTACCGCTAATCTTTCTTCGTGTAAGCGTTCTATTTCTTTACGGATCTTTCTGCACATGGCTATTATACAGTTTTGCTTATCATGTCTCCCTTCTGATATATTCTGGCTCCATCTGGTAAGAATCTGCATTGCTTCCGGGTCTACCCCAGGTCGGTCTTGATTTCTGATCACACAATTTATGAGAAAACGTAACAGTTCCCCCTGTATCTCCACTTTTTGGTATTCCATAGCTCTGTTAATACTTTCAGAATCTCGTCCTGTTTGGACAAAATGATATATATTATCTAGATGCATAGTCATTCCTGGTAACTTCCCTAAATACACCGCGGCTCGTCTGATACGCAATGACGCCAGGATCATTTCGTCCTCTTTGCCGGGCACAGGGTCATATCTACAATCTATAAGAAGTTCCTTAAGCGTACGGGCATTTATGAGTTTGGGGGTATGTGAATGTGCTGACTCTTGAAAAGTAAGTTTATTTATTCTGGGTGGCGTAGAAAAAATGTTGGTAGCACCTCCCGTAGCCCCGTCTGGAGTATCGGGCGTGAAAGGATTCGTTGAACGCGATACAGCGACTATAGGTGTGGACACAGCTATGGAAGTAGCTGTAGGAACAGATGTGGAAACAGATGTGCTTGCCGGAACTTGTGTCAGGATTTGGTGCTGTAGAGATACAGATACAGGATCTTGGCGTTGAACCTCCCCGGCCAACGGTCTATGTGGGGCGGGGTTAGCATACTCGGGAGCTGCGTCATCTAAATATGAGGAAAGAAAAACATCTTCTGCGGTTCTAGGATGCCCCTTGGGATGTACTTTTATTGGAAATAATGGGGGTGGCAAGTCTTTTGGTATCCCCGCAGTAGCCTTAGGCAATCCCTCGGCCAGAAGGGGATACATACCCTTCATAAGGGCATGTCTTTGTCTGTCTACTTGTTCTGATTTCACTCGTGTACCTTCTTCAATTAATAGATTTTCTCGGACTTCATTTGAATTCTCTTTACTCTTCTCTTCCTGTCTACGTGCTTTTTCTGTACGTCTATACGATTCTTTACGCCATAATTCAATGGCGTCTTTCTGTGATTGTCTAGCTTTCTTTTTCCATAATTCTTCCTCTACTTTCACGATGCACTCTGCATCCCAGGTCCCAGCCGCGGGCCACCTCTGACTTTCTGGTAATTCCTTAGTGTAGTCTACCCATAAATCAAGAAATAATATAGCATCTAGGCCATGTTTATGATACATGAAGTACCCTGGAGTGTCCCTAGGAGGAATAGGAACAGCTTCTTCGAGTACCCCTTTTCTAGTTGTGATCTGTCTTAATTTCGAAAAGAGCGGCATATTGAGAACTGATCTGATACTTGATCTTGAACAAACTTAATACAATAAACACGATAATGGACAGTCATTCATACCACAATATGCAGAACGTATTAACACATTTAACATTTAACATTTAACATTTAAATGAGCAAACAATGATGATGACGATCTAAGGAAAACTTAATCACTTAAACATAATACTCGACTTGAACTGAATTATTCTGAATTTATATACTTGATATACTAGATATACTGCTAAACAGTACAGATACACTGCTGAAACAGTGCAGACCGGATTTGTGTACCCAAACCCGTCTGGACCGGCACAACTTATGTGCACGCCAGAACGCCTCCCCAGTAATGGTACTCACCGGGTAGCTCGGAACGGAAGGCCTCGGAAACTGAACTGAACTTGAACAGGACTGGACTTGACTCGAACACTTCGGAAACTGGACTCGACTCGACTCGAAAACTTCGGACACGTCAGGACATCGGAAACCTGGTGGGCCTCTGTATACCTCGGATCTTGCTCTCTCAGCTAGGCTCTGGTCGGGATACTTCGCACTTCTCACCGCCTCGTCTGGGTGTTGATCGCAGCCTCAGTCGCCCCCGCTTGACCGGAGGGAGATACAGGAAATCCTGCTGGTACGCGTTGTTGTCCGTCCAGCCGTGGCAGGAGACCGGGCCTGCAACGCACCGCCGGCGCGTGAGATGAGAAAGTGTCCCTATTCGGGCGCCATTCATGTGGTAAATAATTTAATTACCGGGACTTAATTTGATACAGAAACATAATAAAATAGCTCAGTAAATAAGAGGCAGAATCCGTGGTATTAGAGGTTCGGAATGGGCTTTATTCCAATGGTCGATTATAATCGGTTGCTCCAGGTTCCATCACCACGAAGGTTCAGGAAGTGAAGTACATACATTATTGACAATCAATTACTTTTATACAATAGGCATTACAGTGAAGTAAATGCAAGAGGCGTAACAATTGATAGCAAAGATAACATATTCGTGCGTAGCAAAAATATAGGCGTAACTGGGAGTGATTCAAAGAACGTCATCAGATGTGATGTCATAAGAGGGCGGTTACATGAAAGAATTTCGCAATGTCAGCAGAAATACTTGACAGAAATGCGCGCGTAGCAGCATGACGTGTGATTGACGTGCAACTAGGGGGTGAAGGGGACTTGACATTTAGCTCTACATGTGGCGACAGAAGTCTGGAGGGTCAAGTCAACCTAATCCCAAATCATATCTAACATCCTATGTTTAAAGAACTATGTTATCCAAAAGAGAGGTCTCTTAGAGTAGAATCTTATTCTATACTGACTATACTGACTGTTAGTGCGTGTACAAGCGTCTAAGTGTCTACACTAGATGCGAGGGCAGGAATCTTCCATAGTAACAGGGCTATGAATTACTTGCATGAAGACAGAGAAGCCGGGCCTTTGCTCGGTAGCTGGAAGAATGTTTACTTAAACTACTAGACAGGAATGCATTGGGCTGGGATCGGAGCAGATAATTTCGAAGGTGAAATACAGTTCTTGGCAGGCAGCAAGCTGATGTCAGGCTTCGTGAGCCGCGCAGGGAATGAGACAAAGTTCATGGTCACAGATGCAGGCTCAGACTGGAGCTTCAGAGACAGAAAGCAAGAAAAGCTTGATGACAGAATCAGGGCCTACTTGCCTGGACTGTAAAAATGGCATAAGTGAACCATATAAAGGCGGTGGCCTTTTGTACTTAGGAATGGAATATCCAGCCCATTCATGGCGGATCTGAAAGAGGACATGTTAACGGTGGACGCACATGTATTTGCGTCTTCATAACTGGAACTGGAGGGAACATACATGTACTTGTAACATGCACATAGAACCGTTGGGGTCCAAGATAGGGGACATAACTGACCAGAAAAATCCATATTTCCACATTATGGGAGGGGATGTGCAGATTTCCACCAAGGTGGCCCGTTTCCCCATAAGGTCTTTAAGAACCTTAAAAATTAATTTAGACGGGTTGGGGCTATTCTGAAACTCAGAAGCATAGTATGCGGCCCGGGTTTGACAGATTGCCCTATGATAAATCTTAAGCTGGGCAAAATACGAAGATTTCAGGGTGGGATCAAAGGATTTCCGCCACGCCCTCTCAGCTTGCCGGCACGTTCTCTTAAGCTCGGCAAGAGTATCATTATACCATGGGCTGGGAACTTTAGCATGACATTTCGACCAGCGCATCGGTATAAGAGAGTCAAGGGCGGCTAGGACCCAGTTACAAAACTGCTCGTATCCTTGTTCCACGTTCAGCAGATTGCCCAGGGGCAGCGCCTCCAAGATCTTATAAAACTCCTCCAGTTTGAGCTTGTGCCAATTTCTTTTAAGGACCAGTCTATCCACAGGTATAAATTGCGGGTCATCTATAGGGCATGAAACTTTAACCAGCAGATGGTCCGACCAACCTACCACCATCGGGTCAGAGACCCTAACCCGCTCCAGTGTGGTAAAGAAGGGGTCAAGGATATGACCTCCAATGTGGGTAGGGGAGGTAACTAGCTGGGTCATTTGCATGGCTTCAAGGTCCGCTAGCAAGGTATTAATAGGTGTTGATGACCTCTGATCAAAATGGATATTGAGGTCGCCTACGATGTTAAAATTGGCACATCTCGGAGCTAAAGAGCTGACCACGTCAGTAAGAGCGGCCTTGAAGACAGTGTCATTCCCTGGCGGACGATATATAAGCATACCACTAAGTGTAAACTGATGACTGAAAGCTACCTTAAAAGAAGCGCTCTCACACGCTGGTAAATCAAGAGCTTTCCATTCAGCCGGGAAGCAGGATTTTATCACCATAGCTATGCCACCCCCTCTAGAAGTGCGATTAAGAGTGAACACTGTATAATTAGAAGGGAATGCCAGATTGATTATTACAGTATCCGCATCCTGAAGCCAAGTCTCAGTGAGAAAGATAAGGTCAGGAGAGTCCTTTTCGATGATGTCACGTAAGCACTGATGGTGCTTGACCAACGATCTCACGTTCAGACTCCAGATGCAAAGTACACGCTCAGAGATATTAGTACGAGTATTAGGGGCATTCCTTTCTACAGTGCGCACCCCAGACGGGGTATCAAGTGACAGACTGCCACAGGCACAGTCATAAGGACCTGACAACAGGTGCACAGAGTCTTGAGCACACACCGTAAGCCTCTCTCTAATCGAAAGCAAAGCGGCACGATTGTACCTGAGCGTCAAGGTATTCTGCATGATGCTACAATGGTACGATAACTAGCTGCCAGAGTCCAGGCCCCGCTCACGCTTCCTCGACGCGGACGAGCGCAGACGGGCAGGACTCTGGCACGACTCCGGCTAAGCGATGGCGTCCCACTGCGCGGTCCCGCTGCGCGGGAGAGGACGACTTTAAGTAGGCGTCGCAATAAAGAGCTCGAGCGTGGGGACGCTCCAAGATGGCGCCCGCCTAAATCTCCACCAACCCAAGCCAAAATGGCGCCCACAAGAGTCCAACCCCGGGACCCGGACCCGCCAAACGGCGGTGCGCTTTCCAGATTTTAAATGCAAGTGAGGGGACGAGTACCCAGGCAGAAGAACAGTAAAAACAGGGGGAATCCAAGAAAAAAACGAAAATACAAAACTGGTTCTTTTAAAAACACTGCACAATGACAGCGCGACCTGCACTAATGCAGCACCCAATCTAAATGAAAGACCAGCGAGTCCGCCTTAAGTAGGCTTCGCAATAAAGAGCTCGAGCGTGGGGACGCTCCAAGATGGCGCCCGCCTAAATCTCCACCAACCCAAGCCAAAATGGCGCCCACAAGAGTCCAACCCCGGGACCCGGACCCGCCAAACGGCGGTGCGCTTTCCAGATTTTAAATGCAAGTGAGGGGACGAGTACCCAGGCAGAAGAACAGTAAAAACAGGGGGAATCCAAGAAAAAAACGAAAATACAAAACTGGTACTTTTAAAAACACCGCACAATGACAGCGCGACCTGCACTAATGCAGCACCCAATCTAAATGAAAGACCAGCGAGTCCGCCTTAAGTAGGCGTCGCAATAAAGAGCTCGAGCGTGGGGACGCTCCAAGATGGCACCCGCCTAAATCTCCACCAACCCAAGCCAAAATGGCACCCACAAGAGTCCAACCCCGGGACCCGGACCCGCCAAACGGCGGTGCGCTTTCCAGATTTTAAATGCAAGTGAGGGGACGAGTACCCAGGCAGAAGAACAATAAAAACAGGGGGAATCCAAGAAAAAAACGAAAATACAAAACTGGTACTTTTAAAAACACTGCACAATGACAGCGCGACCTGCACTAATGCAGCACCCAATGATGAGTGAAGATCAGTAGTAACATGGTAGACTAGTGAGAAGAAAAAAAAAGAAGTCTAGCATCTTGGTTAGAGCTGGGGTACAGGGCCTCATGGAAGCTGTAGTCACTTCAATCTCACTTCAATCTCACTTTATCAACAGTTGACAGTTGGTAAGCTGCATGATGAGTGAAGATCAGTAGCAACATCACAGACAAGTGAAAAGGGGCAAAAGGAGTTTAGCATCTTGTATGGAGTTGGAGTGAGAGGGCCTTCAGAATAGTTGAAGTTACTACAATCTCACTTTACCAACACTTGACAAATGGTTAGCTGCATGATGACTGAAGATCAGTAGTAACATGGCAAACAAGTGAGAACGGGCTAAAGGAGTCTAACATCTTGGTTAGAGTTGCAGTGACAGGGCCTCATGGTAGTTGTAGTCACTTCAATCTCACTTTACCGATACTTGACAAACAGTTATTGTACCATACCTGTTGACAACATGCATTTGGGATGGACCATACCTTTAAATATTCACACATATAATGGGTCCTGGATTGATATTTTGATGATAATGCACTTACAGACAGCATTGCAACATGTGGCATGCTATGGAGTTGGATACATGTGGTCTTAAATGCAACAATACACATTGACACAGACAAACCAACATCTCAGATGCCTTGAGTATTGCATGTTAGGAAAGAAGATAGAGAACACAATAGCAAAAGCAGAGTTGAGAGCAATAAGGACATTGTGGTATTCTGATATTGAAGTGTAACTTACTTGAGTCCACTCCCCCACCTATTCCTGTCAAGCCCTAAGAATTCATGATACCAAGACCTTCTCCTCCCAGAATTGTAATGGGGCACTGGGAGAGCCCCTGCCAGTCCTTTGAGCCTCGAGGTGCTGGTTGTTGTATCTCGTATGCACCCTCAACCTGAGGTCAGTCCACCTCCCCATAATGTCGGCCAGTGTGTGCAGGGTGGTACCAACAGCATTCACTCCTGTGACTATCCTCTCCCACATTTCAGTTTCCCTACTCAGATGAGTTTGCTGGACTTGGGAACCAAAACTTTGGGGCTCTACTCTTATGATTTTTATCCACCATGACTGTCAACTCTTGCTCAGTGAAGCATGTTTTTTTTTCCAGGCATGATGAGAAAAATGAATGAGAGTGAGTATATGAAAGGAAAAATAAATAAATGATACAGGGAAAAAGGTGAAAAACAAACATTACAAGTGATGGAAAGTGCTAAATGGGAAGTTGAAATTGGGTAGCTGAGAAAAGTGCTGTCTTTCTTGGGGGCTGCAGGTGGAAAGCAAAGGATGCTTGGCAGGGATGGGGTGTGATTCATAGTGTGATTTGCAGGCATGTTCACATCAGCTGTGCATTTTTTGGATCCATCCAATGGTCACTGTTGTGGTGTTTTTTATCACGCGTACCACTGAGGTCTATCGCCGTTGGGTAACCGCCTTTTGGTCACCACGGCTGGGAGAATGCGAGTATGACAGTGTAGTTGTAATATGCTTGGCAGGTGGACTGCAGACCTGACGTCATCGATGGCTGCAGCACCAACTTTACAGACCACCGCGGTCCCAGTGGGAATATTGCTTTGGCCACGGTCAGTATTTCAGACAGCACAAATCATAATACGGCAGGCGGTAGATTCCAGGCACAGCTGTATCTTAAAGGACATGGATGTGGCATTCTGGGAGTCGGACTGCCAAACTCGTAATCAGGCCCTTAGTCTTAACTGTGGCTATTATGCCTGATTTAGCTGTCCTACATGCTTTATTATACTAAGGTACATCCTCCAACTTTTTGGTGTCACCCTGTTTACATTGAGCTGAAAGGTCTCTGATTGAACACAATTAAGCTTTGTGATCACCTTGAAGGGTTATTATTCTATCCTCGAGGGAGAGGTCATTCCATTTCACTACCTCCTACTCAACCTTTCTAACTACTACTTCCAAATCCTCTGAGTTTTTTACTACCCATTTCCACCAGATGGCTTTTCCATTATTAGTATAAGAAATATTCCCTAGAGTTGGACTGCTTATAAACAGAGGCTTTTCCACTGTATTTCCCAATATGTTCAGGCTCAAAGCCTTGTGGTCACTGTCGACCCTAGCTATTAAAATCATATAAGAAGGGCCACAGCTGTAGAGCAACTAAAACATAATCAATTCGGCTGGGGTGGCCTGGTCTATCAAAAGAAGGGGGTGGACACAAAATTCTGCTCCACCAGCGGAATTCCCTGGGTTTTGCCAACTCCGTTTTCCACTTGGAGTGTGAAGTTCCGGCAAAACTCTGCCAACCACCGCATGGCAGAGTTTTTCCTCAAGCACAGCTTGCCAACATTAAGTGGGTGAGCGTGAGCTAGAATTTGCATCCCTGTGCATGATTTTCAAGCACTTGAACCCTCCCAGTGAGATTTCTCAATGCAGGCCGCTACTGTTCGTGTTGAGAAAGCTGCCACTTGAGTAGAAAAACTACTCAAGCTGCAGAAAGAAGCAGCACCCTCTGGCGTGGTGTCATTCATGCTGATTTACCAGCGCAGACCAAACTCCTGATACTAAAAATCAGCACAAGCATCACAACGTGCCAAATTCCGCAGAATATCACTGTGTTTTTAGGTAACTATGCAAGTTCCACCCACCCATACTTAAAAGTATGCCTGCCTTCACTATCTGAGGGTGTTCTCCCATTTGCTGCTCTTAAATCACATCTTAGCACCAATGCCAGCAATTAGGCTGCCCTAGGCATCAATTTTACTGGGCGTAGTTCTAGCTGGAGACTTCTCCAATTACTAAAATCTGGTAGAATTGCCAACAGCAGTTCAATGGTTGTGTTTAGATCGTCTGCCATTATTAGGTTTCCTTTTCCAGCTAATTCTAGGAGAGTGTTCCGAGGCACATTTACAACCTTGGACTCGCCATTGTGAACATCCACCCGTGTTATGTACATGAAATATATTCAAAGAGTTGCCTGAAGGAAAGTTCACCCTGACTCCCATTATAGGTGGAGATTCAACAGGGATGGGTCTGATTTTACACAAGTGCTATCTTGACCCAAATCACTAGACCACCCTATAGTCTTCCCCTACCTGACTGGATAGTCTCTATATAATAAGATGTGAACCCATTAGTATGTATAGAAGCAGTACTCCAAGTTTCCCGAAAGAGACATATAATGTGGCCATCTATAAACAGTCCCCAATCTAATTCAACAGCTTCGCACTAATCACAGTCACATTCCAAGACAACATTTTGATCTGATTGGATGGTCATCTTTGGGTCTCATGAGATAGAAGGCCCATCCAACCCACAACTTCTACTGGCCTTATTTGTAATCACCATCAGATTTTACCCATCAAATTCATCACAGGACTTCTTCCACCATCTCTATTTACAACAGAATGGCACATCTACCCTCTATATGTAACCAGAGTCATACTTCTAGTCCCACACTTGGGTTCCCTCAGTTCCTCACTACAATTATTCCTATGCAAATGTCCTCCTATTTCATGGCTTGGCTGCAGCCAATCTGCTTCCCTGGACCCCCGTGTCCTGGTAATCCCCACATCCTCTAGATCTACAAAATGCCATGTTTGGCTTTGAATTGGTGCGATGGCTTGAACTTTATATTTAATCTGGATTTGAGTTGTGGCACAACAGATTTTGCCTGCACAAAGCCATCCACCAGGTCTTTGTGCTTAAAAATCCCTCTCACTGTATCATAGGGGTTATCAGGGGTTTCAATCCTCACAGGTCTTGAAATGTAACGCCTCATAATCGAGTAGCAATTCCCAACATGCTGTAGCCAATGAATAATTATTTTTGTTAGGGAGTCCTGACCGATGGGACCTGAATCAAATTGATTTGGCCTTGATTTGATTTAACCGGGGTTCCAGTGTAAATCCCATTGAGCACCCTTGCCCTATATGGGTATGATTGGGAGCAGTATGGATAGGGTTTTGCAGGGACGGACCATCTATTACTAGGTGCTCCACTCCATGTTTCCAACCCCCTTGAAGCTTCAATCCTTTGGTTCCACTATTAGGATTTCTCTTTCCTTCTTCTCCCCTCCTAATCGCATCAGTCAGCTTCTGGGATGACTCTAACAGATTAGTGGAATTTATTCATATGTGCTCACTTTCGCTGAAAGGTTGAGTAAGATTAGAATCTAAGATCAAAGATTCCTTATGGTGTCTTTCTACAGGGACCTTACTAAGTCCTCTTGTTATCGTCCCATCCTGATTAGTTTTGTTTTGAACCAATACTTCAGCAACTTTTCTCTTCAACTTATTTATAACCTTCTTTAGGTCACAGACCTCACCCATTAAACCAAGTATAATATCCACCAGACTTTCCAGAACCAGTGGGTCACTTTGTTTCTCACTGGGTTTCCTATTGAATGTGATGTCTCTCCTTCCCTCCTTCAACCTATCTCTGCCAATTTCTTCTACATATAAGGGAGAGTTTCTGTTTTGATACTGAATAACTGGATTAACGTTCTCTGGCGGGTGACCCCCTACAGCCAAGACTGGAGAAGATACCTCCATGGAATTTCCTGTTTGAGCATCTTGTGTGACACAAACAGATACCTTTAACTTCTCAAAGATTTTTGGGATACGTTTATGTTCTTTGCTCAAGAGTGGGCAAGGGCAAACATTGGGTGGTAAAGTGGTGACAGTGGGGTGTAAGTAGGGTGCTGAGTTTTAAGATTTCTTCAACTTCCCCCAGCAAATTACCATTCCTGTTTATCATGCAATTTTCTCCTGCTGATTTTAGTTTTGTTTTTTGCTTTTGTAGAGCCAGTACCCACATCAGGTGTCTTCCTTTTCCCCATTTCAGTTGCTTAGCAATCACAATATAATGGATAGGGAATGCCCCCACCCCCCCAACAAATTAGAGCACTCTGCTACTACTGCATCAATTTAGGGAGCTCTACAACTGCTTCGAATGAAGAGAAGAAAACAAAGCATAGCAACTCCTAGCACAAATGACTGGCTGATCTAAGACGCTAAACCAGTTATAACACAACCTTTCCCCAAAATAAAAGCAACAATATTCAGCAATTAAATAAAAAATAGACTGATGGCATTTTCAATTATCCAGTTCATATGTTCATGAGACTATAAGAAATGTGTTCAAAGGCTATTAAAACACTAGAGAAGAGGACCCAAAACAATTCCAGTACCTTTGTGTAAATGTTAGAGGAGTAGTCAAGCCCAGCCCTGCATCTTCCGGGCTCTGAAGGGCACTGATGGGCCCACCCGGGTGCATTCAGCACCATGCTGGAACAGAAGTGCTTATGAGCATGGGGTGTGTGTGCCCCTCCTCCTCGGCTCGGTAAAGGGCTGCTGGGAGACGTAGTCTTCAGCTGTGGGATCCACAAAGTCTGTGTCCCACGCCCCAGCTGAACAGATGCGCTTATGAGCGCTGGCTGTGCATGTCCCTCCTTCTGAGCTTGGTGAAGTGCTGCTGGGGAATGTAGTCCCACCCCAGCAGCGGAGTCCACAAAGTCGGCGTTTCTACAAAGTATATCTATATATCTTAAGTTTTCCAGGTTTCCTCCTTGCTGGTCACCCAACTGGTACGTGGTTACATCTCATTTTCTGATTTGGGTATACCAGAATATCGTTTGTAATCCAATTTTTCTGTGTTTTGCTTATTTGATCACTCGGCCTTTCAGTACATCTTCACCTGCCACGGAGAAAGCTACTGCCTTTTCAGTGCCTTCTGCCTGGTCCCAGTTTAGGGCTATGTTTTAGGTCGAGCTTGGGCAGCGCATGCGCTGCTCTGCGAGGCATGCTGTATTCAGGAATGGCCTTGAAGCTCCGCCCATTGTCTGCCCATCTTTTCAATTGGCTTATGGTACTGTCCTTTCTAAATAATTCCTTTTGATTTGTCAACAGGCTAAGTAGTTCCGCCTTAGTCCCTTTTTTTTTTTTGTAACATCCCATGAGGACATGTTGTTACTCGGTATGTTTTACTTACAGCCTCCAGCACTATTTTCTTAAATGGTTATCTCATTCCTGCAACAGGAAGAAAATAGTGCTTGAGGCTGTAATGCTTTTTTAATTAGTTAATTTAACCAGCGTGGCAAGCAACAATAATGGCGGCCACATTTTTATTTGGTTATTTGCTGTGCCGAATGATGCATGTTTTTTTTTTCTGCTTATGTCCTTTAATAACAATGGCGGCACTTGCTTTACGCAGCAACCAGCATTTGGGTAATGATCACGGCTTATACATTAAGCTTGTGGCTGTGCCAGCACTGTGTTTTCATACAAATACCGCTATTTAAAAACCAAAAGCAAATGATTGTTTCCGGTCGCTCTGGGCTCACTGTCCTTCCTTCTCAGGCCCCCTTTACTGAAGCTCAGCGCAGTTCGGGAGGTGACAGGCAGCCAGCTTTCGCGGGCTATAGAAGGGGTGTGCACTTCAGCCTAGTGCTGGCTCCAGCAGCGCATGTCTGTGTTCCTAGGCGTGTACTCTGCCTCTCCCAAGCATGCAGCCTGCTTGCTGTCCCGGTTGTTTGGTTGGAGCGAGGGGGCCAGTATCTACCGATACTCCAGCTGACATTTGCAAATGCACCTGCTGCAGGCAGGAGACAGTCATTCCATTAAAAACACACACACACACTGGAACCATAATACTGCCGGCCTTTACAGGCACGAGCGATGGTTATGTTTTTTAACTGAAAGCATATGCCAGAAAATAAAGTATGTTGCCACTTAACCCCTTCAGCGCGGCGCGGATTACCGCGCTGTGCTGAAGGTTCCGTGCGTGGGCGGGGCCATGACGGAGCGGTTCCGTCATGCGCACAGCGCAACCGACGCGCATGACAGAACCGCTCCGTCACTCGCATCGAAGGGGTTAAACGTATAAAACTTGTTTTGGAATTGCACAAAATGTGTATTTATATATTTTTGGATGCCTCAGTGCTTTTATTTTATTATGACGGAGCCTGATTAATGGAGGCCGCCGTTCAGATCATTGCCTTCTTTCCTCACCAGCGCTGGGGGAAGGGGCATGGCTGCTTCGTTTATTACATTTTTCCTGTGACTGTGAAATAAAATTAAAAAAATGGCAGCTCCACCAGTCACCACTGAACATGCTGCTCTCTTAGCTGACAATGCCTTTGCACCACACTAATGGTGCTACAGTTACTGTTCCATACTAAGGGCCCGATTCCGATCTCGCTAGGAAAGCCCTCCATACAACTGAGATCCGGAAGGGCTGTCCAAGAAAGACATGCTCTGGGAGTCCGAATGAGCGAGAACGATGCTGCTGTATGCTTACAGACTTAGTTCGCTCTGACTCCCATTGAACTCTATGGGAGTCTGCGTACAGACACATACACAGGCTCGCATAGCAGAAAAGGGGTGGGTGAGGAAAAGCATGTGCCCGCCACACGGTGCATGCCTGGATCGGGGGGACCCATGCACACACTCCTGTGACAGATTCGGAGGGACCTGGGTAAAGGGGGGCCTGCTATGGCCCCCGAAGTATGCTGCCGACAGTCGTTTCGTCTCGCTGAGACCGAGGCGAAGCGGCTGCCTGAATTGTGCATTGTACTCGCTCTGTTGGAATTTGGCTCCATAGAGCGGCACGATTTGGCTACGAACGGGTTGTACGGACAGGTTTGGGTCCCGGAAACGATTCGGACGGCGCGTACGCGATCTTCACATCATACTTGTAGTTCGGACCTGTATACAATTCGGTCATAAACAATGGCTACCAATAGGTTCCGGAAGTCCAAATCCGATTTGGAGGCCTTCCAAACGACATCCAAATTGGGCCCTAAATGTCAAGCAATGCATTCAATATTTAAAAAAAAAAAGAAAAAGCTTTATGATTCTCCTTTGCCTGTGGTGAGAAAGGGAAGGGTGTCACTCCTCCCTCTTCTCGTGGCACCTTTTTAAATGTACTTGGGTGCCTAGCTTACGATTCTGTTTGAGCCCAAGGCAGCTGGGCTTATCATCGGCACAGTTACAGCGGACTTACGCATTGTTCTAAAGATACTAATTGAAAAGTAAAACCAGGTTTAAATTTACTTCCAGCATCCATGCTTAACTTGGAATGCTGCATGACTGTTCTTAAACTCAAATGGCAGGGTTTGCTCCAAATAGGAGACCAAGAATCCTTTTTTACCATGTGCACATTTGGAGTCCGAAAGTTCGGAGCCCTGAGCTGGTTTATAGAGATCCACATGTAGTAGTTAACTGTTTAGCTGTATCACATTATACAATGGTCCGAATACCAGCCATTCATGACCCAATAATGCTATTGTATAATTCACTGGGTAAATGTTATAAATAAGTTGCAGTTATACTTGTTAGGGTAGCATTTCCTTTTTTGTCAGTATTGTAGTTTTCCCTGTTCTATTTTACTTAGCTGTTAAAACACCACATTCTTCATTGAAAGTCTAGTGCTGACACAGCATTTGATGTAGTAGGTGATTTTAATGCATCATGTTGGAGTGCTTATAGCTCCCACAAGCTAATCAATTGATCATAGCATTTCTGAGGCACAGATTAGCCACAAGCAGATTTCTTGACCCCGTCACGGGTATGGTCTTAGAATAGGTGCAGTTTCAGTCTTGATCTGAAGCAGGAAATAAGGATAATTGTCTTAAATATCCCAGCAGGGAAGCCCAAGGAGGTATAACCCACCGCCTTAAAACTACTGCACCCACCCTAGATTTCAGGTTAACTAGAGAGGTGCACATACAATTTTCATCTTGAATATACAGGTGAGTACATCAGTGAGATTACTCGGGTACACTGGAGCTAAATTATGGCACACTTGGAACATTCACCCCCCCACCCAGTTTGAATCATATATACTCCCGAACTATAAGCTTTGTCACCCTGACTGGCCCAACTGCTGCATTTTGGGGGATTCGCAATTTGGGTGATTTGATGAGAAGACAAAGTCTTTGTATAGTCCATTACAATCATCTAACCTGGTATAACTGAACCCCCAAGCACCACCTTTGTGTTTGCTTGAACGTAGGGCAGGAAAGGGTTCAAGATTATTTAGTTGAAGGAAACAACACCGGCCATCTTCCCTACCACAGTGCGAAGTTTCAGATCCTCATCAATTATAAAGCCAAATTATTTACTTTAATTAGGAGTGCTGGTTTTTGATTGAACAAATGTTAAAATGACTTACGAGTCGTTGCTTACGAGAAGCAGGGCTGGCAGTAACTATACCTCTTTTACTGCCAGCCTTGCTTCTCGTAAGCAACTACTATAAGTACAAAGTGTGTGTTTACGTACCTCTTGCTGGTTTTCAGAACACATAAATAAAAGACATTGTCATTTACATTGCCAATAGCTCAAACTCTCGCAAATGCCTGACCTATTGCATTGCAAATGATTGTTCTGAAACATTTCCAGGCTTTGGGTAATTCCTCTCACTTAGCAGCATCCAGACCCCAGGAGCTGGAAGAACCCTGTGCCCTGGCCATGCGAAGGGGAGCACAGTTAGGTAGCAATTCTTCTATTTATCCAATTACACATGTGGATTTAATAATGTGCAAGTTTACCTTTGCGAATACAACCTTGTATATGATTAGTTGTTGATAACTTTATATGTGTTTGAATGGTATTGTTAATGTGTGTGTCAAAGTGTAAGTGTGTCAGTTTATATTTCTGACAGTAAACATAAGGAGAACTGTGTGTTTATGTCAGTTTGTGTGTGTGTGTGTTTTCATCCACTGTTCTGTCTGTGACTAGGGGTGTTTGTTTATGCATCCTTAACTGGCGTCGAACAAAAGCACTTTTTTTCAGAGGAGTAGTTAATGTTTTTTTTCTGGAATCTGGTAGGACTGGAGAAGACAAAGTATGAAAAATTAAAAAGAAGGAACGCCAGATGAAATATGTGGCTACTTTATAATATTTTGGAGTAAATTAAAGGTTAATAATAAATCTGTGAATGTTTCTTTTCACTAAGCCCTGGCTAGTAGGGCGAGAACCAGGAAACTCCATAACATATGTCCTGAAAATAATTTCTGTAATTTAAACTGCATTTCAGATACTATTTCAGAACTCCGCATTATTTTTAGTGTAGTACTTTCGCCGAAGTTCCAAAGTTTAATGGCAAGGTTACTTAAAACTGCAGATAATTGTCTTTATGGACATCAGAAAGCTGGTCATAAATTAACTGAAATGACAGCAAAAAATTGTTTATCAGTGGTCTGCCAACGTGATGCTAATCCCTCTTAATCACGCTGGAGGGCTGAGCAATTCATTGTTGAACTTTACCAGGAGCCAATTATTATTTGTCTTGATTTGAAAGAGAAATCACAGAGCTAACATCTTGTAGCTTTCAATTGCAGCTTTGGTAAATCTCTCTATAATTTTTGACTGCAGCATGTTAATTAGATAACGTGTCTAGGAAAACATGTTTGCGTGTATGTTTATGCTTGTGGGAATGTGGAAGTGTTTTATCGTGTGTGAATAGCAGACTTCTGTTTTTTATTATCTACATTAAGGACCTTATTTATGGCATTTTTGTGTAGAGCAGTGCATCAAGGCACATTGCTGGCTGCCCTACGCCAAAGTGAAAGGGCTGTATTTAAGTGGAGAAGTGTGGCTCAATGATTAGAGTGGCAGACCCTGATGCAGAGGTCTAGCCCGGGACCAGGGTTCAATTCCCCGCCTCGGCGGGTCTTGGGCTCAAAAATTCCACGGACCTGATAATTCTCGCCTCGGTGCCTATTCCAATCATGGAGTCCCACTCTGCAACTCTGGGCAATAGCTTGCTTGATCTCCACAACGGCCCCCACAACGCTAAAGGATGCCTGGCCTCCACCTTGGGGGTGCCCAGGAGTGGACACCTCACAGGGAAAGCCAGGATGGGTTCCACAGCGGTATTCGTACAAGCGCCTTGAGACCCTTGTGGGTGAGTAGTGCGCTATACAAGTATCAAATTTTATTATTAAACAATACGGTGCATTCATGTCCTTTCTGCCTGAGCTGGTCCCGTTTTGGCAGCCTAGCACCATGGTGCAAGGGTGCCTCCGTTGCAGGCAGGATTGTTTTTGTGCAGGGAGAGGCACCTTCCTGCACAAAAACAATCCTGCAAGGCTTTTTCCTCCTTCTATGTGTGCTGCAGAATGCCGCACACAAGGAAAGAGGAAAGAATGAGGGGGCTTATTTATAGGATTTTGGCATAGGGCAGTGCACAAAAACAATCCTACGAGGCGTTTTCGTCTTTCTATGTGTGCTGCAGAAGGCAGCACACATAGAAAAAGGAAAATATGAGAAGAAATAAACAAACTTCTCGTCATTACGCCTCACCGCAGGAGGCGTACAGATTTGGCATTCTCTAGGTTTACATGTTTTTGGAAATCTGGGGTATCATCAAATTCCATGGGTGTTGTGAAGGAAAACCCTTAAGAGCACAAAGTAACGTGACGCAGTGATTTACACTGCATTGCCTTACTCATGATTTGTGAGGCCACTACAAGCCGCTCAGGGTGTCTTTGCATGGCTTCCTAAATAAGAACGAGAGCCCTGCATCACACATACCACCTTACGTGGTGCAAAAGTGAAGCAGAGCTCTCATAAATATTTCCAGAGGAGAATTAAACATATTTCTCCTCGTTACACCTCACTGTGGGAGGCGTACGGATTTGACGCTTCCCCAGGTTTATATCACTTTATAAATCGGGGCAGCATCAAATTCCTCGGGTGTTGCGTGGGAAAACCCATCGCAACACGCATGGAAGGCCTCCCATGCACAGAGGAAGGTGACGAAGCAATTTGCACTGCACTGCCGTACTCATGACATGACAAGGTGGCTTTGCATGGCTTCATAAACCTTTATGAGAGCCCTGCATCGCGCATATCCCACTTTACTTGGTGCAAAAGTGACGCAGGGCACTCAAAAATAAGCCCCTAATATGCACTTGGGATCAAGATCTGGAGACATGGGTAGATGCTTCTGTCCATATTGGCACGTGCCAGGCACAAAGACAACCAAATGTAAGCATTTTGTTCTTGAAGAAAGGTGTGACATTGGCAGTGGGACATCAAATATAAACATCTTTTTTTTGGTGTGTTGACTAGTGAACAGTCGCTTCTTCATAGCAATGTTATGAAAAAAATAACATGGCCCATGTAATCATCTATTAAGCAATAAATATTAAAGGCTGTCAGATTTAATATGTGAGACTTCAACTGATCTCTCACATAATTTTTGGAACAAAATCCATAGAAGAAAGCTAACATCACCTGACCATATGCTTGTGTCTTTAGGTACAGTGCTTGTTTGGCCCCAAAGCTACTATTGTCTGGTTCTCAGGTGCATCTCCGTATTTGAACTCTTATTCAGGTACATTAACCACTATAGGAGCTGACAAAATGCTTTTATTAATAATGGGCACATTTTAAGTTTAAATAAAGCATATGCTCAATGCAAAATTTGTAGTAGGTAATCATACTTAAATATTATAGGCTTGCAAATGAATAAAAGTGCTGATTTTATTTAGCCTAACTGTCGATGCCATGTTAACTGAAAAATAATGCATTAACACTGATAGGCTGGCCCAATATGTAGCTATGGCGGCCGGCACATTCAAGGCTGTCACGTGCCTTAATAGGAGAATGGAACAGGAAGGAAGGCAGCCGATGGATAGACTAAAGGAGAAGTGGGAGCAGGACTTGGAGAGGGACATGCCGGACACTACTTGGCCCAAGCTAGTGGAAAGAGCATGGAAAAGAGCAGGTTTCAGCTAATACACTTTTATGTGCTACATAGGGCATATATGACCCCGAAGCATATTAAACAGTTCTTTAGAGTAGAAAAGGCTGACTGCCCTAGATGTGGGACGGAGGAGGCGGACTTTCGCCATATGCTATGGTCCTGCCCGAATCTGACACTATATTGGGGAGAAGTAATTACGGCACTGGAGTTGGCAACGGAGCGAACACTTAACAAGGACATGGGGGTGAGTTTGTTACATTGGTTTCCGCATACCAAACGCAATAAAGTGACCAGCAAATTTATAGACTTGGGACTGATATTAGCTAAAAGGGAGATAACCAGCCATTGGAAGCATAGCCAGGGCCCTAGAGTGCAGAGATGGAAATACAAATTCCTTAAGTGGGCTGTGAGTGAAAGTGTGATTAAGCTACGGCTAGCGCATAGGTACCAGAAAGAGACGATGTTGGAAGTGGCGCGTGCATGGGAGGCGCTAGTTGAAGCACTGCGCAGGGCTGACAGGGACCTAGACGATGAACCTGACCCATCACTGGACCGAGGATCACGGGGAGCACCAGAGGGAACGCGGGGACTAGAAGCGCAGTAGGAAGAGAAAGTGCCAGATAACATAGGGAGGGAGGCTGCGCTGCAGCGAAGGCACATTGTAGGCAGACACCTATAGGACAGATCACAATGGGAAAGGTGCGCTATGGAGGAGCACACTGGAGGGGGGGTAGGGGTAGGGGTGGGAAGGGGTAGTAGTTCTGTTGTTGGGGGGGGTTCAGGGATGCAGCTATTAGCAGGTAATAACTGTTGGGAGACTACGGGACACCGTAAATAGCTGCCTGGATAATAAAGTGTACGCTTATGTTTGAGAAGAGTAACAACTGAGCACCTAAGGGGCAGAGAGCAATTATTAACTATGCACTGTATGCAACATATATGGATGTTAAGATGACGATTGTAAAAATGAAAATAATAAAAAAGTTTTAAAAAAAAACACTGATAGGCTGGTATTTCCACATTGAATAGTTGTTTGCACGCAACTGTTTTCTTTTTAATTTCAAATGCTATATTTTTCTAGAAGCCTTCTGTTGTGGATAGGCGTTTGTTATGTATTAGACAACAGATAGTGAGTTCTCACTGAGTGAAGAAGAGTGACCGGGGAAGTGTTGTGTAGCTCCTACTAATCCGTAGGATCTGAACATTTGTGGACAACATAAACGTTGGTCCATGCACCACCATAGGATATGTTGGCCTAGAAACCAGCTAGCTCACAGTACCACCGTAAGCCCCCCTAACCTAAACCGGGAGCAAATGGTTTCTGGCAACCACTGAACATGACAACCCTGACCCCTCAGTGATCATTGTAACAGATCTAGAAAACCTTTCGCTCAGTCACTTGTGCACTCTTGTTCTCAGAGAAACATACAGAGAATAAACAATGGGATGTTTTTCAATATATTTAATGAACCAACGTTATTCTTGCGTAGAATACCTGTGCTGCGACAGAAGCATATAAAAGTGATTATGACCGCGAAAAGAGTAATTAGCAGGTATGTTTCCGCCATGGTGCTAAAAATGTGTATATATATGCAGACATATAATACAAAGTAGTAATCAGGCGCACTCCTTCTATGCAATCCCTACTCTATGTGCATCTAAGGTGTATGTGAGTATGTATAGCCAAGAATTCCCCCACGGGATAATCCAACCCCATTACCTGGGGGGACAGAATGTTGGACCCATCTTGGTCACAAACTGGACACCCCTCATGGAGGTGTTAAGTAGCTGCTTGGTGAAGGATTAGCATGCAGGGACCTATTGATGTCAGCAGAAGGGTCTCCTCTGGCTAACCCCTGGAAATGCTTATTTATTTATAATAAAAAGCATCCTTGCAATGTATGTACAGATTAGCACAGTTATGGGTTTGCAGTTAGCCCTCTCGCTACGTGGATGAAGATAGGATGACATTGAACAGCGTACAAGGCCTTTTACTTGGTGTTCGAGGCAACATGATAATGTTGCATGAAGCAAAATGGGTACGCAAAGCAGTTTCAGAAAATGAATCCAACATTGTCACACACACAAATATGTGCAAAAGGTTACATGAAAATGTTATTGTGCAGAAAGAGAACAATTAAAGAAAATGTGCAGTGTTGCTACATGGGCCTAACTCAGGCACATAACAGAAGATCTATCTGGAATGCAAAACATCAACTATGTATCTTGTCAAGGTTCAATGTCTGAAAGCCTATTGTGCCCTTATGAGAAAATGGGGAATTTGCTTATTCCCAGGAGATTTCTGATATTCTATTGGAGGATGAAGGAGACAGAAGAAAACAATGTTGCAATCTAGAATTTAAGTGTTTATATTAGAACATGTTCGAAGACTAGAGGTGGATTCCTTCCCCAACATTCTTGCCGGAGACTCAGATCCGAGTTTCTTAGACTTCTCTACATGTGAGTTCTGGTTGCCTATTTCTTTTATGTCTGCTGACTTATGACTGTGAATGTTTTCCAGTCTATCCAAAGTCTTTTTACTTGGACATTGATTCTCTCATCAGAGATCTTTATTGAGTATCTGAACTGACACCTTTTCCTCTCATTACTCCAAATTAATTTAGATTAGGGAACTTTCTTCATGAAACACATTTGATGTATTATTACTACATCAACTGTGATTCAAATTTACATTTTGTTCTATTTTCTATTCAAATATCGATTGATGGATTATTTGAACTTTTAGTGCTGAAGTTTAAAGATTGAAATCTAATGAATAAACTGATGAAAGAGTAAAAGAATTGAAAATAAAACCCCTTTTAACTCACACTAACTCTCCTTATTGAATGAACTAAGATTCTTTAATGATTTATTGCTATGTAAATGATTGCTCAACATTTATCTTTGTCAGCAAACAAAGGTCCATATGACCAGTGGCAGGGGTTATTTCATGATAATACCTGAAGGTTGAGATATAGAAAACCCCACTCCCTCAAGTGGCAGTGGGGGTGGTTCATGTCACAATCAAGAAGAACTGAAACAATTTGCCCCAACATAGAATTGTCCATGCCTCACAAGTCCAAAGCCTGAACCTAAAGACTGAAAGATTTGCAGTTTTGAAGACAATTGCATTGGTGGAGGTATGAGTATCCATCGGGTTATTCATCACAATTAAGAGTCTGTTATTGCGTTGAAGTGTATTTTGTGTTATGGGAAAGTCGATAGAATAGTAAAATGTATGTTTACATGTTGAGCAGCTGAAGTTCCATATCCCGGGATAGTTGACATTGTGATGTTATTTGTCTGCTATGGTTTGTGGTGAGGATTTGTGAGGTGCCAGCAACTGCACAATTGAGAAAGGGGCTACAACAATTTATTGTGATTGTACTAATATTGATTGGTGTTATTTGAACCTGATGCACAAAGGGAAAGCTATAACAGTTAAGGTGATTTCCCGCTTGTTTCATTTGTGTGTGTTAGAAGTTGGGTTACTGGTTGACTGGAGTGTGTGCTCTGGTCAAGCAGTAATCACAATCCTAGTCAGGGTAAGGCACTAGCAAATTAACCTGTGCTCACCCTCCTGTAGCTTGACACAGATAAGTTAGGCTTAACTTGAAGGCAATGTGTAAAGTATTTGTCAAAACAGTAAAACCAGTGAGCCCCGAGTGGGAGGGGTATACCCAGACGTGGGTCCCGTGCTCTCCATGCCACTCGAGTCAAGCTATCCCAGCTGATGAGGGCTGAAAATCCAAAACCTGTCCTAGGATGCTTGTTTCCAGTCCAGGTAGGAACCGGCCTGGCAGTTCGGGCTGGACTGTTTCCATTGGGCGCAGGGTCAAAACTGATTTGCATATAACTGGGTCCAAACTAGAGTGACATGGTGAGCAAACAAACAATGGATTTAGGCCCTGCTCTCTGTACTGGGGTGAATGTATGACATTGTTCTGCATTCTGTCCATCAAATGTTCTTTTTGCATTTGTCACCCGAGTGGGACAGGTATGTCCAGACGTGGGTCCCGTGCTCTCACCACTGGAGTCAAGCTAGCCTAGCTGATGGGGGCTGAAAGCCCGAAACCAGTCCTAGGATGCTTGTTTCCAATCCAGGGAGGACCTGGCCTGGCAGTTCGGGCTGGACTGTTCTCATTGGGTGCAGGGTCAAGACTGATTTGCATAATGCTGGGTAAAAACTAGAATGGTATGTTGAGCAAAAAAATGATGGATTTAGGCCCAGATCGCTGTACTGGGGTGAATGTATCACATTGTTCTGCATTCTGTCCATCAATTGTTCTCTTTGCGTTTGTCACTTGGAGTGGGACGGGTATGCCCAGACGTGGGTCCCGTGCTCTCCATGCCACTGGAGTCAAGCTATCCTGGCCGATGAGGGCTGAAAGCCCTTAACCGGTCTTAGGATGCTTGTTTCCAGTCCAGGGAGGACCTGGCCTGGCAGTTCGGGCTGGACTGTTCCCATTGGGCGCAGGGTTAAGACTGATTTGCATATGGCCGGGTCCAAAATGGAATGTCCATCAATAATGTTTTTTGCCAGAGTCCTAAAACCATCAAAAACCAATGCAGAAAAACGGGGTGGGGAAGGCCAAATGTTTGGGGATGACCCTGCAGAAAGGGCCATTTCCAACAATGTGTATTTGTGTGTTGAAAGGTCCGTGGGTGTTAAAACCTTATTTCTGACAGTTTCTTGTATGAATGATGTACTTAAATTCTTTAGAGGAGCAGAGAAAAGTTATTTGTTTATTGTGCTTGCTTAGAATTGTAGAGTTCTGTGTATGTACGCAGTGAAAAGTTATGTCAGAGTGTGCTGCGCTGGGTTAGGTCAATTGGTGTGAAGTGCTATGCTGAGATTGGTTGACGAATCATCTAGTATTAAGCTGTGATAGGTTTGTGAAAGAAGAATTGTGATCTATACGAAATTGTAAACATAAAAAAACATTGAAATTTTGAATGTAATTACTGTTCATTCATTGTTGAAATCTTACAATAATGAATTGTTTCAAAGCTCTTTGAGATTTGATGAGGGATGGTGTCTGAATCCCAGGTCAAGAGGGCGAAGGGGCACTACCAGAAGGTACGGTAGCTCATTATATGGTGACAAATGAAGGGCTGAATACATGTTTGTGGCTCCGTCAATGGAGCAAGATCACTGAAAATGAAGGACCATTCAAATTTCCACAATACAGTACTTTTGATTTACAAATTATTGAAAACTTAAGAGAAAAGTTACATGAGATGAAGGCACCTTCAAATGTGCACAGTATGAAGCATTACATGCTTTGGAGCAAGCAGCCCATGCCAAGCAGAGAAAAAAGTACCAGAACAGAGTAAGGAGAGAAGTGTGAATCTACGCAGCTGCACAATGGGATGAAGGGCAGCAAAGGTGGAAGAAGTTGATTGTTGAGAGAGCTAGGATGTAGCCAGATATAACTACTGAAAAGTCTAAAAACAATTGGAGACAGGGAAATGATGATGAGGAAGGTGCAAGAAAAACAGACACTGATAGTAATTCATAGCATGACATTTTAGATGCCTTGTTGTCCTCCTGTCCATCACCATATGTGGCTCCACAACAAACACAGACACACCATTAGTACTACAGCGGCTACAGCCCCTGTTGATTTGAACATAATTCAGATTGAAAGACCACTTTCAGCACTTCCGACTGCACATGCATCTGTTGAAGCAGCCCCTACAGAAATAGCTCCAGGTGTAACTGCTTCTATAGCGACTGTTCCTACTCCAATGTCACAAGTTGTATCAGCTCAGACATTGGCAGTGCCTGTTGAGACTGCACCAATAAATATTGTACCAAATGCTGTTGTTTAAGGTGCTGTAGGAGGAGTAGCTGTGCCTGGGTTGATCCAAACATCTCAAAATTCCCAAATTGGTGCCTGGACAACACCACAAAATGATCAAACATTGTGAGAAGGGAGAAGATTTGTCTTAACCAAACCAATCGCAAAGGGAGATACAGGACCATTTGTTGCATGGGAATTGTACCTCATGGTTTAAAGAAACTTCAGAAAATAAAAGGGTGGGAGAAACGGAGAAACCATCTAACAATCAGGAAAGAGTAAGACCTTTGGACATACCAAAAGTAAAGGTGGAGTTAGAAGAGATTACTAGGGGATGCCTAGACATTTCACATTTTAATCAATACCAGGAGAAATGATTTATATATCTTAGTAAAGAGATAACAAGATATGCGGCTGTCACCCATGATAAACTTACTGAATTGGTAAGAAAATATGAGGTGGATCTTTCTAAGGGTTTTCTCTTACAGGAAAGCTTCAGGGCACAGTAGATGATGATGCTATTGTGACAATGAGGTCTACGGGAACGAGATTAAACATTGCAGAATAGATAAAGTACATCCGCAAATGGAGTGTTTTTGGCAGGTTAGAGAGTAAGTGGGCAAAGAAACTGGGAAAGAAAAAGAAACAATCAGACACTGTAGAAGCAAATGATAAGCCAGCATTCCCAGATGAAGATGAGGCTTTAACTTTTCCTACAAGGGAAATACCAGGTGGAGGGTATGTTTTTGTACTGTGGAGTAGAGGCGGTCTTGCAATATTTATGAACAATTTTACAAAGCTGAGCGAGAATCCTGCTCGGTAGTATACACAAGGTGACAGATCTGCCAAGATTTCAAAGGTTTTATGGACAGACTTGAATATTTTCTTTGATACTGGGGTACCGAGTGATCTGTGGGCTGAATGCAAGATAACTGTGCAATGGCCATTTTCTGAGCCTTCAAGAGATGGACGTACTTGTGTGCCTTCACCTTTGGTAATGACCAAGCATGATGAGGCGCTTACCATTTTGAAAGATAAAGTTCCAGCGAGAGAGACACTGATTGGCTAAAGATCAATTGAACCACCCAAGAAGCTGAGTAATCAATTGTGACAAGTGTTTAAGCAACACAATGGACAAGAAAATCCCGAAAAGGGAGATATGGGAAGTTTTGTGCCACAGTTCTTTTTTGGGTTGTGAACAGAGATCAGTATGCACATACAACAGATTGTAATTTGTTGGTGGACAAAGCCTTCAGATGAAGAATGCAAAATACTGTAATGATAAGCACAAAATGAAACACAAGAGACTTAAAGAGAAGCTTGCACTAACTAAACTGGCTCAAAAGGGGTTTCACAAACAATCGCATGGAGGAAATGGTGGAATTCAAGGTCTTGGTTTTCAGGTTGGAGGTTAAATTGCGCAGAGCAGAGTTGATGTTTCACAAGGTCGAGGTCGAAGTGTTTCAGTTCATCTGAATTAAGCAATAGACATTGCAACGTTGAATATATCAAAATCCTTGTCACTATTGCAACAGGCTCAGGCATTGGAAGAGAGAGTGTAGACAGAATCCACATTGAGTGAGTGGTGATAGACAAATGCATGGGATAAGTCAAATGCAAATGCAAAATGTTCCAGTTCCGGTTCCATCCCAATGAATGTAGATCCTAACGGAATCACAAGTTCCTATGATGCAAGTCCCACAAGTTCCCATGGCCCCACAGAATTTGGGTAATCCCTGATTCAATATGAATTCAAACCCATTACAAAATGAGAACCCATTTCAACAATTCCCTATGTTGGAAAATGAGAGTTTTGATTCAGACTATACACAGTGATGGTGCCTGTGGGGGAAGGAAGATTTGCATAGTCTTAGAGGCAGACCTAAGTGGAACATTTTTAGAAGATGTTAATGGCCACCAAGTGTCATTTGTTAACAACACGGGAGCTACTCATTCCACTGTTAGAACAAGGGAAGTCTAAGACCTACCCTTCTCAAGAAAGAAGATCAAAGCTGTAGGAATTGCAAATAAAAAAATAACTAATCCTGTTTCAAAGTGCCTATAAAAATAGGCTCATTTGAGGAAGATCATCAATTTGTGTTATGTGATTCAAGTCCTGTAAATCGATTAGGGAGAGATATTTTGTGGAAGTTAAATTGCACTATTTACTGCACACCAGATGGTGTTCAATTTAAAACGCATGATGAAGATGTTGAATTTAAAATGGCTAGACAAGGAACAGCTGTAGGATTATACCTGTGAGAACTGTAAGGGAATTGCATGCCGGTTTGAGGGATACAGTAAAAATAGAAGTATGGGATTTTTCAGGGAAAGATATCAGACTAATTAAAGGTGTAGAGCCAGTCGAATCACAAAAAAAACAAATGCAGTTTTTTGGAGAAGGACACATTATAATCTCACACCGGAGATAGTGGCTGGAATAACACCACTGATTGAAAATATTTTAAAGCAAGCAATCTTGAAAGAAATTGTCAGAAGTCCTTTCAAATCGCCTATCAAGGGTTTACAGAAGCCCAATGGGAAATATAGGATTGTACTGGGCCTTCCAAAAAATTAACATCAAAATTGTCTTATGTTGTTCTGTGGAACCGAATCCAGCAACAATACTATTTCAAATTCCTTGCATTGCAGAGTGTTTAACTGTTGTAGTTCTCTGTCAGGCTTTTTTCCCTATTCCACCTCATGGGGACAGTCAATTTATTTCCTCATTCGTGTTCAGAGATAGAGTTTTTGCATGGTGCCAAGTTCTACAGGGGTATACAGAGAGTCCTTCAATCTTTAATCCGATCTTGAAAAATAATCTTGAGACTGCAGATGTTTTGCAATCCAGTTATTGTGCAGTACATTGATGACCCGCTTGTGTCATCAGGTACATAAGAAAACCTGTAAACAGGACACAATTCCAATTTTAAAACATCGTCTGAGAACAGATACAAGGTGTCTATGAGCAAGTTACAATAGTGTCAAAAAGAAGTCCTATCCTTGGGACAATGCATTAGGAAGGAAATGAGAATGGTGTCACAGGAGAGAATAGAGGCAATTCTGAAGATGAGTCTACCCAGAACTCAGAGAAATCAGAATGTCCCTGGGAATGGTTGGCTACTGTAGGCAGTGGATACCTAACCTCTGCCTAGTGGCCAAGTCTTTACTGAGGTTGACGCACAAAGATGTGCCTGATCTACTTTCATGAGACAGCAATTTTGCTTGAAAGCTTTCCTATCGCTGAAAGAAAGTCTCTGCTGTGTCCCAGTGCTAGGAATGCCTAATTATAGTAAGATGCTCACATTGTTTTGCAGTGAGAGGGAGGTCTGTGCTTTCTCAGTGCTTACTCAGTTGTATGGAGACTCTTGAAGACCTATGGCATATTTTTCAACTACACTTGACCCTGTTGCCGCAGTGTTGTTTGGCTGCCCTAAAGTGGTAGCGGCAGTTGGTGTCAGTATTGCGAGATGTGATAGCATAGTGATGGCACACCTTCTTACTGGCATGGTCCTTCACTCGGTGAAGCTATTGCTTATGCATACAAAATCACAGGTTCTGTCAAATAGCAAACGTACAAAGTATGAAAAACAAATATATGCCGCTGAGACTGTTGTTTTAAAAAGATGTCAAACACTCAATATTGTTACATTGTTACCATTGCCTGAAAATTAAATGGATGGGGATGAAATTGAGCCTGACTGCCTGGATGTTATGGATTTATGCACCAAGCTAAGACCAGACATTAAATAAGAACCTCTTGATGAGCCCAACTATGTAATTTCTGTGGACTGCTCATGTCTAAGAGACAATGAAGGAACTTTGAGAGCAGCTTATGCTGTCTGAACAATTCAAGAAGTAGTGAAAGTCTCCTGGCTTCGATGTGTTACCGCTTCACAAATGGCAGAATTGTTTGCTCTTGCAAGAGTGTGTTACCTTTCAGCTCAGGTGAGAGTGACTATATTTGCCGATAGTCAATATGGATTTGCTGTGGTCCATGATTTTGGACAGTTATGATCACAAAAGTAATTTATGACATTATCAGGCTCCCCTATCAGAAATGGGGAATATGTAATGACAAATATTGGAAGCCTTGCAGTTACCCCAAGAGTTTGCAGAAATTAAATGTGCAGCTTACAAAAAGGGCAATGCCTATGTCACCGTTGTTAATCAATACGCTGATGAAGTTGCATGGAATGCACATTTAACTGAGAATATGCAAAGGAATATGAAGAAGACACTACTTTTTTGATGTTATCAGTAGCTGATACTTGGGAAGAAATCAAGAACCTACAGAAAGAGGCTTCAGAGGCAGAAACAGCAAGGGTGGATTACAGCAGGATATGTTGAAAATGCTAACGACATTTGGGTTTCAGCAGGTAGAAGACCAGTATTGCCATATATTTTGTTGTTCCCAATTACATGACATTTTCATGGCCCTGCACACATTGAAAGGGATGCAATGGTTACACTGTTTAGGCAGAAATGGTTTGATCCCAGATTCAGAGTTTTAGCTAATGAGCGAGTTATGCCATAGGTGCTTTGCATGTCAGCAGATGAATGCAAGAAGAAGAACCACTATGATACCTAGCCACATTGGAAGATTAGTAGGACCCTTTAACAGGAAGCAGCTGGATCTTATTGAAATGCCTGCTTGCAATGAGATTAGATATGCCCTGATTACAGTGTGCATTTTTTCCAGATGGGTAGAAGCCCACCCAACGCTGAGAAATGACAGCCTCACTGTAGCTAAACTGCTGTTACAGGAACTAATTTCGCGGTTCGGATTCTCGGTTTCTCTGGAGTCAGATCTAGGGGACGATTTCAATGCTGAGATCCCTAGAATGCTGTGTGTGGCTCTTCAAGTGGAACAGAGATTACACTGTAGCTATGGTCAATACAATTCAGGAATAGTGGAGTAGTTTAATGGGACATTGAAGTCTCAATTAGCCAAAGTCTGTGCATCCAATTTGTTGAAATGGCCAGATGCTTTACTACTGGTTCTGATGAGTCTTTGTAGCACCACTGACAGGAGAACAGGATTATCACCACACAAAATCCTCATAGGTTGCACTATGGGACTGCCTGCTGTGCCTGCAAATATACTTGTAAACATCACAGATGACATGTTACTCGATTCCTGCAAAGGATTAACTGATGTGGTGCATTCTGTTTCTCACTAGGTTGGAGCTGTCACTGCCAGCCCACATAAGGACTCAGAACAGTGGCACTACCTTAACCCAGATGACTGGGTTTTGATGAAGAAATGTGTGAAAATCTTGCCTGGAGTCGAGCTGGAAAGGCCCTTATCAAGTCATATTGATTACCAACATGGCTGTCAAGTGTGCTGGGATGCCTAATTGGGTGCACACCTCACACACTCAGCGATCAATATGCCCTTATGGAGAAGTAGTGTTCTTTGAGCCAAATCCAAGATCGCCTGTACCTCTATATCTAGAAGGACAAGAGGGGGGTGAATACAGCAAAATCTCACACCGGTGCAAGTTCCAAATATCTGACAAAGTGGTGTGGAAACACACTCTGAGGAATAAGAATTGAGAGCTGAAAATAAAGAAACTATTGAAGCATCACAAGAGCAATCAAATTATTTAGGTGAAGGAAGCAGTGTGAGAAGAGAAAGACTCTCATAGAGATCATAATGGCCAAGTGATAGGAGGCAATTGAGATCACGTGTGTCAGTTAGAGGTATACCACAAACCATCATCAAAGAAACAGAATCTTGTGGTATAAGCAAAACAGAGAAGATCACCAGATGCCAAGGACATCTAAAAGGGCAAGAGCGCCTTGTCATAGGTATTCTCACCTGAATGGACTTACTATACAGAGAATATACCAAATGCTTCAGGTCAAAATATTATTAAATGAGATCAGAGACATTTGAATCTCCATGATATGCCACACTGATAAACAGCATTGATTAAAATAAAAATTTCAAAACAAATATTACAATCATGAACTTGACAAACATAATTTAGTGAATTCAAAAAATTATTTGATGACAAATGATGAACTGTGTTTAAAACTGAGAAAAACAAAGGACTAAAATAAATGTAAACTGACAATAAACAATTAACTAAAGTGAATAAAATAATTAAGAATTTCGTAGAGCTATGGTTGCAGTAGAAGAGTAGGGATAACAGATTTAGAAGAAGATGGAGTAGGGCTAAGTTGGTCTCACAAATATGTTTGTAGATAAGCTGAATGAAATAACTACAAGTTGATCATCAAAGGTTTTGCATGTTTGCACAAATAGAGGTCAATGCAGATTATTGAATCTGCATTCTGCTATATTGTACTTAAGATATCTGACTGAAGACAAACATGTGTATCCTTACCAAAGCTAAGTGTAGAGTAGTGATTATTGACACAATAATAGCTGTTATAGTAACAATTATAGTTCTTTTAGTTGGAATGAATTTTACACCAGAGATAGAAACACTTAGTTATGTACCTACATCTATAAATGCCTGCGCACACAATAGATGTGACAAAATTAAAAAAATTGTTTATTGATTATTTTTCACCAATCTTTATTCTCGATTAGTTCAGGAATATACTCAAGCTTTAGATCCTAAAGACTGCTACATTTGCATAGACTTACCTTCTTCAGCTGCAGAAGAAGTGACATATCATCATATCCCACTTTCATATGCAATTACATGTAGTATCTCACTTAGTTTATTTTATAGTCAGGAACATTTTGCAAATTATGTCCCCAATTATGACGTGATCCTTTCCAAAGTTCCTCAGGCTCCATGAATCCTCACCCACAAGCAAAGGACAAGGAAATTGAATAGTATATCTTTAGATCATCCAAAGTTATAGACACTGTTAAGGCATATAAGAAGATTATAACTTGTTTAATGAGGCCATTAGAAAAGATGTTTATTTTAACATTTGAGGTAAGAAGAGCTCACATTTTTTGTAGTGCAAATAAAGGGGAAGATGTGTTAAAGCATGTTTGAAAGAAAATGAATACAAAAGAAAATGGTTTACCAAAAATAAAAGTTAGATAGGGGACAAAAAGGGAAATTTTGTGCTTGTTAAGAAGAAACCAATTTAGAAAGAGACACATTGTAATTGTGAACACACATTCGAAGTCTTGGGAGGACCTGTACAAATGTTAACAAGGGAGGAGGAAGTTATTCCTTGTTATTTTGTTTGTGTGTGGACAGGACACATATTTTCAATAGCCTGCTGATTGGGAGGGTTTTCTAGTTAGCTTTATTGTTTCCTTAAATGTATCATGTAAATAGTGTTAGTGCAGAGAGCTTTTTACTCTAATGACCTTTACCTCAACTCTTCTACTAGGCCAATGAAGTAGGATTTTACTTCAGACTCAATATTTCACGTCAGAGATGATGGTCCACTGATGGACCTTCCTCTGTTGTAGTGAGGGGTGAGGAATCATGTTGTCCAACTGTCATCTACCCAATGAGGACCACTAATTGGTAGCCAACTCACAATTCGGTAACCAGGTTCATATATGTCACTCTCAAAACCATGATATAAAAATACAGTATGGCAATTAGTAGACCCACTGCCTAAAGAAATTTAGTTTAACAAGACTCATGCAAACGAAGAGGTCTGCAGTGGCTACACAGGACAAGATCAAAATAACCTGATGTTCTAAAAACAATTTTTAAATGCATCTTCTATGCATTTAGAAGTTAGCACAGCCAACTTTAGAGACTTTGGGTATTGTATTAAAGATCCGAAATCAATGCTTACAAATAACATTTTAAGAAGTTCAGTCATAAATCTAGTAGGTCAAAATATATAATCACACATCTGGTTAAAGTAATCTATCTTTACATAAAATATCACCGGCACATCAAGGAAGCCAAGAAAGCAGCCATCACCACCTGCATCAACTCCGCGGCCAACCACACAAAGGAACTCTCAAAATAGTCAAAGAATTCTCTTACTTAACAGCCAGAGAGAACACCCCTCCCAAGAACTTTGCGACACCCTCTCAGACTATTTCCACAGAAAGATCACCAACATCAACAACAATTTTAACCTCCAAACCACCACCCTAAACCCCAATGACTTCAACCAACCAGCAAACATCAGCTAAACAATTACCACCTCGTCTCCATTCACCACCCTGACCACCTCAGCCATCATATCTTCCTTCCACTCCGGGACGGCCACCGACCCCAGCCTCGACCCCAGCCCCCGCCACCTCGACAACCTCGCAACTAACCCAATCAGCATGCAATTCATCAGCATCCTCAATACCTCCATTTCCACACAACCTTCCCAGACAGATAGAAACACACAGTTGTCAGACCCCTCTTAAAGAAAGCCTCCGCTGACCCCAGCGATCTAACAAATTTTCATCTGATCTCCCTGCTACCCTACTCCCCTACCCAGCCGGAGTACTTGAGAAAGCCATCAACCAGCATCTCATTGAATTCCTGGAACAAAACCACCTGCTGAATGCCTCACAATCAGGATTCCATGACAACCACAGCACTGAGACCAAACTGATTCCCGCCACAGAGGACATCAGAACACTACTCGAATGTGGAATAACTGTGGCCCTGGTCGTCTTCGACCTCTCCGCGGTGTTTGTAAGATAGATTACTTTAACCAGATGTGTGATTATATATTTTGACCTGCTAGATTTATGACTGAACTTCTTAAAAAGTTATTTGTAAGCATTGATTTTGACACAGTCTCCCACAACACCCTCATCAACAGACTCTACAACATAGGCATAAAGCAAGACGCCCTCAAGTGAATTGCGTCCATCCTCACAGGATTTACACAGAGCATCCCACTGCTTCTATTCATTTCCGCGCCCAAAGACATCATATGTGGCATACCACTAGGATCATTCCTCAGCCCCACCTTGTTCAATATCTAAATCACCCTATCGGAGACATTGTTAGATCGCACAGACTCAACATAATCTTCTATGCAGATGACACTCAAAGGATCCCTCCAATGCCAAAACCAACTTTTACAACGGCATGACCAACATAGCCAAATGGATGAGAGACGACTGCCTCCAACTCAACTCTGACAAAACTGAATTATTGATCTTCTGAAAGAACACCTCCACAAGGTGCCACAGCTGGTGGCCTGCAGAACTCAGACCTACACCTAAACCAACCAACCATGCACGCAACTTCAGCATCATCCTCAACAGCCAACTGGCCTTGAAATGACAATTCAAAGCATTCACCTCCTACTGCTTTCACACACTTTGCATGCTAAACAGAATCTTCAGTTGGATCCCAACCAACACCAGAAAGACCATCGCTCAGCCCTTGTTATCAGCCACCTTGACTACAGCAACACCCTCTATGCTGGCATCTCCATCCAGCTACTAGACCATAGCTAATTCTGCAGCCAGACACATCCTGGACCTCTGCAAATGAAACCACATTGCCCCCCACCTGAGAGACCCCTACTGGCTCCCCATCCAGAACAGATGCCAGTTCAAGATCCTCACACATGCCTTCAAAGCCCTCCATGACCTAGGACCTCCCTACATCAACCATTGATTGAGCTTCCACCAACCCTCTAGACAGCTGTGCTCCTCTTCACTCACCCTTGCACACACCACCATATCCATCGCAGTCACAGCAGTGGTCGCCCCTTCTCCTACATCACTGCCAAGACCTGGAACAACCTTCCCCTCCAACTCTATATAGCCTCCTCACTGGCAGACTTCATAAAGAGACACAAGACCTGGCTCTTCAACAAAGACACAGCGCTGAGATACTCCTACTGGTGACAGTGTTGCACTTTGCAAATACTATTTGATTGATTGATTGAAAAGAATCTATAAGACAATGGTTTTATACTCAGCAATACAATTTCTATAACAAACAAAGCAAGAGGTTGGTTCGTGAAGATTCGCTAAGCATTGGCAAAAGGATCAAGTTAAAGTCTACCAGGAGCAACATCCATAGGTAATGGGCAAAGGGGAATGGAGCATAGATCAGGAAAGTTCAAGTTGGTATTCCACCAAACTACTCCAACTCATGCAACAGCCAAGTTCATCAGCAAGGGCAAAAAGTAAGGGGGCATAATAAAATATTGTTCGACAAGCATATAGGAGTCAAAGGAAAAGTGCTAAAGGGCAGTCTGAGCTTAGACGTAAGCTGTCCTCAAAAGGCGCAAAAAGGGCAAAAAGCAAAGGCAATATGCTGTGCATCGTGGTTATATAGTTCATATTTGTCATCATGACATCAATGGTCGATCCAAAATGGTCATATGATCATTCTTCCATTTTTCCAGGTACACATTTTACCTTCAGCATAATTTCCCACATAAGTCATGAGAAACGAATATCCTTCCAGTCTCACAGGTTAATAGAGAAAGAGCTTGTTCAAAGTGTTATACTTCATGCATATGGGGGAAAAGACAGCTTCCCACCATTCACACACAAGGGGAAAAAGAACTGTCTTTGTTATGATAAGGAATGTCGCATGAATCAAGAACAAATAAAGCAACATTTGAGACTGTATCAAGTCCATTGCACAAGGCTACAAAATAATGGAGCCTAAAGAGAAAAACATCTTAATATGTTCAAATTCAACAGCTCATCTTTTAGTATAGCAATACTCATAATTAGGTTTAGGCATGAAGAAATAAATCACACATATCATTTATAATCTTTTGCCAATGTTATCAGTAATTGTTACACGAAAATGCTCAACTTTAAGGATTGCCTAATACCACTATTTTAGGAATGTATCAACATGTAAATTAATTCTAAAAATCATTGAAATGTATTTTTTTCTTAGCACAAATTATCTTTATACTATTAAGCACTTATACTGAACATTTCAGACATCTACTCTTTTTCATTTAGGATTTGCACCAAAGTCGAGTTTGTTAGAACACTCAGCAATGAAGTCAAATAGCTCTGCTAAGTTATAATCAACTTTCATAATGTTTCTTGTTAATTATATAAGGTAACTTGTTACTTAAACATCTCAAATTCTCTAAGTGATTAGTCGTACTATTTCTACCTAGCCAAGCACACTTTTACAGTGCTGGCTCATCAATTATTCTAAGTTTCTGTGTCGTTTCTCGAAACATTTGCAAGGGGCACATTCACCTCTATTGTCGTGATTCAGTTCCAAGTGTTGTACAAAGCAAGATCAGCTTTTACACCTCCTCAAGCCCCCCTCTGATGGCCACTTAAACCATCATAAAACACCACATCAGGTCATCACAAATCACATTTATGTTGTCTTCAGCATCTTTCTGTGAAACTCTTCTAAAATGTTAATTTCATCAGAAACTTTACATTGTTCATCTTCCAGTTCAATATCTTAGCTTGTTCTTTTCACTCCTATTTTCTCCTTTTTATATTTACAGAATTTGATAGTGGGTATCATCAGCAGTATGCACAAAGAGATTGCCACTAATGGTCTCAAGATTGAAATCACTAGTTCATCACCTTGGTTATAAAACTAGTTGCTAACAGTTGACCATGCCTTCATTATTATTTCACAAGCACCATCAGATTTTAATTCTTTCAAGGCTTTGTTTAGGTCAGTGATATTTTTATTTATCTCGCTAGATCCTTACTCTTGTCTGGTATGTAAGTGCGACATTGTTGAACTTTTAACAACCAACAGACTCTGCCCTTTTTCATGTGAACAATTTCAAGGGCAATTTGATTTTGTATCACCATCGATTTTTTTGAAATCCTTTCAATATCTACAATAGAAAATCCTCCAGTTATACTGGTGGCTAATTTATCTACTATAGTAGAAAACTTTCTAATTTTATGGAAGTTTAATGCTACTCCAGTGGGAGGTATTAAAGCTCCAAAAATGTCACCAACTATTTCACTATCACTCACACTTCTCTTCACACTCCTGTTTGTCTCCTTTAATTCATCTCCAATTTGTTTCACATTATAACCTTTTGAAAAAACAATTCCCAAACTTCAGCTTCCGTATGATTCTTTCAGCAATTTGTAATGACCATTCTTTCCACATGTATAATGCACTACAGGAAATATAGGATCAACTCTTTCTAAGTATCGTCCACTAGTTCTCATAAGCATCAAAGTATGTTCACACTCATTACGACCTACAAATTTCAAATTAGTATTTGATCATTTTCTTTATATACAAAGTTTTTCTTTATACTACCAGTATAAGGCTAAAGTAGCCATTCCTTCTACTATTTTATTTGCTTCTCCTGGTAAGTTAAAAATAGTTAATTTTAAAGGTGCATCAGTTTTAATAGTCACATAATTTCCTCTACTCTCAACTAAATCCATTAATGTCTTCTCAGCTCTCCCTATTTTACATTTTAGGGTATGTCTATGTGCATAAGCCATGTCAAAATATTGACCTGGTCTGAAAAGATAGCCCATAGCTTCAACAAGTAAAGCTTCAGGATGTGTGTTTTAGTCTTTTAGTACAGGTAGTTCAAAAAAGATCAGATCTTGATTTGAATAATACTTTTGTAAGCAATTAGTACCAGAAAACAAACTATTTAACACACTCCAAGAAACTCCATAGGTTAATGGTAAGCTGTGATAGTTCACACCTTCGGCAACTGATGCAGGTAATTGTACACATACGTTGCAATCACAAGCATCCATTGTTTCCACATACTCATTTAGCAATCTAGTATAAACATTTAGTGAAGGTTCAGAATTTGTGAAATCAAGATGCAAAATTTTGTCATTTAAAGCAATAAAATCAGTAGCATTCGTTTTAGCATCTTTGAAAGAATTGGTAAGCTTTGGATTTGCAACAGGTACATAATGCGGCAAAATCAAAAGTATAAGCAATGCAACTAATATCAGAATTGTAACAGAAATAACTCCTGCATACACACGTTTCAATCTAGGGGGGATTTCAATGTTAAACCTCAGGTCTTACCCCAGTTCAGACCATTAATAAAAATTGAATATATATATATTAATCCGCTCACAGCTCACAAACTCCTTTACCAGCGAAAACGGACACGGACCCAAGGTTCAGTGCTGTTTTGTCATTCATTTACTTCGAGCAATCCACCATTATGCGTTTCAGCCTCACCGGCCTTGATCACATGACAAACTGCCTTAGCAAATCGGTGAGTTTTAAAGTGACATGTGCATTCTAAACATGAAAAACAGACTACATAGACTCAGTCTGTTGCACGTATTCCGGAAAATATGTCCGGCCGTATTTGGCAGAATAGTCTATCACTGCCTATTATCTGTGATTACATCATAATTTTAATTTAGATGGTAGCTTCAATGCTTTCTTTATAAAAACAGATAAATAGATAAATTAATACATACATAAACGTATCTTATTGTCCTTACATACTATCTAAATATGCAAATGCAGTATATATTACCAATAAATTAGTAATACGATTGTGCTGGAATGCAGATAATATAAGACCTTCTAAAAATTCCATATAATACCATAAAAGAAACAGAACTTTGTGTCATCGCCCTTGTTCTAAAACCAACAGTAAAGTGCATAGTGCAAAACATGAGGTGTAATAATATGTTAAAAAACAGTTGTTATTGTTACGGTAGCAGCAGAGATTATAAACAGAACAAATTAGCTTGTGCAAATGTATCCATCCCACAATTATCTTCTCATCTGATTGATTTGGGAATATTACATTTCATACGTTACATATTTAATACAAAAAGAGCAAAATTAACACTATGCAATAAGAGCAAAATTAACACCATCAATCAGGAAGCAGAGAGGAGGGAAATGTGTCACTATAGAGAAACTAAACAATAGAAGTCAATTGAAAAGATGTGTATGAATATATATATTCGCGTCATGGCGGACACTATGTCCGATGAACATGCTGGATTTATTTTATGCCAAATAAACCTGCATTTGCACTGAATCCTGATTCCTGTTGGTTCCTGATTCTTTGAGTGCATTGAAGAGGTCCTTGCCAGACTCTCCCCGCCTGTGCTTGCAAGTGGCGGGGCTGGATCAGTTTTCTGATATATATATTATCTACTGGCGGTCGCCAGTAGATAGTTATAGTTAGGACCGAGTTTCCATAGGAAATCTCAAAATTCTATTTTGAATAACTTTGGCGCTGATTGACGAATCTTCGCGAAATTTTCAAAACTAATGGGGCGCTCCGCTCCGCTCCTACCCTGAAAGTCTCGGGGTGATTCGTCAAGCAGGGGCCCAGAAAAAGGGGGGTCCCAAAACACGTTTTCCCCATGGATTTTTCCATAGGGACTTTAGTCGCAGCTACAGCCCGAACGGCTGAACAGAATTACGTGAAATTTGGCAGAGAGGTAGCCATAAGGTCCGTTTGGTGCCTTTTGCAGGTTTGGTGTAAATCTGTTCAGTATTTTCCGAGAAAATAGCATTTAAATCAATATATATATCTATACGCGCGCAGCGTGCGCGCAGGGTGCGCGCACTCGGCCGTCCGCGAGCGCACTTCTGATTGGTTGTTACATCTTAGTAAACATTCGAATCGGTCGAAACCAGGAAGTGTCGGCCGCCATTTTGTCTCTCGCACTGAGAGGGGGGTGAAACATAAAGGACAAAAACATGTAAAGGGGTCAGGCTGGACAGTTCCTGACCCCCTAGCAGGGGTCAAGGGGTCCCAGGAGGTCCCCCAAGGGCAATTAAAAAAATGTAATTTTTTTCGGCAAATTGCCGAGTGAGTGAAGCGTGCGCGCACTATAGAAATGTAAAAAATACTGCGAGGTTCGCGCAGCATGCGCGCACGGTTTAAATGCTTAAAAATAAAATTGCAATGTCAATCCCCCCGTGTGCGGACGCTGTGCGCAGCGCAGTGTGCGTGCATGGATTATCTATATATAATAGATTATACCAAAACCCTTAACAACAAAGCGTATCATGTGTCCTCCTTATGCGGACGGTGCGCGAAGCGCACGGTGCGTACATGGCCCATTAAGCGTAACGTGGGCGCGCGGTGCGCGTAGCGCACTGCGTGCCCACCGTGCGTGCACGGTGCGCAAAGTGCACCGTGCATGCACGGCACTAACTGCGTAAAGTGGGCGCGCGGTGCGCAAAGCGCACCGCGTGCTCACCGTGCGCGCACGGAACGAACTGCGTGAAGTGGGCACGCGGTGTGCAAAGCGCACCGCGTGCCCACTGTGCGCGCACCGTGTGCGCACGGCACGAACGGCGTAAAGTAACTTAGCATTTAAAAAAACGTACAAATTCACTGAAAAAACCATAGGTTTCACACACGTTATAGTTAGGAATTAGCATTTAAAAAACCTTGCAAATTCACTTAAAAAACCATAGGTTTCACACATGTTATAGTTAGCTGGGCATTTTCCTCTTGAAAAACCAATGAAATTCCCCCGTTATAGTTAGTGCAGGCAACTATAACTCACGCGACCGTAATCCGCTGCTGATGACGTCAGATATTACATCACTGATGACATATGTGTCTTTCTGAAAAAAAATAAAATATATATGTATAGCTAAAAAAAAAAGGAAGAAGACATGGGTATATAAATGTGTAAATACAGTGATGTAATATCTGACGTCATCAGCAGCGGATTACGGTCGCTTGAGTTATAGTTGCCTGCACTAACTATAACGGGGGAATTTCATTGGTTTTTCAAGAGGAAAATGCCCAGCTAACTATAACATGTGTGAAACCTATGGTTTTTTAAGTGAATATATATATATATATGCCACAAGGAATCGCCTCACCAACCGCACAGCATACCAGTGCAAGAGACGAACACGGACCCAGAGTAAGTGCTTAGTGGTTTTTATTAAATCAAAAACCCAATAGCTGCCATGACGCGTTTCGGCCTTCCAGAGGCCTTGATCACATGACGCTGTCTCGTGAAGCCAGAGCTTTTAAAGTGCAAGTGCAAAGGTTAATCATGACATCATCACAATAGACATAGAAAACATATTCTGTAAAATACATCTGTACAAATGCGCAAACAATTATATGCATTAATTCATCTTGTGATTCATATTCCAATTAATTCTGAAGCCACAAATACAAGTCAAATACTTTTAACAACATGTGCACTGGCCAAAGAAATTTAAAAATTGAAATACTGATGAGACATTTTGTGCAGCAAAAATCGATCTAATGAATCGATCTATAAATTATAGCTTATATCGGTTTCACCAAAGAACTCCCTGGTTAACCAATACCTGCACACCAAAGGCAAAAACTAATAATAACTGGATCAATCCGGTTATACTCAATCATAATCTTGCCTCAATTTATCGAGTCATAGGAAAAACAATTAGAAACCCAATGCATATGAGAGAATGCACAGAGTGATGGTCTGATCAATCTAAAAAAATATATATATACAAAATTGTTCCGTGTAAAAGTGCTAATTAGTGTAGAGGAGGAGACATAACAGAAAAGGAAAAACGACAAATTTATAAAAAATACGTGACAGCCAGATGGATAAAGCTGACATAATAATCTGTATACTCAGGAGGGAAAACGAAATTAAATACATGTTGAAAACTGTAGAAAAACATATTGAAAATGGGTAACCCAGAGTACGTCAGTGACAGACAGCAAACCAGAGTTATTACAGCCAGGTATGAAAGTCCTCACTCGAGTTCAACCCATTAGGTGCCTTCGAGTCTAGCTCAAGGATATATCTAGTCTCCAATCTCCTAAGCATAGCTTCCCTGTCACCACCACGCCTCAGTGGAGGTATCGTATCGATGACAAAGTAGCTAAGGTTCTCTAGGTTACTGTTGTGCTTTTCACCAAAATGCCTGGCTACTGGGTAAGAAGCATCATGATTAATGATGGCTCTCATGTGCTGGAGTATACGTTTGTGTGCCTGCAATTTGGTACTTCCAACATATTGCAGGCCACACGTGCACTCCAGCACATACACTGCAAAATCGGTCTTGCAAGTGAGTTTTTTAGATATTTTACAGGGAGTGCAGGAAAAAGGAGAGGTGTAATTGGACGTACTTTTGCCCAATGTACAAGCCTTGCAAGTGGAACATTTAATGAAGCCCTTGCTGGCCTGCAGCCAATTGCTTGCATTACTCTTGAGCTCCGGACTACTCTTGACCAGCATGTTACTCATAGAACGCGCCTTGCGAAAAGTGATGGCAGGATTCTTCGCTATACTATTGCCTATAACCGGGTCTAGTTGGATCAATGACCAGTTTTTCTTTATAATTTTGCGCAAGTTGTTGTGCTGGCGACTGTAGGTTACAATCAGTCTGGATGTGTCATCCTGGGCAGGAGCTGGACTGGGGATGCTCTCATGGCTCGAACCTATAGTGTTGATACCTAGGATTTGATCCCTGACTAGAGCCCTAGTCCGGGATATTGCCTTGTCAAGAATATTAGGGGAATATCCCCTGGCAAGATATATATATATATATATATATATATATAATCTACTGGCGGTCGCCAGTAGATAGTTATAGTTAGGATCGTGTTTCCATAGGAAATCCGCAACATTCTATTTGGAATAACTTTGGTGCCGATTGACGAATCCTCGTGAAATTTTCAAAATAGGTGGGGCGCTCCACTCCGCTCCTACCCTGAAAGTCTCGGGGGGATTCGTCAAGCGGGGGCTGAGAAAAAAGGGGGTCCCAAAACGCATTTTCCCCATGCAATTTTCCATAGGGACCTTTAGTCCAAGGTACAGCCCGAACGGCTAATAATAATAATAATAATAAAACCATTTCTAAAGCGCCTGGTTACACTAACATAGTGTGTCCCCGCGCTAACAAGTGCCGCTGCTCCCCTAAAAGACCATAGTCCGGGGCAAGCCCGGCTCCAAATACAGAGAAGGTTAGTTTATACACGGAAATAGGTGGGTTTTCAATTTTAATCGGAATCTTGCTTCAGAGGGCTCCATGCGAAGATCAAGAGGAAGCCTGTTCCAGTGTTTGCTAACTAGGAACCTAAAGGAAGCACCTCCAATCTTGGTCTTGCGAACGCGGGGAACTTGGAACAACATAGCTCCAGCAGATCTGAGATAGCGGATGGGACGATGGAGAGTGAGAAGGTTACGCAGGTAGCCAGGGCCTTTACCCTGGACGATGCGATGAGCAAAACAGAGAGCCTTGAACCTGATTCGCTCCTCGATAGGGAGCCAATGGAGTTCATGAAGTGCCTTTTTACCTGATGCTCTACGTGGGAGGTTTAACACCATGCGTGCAGCAGCATTTTGTACGCACTGAAGTTGGTGAATACCTTTTTTGCTAAGGCCCAGAAGGAGAGCATTGCCATAGTCCAAATGAGGCGTGACTAAGGCATGAATGAGTGTTTTTCTGGCACTAATGGGGAGTAACTCGAGAATTTTACAGAGTGTTTTAAGTATTCCAAAGCATTTGCCCGTGATTTTGCTAATCTGATGCTTAAAGGAAAACTACGTATCCAGCATGATCCCCAAGTTTCTGACAGACTCCACCGGCTGGGGAGTAACCCCAAGTTCCGTAGGCCACCAGGCCTGTGACCAAGCGGAGGGGGATTTACCAACAACTAAAATTTCTGTTTTGTCGCTGTTAAGGCGCAAACAGTTGTTGTTCATCCACCCTGCCACGGAGAGCATGCAGTTAGAAAAATTGGTGGCCGCATCTGACTGGTTGTGAGTGAGTTTGATTATTAATTGTGTGTCGTCAGCATATGTGACGATATCCACTCCAAAGGCTTCCACAATATGGGCCAAAGGCTCCATGTAAAGATTGAACAACGTAGGGCTCAGACTGGAGCCCTGAGGAACTCCATGTCTGAGCTTTCTAAGGGAGGATTTGAAAGGGGGACAGTGCACCTGGAAACTCCTATTTGCTAAAAAGGATTTAATCCATTCCAGTGCAGATCCCGTCACTCCCATATCTGAGAGGCGGGACAGCAGCGTTGAGTGCAGCACAGTATCGAAGGCTTCACTTAGATCTAATAGAACCAACGCTGCCGTCTGCCCCTCGTCAACTAGTTGTCTCAAACACTCAGTAGAGAAGAGAACCGCTGATTCCGTGGAGTGGCCCGCTCTAAATCCAGACTGTGTTGAATGGAGAAGGGAATTCTCCTCAACAAATTTCATAATTTGTATGTTTACTACCTTCTCTACCACTTTCGCACAAAAAGGGAGAAGGGAAATAGGGCGAAGATTTTGAAGCTGGGAAATATGCATTGAAGCTTTTTTCTTCAAGGGAATTACTTGGGCCCTTTTCCATACATCTGGCACATAGCACTCCTGAAAAGATAGGGAGATAAGGTGATCGATCTGATCAATCATGCCTTCTAAGACCCCCTTGCAATGCTTAGGAGAAATCACATCAAGTGGAGAGCCGGACCGGATGCTATTTATGATAGTGAGCAGATCCTGCCTCTCCGGGACTTTAAAACATGTCAGGAGGGGTTTCGAAGCGAGGTCGTTTCTCACAGTAATGTGTTTAGTTGGCAGATTACCAGCAAATGTGGCATGGATTGCGTCTACCTTCTTCACAAAAAAGTCCGCAATGTCGTCACATAACTCATTAGAGTAGGTGTCTTGGGCCACCAATCTAACAGGAACAGTAAGTTCTTTATAAATAGAAAAAAGTTCTTTAGTGGGATTTTTTGCAAGTTCAATACGTTCCTTAAAGTAGGCGCCTTTAGCTGCTCTTATGAGTTTGTGGTATGTTTTTAATTCACTTTTATAGTTCAACATGGCTTCAGGAGAATAGTTTTTCCTCCAGCCACGTTCTAAATTTTTACATTTGGCCTTTGCTACTATAAGATCTTTGGAAAACCAGGGGGCAGTTTTAATTTTTCTAGCAGGTGGCTTGGATGTCCGTGGTGCTACAGAATCTAGAGCCCTAGACAACCATGTCTCATAGTTATTCCATGCCTTAAGCAGAATATTGCTAGGCGGAGGAGGATCTTTAAGTAGGGCGGATTTAAAGTCATCCGGCATAAACTTTCTCCAGTCTCTGCGTTTTTGGGGCTTGGGCTTGGTAAATATGTTTTTCTGTTGGGCAATAGCTACCTCAATAGGAATAATGAAATGATCTGACCATGGTATTTGAATCGGATTTGCAACTATAACCCCCTCCCAGTTTGCAAAAACAGGGTCTAAAAGGTGGCCTAACTGATGAGACGGGGATGTAGATAGGAGTTTAAGTGCTAGGGATTCAAGTATATCTACTACTCCCTTTGCCTCCTTACAATTAGGGTCCTCGAAGTGAAAGTTAAGATCACCCAAAATAAGAAATTTCTTGTACCGTAATGCATGCTGGGTTATTAGCTCTGCAAGTTGGTTGCTAAATTGAAAAGACTTGCCAGGAACAGAATTACTTGAAATTTGGCAGAGAGGTAGTCCTCAGGTCAGGGATGTGCCTTTTGCAGGTCTGGTGTCAATCTGTTCAGTAGTTCCTGAGAAAATCAAAAGTAAAATCATATATATGTGGGCGGAGCCTAACCACACATCTCATCCTGAGATCTGATTGGCTGTCAGCACTTCATCCAAGAAGTGTTGGCAGCCATCTTGGGACCAATATACATGATAGCACCTCATTAAAAAGCATTGCAGTTAATAGAAGGTTTTAAGACTTTAGTTACATTATAAATCATTTGTTGATGGTACCATACTCATTTTAGGAATTGTGGTATGTTCTAAGGTGATTTCACCATGTGAAAAAGCCTTCTGCTGGGATATCATGATTGAGAGAAAAATATTTTCTCATGCTTTTCCCACAGAGGTTTGGAAGGTGATCTATAAGCTAAACTGAGAGCTTATTTTCTGTAAATTCACATTATCTTTCTCAGTCATGTGAGAATGAAGTCTGACATTCTCAGTAAAACATGTACATCCAACAAGGGCAGAGACTGTCAGTTGATTCCTTTGTGTTCTACTGCAGCTTCCCAGAGTGTTCCAAAGAACAACTAGAGCGCTAACAGTCCTACTTATGATAAACGTATGGCACACCTGAAGCCACCTTGCTTGGATTAAAGTGGTAACTCTTAAAACATTTAATTTAAAAAGGAACAAAATGAGGGGGTTCATTTTTCCATAAAAAGTATGATTAGTGCTGCAGAAAGAAAAATTAGGGCACATTATGAGTGACTTCTCAAATCCTCTTCTATTTCATTAAAAAATTCTGACATGCAGACTGAAACATGCACTTTCAATACCAGCAGCAGTTTTCCCTGGTGAGCAGTAGCTTTGCTACAGTGATCTAATGAGCAAAAAGAGTGCTAACATTCTGAATTTATGGCAAATGTGTGACACATCTGAATGCCTTTGGAATCAAAGTAAAAAACTGAAAGTATTTCCTACTGAGGAGACTGCAGTAAATGAGGAAATTAGGAAACTTCATAACAAATAAGTCTGCCAAGATAGCCACCAGAGCAAAAGAGCCCAAATGTAGCCCAAATATCACCCAGATGTAGCCCAAGTATAGCCCAATGACAGAATGTCCCAGAGTGTTCTTAAAAACAACTAGAGTGCTTACTGTCTTCATTATGACAAAAGTATGGCACACCTGAAGCCATCTTGATTGGAATAAACTGGTAACACTTAAAACATTTAAATTAAAAAGGAACGCAATGACGGGGTTCATTTTGCCATAGAAATTATGATTAATGCTGAAGAAAGAAAATTAGGGCACATTTTGAGTGACTTCTCAAATCCTCTTCTATTTCATTAAAAAATTCTGACATGCAGACTGAAACATGCACTTTTAATACCAGGAGCAGACTTCCATGGTGAACAGTAGTTTTACTACAGTGATCTAATGAGCAACTAGAGTGCTAACATTCATAATTTATGGCAAATGTGTGACATATCTGAATGCCTTCATGATGGAATCAAAGTAAAAAACTGAAAGCATTTCCTACTGAGGAGACTGCAGTACATGAGGAAATTAGGAAACTTCATAACAAATAAATCTCCCAAGATGGCCACCGGAGACAAAAGAGCCCACATGTAGCCCAAAATCACCCAGATGTAGCCCAAATATAGCCCAATGACAGAAGTGTGCAAAACACTTATTATTTTGTGTTTTTGCAGTGTTATATAGTGCAGACTTGTCAGGTATTGGAGTGCTTTACATGAGCATTGGTTACATCACACAAGAACAAATTCATTTTGGTTGTAGACATGGGGAGACTAAGTGATTTGACCAGAATCACAGAATGTCGAGCTGAAGCAGAAACTCCAACCTGGTTCCCCAGTTGCAAAGTCCGCATTTCTGGAAGTAACACCACATCCTCTCCCCTAAGTTCAACATTTAATCAAGTGGTCAACTGGATAAAAAAACATAAAGATAACAAATAATTTAAAAGTGCTTTCTCGCTATTTGAAAACTCAGAAAATATGTCCTTATTTTTGTCTTTTAGTGCACTAACCATAATTTTGATGCCAATAAGACCCTCTCATATATGTAATTTCTAAAGGAAACGCTCTAGGTATTACAGTTTTGATTACATCAAGATGACGTCAGGCGTTCCACACTTTTGTAATAAATATAGAATGTTAGCAATCTAGTTGTTCATTAGGAATCTGTTGAGAGGCAGAGGCCAGGGGCACGGACTCTGAAAATTGAAGGCAGGTAGGAGGGTGCAAAGGCAACAATTTAACCACACTGAACAGGCAGGAAAGGCCGTGGCAGCACAACAGACTATGGAGGGCAGTGGAAAGGGGGGCAGGGGCAACAAACCAACAATACAGGACTTGCAAGAGAGGCTGTGGCAATGTAATAGACCATTGTGGGCAGAAGGAAGAGGCAATGGTAGTACAACCATACATGCCAACAGACCCGATTCAGCCAGGAAACGTCCAATGTTTTTAAGCTCAAATGGGCTTTATTTTATCTGTCTCCTGTCTACAATCTCCTCTTTTTCAATGTAACTCAAAGGGGAAAATCAATACCCCAGTTTTTTCTCAAAATCTCCCTCTTACCAAGTTCAAAATGTTCGCAAGTATGGTACATTGGATCATGGAAGGAAATGGGGTAGGGACATGGACTTGGATAACAGAGGACAGGAGGGACATGGAGAGGTGCACCAAACTGACCCTGCAGGGCAGGCATCAGGGTTTGCAGCAGCATAATACACCACACAGGGCATGCGGGACGGGAGTGCAGCACAACAATCCATAGAAAGCAAGAGGGAGGGGACAGGACCATGCACATGGACAACAGAGAACAGAGGGGCAAGAGGCAGGACCATAATGGACAGACAGGAGAGAAAGCTGCAGCATAACAGACCATAAAGGGCAGGAGGGATGGATCAGGGGCATTACAATGGAACAGACAAGCCAGGAGAGAGGGAGTAGGGGTCTGCAGATGTAAACAGAGGGCTGGGGGCAAGGGGGCAGGGCAGTAGCAGCAAGATAGCCATGGAGGTCAGGCAGGATGGGCACTAGAAGCAAGACACACCATGAAGAGCAACAGTGAGACTGTGATGGCATACACACAGACCATGGAGGGAAGGTGGGAGGGGTTCAGGGGCAGCTAACTGACCACACAGGGAAGGTGGGAGGGGCCATGGCAGCACAGAAGACCATGCATGGCAAGTGGGAGGGTTAGTGGTAGCACAATGGCTATGATGGGCAAGAAGGAGGGTGCAGGGGCATGCACAAAGGACGATGGAGGATAGAAGGGAGGGTCAGGACCTGTGCACAGACAAGAAAGTTCAGGGGAAGGGGCCTCACAACAGACCGCACGGGGCAGGCAGGAGGAGCAGTTGCAGCACAACAGACCAGGGAGGGCAGAAGGGTGTGGCAGTACAATGGACCATGTAGGACAGGAGGAAGAGGATAGGGGCATGGCATGTGGACAGGCAGGGTGGAGGTGGCAGGGACAGGTTACAGTCATCTGACAATGCTAGGCAGGTGGGAGGGGAGTGGCAGCTCAACAGAACACTCAGAGTAGATAGGAGTGGCAGGTCCATGGAACATGGTGGGCAAAAAGGATGGAGCAGGGGCATACACAAAGACATCAGAGGGCAGGGGGAAGGAGAATAGGGACATCAAGCTAAGCACAGAGTTTAAGCAGGAGGTCAATGATGGGGCATATAATTGGGCAATGGAGGGCAGGAGGAGTGGACTGGTACACCATACTAAATTGAGGGCAGTGGCAGCACATCAGACCATGCATGGCAGGAGGTAGGGAGGAGGCTGGTCCATGGATTCACACAACAGAGGATAGGGAGGGGGGGATGGGGCAGCAAGGTAACTGTTCAGAGAAGGCGGGTATTAGGAACTTCATTGTTTTTAAGATGTGTGTGTGTGCGAACTACTTAAAATATGAACAAGTATGCAGCATAATCTCACTTTTATTCAGGAAGAAGAGGACGTTTGTGACTGTGACTCCGGGCTCACTTGGCAGAAACACCCCCTGACCCTCCACCCCCTATCGCAAAATGTAATGCCCGTGAAAAGGGTAGGTGAACACAGTGTTATATAGAACATAGAGCACGATTGAAAATGAAAACTAGATATAGTGTATGGTATAAACTATGCACCAAAAAGTGTGATATAAGATGAACCGGGTGTGAAATATAATATGCAATACATTGTGCGCAATGACAGTTTCATTGGAGAGCGCGAGATAGCACAGGCACTAGCGCGTGCTATGCGATATGCGCCTTGGAGTGTAATATGCACAGGGCAGTGTTGTGTAACCTAACTAGTCTCTAAAGTTGTAATATAAAATATGTGCTGGGGAGTGTAACGGTGCATATGCACTGTGACAAAGATATGGATCCCAGATTGTAATATGTATGGCATAGCACTGTGCGTTATAACATAGGCATCGAGGAAGGCACGTTAGATGGGGCAATATAACCCGTGCGAAGACAAGTGTGGCATGACATATTCACGGGGTGGTGTTACAGTGCACATGGGCTAGAGAGTGTCATAGCATATGCACTAGCTAGTGGAATACAACACAGAGGTGTGTGGCACTCAGCAGGCAATGGTGGGTGTAACACAGCATTGGGCTCTGCCAGGAGCGCGCTGTGACTCTCAAGTGATGTTCGTCCCCTTTCCAGAGAGTAAAATAAAAAGTATTACACATCCGGCAGTGGATGAGTGTTTTATTAACTGTGAGGGGGGTTTCTTGCATAGTTTTGGTCTAATTTTTGTCGAATCCCCTTTGAATGGCTTGGTGTGCATGTGTATTAAATGTGCCCGTCAATAGCTACCCATGTTTGTATAAATAAACGACAAGGGTGTCTACCGGGATTATGCACGGTAGGGCATCAGACATGTCAGAGGTTCACTAGTGGTGTAAATACATTCCACGTGGATTCATTGTATGCATAGTCGCCTTTTAATGAATATCACGCAAATCGTCATGGTGATAGGTACGTACGGTTTGTCCAGCATGTCCTAGGTGTGTCTATAAATATATATATTTTAAAAATAATAAAAAACAGTGGCCGGCCCTGGGGATTGGTGTCAAAAAAATATAATTAGGAGACAGGCCCTGGGGGATGGGGTCATCAGGGCCAATAAATTAGAATAAGAAGGGGAACCACACAGCCCCCCTTCTTAAAAAATTAAAATAAATAAAAGACTGGCATCGTGCCGGAGGCCACGCCCCCTCCTTGCAGCACTCTGCAAACGCGCCCCCTGGCGAGTTGTAAGTTGGGGAATTAATTCCTCTTCAATACTGAGGGTCCCTGAGGGCCAACTAGCCCAACAGGCATCTCCAGTATGCACCAGGGAGCTGCGCTGCAGACAGGTGTTCTGAGGCCAAGCCCCTTTTTACACCTCTCTGCAACGCAGCTCTGTGGCGCTTACTGGAGGTACCTAGTGGTCTAGTTTGACCCTAGGGACCCTTAGGATTCAAGGGGACTTAATCTCTCAACTTAGAACAGCCACAGGGCGCGTTTACACAGTGGTGAAGGGAGGGGACGGGGCCTGAGGTGACGTGTGCAAACACGCACTATGGCATGTTTTAAATTGGGGATATAATTTTCCTTCAATACTGAGGGCCCCTGGGGGCTAACTAGCCCACCAAGTGCTTCCAGTAAGCGCCACTGAGCTGCATTGCAGAGAGGTGGTCCAGGACGTGCCACTTTTTACACCTCTCTGCAACGCAGCTCTGTGGCACTTACTGGAGGTACCTAGTGGCTAGTTGGACCCTAGGGACCCTCAGGATTCAAATGAACTTAATCTCCCAACTAAAAACGGACACAGGGCGTGTTTACACAGTGGTGAAGGGAGGGGACGGGGCCTGAGTTAACGTGTGCAAAAACGCCCTGTGGCCTGTTTTAAGAGGTAGTTTTAATCCCCCTGCCCTATTATATACTAGGGGCTTACAGAGGAGGTCATGCTAATCACAGGGGGACCCCAACGCATAATGTTCCTTAGTGTATGTAGGGGTTTTCACTGTATTCTAAGTGTCTTTTAACATAGCACTGGCTCTAGGACTGGTTAGTCAGACTCAGTTACCACCAGTATCCGTCTGAAAAAGTTGAGGGTACAGGATGATTTTGCAACAAGGCTTCTTTCTGCTCTTCTTTTTGTTCTTTCTGCACGTTATCCTTCTTCCTGCACGTTTCTTCGTCTTTGAGGACTTCTGTTGCTTCTTTCTGCATTTCTTTTTTTTCTTTCTGTGCATTTTTTCTTCTTTCTTCACATGTCCTATCTCTGTAGGCATAGTTAGAAATTAGCATTTAAAAAACCTTTGAAATTCACAGAAAAAACCATAGGTTTCAGGCACGTTATAGTTAGGAATTAGCATTTAAAAAACCTCAGAAATTCACTGAAAAAACCATAGGTTTCAGGGGTGTTATAGTTAGCTGGACTTTTCACTTGTACAAAACCATTGAAATTCCCCCGTTGTAGTTAGTTCAGCTAACTATAACTCGCGCGCCCGCAATGCACTGCTGATGACGTCACATATTACATCACTCATGACATGGTCAGTGACATCACTCATGACAAAGAGGAAGGGGGTGAAAGTCCCTGAAACGCATTGGCATATAATTTGCAAGGTGGAGGAGAAAAGCGGGCGGCATCTTCAAAGCTGTGAGCTGAGTGCCATCGAGTGCCCTCCTGCTGCTTCAGGGCACTTTGGATCATAAACATTTTTTCACGGCAGCCTGGCCGTGGGGAGGAGCAACATCACCTGCTGAGCGCGAAATGGTGAACCAGCGAGGTGAGGCTGTAGTCCTTGGAACTGTCGGGACATTATCAGCGCGGCGCTCTTTATGCAAATGAGGCCTGTTCTGTTCACCACTACCTACTATAGGAAATAAGGATTTTTTAATACAATGGCTACATCTGAACTTACCTGAAGTGATACATTTGCTCACATTGGGACTCTCTGTCCCATCATGCATCTGAACAGTGTTTGCACTAAGCTAACGCCCACTGGGGGCAGTGATACTTATCAATAAAAGCGGAAGTGAACAACCAAATGTGAGCCTCAGATGTTGGTCATTGCAGCCCAAAGAGGAACGGGGTGAAAGTCCCTGAAACGCGTCGGCATATAATTTGCAAGGTGGAGGAGAAAAACGGGCCGCATCTTCAAAGCTGTGAGCTGAGTGCCGTCGAGTGCCCTCCTGCTGCTTCAGGGCACTTTGGATCATAAACATTTTTTCACGGCAGCCTGGCCGTGGGGTGGAGCAACATCACCTGCTGAGCGCGAAATGGTGAACCAGCGAGGTGAGGCTGTAGTCCTTGGAACTGTCGGGACATTATCAGCGCGGCGCTCTTTATGCAAAAGAGGCCTGTTTCTGTTCACCACTACCTACTATAGGAAATAAGGATTTTTTAATACAATGGCGACATCTGAACTTACCTGAAGTGATACATTTGCTCACATTGGGACTCTGTGTCCTATTATGCATCTGAACAGTGTTTGCACTAAGCTAACGCCCACTGGGGGCAGTGATACTTATCAATAAAAGCGGAAGTGAACAACCAAATGTGAGCCTCAGATGTTGGTCATTGCAGCCCAAAGAGGAAGGGGGTGAAAGTCCCTGAAACGCGTCGGCATATAATTTGCAGGGTGGAGGAGAAAAACGGGCCGCATCTTCAAAGCTGTAAGCTGAGTGCCGTCGAGTGCCCTCCTGCTGCTTCAGGGCACTTTAGATCATAAACATTTTTTCACGACAGCCTGGCCGTGGGGAGGAGCAACATCACCTGCTGAGCGCGAAATGGTGAACCAGCGAGGTGAGGCTGTAGTCCTTGGAACTGTCGGGACATTATCAGCGCTGCGCCCTTTATGTAAATGAGGCCTGTTTCTGTTCACCACTACCTACTATAGGAAATAAGGATTTTTTAATACAATGGCGACATCTGAACTTACCTGAAGTGATACATTTGCTCACATTGGGACTCTGTGTCCCATCATGCATCTGAACAGTGTTTGCACTAAGCTAACGCCCACTGGGGGCAGTGATACTTATCAATAAAAGCGGAAGTGAACAACCAAATGTGAGCCTCAGATATTGGTCATTGCAGCCCAAAGAGGAAGGGGGTGAAAGTCCCTGAAACGCGTCGGCATATAATTTGCAAGGTGGAGGAGAAAAACGGGCCGCATCTTCAAAGCTGTGAGCTGAGTGCCGTCGAGTGCCCTCCTGCTGCTTCAGGGCACTTTGGATCATAAACATTTTTTCACGGCAGCCTGGCCGTGGGGAGGAGCAACATCACCTGCTGAGCGCGAAATGGTGAACCAGCGAGGTGAGGCTGTAGTCCTTGGAACTGTCGGGACATTATCAGCGCGGCGCTCTTTATGCAAATGAGGCCTGTTTCTGTTCACCACTACCTACTATAGGAAATAAGGATTTTTTAATACAATGGCGACATCTGAACTTACCTGAAGTGATACATTTGCTCACTTTGGGACTCTGTGTCCCATCATGCATCTGAACAGTGTTTGCACTAAGCTAACGCCCACTGGGGGCAGTGATACTTATCAATAAAAGCGGAAGTGAACAACCAAATGTGAGCCTCAGATGTTGATCATTGCAGCCCAAAGAGGAAGGGGGTGAAAGTCCCTGAAACGCGTCGGCATATAATTTGCAAGGTGGAGGAGAAAAACGGGCCGCATCTTCAAAGCTGTGAGCTGAGTGCCGTCGAGTGCCCTCCTGCTGCTTCAGGGCACTTTGGATCCTAAATATATATATATAAAAAAAAAAAAAAAACATCTGTTTCCACCTTGGGACTGGGGGACCTCAAAGGTTCATTTCCCTGCGGGAAATGCAAGGCGTGCCAGGCAAGTAGAAAGACCATCATGTACACCATTCCGGGATGTAAAACCCCAAAAAAGATTACTAAATTCATAACTTGCACTACACCATTTGTGGTATATTGCCTCGAATGCCCCTGCAACTACCGTTATATAGGTAGTACGGTAAATGCGGTTAAGATGCGCATCCTAGAACACCAAAGGGCAATTGCAAATAGAGATGTCAATTACCCTGTTGCACGACACTTTGCCTCTCACCACAACAGTGATAGAACTCTCCTCAGTTTTTTCAGTCTGGATTGTATACCTAAAGATATCAGAGGTGGAGAAAGGGAAAAAGCTCTGAGACGCCTGGAATCCAGGTATATTATTGAACTCCAGACAAAAACACCTGAGGGACTGAATTCAGGGGAGGAATTAATTACTCACTTATGAGAAACCATTTTGTCACTGTGTTCCCGAATTTGAGCTGAATAGAAACTAAGGAAAAACTGTAAAACTTGTATAAATGTGATTAATGTAGTAATGAGATGTCTCGTTTGAAGTGCACTAATGATATTGTGAAAATACAATCTTAGGGTATGCCCATCCAGGGCTTTATACTTACAGAATATGATGAGAATGAGATGCCTCATCGAGAAAGAATTTATGAATTGTGAAACATGCAATTTAAAGTTAAGAAATTGAATGAATTGTGAGTTTAATTTGATTATAAAGAACATATATCATGAATGAAATGTAATTTTGCATGTTCAAAGATGGCGACCAAAGTCACATAGAACTGGTCCCTCATTTATGTTTACAGAATAAGATAAAAATCAATTTCCGTTTTTGAACGCGAGCCGACACTGACGAAAGCTACGGCTGAAACGCGTCTGTTTGCACTAATAAATCCGAATTGGGATTAAAAATCTAACCGGAGTGCTGGTCCTTTGTTCATTTTGTGGAACTTTGGAGCGTTATATAATATATATATATATATATATTCGGCTCCCAAACTCCCTTACTTTTCAGATAGAGTCAAGCACTCACTGGAGGGGTTAAGTATCGGTTTTTCTTTATTTCAGCAGAAAAACGGACAGCAGGACAGACGCGTTTCGAAATGTTCTTCATCAGTGTCTTGTCGCAAAGATCGCGCGCAAACATTAAATACAATTGTGTCGTGTTTCACGCGACGACATAATCAAAACAAATGATGGCAACAAACCCACATTATTCCATTGTGAACGGGGTGGCCATCTTTGAATGGTGTACTCTATACACAAAAGCAAATAAGTATATATAAATAAACAAATGAATTCATAGATCATAACCCTTAAGGAGCCATGCTGGCTGGGATGTTCGCCAATATTTATATTGTGTAAAATCTAGAGGTGTCAGATTCTGGCAAAAATCAATAAATGGGTACAACCAATTATAACCAATTTTCAATAAACATATCGCAGCAGTGGCCTCCAAATATGAGGCAATCAATCTGCAGGTACCCGTGACTAAGTAGATAATTCTAATTCTACATTTTTTATTTGATATTTTTATTTTGTTTTTAATTTTTTTGCAGTTCTTTATTTTTATTTATTTTCTTTTTACCATTTTCCTCACATCTGGCATCGACCCCATGTCTGCTACAGACCCAAAACATAATTTATTGTCTAAGGTTTATTCCATTGTCACCTGCCACATCCCAAATTCATGCACATGAAGCAAACAAATACATCTATATGTCGTTGTTGTTGCTCTTTGTTATCATTCCGGAGTGTACAAGATGAAAATTTATGTTGGTGTGGTTGTATGAATGGATACACTTTATTGTTAATTATTTATAATAACTTATGTAACTACATTATTATTGTTTGTGCTACTAATTGAACTGCAACAATGCCTGCATGTCTTCTTTGTTGTGGCCATGCCTTCTTGCTTGCTGTTTGACCATGTGGTCGGTGGCCATTTTGTGTAGCTAGCCAGTGTGCTTTTGCCATAGGCTTGCGAGTGATCTTTGTTCCCCATACCTTCTTTCTTGTTGTTGTGACCATGTGGCTGATAGCCATTTTGTGTAGGCAGCCAGTGTGCTTTTGCCATAGGCCTGCATGTCTTCTTTGTTGTGGCTATGCTTCCTTGCTTGCTGTTTGACCATGTGGTCGATGGCCATTTTGTGTAGCCAGCCAGAGTGCTTTTGCTATAGGCCTGCATGCGTACTTTGTCCCCCATGCCTTCTTGCTTGTTTTTGTGACCATGTGGCTGACAGCCATTTTGTGTAGGCAGTCAGAGTGCTTTTGCCATAGGCCTGCATGTTTTCTTTGTTATAGCCATGCATCCTTGCTTGCTGTTTGACCATGAGGCTAGTGGCCATTTTGTATACGCAGCCATTGCACTTTTTCCATAGGCCTGCATGTCTTCTTTGTTGTGGCCGTGCCTTCTTGCTGGTTGTTGTTGTTTTTGTTCACCATGTGTCTGGCAAACGTTTTGTGTAGGCAGCCAGTTTGCTTTTGCCAATAGGCTTGCATGTCTTATAGGTTCCCCATGCCTTCTTGGTCAGTGTTGTTGATGACCATGTGGCATTGGCTGGTATCCATTTTGTGATCCCAGTCAGTGAACTTTTGCCATAGGCTTGCATGGATGGATTAGATATCAGTTTAATAAATTATATGCTTGAGGATAATTTCACTTATATATATATTTTTATTTTAGTTTTCTAAGTTTAGTTTTTTTATTTACCAGTTTGTAATTTTAATGTAATTTTTTGAAAACATTTTTAATTTACATTTTTATTGGAATTTTTTTGAACTTTAAAAAAAAATGTTTATACTTAGGTAAACACACGAAAGGATATTGTTTGTTTTTGCTATTAAGTGAACTGCAACAATGCCTGCATGGCTTCTTTGTTGTGGCCATGCCTTCTTGCTTGCTATTTGACCATGTGGTCAGTGGCCATTTTGTGTAGCTAGCCAGTGTGCTTTTGCCATAGGCCTGCAAGTGATCTTTGTTCCACATACTTTCTTACTTGTTGTTGTGACCATGTGGCTGACAGCCATTTTGTGTAAGCTGCCAGTGTGCTTTTGCCAAAGGCTTGCATGTCTTCTTTGTTTTGGCCATGTTTCCTTGATTGCTGTTTGACCATGTGGTTGGTGGCCATTTTGTGTAGCCAGCCAGTGTGTTTTTGCCATAGGCCTGCATGTGTTCTTTGTTCCCCAGTCCATCTTGCTTGTTGTTGTAACCATGGAGCTGGCAGCCATTTTGTGTAAGCAGTCAGAGTGCTTTTGCCGTAGGCCTGCATGTTTTCTTTGTTATGGCCATGCATCCTTGCTTGCTGTTTGACCATGCGGTTGGTGGCCATTTTGTGTAGGCAGCAAGTGTCCTTTTCATAAGCCTGCATGTGTTCTCTGTTCCCCATGCCTTCTTGCTTGTTGTTGTGACCATGTGGCTTGTGGCCATTTTGTGTAGGCAGCCAGTGCGCTTTTGCCATAGGCCTGCATGTCTTCTTTGTTGTGGCCATGCCTCCTTTTTGGTTGTTGTTATTTTGTTCACGATGTGGCTGGCGAATGTTTTGTGTAGGCAGCCAATTTGATTTTGCCATAGGCTTGCATGTCCTATTTGTTCCCCATGCCTACTTGGTCAGTGTTGTTGTTGACCATGTGGCACTGGCTGGCATCTATTATGTGCGCTCACTCAGTGTGCTGGTGCTAATGGCTTGTATGGATGGATAAGATATCAGTTTAATAAATTACATGCTTGAGGATAATTTCACTTATTTATATATTTTTATTTTAGTTTTCTAATTTTAGTTTTTTTATTTAGTTCTGTAATTTTAATTAAAAAAATAATTTACATTTCAATTTAAGTTTTTTATTTTAATGTTTTTTTATTTTTTATTTTGTTATAAATTGTTTTACAATTTTTTTTTAATCTTCTTTTTCACATTTTCCTAACATCCAGCATCAACCCCATGCCTGCTATAGATGCACAATGGCATTCATTGTCTAAGGATTATTCCATTGTCACCTGCAACTCCCTGAGTGCCACATCCCAACTTGATGCACATAAAGCAAACAATTACATTTGTATGTTGCTGTTGTTGCTCTTTCTTATCCTTCATGAGTTTAGAACATGAAATGTTATGTTGGTGTGGTTTTAACCCCTTCAGTGCCACGCCCTTTCCCCCTCCTGTGCCGGGCGTTGCACTAGTGGGTGGGGTTCATGACGAGATAGTCTTGTCATGGGCACAGCGCAACCGTGCTCCATGACGAGACTATCTCGTCATGGGCACTGAAGAGGTTGAGAATGGATACACTTTAGTGTTAATTATTTATGATAACTTAAGTAACCACACTAAATGATATTGTTAGTTTGTGCTACTAATTGAACTGCAACAATGCCACATTTCACTGATGTTCTTGCTTGTATGCTTTTAGGTCCACAAGATAAAAGACATCGCCCACAGTTCTGCCAGGCAGAAGATCTATGCACGACGTGAGGGGTGACTGACTACACAACACGGACATCTCTTCATCTTGTGAAGCTAAGTGCCATTGCTAACTGACAGCCGCAAGATGACCCCAAAGAAAGGTGCTGCCAAGAAAGTGGCCAGTGGGAAGGAGAAGCAGATTTCTACCACTGGCGTGTGGAGCAAAACCTTCTTCAGCAAACTTGTGCCTGCCACACTGGCCTCCGGGGAGCAAGCTGGGAGCAGCACTCCTGCATCAACAGCACCTCCCCAACCTAAGCCCAAGACCATGTTTGTCAGTGAGGCAGCCATTGCAAGCATGTCGACGTCAATGTAGTGACGTTGAATTGGATTTGTCGCTTTCGCAAAGTAGTACACCATCGGTTCAGGAAACAGAAGAAAGTGGACAACAGCCGCAGCCAGCAATAGTATATTTGCCTGCTGTTGGAGCAGAACAGGAGATGGAGCTTCCTTCCAAGCAAGAACCTCCTCTTTTAGAATCATTGGCTCCGGGATCTCCAGCAAGGGAAAGGGATAGTGACACTCCACCACCTTTTCCATGCAACACTTCTGATGATGATGATGATAGGGGCATGGAGTAGACCCCGGCAGAGCCCAGGAGACAACAGGAGAGGCAAGGGAAAAGAAAATTCCTAAAAGACTTAGACTTATTGAGGACCCCTTCAATGCCAAAAGGCTGTCGGGACGACCCAGCTAACTATCGCCCTATTAGCCTGCTTGACTCAACACAAAAGGTCGCGGGCAAAGTGGTACTAGGCAGGATCTTGCAGTGGGTCGAAGAAAACCAGGTTTTGTCAGATTTCCAGGCAGGTTTCAGATCAGGGATGGGTACCATCGAGCAGACGTTTCGCCTCTTAATGATATATTGGAAAGTGGTTGTGCTGAGTGGGGGCAGCTTGTATTTAGTCTTTATAGACTTGCGAACTGCCTTCGACCTGGTCCCACGAGTCCAATTGTGGAATGTCCTCGGTAGGTTGGGCATACCTCCCTATTTGTTGGCCTTGCTCATAAAGTTTCATGAAAGCAACTTTGCCCAGATTAGATGGGGTACCCAGGGGGAAAAAACATCTCGTATTCCCGTAGATAGGGGCGTCCGCCAGGGGTGTGTGCTTGCCCCCACTCTGTTTTCTCTTTATGTTAACGGAGTGGTGGAGCATCTGCTTCAACAGCCGTCAGATGCACCATCCTTGGCTGGTAGGAAAGTTCCTACGCTCCTTTTTGCGGATGATACCCTCCTAATCTCAAAGTCACCAGTAGGTATCCAAAAGTTGCTTTCTAGCTTTAAGGCCTTTTGTGACATCAAGGGCCTGTCCATAAACATTAGCAAGACCAAATTCCTTGTTCTTAACCCTCCCAGGAAAACTGTTGTTCCTCCCACCTTGGACTCTGTTCCTCTTGATAGAGTCAATGAATTTGACTACCTAGGCATTCGACTCTGTGTCAATATGAGTTGGAAGGCGCACCACCAAAAGGTGTTTCTGACCCATAAGAGGATTACAGGGGCCCTGCTCAAGGAACAACGTGCCTCATTTTTAAAACCTATTGGGGCACTACTAGATATTTATAGGGCAAGTGTGGTGAGTGCAGCATTGTATGGTGCAGAATTGTGGGGCACACAGAGAGTTGACATCTTGACCCACCTCGAAAATAATTTCCACAAAGATCTTATGAAGTTACCCCATAGTACCCCTACAATTCCCCTCTTGCTAGATGCAGGCACACGCCCAATCTGCGAGCAAGCTAGGCTACGTCCCCTTTTATTATGGGCCAGGATATGGAATGTCCCTGAATTGAGTAGTCATGCAGTTGCCCTAAGCGAAATCTTATCCTTACCTGGCTGGCATAAGGTACTCTGGCTCAGGGAGGTTAAGCGACTTCTTTATGAGCTGGGTTTAGGAGATGCATGGGTCAATAGAACAGCACCTTAAAAACAAATGCTAAAGAAGGCTTACTGGCTTTGGGTGGATAATGAGAGGTTGTGTAACCCTAATCATTGCAAATCTTTTGTCCAGTTTCTGCTAGTTAAGGATATCCCTTTCAGAGAACCTTACCTGGACTCAATCCATAACCCGGGTGACAGAGCATTATACTTTAAATTCAGGGTGGGTGTTCTTCCCTTAGGATTTCTAACGTCTACTTGGAAACCTCCATTCCAGACTATTCCTTATTGCCCCTTTTGTGACTCAAGGGTTGAGTCCATACCTCATCTGTTGTTTGAGTGCCATGCCTATGTTGTGCCTAGGTCGAGATGGTTGAAGCCTTTATGTAGGAGTCTGGGCACAAGATCATACTTGGAAGCTCTACGCATATTGCGCTCAGATGCCTGTCCCTTCTTTGCCTGCTGTATGGCTAAATTTCTGGGTTGGGCTTGGAGGATAAGAACCGCAAGGAAACAGTTGTTACAGTAATGTGTTTCTGCTTGTTTTGGTTTTTAAAAACTTGGGTATTATTTTATTTTTGTTTCTGTAGGTTTTTATACTGTGTTCGCCAAACTGTTCCTTTTTCTTCTTTTTATTGATGTTTGTATTACTTTTATGATATGTTTTTATGTTGAAATAAAGTTCAATTCATTCATTCATTCATTCATTCATTCATTCATTCATTCATTCATTCATTCAATTTCTGCAACACCATGACCAACGTAGCCAAATGGATGAGAGACAACTGCCCCCAACTCAACTCTGACAAAACTAAAGTACTGATCTTCAGAAAGAACACCGCCACATGGTACTGCAGCTGGTGGGCTGCAGAACTCGGACCTACACTTAAACTAACTGACCATGCATGCAACCTCATTATTATCCTCAACAGCCAACTGACCTTGAAATGAAAAGTCAACGCAGTTGCCTCCTCTAGCTTCCACACACTTTGCATTTTCCACCGAATCTTCGGTTGGATCTCAATCGACACAAGAAAGACCATCATTCAGCCCTTGTCACCAGCCACCTCGACTACGGCAACACCCTCTATGACTGCATCTCCACCCAGCTACTCAGAAGAATATAGACCATACATAATTCCTCAGCCAGACTCATCCTGGACCTCCGCAAATGAACCCACATTGCCCCCCACCTTAGAGACCTCTCCTGGCTCCCCATCCAGAAGAGATGCCAGTTGAAGATCCTCACACATGCCTCCAAAGCCCTCCATGACCTAGGACCTCCCTGCATCAACCATCCACTGAACCTCCACCAAGCCTCTAGACACTTGCGTGCCTCTTCTCTCTCCCTTGCACTTACCACCACATCATCATAGCTGCAGAGTTGGCTGCTCCTTCTCCTACATCGCTGCCAAGACCTGGAACAACCTTCCCCTCCAGCTCCGTACACCCACCTCACTGGCAGACTTCAGAAAGAGACGCAAGACCTGGCTCTTTGACAGAGACACAGCACCCAGATACCCCTAGTGGTGACAGTGTTGCATTTGATTGATTGAAAAGAATCCATTAGAAGATGGTTTTATACTCAGCAGTACAATTTGTATAACCAACAAATCAAGAGGTTAGTTCGCGAAGATTCTCTAAGCATTGGCAAAAGTATCAAGTTAAAGTCTACTAGGGGCCAAATCCATGGGTAAGGGACAATGGGGAATGGAAAATAAATCAGGAAAGTTCAAATCTCGTATCCCACCAAACTGCTCCAACTCGTACAACAGGCAAGTTCATCAGCATGGGCAAAAAGTAAGGGGGCATAATAAAAGGTAGTTTGGCAGGGAGATAGGAGTCATAGGAAACGTGCTAAAGGGCAGCCTGAGGTTAGATGTAAGCTCTCCTCAAAAGGCACAGAAAGGGCAAAAAGCAAAAGCAATAGGAGCACTCAAATGGCTGTGCATCATGGTTATGTAGTTCATATTTGTCATCCACAATGGTATGATCGTCATGTGATTGTTCTTCCATCTTTCCAGGTAAAAATTGTTACTTCAGCATAATTTCCCACGTAAGTCATGAGAAACGAATGTCTTCCAGCCTCACAGGTTAATAGACAAAGAGCTTGTTCAACATGTTACTCTTCATGGATATGGGGGGAAATGTGAGCTTCCCACCATTCACGTATAAGGGGAAAAATAACTGTCTGTTATGATAAGGAATGTCAAATGAATCAAGAACAAATAAAGCAACATTTGAGACTGTATCAAGTCCAGTGCAGCCTAAAGACATCTTAACGTGTTTAAATTCAACATTTCATCTTTTAGTATATCGAAACTCACAAATGATCTTTATACTATTAAGCACTTATACTGAAAACTTTATACATCTACTGTTTTTCATTTAGATTTGCATCAAAGTTGATTTTGTTAGAACACTCTGTAATGAAGCCAAATAGCAATGCTAACTTATCATCAACTTTCATGATGTTTCTTGTTAATAATATAATGTAATTGGTTACTTAAACATCTTAAATTCTCCAAATGATTAATCCTACTGTTTCTACCTAGTCAAGCACGCTTTTACAATGCTGGACCATCACTTTTTCTTCGTTTCTGTGTTGGTTCTCTAAATGTGTGCAAGGTGCACATTCACCTCTATTGTCGCGATTCAGTTCCAAGTGTCATGCAAAGCAAGATTAGCTTTTATGCTTCCTCAATAGCATAGATAGATGATTTAACAATGACACCATCCCATAGAAACCCATGTAGTTCTAATGATGGGACACAACTAGTGGGAGATATTTTTGGAGCAATCATACCACCTGTAGGAGAAGTCTCAAACAATGAGAAAATTACAAAGCTTTCAACAGTAGTAGACAAACAGGCTCTAGTACATCTGGTGTCTTGTTAGCAGTCAACACAGAATTAGTGGGTATTAGATCAATGGTCTTACAAGATCGACTAGTTTTAGACATATTATTAGCCGAGCAAGGTGGAGTCTGCAAGATGCTGAAAGCTCAACATCGCTGCTTGTACATATCTGATGAGAGTAGAAAGATAAAAGAAATTGCAAATAACATTTCTATCCTGAAACTTGAATTAGAACTTTTAGAAGCAACTAGTTTATCAGGGAGCTTAGGGAAAGGAGCTTATACCATTGGCGACTGGTTTGCAACAGTGCGTGGAAGACTTTTTAGGGTCATATTGAGATCTATTCTAATAATTGGTATGTGCTAATATGTTTTGTATAAAGGGTTATTTACTATATTCCAAGGAACAAGAATAAAGATAGAAACAGACAGACAAATCAGAGGAGAAGTAGAAATAGAAGAGAGAAAGAATAGAGAGTCTAAAAAGTTGAACCAAATTGAAACCCTGAAAAATAAAAAGGATGACTAAACAGAAAATCAGAATGCACTCTAAAGATTAATTTGTGAAGATGTGATTTTTTTAACCTAGGAAATGTTTACGCGAATTTGATTTGCTGACAAAATACTTTTACTAATAATGTGCAAAGTTTATGTTTAAATAATACATATGTTAAATGCTAAATTTGTAGTAGGTAATCCTACTTAAATGTTATTGGCCTAAAAATAAATAAAAGTACTGATTTAAGTAGGCCTAACTGTCAATGCAATGTTACCTGAAAAATAATGCATGAACACTGAAATGCTTGTTTTTTCCACATTGAATAGTTGTTTGTGCACCATGTTTTGTTTCTAGTTTTAAATGCCGTATTTTCCCCCAAACCTTTAGTTAGCTAGTGAATAGGTGTTTGTTATGTATTAGACAACTGATAGCGAGTTCTCACTGACAGGACAGGAGCTGACCTGAAGAATGATTCATGGAAAGTACTGTCTGGACCACAAAACATTAATGATGTAACTTTTCAAGGCACAATATCTGACTGAAAGCCTGCGGTTTCACTTATTTTAAATGGTAATGTGATTGTAATTTCCTTAATGAGTTCGATTTTAATGTCGTTTATTATTATGTGTATCTTTTATAACCTCTCTTCAGATGGTCAAATAAATAAAGAATTGAATTTAATTTAATTGACGGAAAGCCTAATGTGCCCCTATGAGAAATGGGAAGCTTGCTTATTCCCAGGAGTTTTCTGATATTCTATTGGAGGATGAGGAAGGCTTAAGAAAATAATTTTGCAATCTAGAATGTGTGTTCATATTAGACAATGTTTCTAGTGTTTCTAGAGAAGAGGTGGAAATCCTTCCATGACATTCTGGCCGCAGACTCATCTCTGAGTTTCTTAGACTTCTCTACATGAGAGGTTATGTTTGCCTACTTCTTTAATATTTGCTGATTTATGACTGCGAATATTTTCCAGTCTGAAATGCAAATACATTATGCTTGTGCATTGATTGTCCCATCAGAGCTCTTTATTGGGTATCTGAACGGACACCTTTTGCTCTCATTACTCCAACTTAATGCAGATTAGAAAACTTCCTTTATGGAACTCACTTGGTGTGTTGTTACTATATTAACTGTGCTTCTATTGATCATTTTGTTCTATATTAGGATTTAATAACAATTTATGTATTATATTAACTTTTAGTGCTGAAATTTAAAGATTAAAATCTAACGAATAAACTGATGAAAGACTAAAAGAATTGAAAATAAATCCCACATACTCTCTTTATTGACTAAACTAAAAGTCTTTAATGATTTATTGCTATGTAGATGACCACTCCTCATTTTGCTTTATCGACAAACAAAGGTCCATACAATCAGTGGCAAGGGGTTACTTAATGATTATACCCGAAGGTTAAGATACAGAAAAACCCTCTCCCTCACACTCTTAAAAAAAAGTCTTATTCTTTGCACAAAGCCATTCAAGGACATATAGCATTTCACAGATGTTCCGTCTGTAATGATGGCTAGAACAGATCCAGAGAGGACTTGAGGAAACTGAAGCAAACTGGACCATAGAGCAGGGTTTCTTGTGAACTGCAAGGTAGTGGAACCTGAAAGAGAGATCTTTACCAACACGAAGAGCTTCTGTGATATTCTGTTGGTATTTTCTCTGTGTTTACACGTATGGATGATGGTTAGCGAATGAACCAGAGTACTGATAGATGACTGAGTTCCTGTTTCCCGAAAAGCCGGCCATGTTGTGGCAAGCCAATCAGAATTCGAGTTCCAGCACGACTCATGGAAGCATGACAGCTGATGGTAAAAAAGACACTCTTAGCCAATCAGAGTGTTGTAGTATTTAAAATTACGTGCTTGCAGGATTCATGTGAGAGTCCCTCAAATCCAGCATTCCAGATATCCATAAATTTTTTACCTTGGGTTCTGAAAAACTACAGAACGGATGTACACCAAATCACAAAAGGATGGTTTTAGCACTGTTCACAAATCTCTACGGAAATTGCATGGGGAAATTGAATTTTGGGGAACCCCCTTTATTCTCAGCACCCACTTGACAGATCACCTCAAAACTTTAAAAGAAGGAGCTGAGGTGGAGGAACATTCTTGAATATTTATCAAACGGTGCCTAAGTTATTAGCAAACCAAAAAGCGCTCTTCCTATGGTAACTAGGTCCTAACTATAACTTAAACAGTGGGGACCATATCTGTCTGTCTG